>NW_028318302.1:652500-1392490 GCF_062004578.1 Staurois parvus
ATTGAAAATATCAGTTTTTATCCTCAGCTTTTCCAGTTGAGCTTTGAGAATGAAAGCTAGATGAAAAATTAATGTCTATTTCAGAGGATAAAAATGATAAATTTCTTAAGATATGGTCCCTGTGGATAACTTCCTCTGCTACAGAGTAAAGAATCAGCTTGTCCTCAGGATTGAGGAATGTCGCATTCCTTTCCCTGCATGTGTTCCTTACCCTTGTCCCCTCACTCTCCAACCCCTGTAGAACTATTAGACTCATGACATTTGTTACTCTTATTTTCTGTTCTCCTTTCTTCTATCTTTTATTTTCTTCACATGTAAACAGAATAAGTATTTACACTGAACTTACTAACAGTCCTCACCGAGCTAAGTTTAGCCTCAAAGTAGCACTACCCCCGAAGGAGTCACTTGGTAATTTGGGTTCTTTGTTCTGCTCCTCGATTCCAAGAACAACCTCAGCCTTTCTAGCACACCTGGTTGAGTGAAAGTTACTGCACACACTCCTCATAGCAACAGTTCTCCAGTCCCAGCAATAGTAAAGCTCACTATCTGGTCACACAGATAGATGGTGCTCTGCACCAGGTGACACTGACTACCGACACTCCCAAATTCAGCACGTCGGATCCTGCTCAGACCGCTGACATGCAGCAGTGATGGTATACACTAGACATCAATGTGCACATTCTGGTCTCCCTCATGGCAAAATGGAAACTATGTCCTGTATGGCCTGGGACAAAGCAGTTCTTTCCCCTCCTCCTGGCAATCTCCCCCTGGGGAATGCAGTTCAAAAGCTCTTGATTACAGTAGAGTCTTTCTCCTTTGGACTACAGATCCCACAGTGCAGTTCTGCCCGATTCAGTTTATTGAACTTTTCCT
The DNA here is from genome assembly GCF_062004578.1 of Staurois parvus. Classification (NCBI taxonomy): domain Eukaryota; kingdom Metazoa; phylum Chordata; class Amphibia; order Anura; family Ranidae; genus Staurois; species Staurois parvus. The sequence goes on from NW_028318302.1 coordinate 653,374, forward strand.
GCTCAGCAGCCCCCTCCTCTTGCAGATATAACTGTCAACCAGATCATCACCGCAGTGCAGCAGCCACAGAGAGCAACTGCAGCCATTGTCTCTCTCACTCTCCTTTCTTAGCCAAGCACCTGGCTACATCAATTTTATATGCTTGAAAATCAGTTGTACCTTAAAATCTAACATTTGTCATGGCATTCATATAATATTGTTACACAGTTTCTCTACCATTGGTGTTCACATACTCAACTTCCTGAAAAGGTCAAGAGTTGCGTCGAGATCCTTTTTTTAAAAAAGACCTCATATTTGTTATGTTTTGCAGTGTACACAAACTAGTTTATACTTTCCTGTTTTCTACTGTAAAACTTTATTAAAATATATTGAACATGAAAATTAAAAAGATAGACGCTGATTTTTTTGCTATGCACAACTGTTCCTGATTATTGCTTCTCCAGTTTTGATTCCCAAACAAACACACCAGGATAAGAATACTTATTTTAAAAAAATTGACAGTTGTTTTCAGCTGACTCCAATGAGATTTGAAAGTTACATTGATGTGGCTAAAATAGATTCTATTTTTGTGGCAAAGCTCTGTGAATTGAGCCTTTTTTTTTTTTTACAAATATGGAAATATGGGTACACTAAGAATTAATGCATTTTCCCTATTTTACAGTATGTGTTCTATGTGGGTGCTGAAATTAGCATTTATAAATTAACCCACTGTAATGTGCTGGGATGAAGAAAAAAACAGTACTGTTTTATATCTTCATTTTTTTGGTGTGGGAGATAATATAATGTGCGTTGATAGACTTTAGTACCTTACAAATCAGCAACTTGTTTTGCAAGGACTGCTAAATCTCAAGGGGTCTAGATATCAACATTTTTACTCCACATTCCTGAAATTTAACCTAAGAGTCTGAGTTTTCTAATGAATCTTATGTGAATAATCAGTTAAGTGAAAAGAAGTGAAAATTGGGTGAAAATTCTGTGAATTGTGTGAAGACATTAATAAACCCTTTAATCTTCATCAGATTCGGCTCAGGACTTAAGTAGGTAAATCTATAAATGTAAATGTGTAGTATTTTTGTTGTTCTGATCAAAAAGCTACAAAACAGAATAGGAAAATGCCCCTATTCAAATAATGAATTTTTTAATTTGATAATTTGTTTGCTCAGCTACACCTGTAGGTACAGAAATGTTAGCTGCTCCACTACAAATATTGTGCCCCAGCACTTCCTCAATGGGTGCAGGCTCACCAGCAGTCCACAATTCATAAATACTCTACATGGAAAAAACAAACAAAGCCACACTCAATTTTAAAACCTGTGCTAATGGTTTTAATCCTCTATTTGGTGAACAGATAAATCCACCTGGACCTCTCCCCTCTAATATTTTTCATTCAATAGTGAACTCTTCAACTCTTCAAGATATTACTGAGTTAAATATGTTAGAGGGCAGAGGTCCAGGTGGGTTTGTCTATGACTGAGTGGAGGTATGAAACCATTAGTACCTCTTTTAATATGGAGTGTGAATTTGTTTTCATTCACTATGTGGTATATTTCTTCACATTTGTTCTCTGCTAATGTTTTGATGTATCACAAGGTTTTATCCAGTATTTTATCTATTACTTCATTTGCACTAAGTTAGTGACCTGCTATCCATGCTAATATAATCTTCAATTACCCTTTCTCTTTGTAGGGATTTGGAAGCTCAAAGCTAAGCTCTTTGTCTCTTGGGCAAGGACAAGGACCAATAGCTCTCCGCATGACTGAAAAGGCTATAAAAGAAGGTAGTTGGGTAGTCCTGCAGAACTGCCATCTGGCTACTTCCTGGATGCCAATGCTGGAAAAAGTTTGTGAGGTAGGATTTAATCAATTTAAAAGCAATTTACACAGATACCCACCCATATTGCCTATGTTGACTTTTAAGGCATTTGCTAAAAATAAAAATACATTAAAAAATTGTTCTCTGCTTAAACAGTGTTTGAACTGTGTATTACGTTGCATTTGAAGTGACACAGTATAGATGAAGTGGATTTACGATGTTAGCATGTTAATCTTGTCTATATAAAGGATTCCCAAATTAGTGGATTGATAATGTTATCACTTTTAATTTTTTTTATATGTAGACACAGGACCCCATTTTTAATAATGCAAGATATCCAGCACTGTTAGGCTCTCCTCTTATATCTTTGTTGTAGGAATGTGTACATATTGCTATAGACAGGTCAAATTTTGGACAATTCCTGCTAAATTTGTCCAAATTCAAACCACCCAGCTTGACTTTTGTATCTCTGTTGTAGAAATGTATACGGATTGCTATAGACAGGTCAAATTTTGGACAATTCCTGCTGAATTGGTCAAAATTCCAACCACCCATTCGAAAAAGTCAGGTGGAAAAATACTGTTCATTCTGCTATGTTTGCAGCCAGTTTATTTGAATGGACTCTCTTAACTCAAGATACTTTTGTGCATCTAAACACATGGTCAAATATATACGTAAACACAAGTGCAAAATTTGAGAATGGGTCCATAAGGTTTTTTTGCGTTCTCAATATAAAGTAAGTGGATAACAAAGGAGCTAGAACAAGTGGAGATGCTCGTGGCTGAATGATATATAAATTAAAGGATGTACAAAATTATGCTATTTTGGTTTGTAAACAATACAAATGTATCAAAATTACCAATGCCAGGGTGAGTAATTGGTTAAATGTGATGGTAAAATCAAAACTCCTTTAAAAGAAATCTACTATAAGAATAAAACAGGCACTGTCAAGGCTGACAACTGCTTGCTTGATACTTGCCAGGCTTTCACTCTACTCCTCTGACCTCAGTAGTTTCTTTGGCCTGGAACAAATGTGCAGTTCAGAAGTTCTGTGGCTGAATTATTGTTCTAAGTTCTGTACCTTGGAGGTATTTAAACTAGAGTAAGCCATGCAACTAACATTTTCAAAATGGGGTTTTCAATAACAGCCCACCTATTTATAGAGCAGAGTATGCTAGAGTATTAAAAAATATATGCATTACCCAGATAGGTGAACAGTGAAAAATTGGATTTGTGTGCAACTGAGAATCTCTACATCTGTTATGAATTTGGTTATCTGGGTAAGTGTGGGGGAATATGGGGCATCCTATGAAAATATAAAACAGAACATAGCCTTTATTTTTTTCAAACTGTAAATTGCTAATTTTCTAGATGGTTGGCAAACCCGATTCCATTGGTGATGGTAACAACTGATATCCGACATTTTGTTCACATGTTGCAGCAACTGTTAGTTGTTTCACAGTTCCCTGTTTGACTTTATCTTGTATTATGTAGGATGTTATAGCATAACTCAGACACTCTCTGCGTTAGCACTAGTACGTTCTGTGGTGGGAGTTAAAAAAAAAAACCTGCAGAAAAAGTTTGTCTACAATGCAAAAATTCTTATTGAATTCTCTACTCTTGCTGTAATTTACTGTGCTACAGATTTTGTTTGCTGCCTTTATTTTGCAGTTTTGATGTCATGTAACAAAAATCAGTTGAGTACTTTAAGTCCATCAGTGTCTGCCTTTATCCAAAACAAATTTCAAATGGACTGAATGCTTAAAGGATAAGTTCACCTTTCAACAATAAAATAATAAATGCAGGTAAAAAAATGTGCATTTATTATTTTTTGTTACATAGTTAAAAAAACAAGAAAAAAAAGAAAAAGACATAGAAAAAAGACAGAAGTCCATCCAGTTCAACCATAAAAAAAGGGTTATAATCCCATGCCCACAGTTGATCCAGGGGAAGGCAACCCCCCCCCCCCCCCCCAGGAAAGCACAATCCAATTTGCTCCTGCTAGGAAAATAAATTCCTTCCTGATCCCCTGAGAGGCAATCGGATATTCCCTGGATCAACTTTACCTATAAATGTTAGTATCCAGTTATATTCTGTGTATCTAAGACGCAATCCAGGCCTTTTTTGAAGCCATCCACTGAGCTGGCCAGAACCAACTCTTGAGGAAATCTATTCAACATTTTCACAGCTCTCACTGTGAAGAAACCTTTCCGTGTTTGGAGATTACATTTTCTTTTCCTCCAGACATAAAGAGTGCCTCCTTGTCCTCTGTGATGACCTCAGGGTGAATAGCTCTACACCGAGTTCACTATATGAACCACTGATGTATTTATACATGTTGATCATATCCCCCCTTAATCTCCTCTTCTCAAGAGAGAATAAATTCAGTTCCTCTAATCTCTCCTCAATCTTTCCTTGTGAATTGGTGCGCAAAACTGAACTGCATATTCCAGATGAGGTATTACTAATGATTTGTACAGGGGCAATATGATATCTCTCTCTGGAGTCTATACCTCTTTTAATACAAGAGAGGATTTTGCTCGCTTTAGAAACCGCAGCTTGGCATTGTTGCAGGAGCCTGTGAAGCATTGCACCAGCGATCAACAGATTGCTGGTGCCATGCGGGTCTCCTGCAGACCTGTCAGTGTATCTTTTTGCTCATACCTCGTACGGGCAAGCCTATACCTTCTGACAGGAAGAATCAATGAACAACCATAACACTCACAGTGCTGTGGTTGTTCTTAGAGAACTACAAGCAAACAAATGTAAGGCTGTCGAGACTTGTAGTTTCTCATTCATAGTATAGAGTTTTTTTTTTTCTTCATTTTGACAGCTAGCAGAGGAGAAGATCCCCCACTAGCTGTCAAAATAGAGGATTGGGGGGGTCGTTCATTTCAGAACATGCTACACACTGAATGTGGGTGTAACATGTAACATGGTATGAAAGGTGAACTTATCCTTTAAAGCTCTCTACAGGCGTCAGATAACGATATAGTTCATCCATTTTTGGATGGAATAGGAGACAATCCAGTGTCTGTTTTACAATAAGAGACAGCTGGACACACCACTGGCCAATGCTCTCAGGGTGGATAGTATACAGATATGCAAAACCTTGTCCAGCCACTATGTTTCTCTTTGATAAGGTTTGTTCCAGGGGTGCAGTGTATGTTGGGGTAACCTCTGTTTATCATAGATATGAATTGAGGTCTACAAACAGCTGCTGATGGCTATCATCAAACCTTCATGTGTATAAATACCTTTACAAAAGTGTGAGCTAGCAGCTATGACACATTCACAAACTACACAAGTGCAACTGCATGGGTGATTAATACAGTGTATCAAAATATGTCAAAGATAGAAAAAACTATGGCGAATATTGTGAAGTGAATATTTTAGCTATATGTTAATAAGATAGGATTTCATTTCTGGTTACTTTTATCTCAGCTTCAGTAAATAAAATCCAGATTAATATGCTGTTTATGTGCAGTTTACTCTGCATTATATAGGTGAAATAGCAGTGTATACTTATACGATAATGTTTTATAATTTCGCAGGAGTTGAATCCGGAAACTACACATCCAGATTTTCGCCTCTGGCTTACAAGTTATCCATCACCAAATTTCCCTGTGTCTGTACTGCAAAATGGAGTGAAAATGACAAATGAGGCACCCAAAGGCTTGCGTTCTAATATTATCCGTTCCTACCTGATGGATCCTATCTCTGATCCGGAGTTCTTCACTAGCTGCAAAAAGCTTGTTAGTAGTGTCTATAAATATTTTTACACACTGCCCTAAGGGGAAGAGGTTCTTTTTTTATTAATATGTCTACATCATAACATCGTTATATCTAGACACAAAGAAATAGATGTCATTAGCAACTTTTATGAGACAGTTAAAATCATGCATCGTTTCTGTTAATTTAGGTTTGAGAAGTGTAGTAATGTGTCGGATAAACTTTAAAAGCAACTGGTCAGGATTGGTATTTCTAAAAATTAAAATTTCTGCTCTTAAAGTATCTAAACCTCAAGAACAAAAATATTTTTAAATGCAGCCCTTAGATTTTGCTTGTCTAATGCACATACTAAAGCTCATTAAAGCCCGTCTAACGCCTATACAAAAGCTATAGAAGTGTTTGGTATGAGTTAGAAATTTAGTCAAGTGTGAAGTTTTGCCTTTAAGTGGCAAAACACAGGGAAGTGTACATGTATTGGAGACATGCACTGATTCCTTTTTTCACCATACGCAGACAGCAATACAATCATAAAAAAGGTTCTAATCCCTCATCACATCAGAAAAACAATTTGGCTTTAGTTTTGCATTCAATAAAATGGACATTAGTGATGAATATATGCAAGATGTGCTTTGTTAGCCGTACATGGGGAAAATACAAACTTAAAAATGTATTTTGTAACCGTCCAAACAAGGTCTATACAATCCATGCAAGAGAGGGATTAGTTAGACTGATAGTCCCAGCAGATAGCTAACATGACTAATGTAAAACTTGCCAAAAGTCAAACATCCTATGTACCCCTAAAGTTCATACTCGTCTTGGTAACATTATCTCTGCTAAAGATAAAGGTCAGCCAGTAAGAACACTGATCCTCTCCTACAGCAGATATCACAGAGCCATAAGCTTTAGCAAATGACTAGCTGGTTTGGTATACCAGACCATCATTTTTCCAAAGAGGTAGGTACTGTATTTTTCATGGGTTTCTTTTAGCATATTTGAATAACACATTATCATTGCATTCAATATTGCATCACACAGCACAATGGTAGAAGGGTGGGATAGGTAGTACTTAATTTTAGGTCCACTTTAAGTTACCATTATTGTATTGCAACAGGAAGAAGGATCAGCCGCACACCGGAGGATAGATGAATATAGTTTGTATTTATTGATCCATAGAACACACAAAACACTAGGACACGAATACAGGACTTGTTAACGCGTTTTACACAATCTCGTGCTTAATCATAACCATTATTGTATTGGATGACTCATGTATCATTACCAACAGTCATTGCTTAGGCTGCTTTTTCATGAAATATCCTTTATTTTTAGTCTGGCACAATTGTTTTATTTAAATGTGGCCTGACACTACCGAGCTAGTTACAGTGAGGAATAGAAGTATTTCAACACCCTGTGATTTTGCAAGCTCTCCAACTTAGAAATCATGGAGGGGTTTGAAATTCACATTGTAGGTGCATTCCCACTCTGAGAGACAGAATTTAAAAAAAAATTCAGGAAATCACATTGTATGATTTTTAAAGAATTTATTTGTCTTGCACTACTGAACATAAGTATTTTAACACCTAAGAAACAGCAAGAATTCTGGCTCTCAAAGACCTGTTACTGTGTCTTTACAAAGTCCACCTCTACTCCACTCATTAATCTAACTTAGTAGCACCTGTCTGAGCTCTTTAACCATTTGCCGCCCGCCCTATGGCCGAATGGCGGCCGGCAAATGTCATCAGCGTTCCGGGTGGACGCCATATGGCGTCCTCCCACACATGCGCAGATTGCGCTCCTGCAGAGCCGCGCAGTGGCGCGATCTGTCACCGGCCATGTACCTTGGATACGGCCAATGACAGATCTGAGTATCTGCCCAGTTGCTGGTACAATGGGATACAATCACAGCAGGTCACATGACAGTTGTATACAATGGATGGCTTCATTCATGCCATCCATTGTATACTAGTGTCTAGCTGTGAATGGTCACAGCTAATCACATGCACATGTCATGTGATTAGCTGTGGCCAAATCACAGCTAAGCACAAAAAAAAAAAAAACCCTGAATGAATCGATTTCATTCAGGTAAATGCTTGCTTATAGCAAAGTAATTCTTTGCTATAAGCAAATTGTGTAAAAAAAAAAAAAAAATACTGATCACTTCCCCAAAGTAGTACAATGATACTATGGTAACATTGTACTACTTTGGTCATAGTGAAATATGAAAACAAAATCTTAAAAAAAATTTAATAAAAAATAAATAATAAAAAAAAAAAAAATATATATATATTTTTTTTTTTCATACTGTCACCAGTCAGTGTCCCTGATCACCACCATGCCAGTTATATGATGACGCTGTACTGCACTGGTGACAATATGTAAAAAAAAAAAATAGTGAAACTAATTTTTTAAATTTTTTTCATTTTCTGAGAAATTATGACAGAAAAAATACAACTTCACAAAACTTGCCACGCCTCTTATGAAGTACGTCGGACTGTCTACTCTGCAAAAAGGGGTCATTTGGGGGATATCTGTACTGTTCTGACATTGATGGACCTCAAGAAATTAGATTGGCCGTCAGTACTTCAGGATTGATCAATATTCAGATGTATACCATAGTTTGTGAACTCTATAACTTTCCTACAAACTAAAAAATACATCCTAATTTTCACCAAAGACATGTAGCAGAATACATCTTGGCCTAAATTTATGAAGAACAATTATTTATTTATTATTATTTTTATTTATTATTATTATTATTTACAATTATTTAAAACAGAAACAAAGAAAAACGTGTTTTTTTTCAAAATATTTGGTCTTTTTTTGTTAATTTAGCAAAAAATAAAAACCCCGGCGGTGAATAAATACCACCAAAAGAAAGCTCTAGTTGTGTGAAGAAAATGATAAAATTTTAGTTTGGGTACAATGTTGTATATACTCGCAATAGTCATTCAAAGTGTGAGAGCGCTGGAACCTGAAAACTGGCCTGGGCAGGAAGGTGTAAAATTGCCCGGTATTGAATTGGTTAAAGACACCTGTCCACCCCACAGTCAGCCAGACACCAACTACTACCATGGGCAAGATCAAAGAGCTGTCAAGACACCAGAGACAAAATTGTGGACCACCACAAGGCTGGAAAGGGCTCCGGGGCAATTGCCAAACAGCTTTGTGAAAATAGATCAACTGTTGGAGCAATTGTTAGAAAATGGAAGAGGCTAAAGACGACTGTCAGTCTCCCTCGGACTGGGGCTCCATGCAAGATCTCACCTCGTGGGGTATCACTGATGATAAGAAAGGTGAAGGTCAGCCTAGAACTACAAGGGAGGAGCTGGTCAATCACATGAAGAGAGCTGGGACCACAGTTTCAAAGGTCACTGTCGGTAGAACACTACGCCGTCATGGGTTCAAATCATGCATTGCACGGAAGGTTCCCCTGCTCAAGTCATCACATGTCCAGGCCCGTCTGAAGTTTGCCAATGACCATTTGGATGATCCAGAGGAGGCATGGAAGAAAGTCATGTGGTCAGATGAGACCAAAGCAGAACTTTTGGTCTAAACTTCACTCATCGTGTTTGGAGGAAAAAGAAGGATGAGTTGCATCCCAAGAACACCATCCCTACTGTGAAGCATGGGGGTGGTAACATCATGTTTTGGGGGTGCTTTTCTGCGAAGGGGACAGGACGACTGCACTGTATTAAGGAGAGGATGAATGGGGCCATTTATTGTGAGATTTTGAGCAACAACCTCCTTCCCTCAGTCAGAGCATTGAAGATGGTCTTCCAACATGACAACGACCCAAAGCACACAGCCAGGATAACCAAGGAGTGGCTCCGTAAGAAGCATATCAAGGTTCTGGAGTGGCCTAGCCAGTCTCCAGACCTAAATCCAATAGAACATCTTTGGAGGGAGCTAAAACTCTGTGTTGCTCAGTAACAGCCCCGAAACCTGACAGATCTAGAGGAGTGGGCCAAAATCCCTGTTGCAGTGTGTGCAAACCTGGCCAAGAACTACAGGAAACGTTTGACCTCTGTAATTGCAAACAAAGGCTTATGTACCAAATATTAACACTGATTTTCTCAGGTGTCCAAATACTTATGTTCAGCAGTGCAAGACAAATAAATTCTTTAAAAATCATACAATGTGATTTCCTGAATTTTTTTTTCATTCTGTCTCTCAGAGTAGGAATGCACCTACAATGTGAATTTCAGACCCCTCCATGATTTCTAAGTGGGAGAACTTGCAAAATCGCAGGGTGTTCAAATACTTCTGTTCCTCACTGTATATTTTACAAATACCTTCCACAAACAGATATTCAGGGCACTCTCAGCTTCCAGTTCTCTTTATTTTAAGTATTTTAAAAGCTTTTAGACTTTGCTGGTTTTCACAATAAAGAGAACTGGAAGCTGAGAGTGCCCTAAATATCTCTTTGTGGAAAGACTTTCTTGATTGGACTGAAACAGTTGAGCACCAGGACCCGCCGCTGTGCAGGTGATGTAAATAGCGGTGGCTCTTTCAGCTCCTCTCTTGGCTGTGACTAGATGTCTGCCTTCTAAACCCTCTGGGAGACTGACCACACATGCCATGCATTTTTGTGTTATTATAATTTACAAATAATTGGTAGGCATGATAAAGAAAAACCTGAAGCTAATGATATATTTACATATTTATTCTTTATAGCAGCTGATACATTTGTTACCTCTAATACCCAAGGAGAATTAACACGGTTTCGTGTCCTGTACGTGACGATACTGAAAAAACAAAACATTACAACTTTCTTAGAAAAAGAACTATAATATACAAACTTTTGTGGCACAGTGCAAAGTTTTCTGTGTTTTTAAACCTGTATCACTTTATTATGTCAAGCTCCTCCCTGACAGATTCATGTCTAAAAATGTAGATTAACACACAAGCCCTCATTCACACTTAAGCGTTCTTCTGCTTGTTTTCCTATGCCTGACTATTCATGCTACACTTGATTACACAGAATCCTACTGAAAAGTACAGGAGCATATTCAGACATTTTTGATCCCATAGACTTTAATAGGAACACAGGTGATATACACCTTTTTGCATATTATTGCACCTGAAGAATTCTTTTTATTCTATAGAACAGCTCTCCTCTCCTTGCACAGCCCAGGAAACAAACTCCTGAAGTTTTATACACATGCAAAAAAATGCCTGGGAAAAAAAGCTTCAAAATCACCAGGAATTCACTCTGCTTATGCTCAGCTCAGGTGTAAATAGTGTGTACTGATACAAGAAAACCCATATACAGCACAAAGCATGCTGGTGGCAGGAGGCTGTGTGCTATTTTTAGGATTTTCCACATCTTGATTGATCGCTGACCGATGTAGGGGAGATCCATCTCAAAGAATACCCATATAGAGCCCAGTCTCAGTGGATGGTATTTGGCCATATATCTACTTCCTGCAGTGGAAAGGTTACATCTCTTGGAGGGATTTCTGTACAGAGCCTGTTTATTTCTTGCTTCTGGTGAGTGCATAGTGGTGGAGGATTGTCACAGATGTACCCTTCACAGATGTCACCTTACACCGTTGATCACCATTGATTGACACTTTATTGTTGGACATTGCACTGTTTTCTTTTGGACTTTATTTATTATTTATGTTGTATCATTACTGAATATTAGTTCACATATTTGTATTTCACATAGATCGATACTAGAGCAGCACCTTTGTATATGTTTGTTTCAGTGGAACAGGAGGGTTTCTGCTCTCTGCTTTAACATTTTCTTTGCGCTCACTATATATCTTTTTGACACTTTTTTGAGACGCATGTTACTGCATGAGTATATGCTTAAATTGAGCCTAAGGTGATCAAAAAGATGTATTACATTTGAATTTAGGGCTGTAGTTTAAAGCTATAAGTGCTATATCTAATAAGAGAAATCAGAATTTCTGTGTGACAGCTCAATACTTTTTTTTGGAATGCACAGAATTTAAATTGTGATGCCTGTGAACTGAAGGAATTTAGAAGACACTCTGAAGCATGTAATGAATCAACTATAAATGCTTTCTTTATTTTCAATCTCTTAGCCGGAATTCAAAAAATTGCTATATGGTCTGTGTTTCTTCCATGCACTGGTTCAAGAAAGAAGGAAATTTGGTCCCCTTGGATGGAATATACCCTATGAATTTAATGAGACTGATTTAAGGATAAGTGTTCAACAGCTCCACATGTTTCTAAATCAATATGCTGTAAGACTAACTTTTTATGTCTGTTTAATTTATTAATGCCCACCACTTTGTACTTATTTATAAGCTATAATTTCCTTGTATTTAGTGTAATACAAGTGTTACTATTTTTTTTACAAGAAATTGGTCATTATTATACTGTTACCATGACTGTTTTCTTTCCTAATGTGTCTGATTTTGTAAGAAAAACATGCGTAGGACTGCAGAAACTGTTTAGTTGGGCTTTTAGTTGAGAGATGTTTTTAAATCTCTTGTCTTGGCAAATCTTGATTGCTTTAATTATAAATATGCAGATTGGCTTAATCAAAGTTTCATAATGATGAGCCAGATATTTCAGTCATGATGTTTTGAAAAAGCGAAATAAGATTTTCTTTTTCAAAATGATTAATAATTTATTTGGAACCTGAGGCAGGAAAGGATGAAGTGTTAGCACAATTTATAGGAATCCACTCATGTGAATTTAATCACCTTGTTTAGGCCACAATTTTCACCAAAGGGATATTTATCAAGGCCTCATAAAGGTCACCTATTACATAGTTACATAGTTAGTCTGGCTGAAAAAAAACAAAAGTCCATAATCCGTTATAATCCTATAGCTACAGCTGATCCAGAGGAAGGCAAAAAATACCCCCAGCAAAGCACGATCCAGGTTGCACCTGCTGGGAAACAAATTCCTTCCTGATCCCCCGAGAGGCAATCAGATATTCCCTGGATCAACTTTACCTATAAATGTTAGTATCCAGTTATATTCTGTGTATCCAAGAAAGAATCCTTTTTTGAAGCAATCCACTGAGCTGGCCAGAACCAACTCTTGAGGGAGTATATTCTACATTATCACAGCTCTCACTGTGAAGAAACCTTTCCGGTGTTTTGGAGATTAAATTTCTTTTCCTCCAGATGTAAAGAGTGCCCCCTTGTCCTCTCTGATGACCTCAGGGTGAATAACTATACACCGAGTTTACTATATGAACCACTGATGTATTTATACATATTGATCATATCCCCCCCTTAATATCCTCTTCTCAGGAGAGAATAAATTCAGTTCCTCTAATCTTTCCTCATAGCTGAGCTCTTCCATGCCTCATATCAGTTTAGTTGCCCTACTCTGTACTTTCTCCAGTTCCCCAATGTTCTTTTTGTGAATTGGTGCCCAAAACTGAACTGCATATTCCAGATGAGGTGTTACTAATTATTTGTACAGGGGTAATATGATATTTCTCTCTCTGGAGTCTATACCTCTTTTAATACAAGAGAGGATTTTGCTCGCTTTAGAAACTGCAGCTTGGCATTGCATGCCATTATTAAGCTTGGGATCTACCAGAACCCCAGATCCTTCTCCACCATTGATTCCCCCAGTTGTACCCCCCTTAATATGTATGGTGCATGCATATTCTTAGCCCCCAAGTGCATAACCTTACATTTATCAACATTAAATCTCATTTGCCACATAGTTGCCCAATTAAACTGCATTGAGGTCGGCTTGTAAGTTGAAGACATCCTGTAAGGACGTTATTTCACTGCACAGCTCGGTGTCATCTGCAAAGACTGAAATGGGATTTTTAATCCCAGAGCCTATATTGTTTATAAATATATTAAAAAGTAAGGGTCCCAACACTGAACCTTGAGGTACACTACTGATGACCCCAGACCATTCAGAGTATGAATCATTAACCACTACTCTCTGAATATGATCTTTTAGACAGTTTTCTACCCATTTACATACAGATTTTTCCAAGCCCATAGACTTTACCTTAAACATTAGCCGTGTGTGGGGAACTGTGTCAAACGCTTTTGCAAAATCCAAGTATACCACGTCCACTGCCAACCCTCTGTTCAAGGTTTTGCTCACCCCCTCATAAAAAGAAATCAGATTTGTTTGTCAACTTCTGTCTTTCATGAATCCATGCTGTCTGTTGCTTAAAATATTTTTTTCCAGGCAAGAACTCATTTATGTGGTCTTTTAATAAACTCTTCAGTATCTTCCCAACTATAGAAGTTAAACTAACAGGTCTATAATTACTTGGTAAAGATTTTGATCCTTTTTTAAATATTGGCACCACATTGTCCTTATGCCAATCCAGTGGTACTATGCCAGTCATTAAAGAGTCCCTAAAAATTAGAAATAATGGCTTTGAAATGACAGAGCTCAATTCTTTAAGGGACCGTGGGTGTATGCCATCCAGTCCAGGTGCTTTATTCACCCCTATACTGTACAAATATTTTTGGATCATATCAATTGTGAGCCAATGTGGATCATCTGGAGATGTGTTACTACCATGCCCATTATGGACAAGAGCTCCCCCATGCTCCTTTGTATACACAGAGCTGAAGAAGGTATTAAATAAATTTGCCTTCCTTTTTTCCCCAGTCACCCACTCTAGATTATTTTGTAAAGGGCCTACATGCTCGGACCAAACCTTTTTACTATTAATATACAGTATTTGAAGAATTTTTTGGGGTTGGTCCTGCTATCTTTTGCAATCTGGCATTCGTTTTTAATTTTTGCGGCCTTTATTTCCTTTTTGCATATTCTGTTATATTCTTTGTAATGTTTAAACAATGATAGCGTTCCTTCATTTTTATATTGAATAAAAGCTCTTTTCTTATTATCTATAGCCTTTTTAACTTTGGCCGTAAGCCACATAGGTTTGATTTTTAGCCTTTTAAACTTGTTGCCCATGGTAATATATTTTGCAGTGTGTTCACATACAGTCTTTTTGAAGAACTCCCATTTCTGTGTTGAGTTCATCAATGCCAATATTCCCTCCCAGTCTAAGTCTTGGAGAGCATCTCTCAGCCTTGGAAAATTACCTCTCTTGAGATTGAGCGGTTTCATTATTCCTGTATGTGCTTGCTGTTTACAGCTAACAATAAATGAAATCATGTTATGGTCACTTCTACCCAGATGTTCTTTTATATGGACATTCATAATAAGCTCTGCATGGTTTGAGATTACCAGGTCCAGCAGAGCATCATTCCTAGTAGGGGCCTCTATGAACTGTACTGTAAAATTGTCCTGTAGTAGGTTTAAAAATGTTTGCCCTTTAACTGTTCCTGCAGTACCATTACTCCAGTAAATTTCCGGGTAGTTAAAATCCCCCATTATTATCACTGTCCCAGCCCTTGCAGCCCTTTCTATCTGTGCAAGGAGCTGAGTCTCCACCTCCTCATTAACACTGGGAGGCCTATAACTAACAACAATGATTTCCTTTGTAGTACGCACCCCCCATGTGCAGCTCCACCCATAATACTTCAGCCTCATCACACTCTCCATCAACTAGGTCCTCTTTCACACTCTCTCTGAGATCACTTCTCACATAGGGACAAACACCAATATTAATGGCCCAGTCATGCAAAGAATGAAGCCAAGATTCAGCAATACCAATTAAATCATAGCTCTCTTCATGCAACAAAGCTTCCAACTCACCTATTTTGCTTGGCAGACTTCTGGCATTGGTGAACAAACACTTTAATTGATTGACACCTTGTTCACATGTATTTTGTATATTTTTTAGTTTCATACAAATGGTACTAATTCCACTGGTTGTTTGTAACATCGGTACCTTCTTATCTGCCATAGCCTTCCCCCCCATCTTTTCTCATTCCACCCACCAATAAGTACTGACCCCTGTCTGATCTGTCTACCCCGTTATAATCTAATTCTCCCTCCCCCCTCGATCCTAGTTTAAATACTCCTCCAGCCTTCCCATAAACCTCTCCCCCAGCACAGCAGTGCTCTAGAAACCCAAATCCTTCCCTCTTCCCTCTTACACTAGGTCTTCAGCCATGCATTGAGTTCTCTAATCTCCCCCTGTCTTCCCTGAGTTCTGCATGGCACAGGTAATATTTCAGAGAATATCACCTTGGAGGTCCTTCCCTTCAACTTGCAGCCTAGTTCTTTAAATTGATTCTTAAGGAGCCTCCACCTTCCATGTATTTTGTCATTGGTTCCAACATGAACCAAGACAGCTGGGTCATGCCCAGCCCCTCCCAGTAATTTATCAACCCGGTCCACCACATGCTGAACCCTGGCACCAGGGAGACAGCAAACCATTCGGTTGAGGCGATCCTGGCGACAAATTATTCTATCAGTCCTTCTGATCATAGAATCCCCTACTACCACCAGCTGTCTAGGCCTTCCTGCACTACCCTCACCACCCCTCTTAGATGGTCTACCCTCCCGGCTGTTAGGGATAGCAGTGATATCCAGGGCTGCCACCCCTGAGCTTGCTACCCCCACATCTTCACCCAACTTGGCAAATCTGTTTGTGTGCTCAAACCCAGGGCCAGCCTTCCTTTTCTATGAGCCCCTACCACTCCCTCTCCTTACAGTAACCCATCTTTCTACCTGATAATCCTGATTAGCCTGTCCGCCCTCCACATCAATCCCATTAGCTACCTGCTCAGAGAGCAGAAGACCCCTTTCAAGGTTGATAGTTCTGCCCAGTGTTGCAACTTTCTGCTCCAGACCTCTAACATGAGATTCCAGAAGGGCAAGCCGCTCACATCTGTCGCAGTGGTATCCATCCTGGAGCTGTTGCTTCATTGCTGCATACATGCGGCACACTGTGCACTGCACAAAACCCTCAACACTGCTAGTACTCATATCACAGTTACAAACTTAACAGGAAAGATCAGTTGTCACTTACAGGTTAGTAGACTCCTGTTATAATCTGTTTTTTAACTCCGGTTCAACTCCTGTTTTTAACTCCACTTATCAAATGTCCACTTGATCAAAGGTCTGGCATTACAAATTCTGCTATACTGTTAAATACTCTGGAATAAATGTTCACAGTTGTACTATCACATGTTCTTTCCTAGACTGATTTAGATTATTAAGCTATGTATACACAGTAGCTGCATGTACGTATCTGTCTAGAATGGCACTTTTCTACATGCTGTATACATTTAATACAACATGATCTAGAGTTGCATATGTTGTGTTTTACCATCTATCTTTCATGTTACAGGAAGTTCCATATGATGCTGTACGATACATGACTGGAGAGTGTAACTATGGAGGCAGAGTAACTGATGACTGGGATCGGCGAACACTTCGTAGCATCCTTAACAAATTCTATAACCCAGATATCATTAATATTGAAGATTACAAATTTGACTCAAGTGGACTTTACTATGTTCCATCTGATGGAGATGTAAGTGATATGTTATTTTTTCTGAAAATATTTTTGAAAATGTGTATAATATATACAACATATTGAAATATTTTGGGCTTTATCCTCCTCCGCATTCCAATCACATTACTACCTAAAAAAAAAACAGTTACTTTCCAATTTGCACTTTTTTTTCTGCTACATTTTATTCCAATGTATGAAATTTCAAAATAGAAAGTTGACCATGCTGAGCTCTAGCCAAGCTAGTGTCAGGAATGGACTCAGCACTGATGGTGGGACTCACCTGCCGTGTGGGCTGCAGTACGAGGGCTGCTCTCAGCAGCCAGAAGCTCACTTCTGCAATCAACCAACACCTGGGGCTGATTGCAGGAGGTGTATTTAAGGAATGGCCAGACCTGCAGTCAGGGCCTTGGTGTATGTTTCCCATGAGCCCCTGTACCTGGTATCCTGTGTTCCTGCCTATCTGCCTAGTTGCTGACCCTGCTTTGATCCTGACCTCTGCTGACTGTCTCCTGTTGAACCCCTGGCTTGCCTGACCATCCTTCTGCCTGATCCTCTGTACCGCGCTGCCCGTGAGTTACTGAACCCGGCTTGTGACCCTGACTATTCTCTGCCTGCTCCTCCGGTACCTCACTGATCGCACGTTGCTGACCTGACCTGCCTGACTACGCCTGACGCTCCATCCATCCTGCACAAATCCAGTCACTACTGTCCAAACCTGCCAGCCCCTTCACATCTGGCTTTCCCCCGGTACATACCCTCGGCGGACCCCTCTACCACAGTTGGGTGCACTCAGGGGCCGCGACCTGGACTCAGTCCTGCGCCAAGTCCATCCCCACCATCAGGGGCTCTGGTGAAAAGGCAGACTGGGGCTTATACTCCGCGCCCTGGGGAATCCTGTTCTGTGGGTCACTAGAGATCCCGCCGGGTGGTGCCTGACAGTACCTTACGGCCTGCCTGACCATTCCACCTCTCCAGCCTGACTACGCCTGTGTTCCAGAAGCCTGCTGTTTCCCTGTGTCATTCCACACATCTCTGGTCATACCCGGATCCCTGACAGCTAGTTTCTAATTTTGGCTGCAGTTGGGAAGGTTTAGAACGGCTGTCTGTTTTTTATAGCTTCCTTTGTCAATATTCAGGAGATGTATTCTCACTTTCTCTCCTGTTGACTATTGTCACTATGACAGAAAGAAAGGAAACTGCTGTCACTGTAACAGGAGTAGAGAGGGTATAGGCTCCCTACTCGAGACACTTGTTCTATGGAAAACTCAAAAAGTTGAGGCTTTCCCTCACTTTGCTAAAATTTCCTCTCATTTCCTGTCTTGGACAGGAAGTTAGGATAAATTTTACTCAATGAAGACCCAGACAACAATGACAACTTTGAATGAGTTCTAAATGATTTGTTACTTCACCTCCACTTAAAAGTTAAACTACATAAAATGATGAAAATTGGATATAATGGCAAAAAAATGTTGTGAAATGGGAATTGGAAAACCAAGTTCACCAACATAAGGAAAGTTCCATCAAGTAACTTAGTACTGAAAAAAAATGGAATAAGCCTGGCTAGAGTGGCATAATACAGTGCATCCAGAAAGTGTACACAGCTCTTAACTTTTGCCACATTTTGGTATGGTACAGCCTTATTCCAAAATTGATTAAATTAAATTTTTTCCTCAACATTCTACAAGACCCCATAATGACAATGTGAAAAAAAGTTCATTTTGAAATCTTTGCAATTTATTAAAAATAAAAAACAAAAACAACACATGCACATAAGTATTCACAGCCTTTGCTCAATACTTTATTGAAGCACCTTTAGCACCAATTACAGACTCAAGTCGTTTTGAGTATGATGCTACAAGCTTGGCACACCTATTTTTGGGCAATTTCTCCCATTCTTCTTTTCAGTACCTCTCAAGCTCCATCAGGTTGGATGGGGAGTGTCGGTGCACAGCCATTTTCAGATCTCTCCAGAGATGTTCAATCAGGTTAAAGTCTGGGCTCTGGCTGGGCCACTCCAGGATATTCACAGAGTTGGCCCGTAGCCACTCCTTTGTTATGTGGGCTGTGTGCTTAGGGTCGTTGTCCTGTTGAAAGATGAACCGTCACGCCCCAGTCTAAGGTCTTAAGCGCTCTGGAACAGGTTTTCATCCAGGATGTCTCTATACATTGCTGCATTAATCTTTCCTTCAATCCAGACTATTCTCCCAGTTCCTGCTGCTTAAACACATCTCCACAGCATGATGCTGCCACCACCATGCTTCACTCTAGGGATGGTATTGGCCAGGTGGTGAGCAGTGCCTAGTTTCCTCCAGACAGGATGCTTGGCATTCAGGCCAAAGAGTTCAATCTTTGTTTCATAAGACCAGAGAGTTTTTTTTCCTCATGGTCTGAGAGTCCCTCAGGTGCCTTTTGGCAAACTCCAGGCAGGCTGCCATTTGCCTTTTACTGAGGAGTGGCTTCCGTCTGGCCACTATACTATACAGGCCTGATTGGTGGAGTGTTGCAGAGATGGTGGTTCTTCTGGAAGGTTCTCCTCTCTTCACAGAGAAATGCTGGAGCTCTTTCAGAGTGACCATCGGGTGCTTGATTACCTCCCTCGATCGATCATTTTGGCTGGGTGAGCCGCTCTAGGAAGATTTCTGGTGGTTTCAAACTTCTTCCATTTACGAATGATGGAGGCCACTGTGCTCATTGGTACCTTCAATGGTGCAGAAATGTTTCTGTACCCTTCCCCAGATCTGAGCCTTGATACAACCCTGTCTTGGAGGTCTACGGACAATTCATTGGACTTCATGGCTTGGTTTGTGCTTTGACATGCAGCGTTAACTGTGGGACCTTATATAGACAGGTTTATGCCTTTCCTAATCATGTCCAATCAACTGAATTTCCCACAGGTGGACTGCAATCAAGTTTTGGAAACATCTCAAGGATGATCAGTGGGAACAGGATACACCAGAGCTCAATGTTTCAGTGTCATGGCAAAGGCTGTGAATACTTATGTACATGTGTTTTTTTTTCGTTTTTTATTTTTAATAAATTGCAAAGATTTCAAAACAAACTTCTTCCACATTGTCATTGTGGGGTATTGTTTGTAGAAAGTTGAGGAAAAAATGAATTTAATCCTTTTTGGAATAAGGCTGTAACATAACAAAATGTGGCAAAAGTTAAGCGCTGTGAATACTTTCTGGATGTACTGTATGTGCACTCTCAGCAAAAATATTTAATTAAATTATAATTTAATTAAATTATAGAAGGCTTTTTAAAAAATTATTTTACTTGGGTGTTTTTTTCCTTTTAGTCAAAGTGTGGAGAAACTGAATGGAAGTCCAAAGTAGGCTTATAACATAGGTCTGCGACTAAAAAGCTGTTTGATTATTTTCATCTAATTTGGTGTATTTTGGTGTGCTGAAAACAAAAAAAAATCATGATTTGCCACAAAATGCAAAATTGTCTTCAAATTTATCAAATTTAAATTTTTTTTTATATTATGAGTTTTTAACCAAATTTAAAATCCAAATTACTATTAATAAATTCACATAAGTGCATTTAAGATATAAAATACCAAAAAAACCTTAAAGGGGTTGTCCGAGTTATGTAAAAAAAAAATATAGCACTGTAAATCTGATGGTCAGCAATATATACATAAGCTAAGCAAGTTACTCGGATCAAGGCTGAAAAGCAGGAATTTATTGTTGCCAGGAGTGTCATCTTCATGGTTCAGACATTGTGAAAAGGAGTTTGTTCTTTACTTTGCCCAGGAAGACAAGTTGGTTCGGCATCGATGTCGAAGGTCTGATGGGTCAATTTAAAATCCAATATGATTCAGAGCAATGGCGTCTTTTTATAGATTCTTCAAAAAGAAGTCTCAAAGCAGTTTTACTCCACAACGGTGGTTTTTACGCTTCCATACCTGTAGGTCATTCCGTACACTCTACGAGAACTTGGAATTGGTTCTTCGTAA
The DNA here is from genome assembly GCF_062004578.1 of Staurois parvus. Classification (NCBI taxonomy): domain Eukaryota; kingdom Metazoa; phylum Chordata; class Amphibia; order Anura; family Ranidae; genus Staurois; species Staurois parvus. The sequence continues at coordinate 674,229 of NW_028318302.1, forward strand.
ACTTAAATATGAAGACCATGGTTGGCAAGTGTGTGGGGACTTGAAGGTCTTGTGCATGCTGCTCGGGCAACAAGCTGGGTATACCAAATACCCTTGTTTTCTGTGTCTATGGGACAGTCGAGACCGACAAAATCAATGGACCAAGAAGAGTTAGCAGCCGAGGGTGCTAACAGTCGGTGAAAAAAATGTCCTCTGAGAAACTTTGGTACCTTCCCATAAAGTTCTTCTACCACATCTCCACATAAAATTGGGATTGATGAAGCAATTCGTAAAATCACTTCCAAGAGATGGAGAATGCTTCAAATACTTGGTCACCAAGTTTCCAGGCCTGTCGGAGGCAAAATTGAATGAAGGTGTGTTCGTCGGACCAGACATTAGAAGGCTCATAGTTGATCAAGAGTTTGTCATGACGGATCCTCAAAAAGAAGGGTGGATTGCATTTAAAGAAGTCATACAGAAATTTTTAGGCAATAACAAAGATCCTCACTACAAAAAGATCGTCTGACGAATGCTGAAAGCATTTCAAGCTTTAGGTTGCCTGATGAGTTTGAAAGTACATTTCCTCCAGTCCCACCTTGACTACTTTCCTGAAAATGTGGGAGCTGTGAGTGAGGAACAAGGTAAACGATTCCACCAAGACATTAAAGAGATGGAAAGGAGATACCAGGGAAAATGGAGCATTACAATGATGGCAGACTACTGTTGGATTGTAAGGGATTTCCGGCAAGAAGAATCGCGATTGGGAATGCGCATGCGCAAAGAGATCCTGCAGAAGAATTGCCGGTTGTGCGCAGGCATGCAGGAATGCGCGATCGCGCACATGCACACGCACGGCAAAGATTGGCGCCAGATGGGCTATTTAAGGAGGGCCTCTGCTCAAGTTCAGTGCTGACTAGTCTTCAGCTCCCCCATATCCTGCTTGCTCCCGTACGATTCCTTTGTTGCTGACCTGGCTTGCTCCTGACCCAATTCCGATTACTCTCCTGCTCCTGGTTCCTGACTTTGGCTCTGCTCCTGACTTTGGCTTTTCCTTCTGATTCTGCCTGTTGATGACCCCGGCTTTCCTATGACTCTGCTCCTGTCTTGTGTCCTGGCTACCTACCTTGCTCTGCTGCACATCGGGCAATCCACAGAACCGTAAGGAATCTTGTTGCTGTAAAACTGAACTTGTGCACTTGGAGATACACTGTCCCAACACCAGGCCACATTCTCAGCATCTTGCAGATACCAGGTATGGGTCAAGAGTCTACATTCATTAAAAAATGCTAGGAAAAAGAGCCTTTTTTGGCAGAAGATACATACAAAGGCTACCTCTTAGCATTTTATTTTTTATTTTAAGTCATGATATGAATGAAGTGAATGAGGTGGTAATGACACAATCATTAATGGATTTTAAAATGGATTGCATGCTTTCTTTGTAACAAATGGTATCCTCAATTATAAATAGTAAAGGAAAGTGTTAAAACATTTTGAAAAGTAGGACGGTTTTAGGTACTGGATCACTTGAAGTGTATGTAAACCCCTACCTTGAAAAACAACCCGTTCAATTTAAAATAGAAATGAAATGCAAAGTGTGTGTGTATATACACTGCTCAAACAAAATTAAAGGAACACTTTAAAAACACATCAGATCTCAATGAAGAAAAATATCATGCTGAATATCTATACTGATATGGACTGAATAATGTGTTATCAACCTATCAACCTACAGCGGACTGAATTCAAAGACACCCCGAAAATCAAAGTGAAAAAATGACGCTGCAGGCTAGTCCATTTTGCTGAAATTTCATTGCAGCAACTCAAAATGCTACTCAGTAGTTTGTATGGCCCCCACGTGCTTGTATGCATGCCTGACAATGTTGAGGCATGCTCCTAATGAGACGATGAATGGTGTACTGGGGTATTTCCTCCCAGATCTGGACCAGGGCATCACTGAGTTCCTGGACAGTCGGAGGTGCAACCTGGCGGCGTCGGATGGACCGAAACATGATATTCCAGAGGTGTCCTATTAGATTTAGGTCAGGCAAGCATGGGGGCTATTCAGTGGTATTAATTCCTTCATCCTCCAGGAACTGCCTGCATACTCTCGACACATGAGGCCGGGCATTGTCGTGCACCAGGAGGAACCGAGGACCCACTGCACCAGTGTAGGGTCTGACAATGGGTCCAAGGATTTCATCCCGATACCTAATACCAGTCAGGGTGCTATTGTCTAGCCTTTAGAGGTCTGTGCATCCCTCCATGGATATGCCTCCACAGACCATCACTGACCCACCACCAAAATGGTCATGCTGAATGATGTTACAGGCAGCATAATGTTCTCCACAGCTTCTCCAGACCCTTTATTGTCTGTCACATCTGCTCAGGGTGAACCTGCTCTCATCTGCGAAAAGCACAGGGTGCCAGTGGCGGACCTGCCAATTCTGGTGTTCCATGGCAAATGCCAACCGAGCTCTATGGTGCCGGGTAGTGAGCACAGGGCCCACTAGAGGATGTCGAGCCCTCAGGCCACCCTCATGAAGTCTGTTTCTGATTGTTTGGTCAAAAACCTTTATACAAGTGGCCTGCTGGAGGTCATTTTGTAGGGTTCTGACAGTACTCATCCTCTTCCTCCATGCACAAAGGAGCAGATACCAGTCCTGCTGATAGGCAGTTACTCTAGGAGAGCTGCACAGGGCTGTAGAAGATACTTAACCTGTCTCCTGGAATCTTCTTCATGCTCTTGAGACTGTGCTGGGAGACACAGCACAGCTTCTGGCAATGGCACGTATTGATGTGCCATCCTTGAGGAGTTGGACTGCCTGTGCAACCTCTGTAGGGTCCAGGTATCACCTCTTGCTACCAGTAGTGACACTGACCCTAGCCAAATGCAAAACTAGTGAAAAACAGAAAAGATGAGTAGGAAAAAAAATGTCAGTAGCCTCCACCTGTAAAACCATTCCTGTTTTGGGGGTTGTCTCATTGTTATCCATCTAGTGAAACTGATTAAAAACCCCCTCTGCTACTTAGCTGACCAGATCAATATCCCAGGAGTTTTGTTGACTTGATGCTATACTCTGAAAAGTGTTCCTTTATTTTTTTTGTGAGCAGTGTATATATATATATATATATATATATATATATATATATATATATATATTTGTTCTCAGCTGCATAAGCGGATTGGAGAGGTGAAGAAGCAGCAGTACACTGATCTCCCCAGTGAATGGCTGTGCAGGGGGGAGTTTCAGCAAAAGTCTGATCATTGGAGGACAGGCAGACTGTGCTACCAGCACAGCCAGAAAACTGAACATGTTGGGATGGATGTGCTGTCATGCCTAGAGTGGTCAGTTTTTAAAAGGAAAGCCTGGGTATTGGCAGGCTCACCAGTTATTTCACACAAAGGAAGCAATACAAAGAGAACAGGATACTTTTTAACACATGGTACAACAGACACAACAGGAATATGAAATGTTGGGGTAACATATTCTACAAAGCAATAGGCATTTTCAGCCAGGTCTTAAGCAGTGTAAAGAGGATATTTATTTCTACACAACTCTCCCTGGAGTGGTGGCCAAAATGTGGCTCTTTGTTCAAGAAGGGACAGAGTGCAAGGGGAAAACAGCAAGAACAGAACATGTAAAGTCCAGATTTACAGTTGTGTCCAAAATTATTCAACCCCCACTGAAATTGAGTGTTTTGGCCAGTTTGACATTGCTTTTGATCATTCAGTCATCTTGCTTACATTTACATTAAAGAGGCACTTGTAGGTCAGACAAATATAACATAACAGTTATAATGAAATAACCACAAATGTCTTTTCTGTGCTCACAGCATTATCAGTTTTATTCAACCCCCAAGTGACATTCAATCTTAGTACTTAGTACAGCATCCTTTTACAGTTATAACAGCTTTTAAACGTGAAGCATAGCTTGACACAAGTGTCTTGCAGCGATCTACGGGTATCTTCGCCCATTCTTCATGGGCAAAGGCCTCCAGTTCAGTCACATTCTTAGGCTTGCGCACTGCAACTGCTTTCTTTAAGTCCCACCAGAGGTTCTCAATCGGATTTAAGTCTGGTGACTGCGATGGCCACTCCAAAATGTTCCAGCCTTTCCTCTGCAACCATGCTCTAGTGGACTTGGAGGTATGCTTGGGATCATTGTCCTGTTGAAAGGTCCAACGTCTCCCAAGCCTCAGGTGTGTGACGGACTGCATCACGTTTCCATCCAATATCTCCTGGTACTGAAGAGAATTCATGGTACCTTGCACACGCTGAAGCTTCCCTGTACCTGCAGAAGCAAAACAGCCCCAAAGCATGATTGACCCTCCACCATGCTTCACAGTAGGCAAGGTGTTCTTTTCATCATAGGCCTTGTTCTTCCTCCTCCAAACATAGCGTTGATCCATGGGCCCAAACAGTTCTAATTTTGTTTCATCAGTCCACAGAACACTATCCCACAACTTTTGTGGTTTGTCCACATGGCTTTTGGCATACTGCAGTCGACTCTTCTTATTCTTTGGAGACAGCAAGGGGGTACGCCTGGGAGTTCTGGCACGGAGGCCTTCATTACGCAGTGTGCGTCTTATTGTCTGGGCTGAAACTTCTGTACCCACATCTGACAAATCTTTTCTCAGTTCCTCAGCAGTCACACGGGGACTTCTCTCCACTCTACGCTTCAGGTAGCGCACAGCAGTCGAAGTCAGCATCTTCTTTCTGCCACGACCAGGTAGCGTTTCAACAGTGCCCTTTGCCTTGAATTTGCGAATGATGCTTCCTAAGGTGTCTCTTGGTATGTTTAACATCTTTGCAATCTTCTTATAGCCATTGCCCTTCCTGTGAAGAGAAATCACCTCTTCTCTTGTCTTCCTGGACCATTCTCTTGCCTTCACCATGTTTGTAACCACACCAGTAAATGTCTAGAAGGAGCTGAGTATCACAGTCATTTTAAAGCTGCCTAATTGGTGCTTATTATGCTTGATTGCTGCTCGGTGACATCCACAGGTGTTTTCAATACCTGATGGAAAGCACCTGTATGAACCTCTGTTCTTCAGAGTGGTAGTCTTTAAGGGGTTGAATAATTGTGGCAATGAAGAAACCACATAAGAACCATTTACTACTGTATTACATAAACAATTGATGTCATTTTAGTTGCATTTGGGTAGTTACAACGTCCTTGTAGGATTTGATTCTGAATACAATTCCAAATGTACACTATAGTCCCTAAACCCCTTTACAGCATTGGGGGTTGAATAATTTTGGACACAACTGTAATTTCATTCAGACTCTTGTACTTTAAAAAGTCACCAGTCAGTGTCCCTGAGGGGTCATTTGGGGGATATCTGTACAGTCCTGACATTTTTGGGTCTCAAGAAATTAGATGGCCTGTCAGTACTTCAGGATTGATCAATTTTCAGATATATCCCATAGTTTGTGAACTGTATAACTTTCCTACAGACTGAATAATAAACACTGATTTGGGTTATTTTCACCAAAGACATGTGGCAGTATACATCGTGGCCTAAATTTATGAAGAACATTTATTTATTTGCAAACTTTTATAACAGAAAAAAACTGTTTTTTTTTAATTTTTGGTCTTTTTTTGTTAATTTAGCAAAGAATAAAAACAGTAGTGATTAAATACCACCAAAAGAAAGCTCTAGTTGTGCAAATAAAATTATAAAATTTTAGTTTGGGTGCAGTGTTGCATGACCGCGCAATTGTCATTCAAAGTGTGAGAGCGCTGAAACCTGAAAATTGGCCTGGGCAGGAAGAGGGTAAAAGTGCCCTGTATTGAAGTGGTTAAGGGAAATAACCCAGATTGGCTAAAAAGAACAATTTTGCTTGACCTTTTATTGGCATCAGTATTTTCTTCATCTAATATACATTGCTATGTCTTCCTGTCTTCCTCTGTACCAACAATTCTAAAATTCCTAAAATTCAAAGTTTGAACTGGATGAGCATGTCTTCTTTTCTGACCTAGTTACCTCTGTAACAGCATTTCTTCTGTCTTACAGTCTGATGAAACTTAGCCCTAGAAATAGACTCTTTTTATATATATATATATATATATATATATATCATCAAAGTAATGGTTGTCTTGCTGTACAAGAAAACAAACAGCTTTAATAATATTTGTTAATTTGAGTTACATTTTATTTGCATTTTATTTAAGTACCAACAAAAGAAGGGGAAGGGGAGAAAGAAGTGCCAAGTCTTTTGTTCAGTTGTCAGGCTGAAAAAGGCATAGTTTGGTCTCCAAAATGCATTCCTGATTGGCTACAGAGTTTGTGGCATTTGACAGCTCCTTTCTCGAGTCTCCCGTGGGGATTTTCTGGCGGTTGGCCCAGCCTGGCTTCCACATTGCTCCTGTCATCACAGCGGTTTCTGTCGGCAGTGGACTCTGCACTGGTGGCTCCCCATGGAGCTTGTTATATGCCTGTTTTAAGCAACTTTTGTGAGGGCAATATTATTGTATTGTAACATAAACTGCGGAATAAATCCTGATACACCTTTGGCGACTTGATGCTTCTTTCTCCCCTTCTCATTCTTCTGTTGCAGCTTTCAGGTTAGCAGCCTGTTTAAAGAGGCAGTCTATCTCCAGCCAGCTCTCTCAGCAAGAGACTATCCACTAATTTATTATAACCCAGAGCTCCGGGGTTTTATATATGTCTATATACACATGTAGATATCTTTTGTAATTTTATATCATTACTTAGCATTATTTGAGGTGTAGCTACTCTCATCTGTTGTCGATATAGTCTATCATACACCATTCAATCTGATAGTTTAGGATCATCCCTTGATTGCAACAAGTGTAGCACCAAGCGTTGGTAGTTTTTCTCGTTATTTAAGAACCTGACTTGTATTTTTTTCTTTAGTATTTGTAGCTAAAGAAATATTGGTAGCACCTTATATATTTAATGTTTAGATTAATTAAGGTATGATTTATAGTCTGTGATGGGATCATCTTACTATTAATAGTATTATAGATTTAATTGTAATCCAAGTTCAAAAATTGCAGTGTAAGGAGATTGTCTCTCATATTCTTTTTTCAGTAGATTGCAGGTCATCATGTGTCATTGTCATGTCCTGGAGAAGTATTTTCATATAGAAAGCTGCAGATGAGGATAATGTGAACACGATAATGGATTTTAGGCAGTTTAGGCTCATAAATATAAATTGGAACTATAGCACAAACCCCTTTTTCTAACAGCTCATCGTTTAATTTTTCAGTACAACCATTATATTGAGTATACGAAGACCCTTCCACTGAACCCTTCTCCTGAGATTTTTGGGATGAATGCTAATGCTGATATTACCAAGGATCAATCAGAAACACAACAGCTATTTGACAACATCCTTCTAACACAGGTATGATGCTAAAAATGGTATATCCGAAAATGGAATAGGTTATACTTAAGGTGCAGGCTCTTTTCTTCAATATTTTATGTGTAGCACTAACAAATTCAGCATCACCCTATAATGTACAAACATTTCCATTAGTCACTGATCCAAAATGACCTTACAGTCTTATGTCCCTACCATAGCCATACACACAGGCTCACTGGATATACCCTTCAAGTTTTCAGTAATATTGTGGATTGTGTGAGAAAATATGAACTTCTATAGGAGAACCCATACAGACACAAGATGGACTCACAAACTCCTTGCTGATTGTACACCTTCTAGGAACTGAAACTGCAAGACTACAGCGTCGACCAATATGTCACACTACTGCCTATTATGCATTGCTATTCAAAATTAAAGTTGCTGCTTTGCTGAAAGTTTACAGTTCTTATAATCAATGTTAGTTTTGAAGTTTTAAAAAACACACATTATGCATATGCTGTGTTCTGAAGTATTAATTACTGTATGGAGAAGGTAAAAGAGGTAGGAGGTGGTGCTGTACATTTAGATAAGTATGCAGTTGTACTCTTGCATCTCTAAATGAATATTTTGTGCTCTGTGGTTCCACATATACTGCCCTCTGGATAACAAAAACCTTATAAAACTTTTATTTACAAACTTAACTTTGAACACCAGATTTCCTGTCACTTTAAATAATTTGTGTGCGCCAAGATGGACAAAATGCGTTATTTCCATTATGACCGCTGTGTGCACTGTATTATACCGTAAAAGCATCAGCTACATACAGTAAGTGGTGCTGTGCTTCACAACCATTTAGTGACTTCCTGTGTGCTGTCGGCAAAAAATCGAACTGGTGTGAATGCTCTTCCACCATTCAGAAGCCTTGTATTTTTATCAATGTATACAAGGCTTCCTTTGATTGGCTGAGGTAGAGAGGTGGACGAATGATGTCAGAATTTTCACCTCAGCAAATCAGTGGGAATCCTTGTATTCTTAGATAAAAATACAAGGCTTCTGAATGGCTGAAATATATTCAGACTGGTTAGATTTTTTGCAGACAGCAGGCAGCAGAAAAGCATTCAGGCTGACTGTTGGAATGGAAATCTTTTGTATGGGCCAATTTGACGTAAGCCTGAGCCTAGGTTCATAAATGTGCTGGTCAGGAACGCATGCATAATTGCGCATGTTCCTGACCTGAAAGCAACGCATGTTGCTCTTTAGCAGATATGTGGATGCAACACTTAATTTCAACCCTACACATCATAAAACTCAATGGATTTTTGTTTGCTTCGCTAAAGCACCATGCGGTTCTTCATTTCTTGAGGGCACAGCAACCCATTCAAATGAATAGGCTGCTGTGCCTGCCACGTGCCTTCACAAGTGTTCAAATGCAGTCTGCAGAGATGTGAGCCTACCCTTAATGTAATTCTGTGCTTTCCCTATGCAGGGAAAAGCAATAGGCTTTTTTTTTCTTTTAATAATATATTTTATTAAATTTTTTCAATACAAAAAGAGTATCTAATGCACACAAGAATAAAAAGAACTTCACCAGTACATAAATTCATATTGCATCATCTTATCCCCCCCAATCACTCCAATCCATATGCAAATTCCTAGTTTCTATCCTATTCTCATGATTATCTATCTATATCTGTATCCCCCCTTCCCTTCTATCTCCTTCTCTCTGTCGGGTACTCTATTAGAACTCCCTCCAATACTCTTCCACCTATATTGCAGCCAGTTCCAGATGTCTTTTTAGATGTTTTGAAAATTAACCATCTACTCCATGTTTTCCTAAATTTTTCTATTCTATCTTCCTCAGTAAGACACAACTCCTCCATCCTGTAAATATTTTCCACTCTGTTAACTAAGTCATTTATTCCTGGTTTATCTGGGGCTAGCCAGAATTTGGGAATCAAGCTGTTAGTCACACTGATTAGATGATAAAGTACCCTGTTCTTATGTAGTTTTACTAAAGGTTCAAATGTATAAAATAAACATGTCCACAGGTCTGTCTGTACAGTAATCCCACATATTTCCTGAATATATTGTAATATTCCTTTCCAGCAATCCTGTATTTTCAGGCAATCCCACCATATGTGTACCATTGTTCCCTTTTCCCCACATCCTCTCCAACACAAAGGTGAAACATCTACTTGTTGTTTATGTGCCTTGCTCAGTGTAATATACCTTCTAGCCAAACATTTATAATTCATTTCAACTGTGCTCATATTCGTCACCTCATTTGTTAATTAAAATAATTATTCGTTTGTTGTTCATTCAATTTTGTTCCAAGCTCCTGTTCCCATTTTTCCAAGAACTGGGGAGGATCAGTACCCTCCATATCCATAAGAATCTTATAAATCTTGGAGTTGCCCTGTTTAGGAACTGTAGTTACATTCAGCAGTTTTTCAATCGGATACAGATCCTCCGACGACCTCAGTGGTTGTGGGAGCATTGAGACCATACCGCCACTCATCTAATGTGAAAAATAAATCTTTTTTTTTTCTTTAAATCTGAAACCGTGTGCAATTTCCCCTTATTCAGCATATCCTTTAAACGTGCGTTCTTATCTTTAGTCCATTTCCCAGAAATATTATCCTTCCCTGGGGGGAAATACTCAGTTCCCACCAAGGGAATCATGACTGAATTGTATTTCCATCCCTTTTGCTTATACATTCTATCCACTTTAAACTTTCTTTGTCAGTGTACTAATATTCACATCTAATGTGCGATATTTATGTGGTACCCAAACCATCTTCCCTAACTGTGCCTTACTAAAAATCCCTTCCATATTCACCCAACCTTTCCCTTGTGAATTAAATTTCCAATCTATTATTCATGATAATAACATCGCTTGATAATATTTCTCAACATTAGGCATACCCAAGCCCCCATTCCCTTTTGCCCTACACAGTACCTCCATACCTAATTCTCGTTTTTTTGTTTGCCCAGATAAACTTAAGTATTATCTTCTGGTAGGTGTATTGGGAGCATGTGAAACTTATATAGGATTTTTGCTACTATCACCATCTTTACCAGATTTATACGACCTATCCAAGAAGCTCCACTTTTTGACAATCTCCCCAGCTCCTCTTTTATTTTGTTTAATAATGGGATATAATTTGCCTGGTACAGGGCTTTTATTGAAGGAGTTAGTTTTATTCTCAAATAGCCTATTTCCTGTTCCCTCCAAGTAAATGGAAAGTCTTTTTGTAGATTCAGCTGCTCAACCTTTGGTATATTGATGTTTAAGATCTCTGACTTAGCAGGGTTTATTTCCAAATTTGATAGCTCACCGTACTGTTTTAATAATCCCATTAAATTAGGCAACATTATTCTACGGTTTACAATATAGAATAACATGTCGTCTGCGTATGCTGCCACCTTATGCTCCACTTCCCCTATCTTTATTCCTGCCATGTCTACATACTTTCTTACCCTTGCCAGGACAGGTTCCAGGGATAAAACAAATAATAAAGGAGAAAGTGGACATCTTTGTCTGGTTTTGTTAAACATTTTAAAGAATTGAGAGAGGGATCCGTTGACCTTGACTTTTAGGGACTAGGAGATCTCTACATTTTTTTATAATAACCCACAGTATATCTATCTGGACCAGGGCTCTTTCCTATAGCCGTAATTTTTAGGGCCATGATGATTTCCTCTGGTGTAACAGGTCTCTCTAGGACCTCTAATTATTCTTTTGCTATTTTTGGCAACTCCACTTCATTTAAATATTTCTGTCTGTTTGTCTTTCTTTCCTCTGCTGTTTCCTTTTGTTTTCTAGGGCTCACATCGTACAGCCGGCTATAATATTTTTGGAACCTTTTGGCAATAGTGGTGGCGTACACCATTTCTCCTTTGTCGTCTTTAATTTTTTCTATAAAGTTTTTGGATTTCTTTTCCTTTAGCTTCCTCATAAAGTACTTTCCAGGTCTATTCCCCCACTGATATCTTTCTTTTGAGACCCTGTTGAATATCCTTCTTGACTCCTGTTCCATAAGATCTTTTAATTCTTTTCTTTTAATAATTATCTTCTGATATACATCTGTACCTGTCTTTTTTTAATGTGACTGTTCTAACTTGCAGAGCTCCTCCATCACCGTCTTAATTTTTTTCCCCCGTTCTTTCTTTTTTTTCTGCTTCCATCTAAATCAATATTCCTCTGATATATGCTTTATGTGCCTCCCAGATTGTAGCCACTGACACCTCCTCAGTCTCATCAGTACCAAAAATCCCCATTTTCTTCCCCCTCCTCCTCCCACCCACTTCCCCCTCTTTGCCCACCCACCACCCAATTTCCCACTGTCAGGGATCCCCTCGATCCCCGCCGCGATGGTCCCGGCGCAGGCGCACTGCACCGCCCTGTGCGGGGACATGGGCACTAGTTCCGGGCCGGCCGCGGCGTTCGAGTTCGCGCATGCGCAGTAGAAGCCGCGGCCGCCCGCTGGGCACCAATGGCAGCGCAGGGCGGGATATTTAAATGTCCCTGTGCTGTCATTTCAGTGTCTTCTGGTCCTACCGGTATCCTGCGAATCTGAACCTGTGCCTTGTAAGTTATTTGACTCGGATTGCTCTTGACCTGCTGATTTCTCCTGCCCAGACCCTTGCTTTGCCTGACCTCTCTTCCTGAATGCCCCTCATTAGATTTGACCTACTGTTGCTGACCTGGCGTGTGTCCCGACGATTCTCTGCCTGCTCCCTTGTACCTTACCGCCCTCTATGTTACCAACTCGGCCTGTCTGACTTCGCACTTGCTCAGCCATCCATCCATCCATCCCATCGGGGTCACCCGACCTCCTTACATTTGGCTCTCCCTGGTTGGAGCCCCTGGCGAACACCCCTACCACTGACAGATGTGCTCAGTAGTGGCGACCTGGTCCCGGGGTACTACAAGTCCATCCCCACCATCAGGGGCCCTGGTGAACAAGTACCCTGGGGCTTAGACTCCGCGCTCTGGGCGCGCCTGACCAGTGGAGTGCTAGTGGTGCCGTCCGGCGGTCCCTCACAGTACCAGAAGGCCATGACTGAGCCTCAAGGAGGACCCTCCCCGATGGAGGAGGTTTGCAGGCACCTGGCTACCCTGACGCAAGCAGTAAACATGTTACAGGACAGATGTTTGCAGATTGAGAATCGGTTTCAGGCCTGCACCATATCTGCTCCTGTTTCACAGGCCCCGGCTCCTGCACCCCCGGTCGCAGCAGCCCACGAGCCGGCTCTTCTGGGCCTTCCGCATCACTCCCTATGGCGGAACCCCGAGTACCCTTACCCGAGCGCTTCCACGGGGATTGCACACGCTTTCGGTCATTTTGTGACTCCTGTCTGCTCTATTTTGAACTACAACCTAGGACTTTTTTGACGGAATCGGTGAAAGTGGGGTTTGTTATCTCCCTGTTGCAGGGTGAACCCCAAGACTGGGCCCACCGACTAAGGGGAAATAATGACCCCCATCTGGTTACGGTTGACAACTTTTTTAATGCTATGGCCATCTTATATGATGACCCACAACGGGCGGCCTCGGCCGAGGCCACATTATACGCACTCCGACAAGGTCGGCGAGCGGCTGAGGAATACGCCTCTGACTTTAGGCGTTGGATGGGAGACACTCGCTGGAACGAGTTTGCGCTTTTGCACCAGTTCCGTATGGGCCTATCTGAGGCTCTGAAAGACGAGCTCGCCTGGGTGGAGGTGCCCGAGACATTAGAGGACTTGATTGCACTCACCATTAAAATTGACCGTAGGCTACGGGAGCGCAGATTGGAGAGGTCTGGTCAGGGTCGCGGAAATACCTGGGGGTCATTCCAAGGATCCAGTCAACATACTAGGCCAAACATTCAGAACCTGCCGTCTGAAGATGCTCCTGAACCCATGCAGCTAGGCCTGGCACGGCCCAAACTACCGCCAGAGGAACGCCAGCGCAGACACTCCCAGAACCTGTGTCTCTACTGCGGTGAAGCTGGTCACATGGTACGTTCCTGCCCGCAGAAACTGAGTAAGTTCACCTCATCTTATTTATCTATTGGCAATATGAATCCGTCCCAATACTTAGTTGTCCCCCTCTCCTTTCAGCTTTCAGAAAGGACCGTGGAGGTGACAGCCATAGTTGATTCGGGGGCATGCAGCTGTTTTGTGGATATCAATTTTGCCCACCGGCAGGGTATCCCCCTCCGTCCAAAGGAGAAGGGGTTTCACATCTTTTTGGCTGATGGTTCCCGGATAAAGTCAGGGGTGGTTAACCAGGAGACCCCTTCCATTGTGACTTCCATTGCCGGTCAACACCGGGAGCTCCTCCGCCTAGATACGATTGCATCACCCCTTTTCCCAGTCATTCTGGGGCTCCCATGGTTGCAGGCCCATAACCCCCAAATTGACTGGGAGACTGGGGTTGTCTCGTTCCCTTCCCCATACTGTCGGGAACTGTGCCGAACTTCGGGCCCGGAGGTCCCCCAGGTCCTCCTGTGCTCCGAAGGGGATGCCAGCCTGAAACAAGTGATTCCTGCAGCCTATCATAAGTTTCTTGATGTGTTCAGTGAACGGGGAGCTGATACTCTACCCCCCCACCGCCCATATGACTGTCCTATTGATCTGTTACCCGGTTCTGAAATTCCATTCGGGCAAATTTTTCCCCTTTCTGAACTAGAATTAGGGGCCCTGAAGGATTATATTGAGGACAGTCTCCGGAAGGGATTCATCCATCCCTCCACTTCCCCAGCAGGTGCAGGGATCTTTTTTGTAGAAAAGAAGGACAAGACCTTGAGGCCATGTATCGACTATCGGGAACTGAATAGGGTCACAATCAAGAATCGTTACCCATTACCACTGGTACCAGAATTATTCCATAGCTTAAAGGCTGCAGTAGTATTTACCAAGCTGGACTTAAGGGGAGCCTACAACTTGGTTCGCATAAGGGAGGGGGATGAGTGGAAAACGGCCTTCCACACCCGTTTCAGCCATTTCGAATACCTGGTCATGCCTTTCGGGTTGTGCAATGCGCCGGCCACCTTCCAGCACTTTGTAAACGACATCTTTAGGGACTTCCTGGACATCTTTGTCATCGTCTACTTAGACGACATTTTGATTTTCTCATCCCCCCTGGGGGAGCACAGGGTACATGTAACAAAGGTTTTGGGGCGGTTGCGGCAGCATGGGTTGTACGCTAAAGCAGAGAAATGTTGCTTTGAACAGGCTAGCGTTACATTTCTGGGCCTGATCATCTCCACCACGGGGGTCGCAATGGACCCTCAGAAGGTCTCTGCGATCCTAGATTGGCCTGAACCCACGGACAGGAAAAGCGTCCAACGTTTTATCGGGTTTGCAAACTTCTACCGGAAGTTCATCAAGAACATCTCGGGTCTGGTTTCCCCCATCACACAACTAACCAAGCTTGGGACGCGATTCAGATGGACGCCAGAGGCACAGGAAGCTTTTGAAGCGTTAAAGAAGTTATTTACCTCGGCACCCATTCTGGGTCATCCTGACGCCTCCCTGCCCTACATCTTAGAAGTAGATGCGTCGGAGAACACGGTTGGCTCCATTCTTTCCCAGCAAAAGGGTGCAAAGGAATTACTTCACCCAGTAGCATTTTTCTCACAGAAACTTACCCCTGCGGAAAAGAACTACGACATTGGGGATCGAGAACTACTGGCTATCAAGACCGCATTAGAAGAATGGAGGTACCTGCTGGAAGGTGCCTCACACCCCATTCTGATATTCACGGACCACAAGAAACTGGAATATCTGAGGACTGCCAAACGTTTGCGCCTACGACAGGCAAGATGGGCATTGTTTTTCTCGAGGTTCCAGTTCCACATCACATACAGGCCGGGATCAAAAAACACGAAGCCAGACGCGTTGTCACGCATGTACGAGGACACCAAGGAGATCCCAGTACCTGACACTATTCTGCCTGCAGGAAACTTCTTGGCCCTCCAGACGAACCTTCGCTCCGAGATAATGAAAGCGTCCACAGCCATGTCTACCTCCGATGGGGCGCCCATCCAGAACAAGGGGGGACTCCTATGGAGGGAGGACCAGATCGTGGTGCCGGAGGAAGCCCGAACCCTAGTCTTGGGACATTGCATGACCACCCGATGGCAGGACATTTTGGCCCGGTCAAGACCCTGGAACTTCTCCGACGTTCCTTCTGGTGGCCAGACATGGCCAAGGATTGTAAGAGTTACGTGGGCTCCTGTGTCATCTGCCAGCGGAACAAGCCTTCAAGAAATAAGGCGTGGGGCCTGCTACGTCCATTACCAATCCCTGAACGGCCCTGGCAGAAGATCTCTATGGACTTCATAGTCGAGCTTCCACCTTCACTGGACCACACAGCAATTCTCGTAGTCGTGGACCGTTTATCTAAGATGGCCCATTTCGTTCCGTTACGGAAGACTTCATCTGCGGCCGAGACGGCGCAAGTCTTTATTCGAGAGGTTGTTAGACTGCATGGGGTCCCCGAAGACATCGTCTCGGACCGAGGGGTGCAGTTTACCTCAAGATTTTGGAGGGCATTGTGCAAAGCCCTGGATATCAAGCTATCCCTTTCCTCGGCATTTCACCCTCAGACCAATGGTCAGACCGAAAGGACCAATCAGACCCTGGAGCAATACTTGCGATGCTACGCATCATTCTCTCAGGACGACTGGGTGCCACTTCTTCCTTTGGCGGAATTCGCGTATAACAACACTTGCCATTCAGCAACAGGGCAGTCCCCGTTCTTCTCCAACTATGGGTTTCACCCTGTCTTCCTCCCGGATTTAGTCCCGGAATGCCCAATTCCAGCAACACAGGATACACTAACCTTTTTCGCGTCAAACAATAAAAAACTACAAGAAGCCATCAGTCGGGCCCAAGAAGATTACAAGAGGGCTTTTAATAGGAAGCGAAGAGGGGATCTGGTGTTGCGGCCCGGAGAGAAGGTTTGGCTGGCTACAGCTAACTTGAAGATGCTCTGCCCGTCAAAGAAGTTGGGACCTAAATTTATAGGCCCTTTTTGCATTAAGCGGATGGTCAATGAAGTGGCCTATGAACTTGTTCTCCCTGAGACACTCAAGATTCACCCTGTCTTCCACGTGTCCCTGCTGAAACCGGTAGTCCCTGATGCCTTCCCGGAACGGGAATCCAGGCCCCCGGAGGCCATAACAGTCGAAGAGGAAGAAGAATTTGAGGTGGAGACAATCCTGAAATGCCGACGAAGGGGGGGCCAGACCCAATTTCTCATCAAGTAGAAGGGCTACGGCCCTGAGGACAATTCATGGGAGCCAACCCATAATGTCCATGCACCCAGACTTGTCAGGAGGTTTCTTTGTGATCACCCGTGGTGGAGAGATCGGGTGGGCATCCAGAGGTTGCCCGTAGGGGGGGGCAATGTCAGGGATCCCCTCGATCCCCGCCGCGATGGTCCCGGCGCAGGCGCACTGCACCGCCCTGTGCGGGGACACGGGCACTAGTTCCGTGCCGGCCGCGGCGTTCGAGTTCGCGCATGCGCAGTAGAAGCTGCGGCCGCCCGCTGGGCACCAATGGCAGCGCAGGGCGGGATATTTAAATGTCCCTGTGCTGTCATTTCAGTGCCTTCTGGTCCTACCTGTATCCTGCGAATCTGAACCTGTGCCTTGTAAGTTATTTGACCCGGATTGCTCTTGACCTGCTGATTTCTCCTGCCCAGACCCTTGCTTTGCCTGACCTCTCTTCCTGAATGCCCCTCATTAGATTTGACCTACTGTTGCTGACCTGGCGTGTGTCCCGACGATTCTCTGCCTGCTCCCTTGTACCTTACCGCCCTCTACGTTACCAACTCGGCCTGTCTGACTTCTCACTTGCTCAGCCATCCATCCATCCATCCCATCGGGGTCACCCGACCTCCTTACATTTGGCTCTCCCTGGTTGGAGCCCCTGGCGAACACCCCTACCACTGACAGGTGTGCTCAGTAGTGGCGACCTGGTCCCGGGGTACTACAAGTCCATCCCCACCATCAGGGGCCCTGGTGAACAAGTACCCTGGGGCTTAGACTCCGCGCTCTGGGTGCGCCTGACCAGTGGAGTGCTAGTGGTGCCGTCCGGCGGTCCCTCACACCCACCCTCCCTTCCCCCTTCTTCTCTTTACCCTAATACCCTTCTGGCCTACATATTGCCCTGGAATCTGTCATGAAATATTCCCACTAGTGATTTATAGTATGGGGTGAGACTCAAAACACGCATGCCAACCCAAATCTTTAACTCGTATCATCCACATTCTTGGCCTCCAGACCCCCCGCTAGATCTATGTTCTCACAGCCCCCCCATCCCTCCCACCCATTATCTCAAACTGTGAAGGAAGGGACTGGGGGCAAGGGAACTGTGGTGCGGCTGCAGAAGGCCGGAAGGAAAGGATAGAGGGAGAGAAAAAAAAAAAAGGGTCTCTCTCCAAACCTCACCCCCTGACCCCTCACCCCCACACCACACCCCCCTACTTCTTCTTCTTCGATACCCGCTACCTTTTTCCCAATCCCTGCCATTCACTCTCTCTAGGCCCCTCAGGCCATTCTTCAAGATCTTTTCTGTAAGTCTAATTTCTCACAAAAGTCATTAAGATCTTCTGGGAACCTCAGCCTTGCCGATTTTCCATCTTCCATCCAATTAAGCATGCTGGGAAGCCCCAGTTATATCAAACTTTTTTCTCTCTCATATGCTCCAACATCGGTTTCAAAGATCTTCTAGCCAGTGTCTCTGAAGCATTGTCCGCAAAAGATATGCAAGTTTGTTTCCTCATATTTTATTTTGGTAGAGTCACGCAAACCTTTCCATATTCTCTCTCTGTCTTTGAAGTGATGAAATTGAATTATCATGTCTCTGGGGCTTTCCACCGGTACTCCTTTTGGCCGTCTGATCCTTTGTACTCTCTTGATTTTTAACTTTTCTGTCGCTGATCTTCCCGTTATTGGATTATACACTCTCTTTATTTTCTCCCTTTTGATCCTCTTCCTGTTCCTCTTCTTCTGGTATACCCCTGATCCTTAAGTTATTTCTTCTATTACGATTCTCCTGATCTTCCACTGTAAATGAGAGCTTTCTCTGTTCTCTACGCATTACCTCCACTTGCGTTTCTAACTTATTAAGTAATTGTGTATATACCTTCATTCTCCCCTCTACTTCAACTCGAGTTAGTATCCGACCCAAATCATTGCATAATATCCCCATATCACTTTTCATGGACATCTCAAGTTTCACGAACATTTCCGTCATCTCAACTTTTGTAGGTATTTGTGACATGGCTCCTTGCTGTTCCATATTTCCTTGTTCTCTTAACCTTTCCATGTTTATAAATTCTTTGGTCTGATTCTCTTCCAGTGTCCCAAATGACAGTCTAGCTTGATCTCCATCATACTTTTTATTTCCTTCATGCTGTTTCTCCATAGTTTGGATCTCTGGGCTTTTCTCCTGCAAGGGCATGTATTTTCCGATTGTGCTTGTATTTGCATTTGATTGGGGGGTTTTTGATCCCCCCCCCCTCCTTTAACAGATCTACTTTTCATTCCATTTAAGGATTTACCGTTAGAAGAAAAAGACCCTTTTTTTTTTCTTCTGATGGCTTTTACCGCCTCTACTGGGTTACTTTACAAGCAGTGATAATCTAGTCAGTTCCACCCACCACTAAACACCCCGGCTTTTGTAGTCCTCATATAGTTCTCCTTCCCCCCCAGTTCACAGGTGTATTTTAATATGCAACAGTTTATATCAGGAACAACAAAGGATTAAATGTCCTGCCGTTTCCTATGGCAACTCACCACCATCTTCCGAGCCGGCCACACAGGACCGCCCAATCCTACTTCGCCTCCAGTCCTCACCAAGGTCTCTAAGCCAGGCTCCAGGAAGGTCCAGGCGGATCAGTGGGGGGGACTCAGTGTAAAAAGGCCTGGGGTGTTTTAGGGTCTCCCAAGGCTGCTGTCTCACTGCTCTCCTATTCCTTTAGGACCACTTGTCATATTTAAAATTGCCGCCTGAGCTGTCACATGGTCGGTCACCTTGATGCTCTCACCGTCCCCTTCTCCTCCGGTACTACCGCCTCCAGCTCCCGGTCCGTTGGCGTCCAGAGGGTCCAGCACTCCTTTCCGTCCATCGTCACCCACCACTCTCCTGAAGGCTCCTCCAGTCACCATTGACTCCCCTCATCGGCCGCCACTGGGACCACCTGCACTCAGGGTCCCCCCGTGATCTGACACCACATCAGCCCGGGCCTCAGGTAAGGCAGTAAGCTGTCACATGTGGCAGGTGTCTGGAGCTCCTACTCCTCACAACACCATGTTGAGGCCCTTCCCCAGCAATAGGCTCTCTAAAATGCAGACTTTTTCACTCCTTTGCCACTTTATTCAGTTGCTGGGAATAAACAGAAAGCCCTGTGTAAGCTATGAGTCATCAGAGTTATAGCCTACTTGGGGATACTGTAACCGTGAGGGAATTGTGGGGGAGGCAAGGGAAAGGCAGGTTAAGTGTATGCTGGTGGTGGTGGGGGGATGTGCTTTGCCATGAATGGATTGATACTAGGTGCATATTTCGATTTTCTGTTATAATATTATTTAATTCCTTTAAAAAAAAAACATATTAGTGCCCACAAAAAGACCTGAAATGACCTAGAAGCTTGCATATTTAATAGCTGGACTTAGCCAATAAAGGTTATCACTTCAACCCCAAACTCGTTATGAAAGAAACTTAACTGGAATATCTTTAGCTGTATAGGCATACATAGAGATTTTTTTCCCAAATTAAATTATCAAGGATCTAGAGGGTGATCCAGAAAAATCTGTTGTCGAAGTTGGAATTTTCGCTTCCCCCTCCCCCACTCTTAGGGGCAATAGTATCATTTGTGTCTCTTTGTTGTAGAAGTGACTCCTAAAGCAATATCAACCTCAGTACTTCTGCTGATGATGAGAGAGGAGTGATCTACCTAAATGTACCTATATACAGTAGGTAATAAGACAAAGATGTAAGCCAGTACTGCTACCTGACTGTGTCTGGCTTTAGCATTTCTAAATCCTGGACTCAAATCAGGCAAATAAAAGTAAGACCAAGTTCAAATCCATTATCTCTATACTTGTTCCAGGTATTGAAAGCCTACACATCTGCATGACAACTAGGCAGATAGTATTTTCAATAGGATTGATTGGCAATGGAAGCCTACATATTTCTTTCTTGATAGGTTTCTTTTACATTCCACCCCACTTATCTATTTTTAGTGATAAAAATGTATCCAGATAAAAATGGGGAATATAGGGTATAATTTTTTGCGGAGTCATTTAACTGAAACAGTCCATTTGCAGTTGCAGAATTGTGTACCTTTTATAAATGCAGAAATTATGCAGATCAGACCTTAGGAATTGTGCATAAAAAAAGAAAAGCCATGATGTACACGTTTTCCTGCGTATGGAATTTTCCATATTAAAGCTAAAATATGTGGGACAAAAAATTTTTTCCCATGCTGTGGATCCTCAATACAAGGTTAAACTGCTATATTTAAGGGATGATCAATAAGGTGAGATACTTACCTTATTCCTCACTCACCTGGCAGCTGTTGTCTGACACTTTAGAATCTGGACAAACCCTCGAGTGTCCTCCCATACAGTGCAGGACTGCTGGTTCTGAATTGTAATGGATAACTTCAGACAGCTCAACTGGCTAGGCAACAAAAGGAAGAGGCTTCAGGGGACTGGTCATACGAAAAGAAGAGAAGGCTGCAGGAGCAAGGAATAAGGTACGTATATCACCTTTTTAATCATCCTCTGAACAGTTAGCCCCGCAGTACAGAAGGGGACCCTTTGCAAGTGTAAACAATTTCATCCTAAGAATTTAGTTTTATTTAGGCTCTGGTTTTTTTTGCCACTGCCTGAATGGGAAGTGTTATAAGGGGGCTATTGAGCAGAAAACAGCCATTTGAAGTTGAGATGAAGTACTGATTCCTGAAACAGACAGTAGATACATGAGATATAAAGAGTTTCAACAGTTAAATATCTATTTTTTGTGAAATAATGAAAAATGTGTGTGTGGGAATTTCATGAAAAAATTAATGTTAGCTAAAAAAACAAAATGATGTTAAAATATTACAGCTTAGTGTATTGAACCATGTGTGTTTTAAAAATATCCTTTAGTACATACATTTCTCTTTTTTATCAGACATTTGTTAATCAGGTCTTAAAATGGCAAAGTAAACATTCCATGCAACTTTGATGACTGCCTAATGACTTCAATTCTTAGTTGGTAATCTTCTCATGAGCCAAGCATGCTTTTAATGGTTTGCTATAATATTTCTTGTTCATATCATGGTTTAGATGTACATTAAAGACCCATAAATACTGTTGTGGTGTGTTAACATACGTCATGCTGTGCAATAACGTGCATTGCCTTAGTAAAGTCTATTAATTTGAATGCACTGCCTAACACACCACAATGTACCAACAAGGTGCATGTAGTATTTCTGGGAGGGTACTGCAGCGCATGTTAGTGTATTATGTCACGTTGTGCTGCACTGCAATGTACATCTATTTGCAAAGTGTCCTTGTGGTGCCATTTAGAATGAATGGCACTTCATCACACTAAAGCATGTATCGTGAATTGCCGTGCATTACACAGTGCAGTAGTGTGAATGAGTGCTAAGACAAGTATATGTAGAAGTGTATGTGTCTAAAAATAATTGAAAAAGAAGCACATCATCTTAGAATACATATCAAGACATGACTTATTAACAAGAGACAAGATGACAAGTACCTACCCAGGCATAAAAACTAGGAAAAAAGTTTATATACAGTTGTGTTCAAAATAATAGCAGTGTGTTGAAAAAAGTGATTAAAGCTCAAAATCCTTCTAATAGCTTTTATTTCCATACACACAAATGCATTGGGAACACTACACATTCTATTCCAAATCAAAACATGAAGAAAAATATATCAAATTTGTGTTGTTCCTCTAAATAAATTGAAGAAAAGTGAATATTAGACTGTTCAAAAAAATAGCAGTTTTTGTATTCTTCTTTACAAACTTAAACATTCACTATATAAACTGAAAAATGTTTGAAGATTTTGCTTTCCTTTGAATCACTTAATGAATATTTAGTTGTATGAGCACTGTTTCTGAGAACTGCTGTACATCTGTGTTGCATGGAGTCAACCAACTTTTGGCAGCTGTGAACAGGTATTCCAGCTCAGGATGATTGGACTACATTCCACAGTTCTTCTCTATTTCTTGGTTTTGCCTCAGAAACGGCATTTTTGATGTCACCCCACAAGTTTTCTATTGGATTAAGATCCGGGGATTGGGCTGGCCACTCCGTAACGTCAATCTTGTTGGTCTGGAACCAAGATGTTGCACATTTACTGGTGTGTTTGGGGTCGTTGTCTTGTTGGAACACCCATTTCAAGGGCATTTCCTCTTCAGCATAAGGCAGCATGACCTCCAAGTATTCTGATGTATTCAAACTGATCCATGATCCCTGGTATGCGATAAATAGGCCCAACACCGTAGTATGAGAAACATCCCCATATCATGATGCTTGCGCAACCATGCTTCACTGTCTTCACAGTGTACTGTGGCTTGAATTCAGTGTTTGGGGGTCGTCTAACAAACTGTCTCCGGCCACTAGACCCAAAAAGAACAATCTTACTTTCATCAGTCCACAAAATGTTGCGCAATTTCTCTTTAGGCCAGTCAATGTGCTCTTTGGCAAATTGTAACCTCTTCAGCATGTCTTTTTTTCAACAGTGGGACTTTGCGGGGGCTTCTTGCAGATAGCTTGGCTTCACATAGGCGTCTTCTAATTGTAACAGTACTCACAGGGAACTTTAGACCTTCTTTGATCTTCCTGGAGCTGATTGTTGGCTGAGTCCTTACCATTTTGGCTATTCTTCTATCCATTCGAATGAGAGAAATGCACTGTAACCAGCATGTACAACATTTGCTGCCTTCCTTCCTTAAATAAGGGCAATAATTGCCACCTGTTCTTCAAAGAATGAATGACCTGACTAATAGAACTCCACACTGCTATTATTTTGAACATGCCCCTTTCAATTAGTGATTCAATTACGCAGAATCAGCAGCATGCACATCATGACTGTTGTGTCTGTTGGATTTCTATTACTCTACTACACCTGCTAGTAAATTATTTGCCATGTAGAAATATCATTTCCACCAAAAACAGTGATTGATCAGGTTAGTGATGTTTGACTGCTATTATTTTGAACACAACTGTATATGTATATATATATATATATTGCGGTTTCATGAAATAAATTGGTAAAAGTAACTTTTTACTTTGTTTTTTTTTTCTTCCAGACTGATAGCAGTGTAAGTAAAACATATAAATGACTCTAATACATGTGCATGTACTTCTGGGGTTTTTCTTTCTTCCTGTAGTAAATGTTCTCATTAACAGTGGGTTGTCTTAAGACTAATGGAGATGGGTCTTTTATATTTAAATAATAATAAAATGCTCTTGAGATACTTTGCATTCCTGGGCATAGAGGACATAAAGTGGCTCTTCCTTAGTGCAATACCTACTTAAAACACACTTTCTAAATGTTGTGGCACTTCTCATGCAAACACAATGTAAAAGACTGCAGTATTTGACCCAATCATAAAGTGAACCTACTGTAGAAGCAAAAACATATACGTGGCAGAGACCATGTCTTAAATTAATGGACATGTGACAGGCAACAAAATACAGTGTAGAATCTGTATTATCTGCAGATTTCTATATCTAATAAAGGGAGTGGCTGCACTCCTGAAATTATTATCTGTGATAGCTGCTACCACCAACAGGTAACGTTAATGATTTTTGTGCCTTAATAATAAGGTGAGCCTCACTGTCTCTTACATTGTGTACTCCTTCAAATCTTGATGGACTTTGGGCATCTTGTGTATTGTTATTGTGCTAGTAGCAACTGTTTTTACACTTCTGTTTTGTGGGATGTATATTCAGGTATGTAAAGTTTGACTAATTTAGAAATTTTATTTGCAGCTACAAAACTTACATAGCTACATATAACTAAATAGCTAATCTAGCTGAAAAAAGACAAAAGTCCAAATAAAAAAAAAGTTATAATCCTATATCCACAGTTGATCCAGAGGAAGGCAAAAATCCCCCAGCAAAGCATAATCTAATTTCTTCCTGCAGGGGAAAAAATTCCTTCCTGATCCTCCGAGAGGCAATCGGATATTCCTGAACTGAAGGCATATGTTAGTTACTTGCACTTTAGAGTACTTCTCCATATTCTGTCCCTAAGGAGTGAATAAATATCTGTCTCACATTTTGTAAGATAGTCATGAAAGATGATGCTTCAATTCATAGCCCCTCTATACTAATTACAGATGTAAATACAGCAAGTGTTGCCATCGGGCATCCTCTGCTGACAACAGCTTATGCCTAAATTTTACAGCAGATGGTTCATGAAATTTCATACTTTGCAAAGTGAAGGACTATCACTTAGCAGCTAGTCAGATACTGGTTGATATTTTTCCTGGCGTGGGTAGACAATGAAAACAAACACCTGACCAGCCACATTTGGCAACCCCACTATTCAGTTCCTTCATTAGATTCTATAACCGAGCCTTAGTGTGAACAATCTAAAATGTATATTGACAGGCTTTTCATTGTTATAGTCACCATTTTTCAAAGGAAATATTAGGAACAAATTTTCTGTACATAGCCAGTGTCCCATTTAAAAGCCTTTGTAGTTTATGTAGCAATGTTGATAACAAAATATAATGCACTAAACAACCATACACTTGATGTGAATTCTTGACCCCACTCAGACAGCGCTTGTAGCAGGGAATATCATTCAGGTAGAAAATCAGGCAACATCTTTTAATTGCTGTTCATTTTCTATCCCTCGTCTCACATAAACAGGAGAGTTCGGTTTGTAGTTATGTCATGTATGCATATTTGACTGCTCTCTATGGTCTAGAAACAAAATATAACATAGTATAGAAACATTTAAGCTCTATTCACATTATATGTACAGTGGGGATCGAAAGTTTGGGCACCCCAGCTAAAAATGTGTATTATTGTGCATAAAGAAGCCAAGGAAAGATGAAAAAATCTCCAAAAGGCATCAAATTACAGATTAGACATTCTTATAATATGTCAACAAAAGTTAGATTTTATTTCCATCATTTACACTTTCAAAATAACAAAAAACAAAAAAATGGCGTCTGCAAAAGTTTGGGTACCCTGCAGAGTTAATATCTTGTACTGCCCCCTTTGGCAAGTATCACAGCTTGTAAACGCTTTTTGTAGCCAGCCAAGAGTCTTTCAATTCTTGTTTGAGGTATCTTTGCTCATTCTTCCTTACAAAAGTCTTCCAGTTCTTTGAGATTTCTGGGCTGTCTGTCACGCACTGCTCTTTTAAGGTCTATCCATAGATTTTCAATTATGTTGAGGTCAGGAGATTGTGAAGGCCATGGCAAAACCTTCAGTTTACGCCTCTTGATGTAATCCCCCGTGGATTTCGAGGTGTGTTTAGGATCATTATCCATTTGTAGAAGCCATCCTCTCTTTAACTTCAGTTTTTTCACAGATGGCATCAAATTACCATCCAAAATTTGCTGAAATTTTATTGAATCCATTTTTCCTTTCTACTCGTGAGATGTTCCCTGTGCCACTGGCTGCAACACAACCCCAAAGCATGATTGATCCAACCCCATGCTTAACAGTTGGACAGAGGTTCTTTTCATTAAATTCTGTGCCCCTTCTTCTCCAAACGTACCTTTGCTCATTCAGGCCAAAAAGTTCCATTTTAACCTCATCGGTCCACAGAACTTGTTTCCAAAATGCATCAGGCTTGTCTATATGTTCATTTGCAAAGTTCAAACGATGATTTTTGTGGTGAGGACGTAGAAGAGGTTTTCTTCTGATGACTCTTCCATGAAGACCATATTTGTACAAGTATCTCTTTATAGTGGAATAGTGTACCACAACTCCAGTGTCTGCCAGATCTTTCTGGAGGGATCGTGCAGTCAAACGTGGGTTTTGAATTGTTTTTCTCACAATCCTGTGAGCTGTTCTGTCTGATATTTTTCTTGGTCTTCCAGATCTTGCTTTAACTTCCACTGTTCCTGATGACTGCCATTTCTTAATTACATTCCAAACAGAGGATATTGACATCTGAAAACGCTTTGCTATCTTCTTATAGCCTTCTCCAGCTTTGTGAGCGTCAACTATTTTCAGTATCAGTTTTCTAGACAACTGCTTAGAAGAACCCATGGTGCTGATTGTTGGGGCAAGGTCAGATGAGTCTGGGCATTTAAAACCTTTGAGATTGACATCACCTGGTCTTCCCAGACGATAATTGAGAACAATCCATGACACTGGCAGGTCTCAGCTTGGCAAAGGGGGCAGTGCATGCTATAAATTCTGCAGGGTGCCCAAACTTTTGCAGACGCCATTTTTTTGTTTTCTGTTATTTTGAAAGTGTAAATGATGGAAATAAAATCTAACTTTTGTTGACATATTATAAGAATGTCTAATCTGTAATTTGATGCCTTTTGGAGATTTTTCGATCTTTCCTTGGCTTCTTTATGCACATTAATACAAATTTTTAGCTGGGGTGCCCAAACTTTCGATCCCCACTGTATATATATATATATGTATATATATATATATATATATATATATATATATATTTCCAACTCCCCTTGAAATGGCAAAAAATTGTGGTGCCAAAAATTGTCAGTGTTCGACACTTTTAAAGCCTTTACAGGTTATCAGGTAAGTATTAACCATGAACTGTGGTTCTTGATTTATTGCTCTCACTCCGATGTTTGTAGTGATATCTCACATGTGACTCTATTACCAACTATACCCCTATGTGACAGGATGGTCATTCATTGTACTGTAAAAGTGATCAGGTGGCACTAAAGCTGTCTGTATCACTTTTATAAGAAAGCCAAGAGTCATCTGAAAAAATCAATGCCTAACTCATAGCTGTAGTAGCAGCCGTAAGCTTGTTTTAAATGATAAGTTCACCTTTTAGACAAAAATAATAAATGCAATTTTTTTTACCTGCAAAAAAATGTACATTTATTATTTTTGTCTACAGGAGCCTGGAAAGCATTGCACCAGCGATCAGTAGATCACTGATACCATGCAGGTCTCCTGCAGATCTCTCAGAATATCTGCTTGCCGTATGGGATGTACATGCAAGCACATATTCTGACAGGAAGCTTCAATGAACTACCACGGTGCTCCACAGCGACCGTGGTACTTAATTGAAAATTTCAAGCCGACAGCCGCTAAGGCTGTCGGGACTTGCAGTTCATTCATTCACGGAAGTCCGGGAATGCATTATGCAGCCGTGTGGGCGGAGCCCCACGCGGCCGCGCTATTTTCAAATCTGACAGATAGTATGGGGAAACTTCTCCCCGTACTGTCAGAGGGAGGGGGGCACAGCTATGGGAACATAGTACATGCTCCACCCTAAAAAGTTCACCTTTGGGAACATGTTACATGTTGCACTCGTTTTTAGGGTGGAACATGTAACATATTCCCAAAGCCACAGCCACACCTGCTGCCCCCCTCTCCCTCCCTCTGACAGATAATACTTGGAAACTTCTCCTAGTACTATCTGTCAGATTTAAAAACAGCACAGCCATGCGGGGATTTGCCCTCAAGGGTGCATCATTCATTCACGGACTTCCCTGATTGAATGAACTGCAAGTCCTGACAGCCTTAGCGGCTGTCGGCTTGTAGCTTTCAATTAACAACCACTGTCGCTGTGGAGCACTGTGGTAGTTCATGGATTCTTCCTGTCAGAATATACTGATCGCTGGTGCAATGCTTTCTAGGCTCCTGTAGACAAAAATAATAAATGCACATTTTTTTACCTGCAAAAAAATGTGCATTTATTATTTTGTCTAAAAGGTGAACTTATCCTTTAAAATAATGCTAGCTTCAGGCAATTCATAATTGTAAGATTTAATGAGGCACCTAAGGAGAGCTGGAAAAGGTACTCATTCCTAAGAATTAATTTAATGGGGAAAAATAGTTTTTCTAATGCAGTTTTTTTTTTTTGGTGACCTGAATATCTTTGATGTGAAAATGATCACTGGATAAATTATTAGAAAGGAGTACAATAACTATTGTGGCTTTGTGAATTGAGATATTTGTCTGAAAACTTAACTGAATAGTTACCAGATTATATAACCAGTGATGCTGTAGCTTGTCCAATAGCATCCTAGCAACCAGTGATGCTGTGTTTTAATGGTTTCTAGGACAAAGGACAGTTTAGCAGCATTAGTTGTTATGGTGCAGGCAGGTGCCTGTGTATACAGAGCAACATTACTGAGCCACAGTGAGGATGGAGTTTCTCCACCAAGTGCTGCCAAAGTGGTCACTTCACTTTCCCTCATTGGTGGCACGCCCTTGCATGTATTTCTAAAACAGATTTGCACACAGTGGTATAGAAACAGTGCTCACAGCAGGCACAGCCTTGACTGGGCCCATGCTGGTTAACACTACTGTTGCACTTTATTACCCTATGTTAAAACTAGTAAAACGTGTAAATATGTCACATACACAGTAGAGCAGTGGTCGGCCTTGAGGCCAGATGTCGCCCTTTGCTTGCCTTTCTCTGGCCCTTGAGGCACTATTCCTGCCACTAACACCAACAATGTTGCATAATTCCTGGCACTGACACCAACAGTGGGGCACTATTTCTGCCACTGGCACCAACGATGTGACAGAATTCTTTCCACTGACAACAAAAATAGTGCACTATTCCTCCAACTGACACCAACTATTTCTCACCGAATACCAAAGATCGGGCATTGCTTACTCCCACTGGGCACAGTTCAGCTCCCCCTAAAGTCTGAAGGACAGTAAACTGGCCCTTTAGAAAGTCTGGAGACCCCTGGTGTAGAGGTACAGCACAACTCACTGCTTCTATGTGCTTCTTCTCCCTGAGTTTTGCACAACAGGCTTCAAGATTTTCATGGTAGACAGGTAAGCTTCTGATGTCCCTGGTGTGACATAGAACACACAAACAAGCACATGAGATCTTTTGCTAGCACCTCTATGCTGGGGCTTTGCGTGTGCTTTTAAGTTTGACCTAGTAATGTGAGACACTAAAAGTGGGCTTCAAAGTGTTGGGCCTTTCCAAAATGTGCATCATATTGGCTCAAATACTGTAGGTTTATACAACACCATTAGTTGTATAAGTTATCTACCAGTACTTTAAAACCTTATAACATTTATAAAAAATCCTAAATACTTGAAAGTATATGAAATAAATTTATATATTTGTTAAATGCAGTCACGCACTTCAGGAGGAGGAGGAAAATCATCAGATGAGACGGTTTATGAAGTTTCGGCAGATATCCTGAGTAAACTCCCTATGAATTTTGACACGGAAGCTGCAATGAGACGTTATCCCACCACTTACACTCAAAGTATGAATACGGTATTGGTCCAAGAAATGGGTCGATTCAATAAATTACTTATGACTATCAGAGATTCTTGTATCAATATACAGAAAGCAATAAAGGTTTGTATGATACATTCATAACTGGTAGTGTATTTCTGTGATTAAACTGCATGCCATCCATGGACGTCTTAGGTACAGTGAGGAACAGAAGTATTTGAACACCCTGCGATTTTGCAAGTTCTCCCACTTAGAAATCATGGGGATGTCTGAAATTCACATTGTAGGTGCATTCCCACTCCGAGAGACAGAATTAAAAAAAAAAAAATCAGGAAATCACATTGTATGATTTTTAAAGAATTTATTTGTCTTGCACTGCTGAACATAAGTATTTGGACACCTAAGAAAATCAGTGTTAATATTTGGTACAGAAGCCTTTGTTTGCAATTACAGAGGTCAAAGTTTCCTGTAGTTCTTGACCAGGTTTGCACACACTGCAACAGGGATTTTGAAGACACAGTAACAGGTCTTTGAGAGCCAGAATTCTTGCTGTGTCTTAGGTGTTTAAATACTTATGTTCAGCAGTGCAAGACAAATAAATTCTTTAAAAACCATACAATGTGATTTCCTGAATTTGTTTTTTAAATTCTGTCTCTCAGAGTGGGAATGCACCAACAATGTGAATTTCAGACCCCTCCATGATTTCTAAGTGGGAGAACTTGCAAAATCGCAGGGTGTTCAAATACTTCTGTTCCTCACTGTATATAATATAGAATGTAGTGGGGCACAGTGTTTGTAATGCTACTGTGGGATTTTTACATTGAGATGTGGTAACAATCAGTAATCCTAAATACCAAAAGCATGACTGTGTACCAGCTAACTGTAATGTATACAGTATGTTATAACTTCCTATTATTCCTCTGTTTAAAGCAGAACTACAATGTATCTGAGCACCACAAACCAAAAGTGCTATTTTATTCATTTTTAATATTCAAAGAAAAATCACCCATCCATCCATGTCTTCTGACTTTATTTTGCTGAGAAATCACTTAGAAAAACAACCCCCTAGCATTTCTGGCCATGGCAGACGATTCAGGTGACAATGACTTCCTGGAATCCATATGCCCTTAGCTCATTCATAAAGTCAGGAGATCGTGCTTAGCTGAGAAAACCCCTCCTCCCCTCCGGAAGACTACTGGGATGTAGGACATCATTTTCTTAGGCATGGAAAATAGGAAGTAACTAAAGACATGTAAAAAAAACTGTTTAAAACAAATAAATATGATATATTTCCTATCTATTTACTAATGCTAGCAGCATAAGGATTCAAACTAGTCAATGTGGATTGAGAGAATGAAGTTCCTCTTCACTAAAGGCTCAGTACCTAAAATCATTTTTAGCGTTGTTCACACCTGCATAGTGAGCCCTCACAGAACAGGAATGGGCCATTCGCTATGTGTCTCCAATATGTTTTTTATGGTGGCATGAAATTGATGCAAATCTTTAATACATTTTAGTATTGTTAGTTCTGCTTGTTAGGTTGCTTGTATTACCAAAGTAGAATTATTAGTAATAAGTGGAATAAACAGGTGGATTTTAATGGCTAAAGCCTCAGTGTGTGCACAGAATGCTCAGTATATGCATATTATTTCTAAATGTATTTCTTTTGGGTCAGGGCCCTCTCTAATGAACAGAGTTTTTCAGATTGTTCTAGTTTTACGATAATTAGGTCTGTTGCAGTGTTGATGTTCATTATTTTATCTTTTATAAACAGTCTGTGTTAAATCTGAACTCCAGGCAAACAGCTAAATACACAGATTAAATACATATATGAGAGTTGTTTTACCTGCCAACGGATTTGTACTTCTGTCCATCCTATTTTGACATTTACACAGCTCCGCCACACACCGCAACCCTTTCTAGCGGGGGCAGGAGGGTAATATGACCTTTCACTGCTGCAGTTGTTCTTTAACTTACAGCTTTTCTCCCAACCCCTACCATCTGTGTGGACAGTGGAAGGAGAAGCAACAGACTGCCCTCTCCTCCTATCCACATGTTCCTTGCACTAGCGGCAGCACAACTGACTGGTTCTATATGCTATTTTTCATTCCTTCTTCCTGAGCTGACGAGAGGCTGATGCCCAATCAAATTGAGGAACTTAAACTGTTTGCCTTTAAAATATACGTTTAATGATGTATTAAAGATTACAGCACTAGATTGCTTTGTGTCTTTTGTATCTGCTTAGAGTTCAGCTTTAAGAATTGATTTGTCACCTTATAGGATAAAGGTTTAAAGATAGATTGCTTGTGATTGTAAAGATGTTATTTTTTATGCAAGGGAAATGTGTCTCTACTCTTGTTTATAACCAATCTTCAACAATTTTTACAAATTGTTGGCTGTTTCAATCAGGGTTTGGTGGTTATGTCTGCGGATTTGGAAGAAGTAGTTCTGAGCATACTAAAAGGAAAGATTCCTGGAATGTGGATGAAGAAATCATACCCAAGTCTCAAACCTCTTGGCAGTTATGTTAATGATTTTCTTGCAAGGCTAAAATTTCTACAGGTAAGACAATTACCATTAACACTTCTTGATTACAGACAAAAACATAAGCTAAATTTAATTACATCAGCTTTCTAAACTAATTATAGAACAAGTACACACTACAACAAAAAAACAAAAACCACAATGAACACAGCTATTAGGATGACCATTTACTGTACAGTGTATCCAGTGGATATAAAAAGTCTACACACCCTGTTAAAATGTCAGGTTTTGTGATAATTGTGCGCACAGATATGGACAATGACAACCATAATTTGGATCATACTCTGCAAATGTCATTCTCACTCCAAATCAGTCCCCCTCCCTTTTTTTTGAATGGCATGTGGTACGTGTGTATGCTGGGGTCACAAGATCATCGGGAACAGCTGGATACACTTCATGGTTGTAAACCCAATTAGCTGGTTCCATGATGTCTGTCAGACCCTTGCCTTGGTCTGGTCATAAAGATATAAATCCGTCAGTCACTGGACATGAAAGCATTCCAGCGTGGCAGTAAATCTACATCCCACTTGAAACCACTTTTTCATACAATGTCTTAAATCCCGGCAGGAACAAGGTACAATAAAACAAAGCATATATTCAGATAGGTCAGTTTAATCTGAGTCACCTGATACCCTACAGCCCTGGGTGGCGTCTACAGGAGAGTAGAAAGCCATATAATTTTATCTGGAACGGTAAGATATGTCCTATTTGATGTCTGGACGTTCAGGATATCATTCTGAATATTAATCTGCTAGTAGCTAGGATGCTACATGGACTTATAGAAGGTTATTGACAATGGTATAAACGAGTGAGGGATTTGGTCATAGCCGGGGTCCCCGCCTAAACACCCCTCCCCAAATGAGGCGATTGGTTCTCTGCTTTAAGGAGACACCCTGCTGGGTTCCAAGAAAACAGGCTGTCATGCCTGGAGAGAGAAGATGAGAGATTCTCCCTTTTAACATCAGGAACCAACTTCGGGAGAAAAGGTACCCTTTTGTTCAGGGCACTTGAACTCTGCTTAATCCAGGACTTCTGCAAGTGTTCTACCTTCTTAAACTTCTTCCTTTATCTCTCTGTTGTGTTATTGCTCTATTTATATATATATTGGTTACATCTTTTCTGTAAATATTTTTTTATTGCATCATTTTGACCTTTTTAGTAATAAATCCTTTTCTGAAAAGCGTTGAACTGTTTCTAAAGCTTTTTAATGCAAACTAAGAATCCCGTCTCTGAAGAGTGCTACTGTGTGTTTTAAAACCTCTGGATACATCTGTCTGTGGTGACAGTGTGTATACAGACGCTTATTCAAACTTCATAGTGTTACTGCTAAGATTTGTGAGTTTCCTCCTTCTCTGTAAAAAGGTGGTGGTGGTAGTGTGAAGGGTTAATTGCGTAATTAACCTGACCCAGTAACAATCGCTCTCAGGCTTTTGGCACATAGACTGTGGTCCAGTGAGCTGGAAAATCTTTGTGCAGGGTGCAGCTGAGCGTGGCATTGTTACGCAAGTGGCATGTGGTTTTAGATTGGCTGGTCCTTCGGTCACAAGTTGGTTAGAAGGACTGGGGTCTGACACCACGCCCGTCACAGGTTTCTGTGTTGTAAAAAAAAATGAGACAAAGATAAATCATTTCAGAACTTTTTCCACCTTTAATGTGACCTATAAACTGTACAACTAAATTGAAAAACAAACTGAAATATTTTAGGGGGGAAGTAAACATAAAAAACTAGAATAATGTGGTTGCAGAAGTGTGCACACCCTCTTATAACTGGGGATGTAGCTGTGTTCAGAATTAAGCAATCATATTCAAAATTATGTTAAATAGGAGTGAGTACACTCCTGCCATCATTTAAAGTGCCTCTGATTAACCCCAAATAAAGTTCAGCTGTTCTAGTAGGTCTTTCCCGACATTTTCTTAGTCGCATCCTACAGCAAAAGCCATGGTCCGCAGAGAGCTTCCAAAACATCAGAGGGATCTCATTGTTAAAAGTAATCAGTCAGGAGAAGGGTACAAAAGAATTTCCAATTAGATATACCATGGAACACAGTGAAGACAGTCATCATCAAGTGAAGAAAATATAGTGCAACAGTGACATTACCTAGAACTGAATGTCCCTCCAAAATTGATGAAAAGACAAGAAGAAAACTGGTCTGGGGGCTGCCAAGAGGCTTATAGCAACATTAAAGGGAGCTGCATGAATATCTGGCAAGTACTGGCTGTGTGGTACATGTCACAACAATTTTATATAGTTAGTCTGGCTGAAAAAAGACAAAAAGTCCATCCAGTTCAACCATAAAAAAAAAAAATTATAATCCTACACCCACAGTTGATCCAGAGGAAGGCAAAAAATCCAGCAAATCCTGATCCAATTTGCTCCTGCAGGGGAAAAAATTCCTTCCTGATCCCCCGAGAGGCAATCGGATATTCCCTGGATCAACTTTACCTATAAATGGTAACCAGTTATATTCTGTGTATCCAAGAAATAATCCAGGCTTTTTTTGAAGCAATCTACTGAGCTGGCTGAACCAACTCTTGAGGGAGTCTATTCCACATTTTCACAGCTCTCACTGTGAAGAAACCTTTCCGTGTTTGGAGATTAAATTTCTTTTCCCCCAGACGTAAAGGGTGCCCGCTTGTCCTCTGTGATGCCCTAAGGGTGAATGACTCTACTCCGAGTTCACTATATGAACCACTGATGTATTTATACATGTTGATCATATCCCCCCTTAATCTCCTCTTCTCAAGAAGGAATAAACTCAGTTCCTCTAATCTTTCCTCATAGCTGAGCTCCTCCATGCCTCTTATCAGTTTGGTTGCCCTTCTTTGTACTTTCTGAATTGGTGCCCAAAATTGAACT
Organism: Staurois parvus; assembly: GCF_062004578.1. Lineage (NCBI taxonomy): Eukaryota > Metazoa > Chordata > Amphibia > Anura > Ranidae > Staurois > Staurois parvus. The sequence continues at coordinate 709,354 of NW_028318302.1, forward strand.
GCATATTCCAGATGAGGTCTTACTAATGATTTGTACCGGGGTAATATGATATCTCTCTCTCTGGAGTCTAAACCTCTTTTAATACAAGAGAGGATTTTGCTCACTTTAGAAACTGCAGCTTGGCATTGCATGGCATTATTAAGCTTGTGATCTACCAGAACCCCCAGATCCTTCTCCACCATTGATTCCCCCAGTTGTCCCCCCCCCCCCCCCCAGTATGTATGATGCATGCATATTTTTAGCCCCCAAGTGCATAACCTTACATTTATCAACATTGAACCTCATTTGCCACATAGTTGCCCAATTAAACAGTGCATTGAGGTCGGCTTGTAAATTGGAGACATCCTGTAAGGACGTTATTCCACTGCACAGCTTGGTGTCATCTGCAATGACTGAAATGGTATTTTTAATCCCAGACCCTATATTGTTTATAAGTATATTAAAAAGTAAAGGTCCCAACACTGAACCTTGGGGTACACCACTAATAACCCTAGACCATTCAGAGTATTAATCATTAACCACTACTCCCTGAATACGATCTTTTTTCCAGTTTTCTAACCATTTACATATGGATTTTTCCAAGCCTGTAGACTTTACCTTACACATTAGTCGTGTGTGGGACAACAATCTTTCGTATTCTTCATATGTCTGGGCTATGGGGTAGAGTGGCAAGATGGAAGCCTTTTCTTACAAAGAAAAACATCCAAGCCCAGCTAGATTTTGCAAAAACACATCTGAAGTCTCCCAAAAGCATGTGGGAAAATGTGTTATGGTCTGATGAAACTAAGGTTGAACTTTTTGGCCATGCTTCCAAAATGTCTGGCGCAAAACCAACACTGCACATCACCAAAAGAACACCATACCCACAGTGAAGCATGGTGGTGGCAGCATCATGCTTTGGGGCTGTTTTTCTTCAGCTGGAACTGGGGCCTTAGTCAAGGTAGGGGGAATTATGAACAGTTCCAAATACCAGTCAATATTGGCACAAAACCTGCAGGCTTCTGCTAGAAAGCTGAACATGAAGAGGAACTTCAACTTTCAGCATGACAACGACCCAAAGCATACATCCGAATCAACAAAGGAATGGCTTCATCAGAAGAAAAATACATTTTTGGAATGGCCCAGCCAGAGCCCAGACCTGAATCCAATCGAAAATCTGTGGGGGTGATCTAAAGAGGGCTGTGCACAGGAGATGCCCTCGTAAACTGACAGATTTGGAGTGTTTTTGCCAGGAAGAGTGGGCAAATATTGCCAAGTCAAGATGTGCCATGCTGATAGACGCATACCCAACAAGACTGAGTGATGTAAAAATATCAAATGGTGCTTCAACAAAGTATTAGTTTAAGGGTGTGCACACTTATGCAACAATATTATTTTAGTTTTTTATTTTTACTTCCCTCCACCTAAAATATTTCAGTTTGTTCAACTGAGTTGTACAGTTTATAAGTCACATTAAAGGTGGAAAGAATTCTATTTATCTTTGTCTCATTCTTTTACATCACAGAAACCTGACATGTTAACAGAGATGTGTAGACTTTTTATATCCACTGTACCTGATATTAGTTACATTAGCAGGGTGTTGTGAGACCATGGAGCCCCAGAATTCAGGAGAATATGCTAATATTTTTCTGTGTTGGAATATGCCAGATAGTTTTCACAAAGGGAGTAGAAAATTATTAAATAATTGGTAGTTGAGTGGTACCTTACCATTGTGTGGTCACTATAATGTCAAAGGTAACTACATACATAGCTTTTTAGTAAGCCATTCTTATTGGCAATGTACATTCAGAAATCCACAACCATTCCAGTACACTACAGGTCCCAACTTTCAATGTCCATAGTCTTATGTAGCAGCAACGTTTTGGATGTATAATTTAGGGCCACGCAAACAGATGATCCTGCAGCTACCAGAAAGGATCCAGGGAGATCTAGTGCAGCTGAAACGACAAAGGAACAGCAGTGTGAGATCCTTTTTAGCAATGTAGTTTTTTATTAGATAAAACAAAATAGTACACTCATATGTAACCCTCTTGAAATTCAGTACAGACAGTGAATCCACCAACATAGAGGTTGCAATGAAGTATCTGCTACTCCTGCTCCCTGGCTGGCATAAAAGGGAATCCAGACCTGATAGCTGTCAAACATTGCCAAAGCCCGGTGTCCAACACCATTATAATAGCAGTGATAGTGGTGCTGGATGTCAGGCATTGGAGTTCTTTGACAGCTGTCAGATCTGGGTTCCCTTTTATGCTGGCCAGGGAGCAGGAGTAGCTGATGCTTCAGTACAGCCTGATGGTACTTCTATCCTGGTGGATTCACTGTCTATGTTGAATGGCAAGAACTTACATGTGAGTGTATCATTTTGTTTTATCTAATATATTATACTACATTGCTAATGAGGATCTTGTGCTGCTGTTTCTTTGTCTTATTGACAATGTACATTATAGTGAAGTCTCCCTTGGACCTTTAGCTGCCTAGCTCAACAGTCACTTGAGAGCCACAGAATATGTATGGGGACATGTCATTGCCCAGTGTCATGCTTTGATGCATGCAAACAAGCTTCCATATCCATTCTGCTTTATTGATGATACTTTGCTTCAAGTAACATGGCAGTAGTCTGTAGCAGTTTCTATTAACATGGCAGAGGAATCGCAACATAGTTGGCAGCAGTCTCTGATTTCCAGGGAGAGGCCCAGGCTGAAAATTTGTATCTGGAAATGTTTGTGCCTGGAAATGTAAGTAGAGGTCTAATGGTGTACGTTAAGGGCAATGTCACACTAGCAAATTTGTGGCAGTGATTTGTATCATCCAGAAATCTCTCTCCCTATTTCCTCTGGCTATTTGTGATCGATATAGAGTTGCTGCTGTAGCTGGTTACAGTGCTAATCAATGGAGCTACAAATCACTGGTATACTATAATCATCATCAGCTGCACTGGACAACATGAGGAGCTACTGAATCTGGTGTCTTTAGCTCTAAATACTGCAAATAGTGAATTCTAGCAACCAAGTTACAAATCACTTGGAATTTTAGCAGCATAGACCTTTTGTTGCTGGGAAAAAATAATTTCACTTAAAGCACTAAAGAGAGCCATTCTGTAGCTGCTTTTGCATCTACAGAATCAGCAGTGTGACATGAGTCTACCTGTAGCTGTTTAAAGCAGTCTCTGAGAAATTCTTGCCAAGGCTGTCTTTTGAAGCAGTAACCCCAAACCAAAAATGGAATATTGCAGCTTACCTGTCAATAAATGTGGTGGCTGTGTTAGTTTCATTTTTAAGGTGGCTGTGTAAGTTTTATTTTTTAGAGCTTTTTTCCTTCTGTTTTCACCTGGTAATCTGGCCAGTAGAACACCTCCTGTATTAAGAGTACCCTCACTCTGAATGAAAAAGCGCAGGGGGCACTTTTGGACAGCAGCATTGTTTGTCAGTCTTGGAGGAGGGGTTTGTTAGATGGACTAGCAACAATTCGTAACAATTTGAAGCCAAACTCTACATGTTAAATCCAGTCACATCAACATTTTTTCCTTTTAGGTTAAAGGTTTTACATAAATAAAATCTGATCATTGTAAGATTACCTGTCAGTATTAAGTGGTTTGTCTCAATCCCCTAACTGCTACATCTGTGGGACAACTTTTTCTGTTGAAAAACAGAATAACTGGCAGGATCACCAGGTGAAAATAAAAGGAAAGAAAGCCTTAAAAAAACTAATGCAGACATCACATTTAAGAATTGGTAATCTGCATTATAATAAATGTTTGCTTTTGGGTTTAATGCCGCTTTAACATAGCTGCAATTTCCAGCAGTCTCAGGTATCATCAGTGATCTCTAAAGGTGAACTGAACCTAGATTCTCTTTAAAATTATTACATTATATTATATATGCATCATTTTACATAAATGACTGACCCTTGACAGCATGTATGTGTTTTAGTTACCTATGATTTCCTCTGCCATATATACACAGAAAAAATGTAAGATTACCAAATCTGTGTTTTTTTCTTTTTTCTTTTTGTTAATACAGGACTGGTATGAAAATGGAACCCCCCCAATGTTTTGGTTGTCAGGCTTTTTCTTCACACAAGCATTCCTGACAGGTGCTCAGCAGAATTATGCTCGCAAATACACAATCCCAATTGACCTGCTGGGTTTTGACTTTGAAGTCTTAGAAGATAAGGAATACAAACATGCACCCGAGGATGGTAAGTCATTGCTGCTCTTATACACTGCTCAAAAAAATTAAAGAAACACTTTTTAATCAGAGTATAGCATCAAGTCAGTGAAACTCCTGGGATATTGGTCAGTTAAGTAGCAGAGGGGGTTGTTAATCAGTTTCAGCTGCTTTGGTGTTAATGAAATTAACAGGTGTACTAGATGGGTAACAATGAGACGACCCCCCAAAACAGGAATGGTTTTACAGGTGGAGGACACTGACATTTTTTTTCCTACTCATCTTTACTGTTTTTCACTAGTTTTGCATTTGGCTAGGGTCAGTGTCACTACTGGTAGCATGAGGCAATACCTGGACCCTATAGAGGTTGCACAGGCAGTCCAACTCCTCCAGGATTGCACATCAATGCATGCCTTTGCCAGAAGGTTTGCTGTGTCTCCCAGCACAGTCTCAAGAACATAGAGGAGATTCCAGGAGAGAGACAGTTACTCTAAGAGAGCTGGACAGGGCCGTAGAAGGTACTTAACCCATCAGCAGGACCGGTATTTGCTCTTTTGTGCAAGGAGGAACAGGATGAGCTGATAAGAGCCCTACAAAATGACCTCCAGCAGGCCACTGCTATGAATGTCTCTGACCAAACAAAACAGAAACAGACTTCATGAGGGTGGCCTGAGGGCCCGACGTCCTCCAGTGGGCTCTGGGCTCACTGCCCGACACCATAGAGCTTAATTGGCATTTGCCATTGAACACCAGAATTGACAGGTCTGCCACTGGCACCCTGTGCTTTTCACAGATGAGAGCAGGTTCACCCTGAGCACATGTGAGACAGGTGAAAGGGTCTGGAGAAGCCATGGAGAATGTTACGCTGCCTGTAACATCGCTCAGCATGACCGTTTTGGTGGTGGGTCAGTGATGGACTGGGGAGGCATATCCATGGAGGGACACACATACCTCTACAGGCTAGACAATGGCACCCTGACTGCCTTTAGGTATTGGGATGAAATCCTTAGACCCATTGTCAGACCCTATGCTGGTGCAGTGGGTCCTGGGTTCCTCCTGGTGCATGACAATGCCCGGCCTCATGTGTTGCGAATATGCAGGCAGATCCTGGCGGATAAAGGAATTGATACCTTTGAATGGACCCATGCTCGCCTGACCTAAATCCAAGAGAACACCTCTGGGATATCATGTTTCAGTCCATCCAACACCACCAGGTTGCACCACAGACTGTTTAGGAGCTCAGTGATGCCCTGGTCCAGATCTGGGAGGAAATACCCCAGGACACGATCCGTCGTCTCATTAAGAGAATGCCCCGATGTTGACAGACTTGCATACAAGCATGTGGGGGCCATAAAAACTATTGAGTACCATTTTGAGTTGCTGCAATGAAATTTCAGCAAAACGGACTAGCCTGCTGCATCATTGTTTTCACTTTGATTTTCGGGTGTCTTTGAATTCAGTCCTCTGTAGGTTGATAATTTTCATTTCCATTAAACGATGCAGCATCTTTATGTTTCCCAACACATTACCCAGTCCATATCAGTATAGATATCCAGCATGATATTTTTCCCATTTAGATCTGATGTGTTTTCAAAGTGTTCCTTTAATTTTTTTGAACAGTACATATTCATGAGTACAGGATAAAAGCTTTGAAACTTGCTAGCCGACTTTTTAAGAACTGTGATGAATACTGTACGTATCATGTATGAAGTGTCAGACAGCAAAATGTTTGGTACTTCCTTCCTAGCATCCAATCTGCTTCTTCTTTTCCTCTTGCTAGGACTGCATAGTATTAAAAAGAAAAATGTGTGTACAGTACACACACCGACCACTTTATTAGGTACACCTGTTCAACTGCTTGGTAACAAACTGCTAATCAGCTAATCACATGCCAGCAACTCAGTGCATTTAGGCATCTAGATGGGGTGAAGACAACTTGCTGAAGTTCAAACTGAGCATCAGAATGGGGAATAAATGAGATTTAAGTGATTTTGAATGTGGCATGCTTGTTGGTGCTAGAGGGGCTGGTCTGAGTATTTCAAAATCTGCTCATTGACTGGGATTTTCATGCACAATCATCTCTAAGGGTTACAGAGAGTGGTAAAAAAAAAGAGAAATATCCAGTAAGTGGCAGTTGTGTATAGGAAAATGCCTTGTTGATGTCAGGTCAAAGGAGAATGGACAGACTTGTTTGAGATTATAAATAGGCAACAGTAACTCAAATAACCACTTGTTACAACCAAGGTATGCAGAATACCATCTCTGAATGCACAACACATCGAACCTTGAAGCAAATGGGCTACATCAGCAGAATACCACACCAGGTGCCACTCCTGTCAGCTAAGAACAGGAAACAGAGGCTACAATTCATACAGGCTCACCAAAATTGGAGAATAGAAGACTGGAAAAGTGCTGCCTGGTTTGATGGGTCTCGATTTCACCTGCAACATTCAGATGGTAGGGTCAGAATTTGGCTTGCACAACATGAAAGCATGGATTGATCCTGCCTTGTATCAACGATTCAGGCTGGTGGTGGTGGTGGTGTAATGGTGTGGGAGATATTTTCTCTGCACGCTTTGGGCCCCTTAGTACCAAATGAGCATTGTTTAAATGCCACAGCCTACCTAAGTATTGTTACTGACTACAGTGTACCCATACTCATTTTATACTGGTTTCTTGAACATGACCGTGAGTTCACTGTAATCCAATGACCTCCACAGTCACCAAATCTCAATCCATTAGAGCATCTTTGGGATTTGGTGGAATGGGAGATTCGCATCATGGATGTGCAGCTAACAAATCTGCAGCAAATGTGTGATGCTATCATGTGAATATGGACCAAATTCTCTGAGGAATGTTTCCAACACCTTGTTGAATCTATGCCATGAAGAATTAAGGCAGTTCTGAAGGCAAAAGTGGGTCCAACCTGGCACTAGCAAAGTTTACCTAATAAAGTGGCCAATGAGTGTATATGTTAATGGACGATTGCTAGACTATCTCACTTTACCTTTTCTGAAACTAGAGGAAATGTTTAAAACATATTAAACCAGATGTCCAGGTTAATACCATATCATAATAATCCTGTAAAGGAAAGATGTGTATACTTACCTATTTTTAGGGCACTTCGGGTTGTCACATGATCAGAACCCAGCAGTGGGTTTCAGCAGAGTGGAGGGATAATAGTAAGGTGTCTCAATAGTAAGTCTATGGGTGACATGACCACCCAGGTTTTGCAGCCATTGCCACTGCTCTCTGTCTTAAATTAGGTAAGTATACATATTTTCCATTTACAGGATCACTAGTTTAGGGCTTAGAATGGGGGTTGGAGCAGGTTTAAGATTAGTTAGGGTTAGCCCAGAGATCTACTTTACATTACAAATTAATTTACACTTTTCAGTTTTAAATCCAGAGGGCCATAGATGAACCACCACAAGATGTCCTTGTACTTATGGAAACTATGGAGCAGGCCAGGACTTGTGCTAGTGTCCACAAAAATTAATGTCAATTTACATAGCTTTTCCCACTTTCTGTTTAGTTTTAAATTATTATGTGGCTCCAGCAACCCTGCAAATTCTGAAACAAACCTTTTGAGCTAGATGGGGGGTATGTGAAATCAGCAAAATGACAGATGCTTGCAGAATCTGTCATTTGATAAGGTACATACCATGGCCTATTCAGACTGGACACAATTCAATTGTATTTTAAATAAAGCAGTGTTCTGCCAAGCACAACCTGTATTTAACCACTTGACTCACAGAAGATTTACCAGGCCATTTTCTGCTATACGGCACTGCGTTACTTTGACTGACAATTGCACTGTAATGCAACACTGTACACAACTGAAATTTATATATTTTTTTTTACACAAATAGAACTGTGGTATTTGATAATCAGTGTGTTTTTTTTGTTATTGCGCTATAAATGAAAAAAGACCTAAAATTAAAAAAAAAAATTATATATATATATATATATATATATATATATATATATATATATACACACACATACACACACACATATATATATATATACACACACACACACATATATATACACACACACACACACACACACACACACACATATACACAGTTTACGAAATAAGTATTAGATCCCCAGTTGATTTTGAATGTTTGCCCACTCAAAGAAATGATCAGTCTAAAAATTGAATGGTATGTGTATTGTAATACTGAAAGACAGAATAGCAACAAAAAATAAATATAAAAATCCATGCCTAACAAATTATGCACTAATTTGCATGTTCATGAGGGAAATAAGTATTTGATTCCCTTCACAAAACATGACTTAGTACTTGGTGGCAAATCCATTGTTAGCAATCACAGAGGTCAGGCATTCCTGTAGTTGGCCACCAGGTTGGCACACATCTCAGGAGGGATTTTGGCCCACTCCTCTTGGTAGATCCTCTCCAAGTCATTAAGGTTTGGTGGCTGACGTTAATGTGCTTCTTCTTGAGCCACTCCTTTGTTGCCTTGACCGTGTGTTTTGGGTCATTGTCATGCTGGAACACCCATCCACGACCCATTTTCAATGCCCTGGCTGAGGGAAGAAGGTTCTCACCCAAGATTTGACGGTACATTGCCCCATTCATCGTCCCTTTGATGCGGTGCAGTTGTCCTGTCCCCTTAGCAGACAAACACCCCCAAAGCAGAATGTTTCCACCACCATGTTCATGTTTGACAGTTGGGATGGTGTTCTTGGGGTCATAGGCAGCATTCCTCCTCCTCCAAAACGGCGAATTGAGTTGATGCCAAAGAGCTCGATTTTGGTCTCATCTGACCACAACACTTTCAGCCAGTCCTCCTCTGCATCATTCAGATGTTCAGTGGCAAACTTCAGATGGGCCTGGACATGTACTTTCTTGAGCAGAGAGACCTTGCGGGCACTGCAGGATTTCAATCCTTGTCGGCGTACTGTGTTACCAATTGTTTTCTTGATGATTGTGGTCCCAGCTGCCTGGAGATCATTGACAAGATCCTCACGTGTAGTTCTGGGATGATTCCTCACTGTTCTCATGATCATTTGCACTCCACGAGGTGAGATCTTGCATGGTGCACCAGACCTAGGGAGACTGACAGTTGTTTTGTGTTTCTTCCATTTGCAAATGATTGCACCAACTTTTGTCAGCTTCTCACCAAGCTGCTTGGTGATAGTTTGGTAGCCCGGTCCAGCCTTGTGTAGGTCTACAATCTTGTCCCTGACATCCTTGGACAGCTCTTTGGTCTTTGCCATGGTGGAATCTGATTGTTTGATTGCTCCTGTGGACAGGTGTCTTTTATACAGGTAAAATGAGATTAGCAGCACTCCCTTTAAGAGACTGCTTCTAATCTCAGCATGTTACCTATATGAAAGACACCTGGTAGCCAGAAATCCTGCTGAATGATAGGGGATCAAATACTTATTTCCCTCATGAACATGCAAATCAGTGCATAATTTGTTAGACATTATCTTTGGTAAAAATAAAAAATCCCAATAAGTGTATATTAATTGATTTGCATGAAAGTTATAGTGTCTACAAATGGTGGCATATATAATGGAATTTTTATTTGTTTTTTTATACTAGTAATGACGGCGATCGGCAACTGCAGCGGGCATTCTGACACTTAAATTGGGTGGGAACTGACCAGCTGCCACTGACACTAATACAGTGACTATTGCTAATAAAAAGCACTGATCACTGTACTAATTAGAGTAGGCAGGAAGGGGTTAACATCTGGGGAGATCAAAGGGTTAGCTGTGTACTATTTTGTGCTTACTAGGGAATGTGCTGCTAGATAGCAGCATGTCCCCACTGACAGGAGAGATGTGTGCCGTTTACACTCAGATCTCTCCCCTGTCAGTTGCTCCGCTGATCACTTAGTCCTGGCCATAAATTGCTGGCTGGGACCCAGTGATTGACATCTCTAGGAGCCAATGACAGTGCGGGTAGGGTGGCATGCATGCTCCCTACCTGGAAATGCACCTGCTATAGAGCGGTCTTAAAGTGGTTAAAATATCAGTCATTTCGGTGAGGAAAAAAAAAAAAAAAAAAAAGAAAAAACTTGCGTGATCGCGCATTTCTGTGAGCATGCACACGTCTATTCACCAGCCGTTTCATGGGAATTCCCTTACATTGCCCCCCCCCTTAGGGGAAGCCTCCGGATGCCTACTAAAGCTTGTTTTTCAGGATGAAGATAAGCTTGCACTAACCGTGGAGCATGGACATTAGCGGATGGTTCCCAGGAATTTTCCTCTGGCCCGTAGCCTTTCCATTTGATGAGGATCTGGGTCTGACCACCCCTCTTTCTACAGTCCAAGATGGCTTCTACTTCATATTCCTCATTATCTTCAACAAGCAGTGGAGCAGGAGATTCTGGACCTCGATCCGGAAATAGACTTGGGACTGTTGGTTTTAATAAAGAGACATGGAATACCGGATGGATCTTCATATTCTTTGGTAACATTAATTCAAAAGCTACAGGATTAATCTTTCTTTTGATTGTAAATGGTCCCAGGTACCTTGGACCAAGCTTCTTTGAAGGGCAGCTCAACTTCAAGTTTGTTGTGGATAGCCAAACCTTATCTCCTGGTTTCAGATTCAGATTCCCCCTTCTTTTTTTTCATAAAATTTCTTGTTATTTGTCTGAGCCTCTAAAATAGTTTCTCGTAACATTTGACCATTCCTATTGAGGAAATCCAGCCTTTCTTGTACCGTCGGGATAGTGGGTTTCTCCAGCATTTCAGGGAGGAAGGAGGGATGGTATACATAGTTGGCATAAAAAGGGGACTGTTTGGTAGCAGAGTGGATGGAATTGTTATATGCAAATTCTGCCAATGGAAAGAGAGACACCCAGTCATCCTGTAAGAAGATTAACATCGTAAATATAGTTCAAGGGTCTGTTTTGTCCTCTGTTTGCACATTTGTTTGTGGATGATACGCAGAAGAAAAGCAAAGTTCGATCTCTAGTGCCTCACACAGCTTTCCAGAACTTAGAAGTGAACTGTGCTCCCCGATCGGATACGATATTGCTGGGAAAACCATGTAACCTCACAATCTCTTTAATGAAAGCAGAAGCAGTCTCAGCAGCAGAAGGAGTCCCTCTCAGGGTTATGAAATGGGCCATTTTTGACAGACGATCAACCACAACAAAGATGGTGGTGAACCCTTCAGATGGGGGAAGCTCTACAATAAAATCCAGAGAAATCATACTCCATGGTTTTTCAGGTACTGGGAGGGATTCCAATAGGCCCCAGCTTTTGGCTCTATCAGACTTGTTTCGGAGGCATACCGAGCAAGATCTAATGTAATTTTTACAATCTTTTTTTAAGTTTGGCCACCAGAAGGAACGGGAGACCAAATTTGAGGTCTTGTGGATCCCGAAGTGACCCGCTAAAGGATGATCATGGCATCTTTTAAGAATGAGAGTCCTGAGTTGTTCCGGTGTATATAAATCTGTTCTTTATGCAGATACAGACTGTCCCTTAGCTGAAGATGCATTTCCAAGGGGGGTGGATGATCATCAACCACTGCCTTTATTTGTGATACAAGGTCTGCTTGCAGGAGTAAAGTTTTTAGCTGGCAGGATTGTGTCAGATTCAAATGGTACTATTGGGTCATGAAACATGCGTGAGAGCGCATCAGGTTTGCCGTTCTTTGATCCTGGATGGTATGTCAAGTGAAACACAAAGCGATAGAAGAAAAGCGCCCATCTTGCCTGCCGTGGCCTTAGGCATTTTTCAGTTCTCAAGTATTCCAGATTTTTGTGATCCGTAAAAATTAGGATAGGGTGTGAAGCTCCCTCCAGCAAGTAGCGCCATTCCTCGAGGGCCGTCTTGATGGCTAACAGCTCCCTGTCTCCTATGTCATAGTTCCTTTCAGGGGAGCTTAACTTTCTAGAGAAGAAGGCAACAGGGTGAAGGAGGGACTTGGAGCTATATTGTCTCAACGACAATGATAAAGACTCAACAGCATTTTCAGAAGTGTCTATTTCGAGAACATAAGCTAAAGCAGGATCTGGGTGCTTCAGGATAGGAGCAGACGTGAATAAGGTCTTTAGTTGTTCAAAAGCTGCTTGAGCCTCGGGAGTCCATTTAAAAGCAACATGTTGCCTGGTTAACTGCGTGACTGGTGCAATGATATCAGAAAAGTTCTTAATAAATTTCCTATAGAAATTAGCAAATCCCATGAAGCGTTGTACCGCTTTCCTGTCTCCTGGGATGAGCCACTCTAATACAGGGGTCATTTTTGAGGATCCATAGAAATGCTATCGGGAGTAATCACAAGTCCGAGGAACTGAATGGTCTGTTTCTCAAATTTGCACTTTTCCGCTTTGGCATAGAGGTGATGTTGGCGTAACCTACCTAGTATCTTCTTCACGTGGTCCTGGTGTCGTTTTATTGAGCTTGAAAATACTAGGATGTCATCCAAATAGACAATGATAAATAAATCAAGATAGTCCTGGAATATATCATTAGTGAAATGTTGGAATGTTGCTGGGGCATTACAAAGGCCAAATGGCATAACCAGGTATTCAAAGTGCCCAAAGCATGTTTAAAAAGGCAGTCTTCCATTCAACCCCTTCACGAATTCTGACTAAATTGTATGCGCCTGTCAGATCTAGTTTTGAAAAGACACATGCCCCTCGTAGCCTTTGGAACAATTCAGGAATCAGAGGAAGAGGATAGCGGTTCTTGACTGTTATCTTATTTAGATCACGATAGTCCACACATGGTCTAAGAGTATGATCTTTCTTTTCAACAAAGAAGATGCCAGCTCCCGCTGGTGATGTAGAAGGCCGAATAAACCCTTTTTCCAGGCTTTCATCTATGTAATTCCGGAGGACCCCTAGTTCCAATTCGGAGAGAGGGTAAATTCGCCCAAAAGGGATCTCAGCACTGGGCAGGAGTTCAATAGGACAATCGTAGGGCCGGTGCGGGGGAAGAGCATTGGCACTCTTTTTGTTGAATACATCCAAGGAATCATGGTAGGCGGCAGGGACAAGTTTCATCATCTCTGAATCAGGATGGATACTAAGAAGAGGGATCACTGCTCATAGTTCCCTTGGAATGCAATGAGTTTGACAGTATTCGGAAGAAAAGAGGATCTCCCCGGAGAGCCAGTTGATGGATGGGTTGTGCGCCCTTAACCAGGACATGCCGAGGATGACCGGAAACATTGGTGAGGTTATGACATCCAGACGTAGAAGTTCCTGATGTCCCGAGGATGAGTGGCAGAAGATTGGCATAGTCTCTTACGTCACTGGGCCAGAACTGATACCAGAGCCATCAGCCAGATGGACCGAAAATCTTTGTTTCTTGGTACAGAGAAGGATATTGTATTGATTAGCAAAGGTAGAATCCATGAAACAGCTACAGGCACCAGAGTCCATAATTGCTAGAACAGTAATAGTTCTTTCAGCAAGTTGCAAGTGAAGAAGGAAGGAGAGGTGCATTTGACTAGTTCCTTGTGGGTGCATCATAAGGAACCAGCTAGGAGGTCTCACTGGACATGTCATTACATAGTGACCTGCATCACCACAGTAGAGGAAGAGGTTGGAGTTTTGTCGTCGAAGACGTTCAGCAGAGGATAAAGGTTGTCTCCAAAAGCTCCTACGAGGAGAATTACTATGCCCCCTTTCGCTGGGGAGTATGTCTGATGCGACAGCAGTGGGTGAGGGGACAGGAGTCTCCATTTCAGAGCAGATCAACACACCCCTGCTAGTTCTTTCACCCTGCCTTTCCTGGAGCTGTCGGTCGATTTGAATGGCTAGGTTTATCAGGTCCTCTAGCATGGTTGGTACCCCTACTCAGGCAAGCTCATCTTTCAAGGTGTTGGAGAGACCGAGGCGAAACTGATGGCGGAGAGCAGACTCGTTCCATTGAGTGTCAGAACTCCATATACGGAACTCAGTCACATAGTCCTCTATAGGCCTTTGGCCTTGCTGTAGCTTGCTAAGCATAAATTCTGCAGTCTGAAGATGGAAAGGATCAGTGTAAAGTTGTGACATGGCTGAGAAAAAAAGAGTCAGTAGAAGTTAGAGCCGGATCATGTTTCTCACGAAGGTGGTGTGCCCAGGATTGGGGTTCATTCTGAAGGAGTGAAATAATGAATTCCACTTTGGTGCTTTGTGATGCAAACGTTCTTGGTAGCAGAGAGAAATATAGCTCACAGGAGTTACGAAAGGTTCGACACTTCCTGCGGTCTCCCGTAAAATATTCAGGTATTGGCACTCGGGGTTCAGGTAGAGGAAAAGTTTCATAAATCATGTTGAGCTCTGTCTGAGTAGTTATATCTGAGACTGCAGAGGGACCCAGGGTTGCTGAAACATCTGGCTTGGCTGGTAGTTGGTTCTCCATGTCAGGAATGGACTGGCCAGCAATAGTGGGACTCAGCTGCCTTATGAGCTGCAGTACCAGGGCTGGCCAGCGGGTGCTCCCAGCAATCAGAGACTCAACCTTGCAGCCAGTCAAACACCTGGAACTAATTATACTGGTGTATTTAAGGGACATTCAGACCTGCAGACTCTGCCTTGGTGTTGTGTTTCTCTTGGGCCCTGTATCCTGTTCCTGCTCTCTGTTCTTGTCTGATTCTCTGCTGACCCTGCTCTGATCCCTGGCTTGTCTGACCATTCTCCTCTGCCTGACCCTCTGTACCACGCTGCCCGCTACCTGCTGAACCTGGCCTGTGACCCCGACCATTCTCCGCTTGCTCCCCCTGTACCTACCTGCCCGACTGATATTGACCCGGCCTGCCTGACAACGCTTGCATTGTATGTACTGTTATCTGTGGGTGGTTGGTTGGTTTGTTTGCACTGTGTTATGTTTTAGTATTGCACTGCGTTTATGTTTGTATTGTTAGTGTTAATAAATTACATTGTTTATAACATATCTGAAGTCTGCGTTTCCCTGCGTCAGTCACACACCTCTGGTCATACCCGGGAGCCCTGACACTCCATGTGATCAAGGTTTTTTTGAAAACTCTGCACCATGTAAGACAAGGCAGAGATTGATTGGCAAAATGTCCCCCAATGCAGAGGCCTCCCTTTCAGATGCCATCACTGGCTGACTGGTACTGTCACGTACCTGATTGGAAACTGAAATGACGAGGTCGGCCTCACTTGTGTGTCACTAGCCCTGACCCCACTGGAAGTGGAACAGAGGGTGTCTAGGGACCAGGGGGACAAGAGTGCCAGCAGATGTTGTTTGCAGCACTTGCAGCTGGAGTCCTTAAAAGACTGATGGACCACCGATTCAGGAACAGTAGCGATATGCAGAGATGGTATGGTAGATCGCCAGGCGTGCACAGAACAAGGCAGGAAGCTGGGATAGGAGACAAGAGCAATGTCATAGGAATAGCCGGGGTCATAAACGGGCAGACAGCGAGGTACCAAATCATAAGCAAGCCAAAGTCAGGAGCAGAGCTGAGGTCAGGAACGAGTATCAAGCAGGAGAGTAATCAAGAGTCAGGTCAGGAACAAGCCGGGTCAGCAACAAGGGAATCACACAGGAACGAGCAGGATACGGGGAACAGCTGAAGAAAAGTCAGCACTCAGCACAGGCAGAGGCACCCTTTAAATAGTCCGTCTGGCGCCAATTTTCGTGGTGCGTGTGCGCATGCGCACATCTATTCGCCAGGCGTCTCACGTGAATTCCCTTACAGCAGCTCCAACAAAATTATTGAATTATAAAACTGCAAAATGTCACAGTGTCAAGAATCTTTGTCCAGCTGAAAAGCACCTAAAATGCAGTACATATCATGTAATTCATTAAAAAGAAAGGCTTTATTTTTTAAAATGAAATTTAAGAAGTTGACCAAAAATTGAATGTAGTATCTTCAGTCTTTAGGCTATGTTTTTGTCGACATTGTATAAGAAGCAGATATTTTATATTTCTTTTTTAAATCAAAGAAGATGTTTACTAAAAACAAACCAGGTACAGTTCCAAAGCAAAAATTATGCATATGCAATCAATATCAAAACAGTATTGAAAAGCACAAAAACTTACACTGCTCCATGGTACAGAAGCAAAGTGCCTTAAAGCAGTAGTAAACTGCGTCCAAAATAAATAAAAAAATCCCCTTGCCAGGTAAAGGCATAATGTGCATCGCATACTAGCACATTATACAGAACTTACCTTAACCCCTTGATGCCGACGTCACACAAATATGTGGCCTCACGGAACTGGGCTTTTTTCCGTGGGGCTGCATATTTGCGTACCTGACTTTGTGCTTGGAGCATGCCCCTCGGGGCGCTCCCAGCACAGAGACCGCGGTGTCACTGAGAGCCCCGGGTCCTGTTCTAACGATCGGGACCCGGGACTCCCGATTCTGAGTCACATGATCGCTGTGATAGCCTCTGATTGGCTATCACAGTGATCAGTCACTGTACAGCCCGACCCCTTGCTTTTTTGCTTTGTTTGGGTCAAGGTCAGGGTCAAAGGTCAAGATTAAAAAAAAATTGGTGTCAGTTAGTGTTAATGTCAGTGTCACTGTGTTTTAGGTAAAAAAAAGACAACAAAATGCGCACTATTGTTTCTGGGCTGTACTACGGGTACAAACAACAAATAACACACATATATGGTATTGCTGCAATCGTCAAGAGCTGGAGAATTTATTTTGAGTTGTTCTTTGGTGGTAGTTGGTAGTAACAAGAAGCACACAGCTAAATTTAAAAAATGATTTTTTTTTTACTATTTTGGGTTAGTTTTCCTTTGATAATAAAAAAAATCAGGAGCTATCCATTACCATTTACCACCAAATTAAAGCCCAATTTGTCCTTAAAAAATCAAGGTATAATCCACCTGGATGTACAAAGTAGTTGTGGTGATATGTACGGTTTTACTATCACATGTCCACGTTGCAGAATTGTGCTTGGGCATTTAGATTTGTTTTACCCTTAGGCATGAAAGGGTTAAAACAAATTCCTCCAGCGGTGCTTTGCCACCTCTGTAGAGGCTTCCATCTTCACCCGGTATTCCTTTCAGGTTTGAGAGCTCCGACCTTCTAGCTGGCTGAGCCACAATGACATCACTCCCGTGCATTCACCTGGGAGTCTCGGGACACGGCACAGTGCTCTGAAAGAACGGCACGGGTATGCTGTTCCTTCTGAGTGAATATCTCCTAAACAGTTCTCATATTTTTTCAAATTTATCAGGACAGCTGATGCTGATAAATATATTTTACCAATCTAAGAGTGTCCCCATATGGATATTTTATATTTCTCAACCACTGCATATCAATTATATACGTAAATGCCCATGCACAAATCCCCATTCCAACTTTTTATTCAGTAACTATATGCCATTAGATTAATAGTTTTAGTCTGTCATGCTGACATAGACAGGATAGTATAGATAGTAAAGGCTTATATTGGCCATCTGATCTCTGCTTTTGACCAGGATCATCCCTGCCACTTGCTGCTTACAGGTTTAATTAACCACTTGACCTCTGAAAGATTTTGCCCCCTTCATGACCAGACCATTTTGTTTGCTACTCAGCACTGTGCCACTTTAACTAGCAATTGATTGGTCATGCAACACTGTGCCCAAATGTAATATATATAATTTTTCCACACAAATAGAGCTTTCTTTTGGTGGTATTTTTATCACCACTGTTTGGTATTTTTTAATTTATATAATAAAAAATATTTTGAAAAACAAAAATATTTTCTGGTATAAAACATATCCAATAAACTCTTTTTTCTTCATAAATTTAGGCTAAAATGTATTTTGCTACATGTATTTGGTAAAAAAAAAATCCCAATAAGTGTATATTAATTATTTTGTGTGAAAGTTATAGCATCTACAAACTATGGTACATATACTGGAATGCCATGACAGTACAAACACTCCCCAAATTACCCTTTTTTGTAAAGTAGACAGCCCAAGGTATTTGTTGAGAGGCATGTTGAGTCCATGGATAATTTATTTTTTTGCTACAAGTTTTTGGAAAATGACAAAAGTTTTTTCTTTTACACTCAGTTGTCACTTTAATGAGATTTCTCATACATGCCATGGGTATATGCAGAATTACACCCCAAAACACATTCTGCTACATCTCCCAAGTATAAGGAAACCACATATGAGAAACTTTTTAGCAGCCTAGTAACATATAGGACCCAAAATCCAAATGAGTCCCTGCAGGCTTTCAAGGAGCGTTAATTACGCTTTGGATTTCCTGACTGTCACATTTTCAGAAGCCCTAAAATGCCAGGACAGTAGAAACACCCCCCAAATGACCCCTTTTTGGAAGGATAACACCTCAAGGTATTTGCTGAGAGGCATGTCGAGTCCATAGACAATTTTTTGCCACAAATTTTTGGAAAATGACATAAAAAGTTTTCTTTTACACAAAGTTGTCATTTTAATGGGATATTTTCACACATGCCATAGGTATACATGCGTGAAGAGACATCTTGGGAGCCTAGCCGGTACGAGGGCCCATAATCCAATAAGCACATTCAGGCTTTCAAATGGCATAACTTGCACATGTGGTTTCATGACTATCAGTTTCGAATGGCCCTAAAATACCAGGATAGTACAAACCCCTCCAACATAACCCCTTTCTAGATACTACAAGGTATGGGTTGGTAAGAGGCAAGGTGAGTATTTTTCAGATTTAATTTTTTTATCACAGGAATTTGAAAAATGAAAAAAAAAAAATACATTTTTGTTTTCTTTCTTCATTATTCTAAAACTTGTGGCAACAGATGAGATCTGCAAAATACTCACCATACCTCTTAGCAGATGCCTTGGAGTATCTACTTTCCAAAAAAGGGGTAATTTGAGGGGTGTTTATACTATTCTGACATTTTAGAGCCTCCGAAACTGTGATCGGTTGTCAGGAAACCAAATTTTCATGTTACGCCCTTTGAAAGCTGGATGGTGCTCATTGGATTTTGGGCCCCCGTATGCAGCTAGGCTCTTAAAATGTCTCAAACATGTGGTATCCCCATACTCAGGAGAAGTATAAGAATGTATTTTGGTGTGTAATTCCATGTATATCCATGGCATGTGTGAAAAATATCCTGCAAGAAATATATTTGGCCTGTGGGCTAAAAGGAAAAAAAACCCAACAGATTCCTCCATTAAAAATATGGATGAAGAAACCTCTGCTGGAAAAAAGTGAAAAAGTATACGCTAAGCGTAGGAGCTACCGACACCTGACCAACCAATGCTCCTAATGCTGGGTATACACATTTTCTTTTTAACTGTGAATGGGGAAATCCCCCCTGCAGTGCTGCAGGAACTGACATATGTATTCTGAGAGCAGCCCCCTTCTGCTGTCAGATAACACAGATCTGTGCTACAGCTGACTGGCGTTCCTGCAAAGCAATTAACAGTTAACAATCACTCACAATAACAATATAACATTAACTCAATAAAAAAACTTTTTTTTTAACTGTTTTTGTAACTTAACTTTTCAAGCCTTTGATTTTAGGGTCTCTCAGAATTTGCTAAACAGCTTCCTGACCATCTAACATATTTAGAAACCCTTACTGGGCAGAATTGTGTGGACATATAGTTCACTACGGTATGGTAGTGTCACTAACTGTGGTAGTGAGCCCTTGTAGATAGTCAACTTGGGGTTCCCCAGGGCACGGAGTCTAAGCCCCAGCCTGCTTCTTCACTAGAGCCCCTGATGGTGGGGATGGACTTGCAGCAAGCTGGGACCAGGTCATGGTTTCCCAGGTATGCCCAGTTGAGGATGAGGAGACCGCTCATGGGAGCAGAGTACAATGGGAGGAGACAAACAGAAATCCAATAGACTAGCCAAGGTCAGGACGGGGAAAACAAGCACAGTCAGAGAACGAAGCCGGGGTTGGTACACGAGTAGTCAATGCAGGATACAGGAAATAGTAACACACAGGAGCTCACACAACTAGGAAGTTGCTCAGGCAAAGTGGCCTAGACTGAGCAGGCCTTATATAGGCAGGCAAACAAGGAGGCGGGCCAGGAAGTGATGGAAGGGAAGGAAATAAAACCCAGAGAACAGCAGATGACGCCCATAGGTGAGCACAGACAAACACACATGTGAAAGGGATCAGAAACAGCACTGCAGCAAGGAGGTAAGAATACACAAACAAGAAACAGGTGACAGGTAGCTGTGGAAGCAGTCCTTGATGCAAAGGCCAGGTTGGTCAGGACAGAAGGGACAAAAAAGATGGGTATCACTCCTTATTCCGCATATATACCACAGATATCTTTTTTGGGGTGACCTTTGTTTTGGGGTTAAGTTGGAAGACATCTGGAAAATGCCTCTCATGCAGCCGGCTATCTGCATCTGAATTTAGTCTATGGATCACAGTGCCTTTATGGATACAAAAGGGATGAGATGGTCAATCCTGAAATTTTGTTTACAAATGTTTTTATTAAGAGGTAGACTACGGCAAATACAAATACAAAATACAAGTGTAAAAAGGAAAAAAGAAGACAAGTACATGACAAGTGTAGTCAACAATATCAGCAGATCAAGCACAAAATCACCTGAGTTTAAATACAGAAGAACCCATTAATGACATCAATCGAGTAATAGGTGTTGATGTGTTTTCCAACCATCCCATTTACTGTTAAATGAGTGCAACCTATCTAGCAACGTATAGTGAATACGTTCCATAAGCAGAACTAAATCAACTCTCCGTAAGACAGCAGCCAAAAGAACATCTTAATTCCAATTAAGGGCAATCGCCCACAAAGTAGAAGTGCAAATGGTATTAATCAGCCTCATTTGGTTATCTGGGGTCCCTGAAAGCGACACTCCCAACAAACAAACTTGCAGGGATAAATGCACCAGAGAATCCATCAGTGCAGATACCACCTCCGAGATCCTATGCCAGATCAAGGAAAGACCAGGACATGTCCAGAATACATGCACCAAGGTACCAGCAAGGCCACATCCCCTGAAAAAGAGGTGCGACATTCCCGGAAACATGATATGAAACACCGAGTCAAAACCTTCAGTGCCGTCTCCCGGACCGAAAGGGATCTAGAGCTCCTCCGTGTATTTTCCACCATAGAATCCCAGTCCTCATCGGAAAATGCAACACCACAATCAAGGTCCCATTTTCGTCTATACAGAGGAGACAAGGGAAACATGGTATTTAAAGATATAACTCAGAGATAAGACCCCTACCCCTGGGCAAGTTACTACTTTCAAAAATAATTATTGGGAACGAGGGCGTCAATCCAAAGTGGAAACTAAAGAAATGTCGTATTTGTCGATAGCAAAAATATTCACAAAGGGGGATATCAAATAACGTACACAGCATCTCATACTGTATAAAAGACCCGCCTCTCTGAAAATCTAATAAGAGCTCGGTCATACCACCAGCCAAAGGCCTGTAGAGATGAAAATGTGGCGGTAAAACTTGGATCAACAAAAACGTTGCACCCGGTGGGGCTGAAGAAATAAGACCCAATTTCAATTTGTAACCGGACCAAAAGGGTCAAAGAGTGAAACACAATCGAGTTATTGTTCAACAACGAGAGAGGGGGAATATTTGCCCATAATAAACCCATTAAATACAACGGGTGTATAGATTGGCATTCAAACATGACCCAGGGAGTCTGGGAGTTAATAGTCACCCATTGTGCAATTTGAGAAAAACGAGCAGATACAAAATAAAGCCAAAAGTTGGGAAGGTCAAAGCCTCCCTGTCTTAGCGATTTATATAGAACAAGTGAGGTAAAGTGGGGATGTTTATTATGCCAAATGAATTGTTAATCACCCTTTGAAAGTGATCCAAAAACATTTTATAGATCGACAATGGAAGCGCACAAAATGAATAAAGACATTCATCTTTACTGCCGTGACTCTACCCATAAATGATAGTTGGTAGCCGTGCCAGATCTTAAGCAAAGTGAAAAGATGGGATACACAAGGTGGGTAATTGGCTGCGAATAGCTCAGAATACCTGGGCGTGAGCTAAATACCCAAATAAAGAATCCGGTCCGTGTTCCACCAAAATGTGAAAGAATCACAGAGGGATTCCCCCAAAGATTCAGTGACACTAATAGGCATAAGTACAGACTTAGTAAAATTCACAGAAAGACCTGATATGGATCAAAAGTATTCAACGGTGTGCATTGATTAGTCAAGGAAACAAATGGGTTAGTAAAAAAGAGCATAATGTCATCTGCATACATACATATCTTAACCAAGACCAAGAGTGGATACCCTGAGATATCAGGATGTGCTGATGGCAATAGCCAAGGGTTCCAAAATAAGTGCAAACAGTAGGGGCGAGAGCGGGCAACCCTATTGGGTACCTCTACCTAATGTAAAAAAAAAGGTACATCCGGGGAGACGAATCCTCATTTGGGGAGAATTATATAAAGCACATACACCTGAGAGAAATAAGTCACTAAAGCCCAATCTCTGCAACAGCAAAAATAGATATGGCCAGAGAACACTATCAAAAGCTTTATTGATATCCATTTCAATAACAATACCTCCTTAGAATGTAGATTAGCATCTTGAATAACATTTAATGTGAGGTGCATATTATCATTGATAAGTCTATCTGGAATAGAACCTGATTGGTTGGGGGAGACCAAGGATGAAATAAGACGGGCCAATCTGTCCACTAAGAAACGACTAAAAGTTTTTAAGTCATTATTCATCACAGAGATGGGCCTATACTTTTGTGGTAAAAGGTGATTCTTGAGGGGTTTAGGCAATACAGATATGTTGGCCAATAACATTTCATCAGGAAAATTGCCACCCTGCATAACCTCATTGAACATAGGCACCAAAGTTGGGGCTACAAGAGGTGCAAAATGCTTGTAATAGCTAGCCATGAGCCCATCAGGGCACATAGCTGTGGATTTTTTCATTGTATCAGTTACATGGATAACCTCCTCTACAGTACCAGGGGCAATAAGAAATGAAATCTGAGAGGGTGTAAGAGCAGAAAGAGGCAGGGAATCAAGCCAAGAGACATCCGGGGGAAGTGAATCTGCAGGTAGAGGGGCCAGCAGGGAGGAATAGTACCTTGCTTGGTGCGCAATTTATATATATGAGGGGGGCGAATGGAATGGTTAAGTTTCTGGGCAAACATGGACAAGGCTGAATTACTATGCAATAAAACGATGCCCTTGACCAACGGAGAGCTTTTTCAGTTTTGTTTGAGAAAGTAAGGTATTCAATTGTAAACGCTTCTGCGTGATCATGCTCCTGTTCAAAAGGGATGGGTTACCTACATGTGTTCTATAATGTGTTTCCAGTTCTCGTGAGCCTCTTAATTTGTTTCCAACGATCCCTATTCCTGGCTGCCGCCACAGAAATAAGGCGGCTCCGAAGAACCACCTTGTGAGCTACCCACAGCATAGCCAAGGAAGTATCAGGAGTGTTATTCAATTGGAAATCTTGAATTGAAATAGATACATCTTGACAAGATATAGCGTCTGTAGGCATAGTCATTCAACCGCCAGGAGTAGGGAGTGGATGCTAGGCCTATAAAAGTGACAGACAACCCCAACACAACCATATCTCTGCCTTCGAAGAGTTGGCTAAAAGGATCAGAGAGCAATATATATAGTCCAGCCTGGCATAGGAATTGTGTGGGTGAGAGTAAAATGTATAATCCCTAGCACCCACATCATGTGCTCGCCAAGAGTCGACCAGCTGAAAAGACTAACCATTTAGTAAGGGATTTTGGGAAGGCCAGTGAGAGAATTGAGGAGGAGCTTCTATCCAATAATGGATTGGCAACCAAATTAAAATCACCTCCCACGAACAGATAATGGGACAGAAACTTATCAAGCCCATTAAAAAATTTGAAAAAAAAAGGGTGCTTGGGCCGAATTTGGTGCATAAACATTAGCTATAGTAAGCTCGCGCCCCAAAAGGATGCCCTTAATGATAATGAACCTGCTCTCAGGATCTCTATAAACCTGCTGAACATCTAACGGAAATGAGTTATGAAGAAATATTGCTACCCCCCTGCTTTTGGTGGAATGTAAAGTCTAAAACGCCTGCTTATAAGCTTTATGAAAATACGTAGGATGATTAGCCGCTGCAAAATGAGTCTCTTGTAATACGAGAATCTTCGCCCCTAGTTGCCTATACTGAAGGAATGCTGTTTTGCGCATATTTGGAGAGTTAAAACCCAGGACATTTTGTGAAAGACACTATCACCATGTGGAAATAGAAAGTAAAAGAGCATCTAACAACCTTATCATAACATGATATACCATATCAATAGAGGCTGAATCCCAAAAAAATAGTATCCATCAGGTCTACCATAAAAGTGAAAATCCTGAAATTTTGGGAAGGATCCAGTTCTTCCAGTAGCTTTGTAAATAACAAACGAATTGTGTAGAGCCAACTGAAATAAATATATAGACACTTTTTTGTACAAGTGTTTAGCTCTTGGGAGGCTAAATACTGTTGTATCAGTTGGTCGTTGACGTCTACATCTTCCATATTTAGATGATTGTCTTGGACAAGAGAGAGACTTTTCAACGACAACAGATACCAGATGTTTTTTTTTTTTTCATTTTATTGCTAGTAGTTCTTCATTCCGCAAGCAGGATAGATTGCAAGCCTGCCAGTAAAATGTAGAAGGGACATCTGCAAATTTCTAGGATAGATAATTTATGAGGGGCTGAATTTTGTGGAGCCAATTATAGTCAGAATCAACCAGGGGGCATCTGTTGCTCCATGTGTCCATTCACAAAGAGCCGCAGCTTGGCTCCGCCTCCTCTTTTCACTGGCTGTGATTGACAGCAGTGGGAGCCAATGGCTTGCGCTTCTGTCTCAGCCAGTGAGGAGAAGGAGTCCCGGGATAGCTGAGACTCCAGTGCACATCGCTGGATCGAGAGGGGCTTAGGTGAGTATTAGGGGGGCTGCTGCACACAGAAGATTTTTTACCTTCATGCATAGAATTCATGAAGGTAAAAAACCTTGAGCCTTTAGAACCTTAATTTTTACTTATTTTTGTTTTTTTAATTGTATCTTTATTTCACACATTTTATCATTTATTTCACTAATTGGAATAGTGTATTAGTTATACACGTTTTTTGGGCACATAGATTTGCTAATGCTCAAAAAAATTAAAGGGACACTTTGAAAACACATCAGATCTCAATTGGGCAAAATATCATGCTAGATATCTATACTGATATGGACTGGGTAAGTGTTAGCAACGTAAGGATGCCCCATTGTTTGGAAATTAAAATTATCAACCTACAGAGGAGTGAATTTGAAGGTACCCCAAAAATCAAAGTGAAAAAATGATGCAGCAGGCTAGTCCATTGGGCTGAAATTTCATTTCAGCAACCCAAAATTGTACTCAGTAGTTTGTATGGCCCCCACGTGCTTGTATGCATGCCTGACAATGTCAGGGCATTCTTCTAATGAGATAATGGATGGTATCCTGGGGTATTTCCTTCCAGATCTGGATCAGGGCATCACTGAGCTCCTGGACAGTCTGAGGTGCAACCTGGTGGCGTCGGATGGACCTAAACATGATATCCCAGAGGTGTTCTATTGCAGAGCTTAAAATTTCAAGTCCTAAGCTACTAGCCAGGCCTTAGAGTTACTCGCCACTAACAAACACACACCTGTACACACACACAGACATGTACATACACACACACAAACATACAGACACATGTATACACACACAGATACATGTACATACACAGAAATACACATCTTCCCTCTCTCTCTCTTCCCTCTCTCTCTCTTCCTTTCTCACATCGTATGGGGCTGCACACAAACACCTTCTCCAAGGGCTGCTGATTTCCGGGCAGCGGGGGGGGGGAGTTGCAGCCCCATACGATCCGTCAGTGTAGGGAGGGAGGCAGGGAGATCCCACAGAGCACAGCACAGCTCACCTGCTCCGGGCTTATTCCTCTCCGACACTTCTCTCCCTGCTCTTAGGCTGTCCCCTGGTCCTGGCTCGTCAGCTGCTGGAGGGAGAAGTATAGGAGCATCGCTCTGCAACTGCCCTCCCCCGCATCGATTCTCCTGCTGTCCGGGCCACTGCAAGGGTACCGGTGTGACCCCTCTGCTGGTGGCCCTGCATGGCTCTGTCCGCTGCTGCCCAAAAGGTCCCTTCTTCCTGGAGCGCTGCCACTCCCCTAAAAATTGCCGCCCTAGGCAAACGCCTTGTTTGCCTTGCGGTCGATACTCCCCTGCCCTGGGGGACACACTCGCTCGCACCTTAATTTCCAGTCGCCATTGCTGAACAGACAAGTGGAAATTTCAAGCCCTGTTCTATTGGATTTAGATTGGGTGAGCATGAGGGCCATTCAATGGTATAAATTTCTTCATCCTCCAGGAAATGCCTCCATACTCTCGGCACAAGAAGCTGGGCACACTGAAGACACATTGCACCAGCGTAGGGTCTGACAATGGGTCCAAGGATTTCATCCCAATACCTAATGGCAGTCAGGGTGCTATTGTCTAGCTTGTAGAAGTCTGTGCATCCCTCCATGGATATGCCCCACCAACAAAATGGTCATGCTGAAGGATGTTTCAGGCAGCATAATGTTCTCCACGACTTCTCCAAACCCTTTCACGTCTGTCAGATGTGCTCAGGGTGAACTTGCTCTCATCTGTGAAAAGCACAGGGCACCAGTGGCGGACCTGCTAATTCTGGTGTTCAGTGGCAAATGCCAATCAACGACATCAGGCCCTCAGGCCACCCTCATTAAGTCTCTTTCTGATTGTTTGATCAGAGACATTCACACTATTGGCCTGTGGGAGGTCATTTTGTAGAGCTCTGGCAGTGCTCATCCTGTTCCTCCTTGCACAAGGGAGCAGGTACCAGTCCTACTGATGGGTTAAGGACTTTCTACAACCCTGTCCAGCTCTCCTAGAGTAACTTAAAAATAATATAACAAACTGCGCAAATATCCCACATTCATGTTAGAGTTCTCCTAGAGCAGTGGTGGGCAACCTTTTTTTTCAACTGAGCCAAATCTCGCCAAAACCACGATTGAAATTTATTTTGAGAGCCACATTTTTAAAACTGAAAATACATCTCCCATATAGTAATTCATCCCCCATATAGTAATTCATCCCCCATAGTGTAATTCATCCCCCATAGTAATTCATCCCCCATATAGTAATTCATCCCCCATCGTAATTCATCCCCCATAGTAATTCATCCCCCATAGTAATTCATCCCCCATATAGTAATTCATCCTCCATATAGTAATTCATCCCCCATATAGTAATTCATCCCCCATAGTAATTCATCCCCCATATAGTAATTCATCCCCCATAGTAATTCATCCCCCCATAGTAATTCATCCCCCATAGTAATTCATCCCCCATATAGTAATTCATCCCCCATAGCAATTCATCCCCCATATAGTATTTCATCCCCCCATATAGTATTTCATCCCTCATATAGTATTTCATCCCCCCATATAGTATTTCATCCCTCATATAGTATTTCATCCCCCCATATAGTATTTCATCCCCCCATATAGTATTTCATCCCTCATATAGTATTTCATCCCCCCATATAGTAATTCATCCCTCATATAGTAATTCATCCCTCATATAGTAATTCATCCCTCATATAGTATTTCATCCCTCATATAGTATTTCATCCCTCATATAGTATTTCATCCCTCATATAGTATTTCATCCCCCCATATAGTATTTCATCCCCCCATATAGTATTTCATCCCTCATATAGTAATTCATCCCTCATATAGTATTTCATCCCTCATATAGTATTTCATCCCCCCATATAGTATTTCATCCCTCATATAGTATTTCATCCCCCCATATAGTATTTCATCCCTCATATAGTATTTCATCCCCTCATATAGTATTTCATCCCTCATATAGTATTTCATCCCTCATATAGTATTTCATCCCCCACAGTACTATTCCCCCCCCCCCCCTTCTAGTAAGCCAAGTCCCCCGTGTCAATTCACTTACCTTTTGCGTTCCTCTCGCTGTCTTCCCGCGCCGTTCGGGTCTTCAGGGCGGACTGTGAGAGGAGCCTAGCTCCCCTCCCCTCACGTTCGGCACGCTGCCCCGCCTACACACATCCTGACAGCCACATCCGCGGGCCGGATTAAAAGGTCCGCGCGGACTTTTGGGGCTGCCAACCGAGAGGAGGCAGGGGAGCGGCCGACCGAGAGGAGGGAGGGGAGCGGCCGACCGAGAGGAGGGAGGGGAGCAGGCGCCCGGCACACAGAAGAGCCGCATTAGAGTGGGTAAAGAGCCGCATGTGGCTCGCGAGCCGCGGCTTGCCGACCACTGTCCTAGAGTAACAGCCTGTCTCCTAGAGTAACAGCCTGTCTCCAGGAATCTCCATCATGCTCTTGAGACTGTGCTGGGAGACACAGCAAACCTTCTGGCAATGGCACATATTGATTTGCCATCCTGGAGGAGTTGGACTGCCTGTGCAATCTCTGTAGGGTCCAGGTATCTCCTTATGCTACCAGTAGTGACACTGACCTTAGCCAAATGCAAAACTAGTAAAAACAGTCAGAAAAGATGAGTAGGGAAAAAAATGTCAATGGCCTCCACCTGTAAAACCATTCCTGTTTTGGGGGTCATCTCATTGTTGCTCATCTAGTGCACTTGTTGATAATTTAATTAACACCAAAGCAGCTGAAAGTGATTAACAACCCCCTCTGCTACTTAACTGACCAGATTAATATCCCAGGAGTTTAATTGACTTGATGCTATACTCTGATAAAAAGTGTTCCTTTAAGTTTTTTTGAGCAGTGTATATGACCTGTAGGCTATTGGGCGCCACATCTAATTTTTCTAACCTGATCATCACAGTACACTGTGAAAGTAGTTCAGCCCCTTCCTTAATCTATAGATTTTTCACACACATTCACCGGGTTACTACTATTTGTTTATTGGTTTAGTTGTCAAATATAGGGGTCACACTGCAAAATATCGAATTTATATTTTTAACATAACAGGGAAATTAATGCACCTGAAGTGTTTGTTCTAAATTAACATTTTGCTCTAAATTTTGTACAGAGGTTTATATGACTACAAAAGACCACAGAAAAACAAATTAGTGCTTGGTGGGATATAACATCCCTAGAGCAATATATACAAGAAAATATGACACCAAGAAGACTTAGGCGGGACATCAGCCCTAAAGATGGATTGGAAGACCGAGAATTATTTAAAGAATGGTATCAGTTTTTCAATATTTGTGAAAAATATTGAGTATGATTATTCAACAAAGGAAAACTAAATTAATGTTAGTGTATAGGGACTCTATCATTGATTCTCTGGACTCTACCTCTTTATTATCCTCTTGCCACTTATAGACTTTCTGATCATTATAGTCTATAGCAAGAGTTTTATTTTTTTCTTTTATAACTATTAAACAAAAGTATGGGCTGAAGGCCACTGAATGTGCCTTAAAAAACTATCCAGGTTAACCCCCCCCCCCAAAAAAAAACAATTCAACTTAGAAGGTTTGGAGATGGCAATGGTCAATAATTACCTTTAGTATGGAGGTGAGTTTTATAACCAAGTTAAAGGGGTGGCAACAGGGGCAAGATATGCGCCGAGTGTGGCGATTATCTTCCTGAATAAATGGGAGGAGAAGATTTGTTTCTAAAATGTGGCCCCAACTAATCGTATTTAAAAGATTTATCGCCAATATTTTTTAATATTTGGTAGGGAGAAAAGGAAGATTTAAAAGTGTTCTTGCAATGGTTAAACACCAACCAACATGATATTAAATTTACCAGTACAATTAGTGATGAGATGGTGCATTTTTTTAGATCTTGAGATATGGGGAGAAGGACCATCGCTATTCACGTGCACCCATTTCAAAGAAACAGACAGGGGTGGATATATATCCATCAGGAGCTGCCACCATCCTGGATGGGTGAGAGCCATCCCAAAGGGACAGTTCATGAGGATTAAATGCAATTGCCAGTGAGATGAGGATTTTATGGCCAAATCAAACATGGTAATTGAAGGATTTATAGAAAAGGGGTACAAGAAGAATGAATTATAAAGAACCAGGGACCTGGTAAGAGGAATGGATAGAAAGAGATTAACTAAACAGGAAAGGAAAAAATCAAAATTCAATATCACCTTAAAAACATGTTATAATATACAATATAGGGAGGTGGAAAACATTATCAGGAAATACTGGCCAATACTATTAAGGGACCACTCCTTCAAAAATATTTTTATAAATGCACACCAGACCCCAGGAAGTGGAGCGGTGGTGCACACACGCTTCCTGTATTAGTGCCAAGATACTGGGCACCCACATCTGTAAAGTGAATTTCTTATAATTTGTGCTTCTATGGAGAGTTTTAATAAATGATACAAAATATCTTTTATGATTAATGGATTCACATTGATGGAAAGCGGTTGGATTTTGTGAAGAGTGGATACATTGAAGAAAGCTGAGCAGTGAGCTGTATCAACATTTCTGGGATACCAAGTGCTTTTTGGACCTTCCTTTTAATTAAGGTGGTCATGGATTTGTGGTGAGTGCATTGGAGTGGCACCTTTTTATAAGATCTTTTGGCACGGAGTAGACTTTATTTATTGGAGTGGGACTTTGGCATATTTAGTTTTCATTTTAAAATCTGATTATTAATAATTTATTTGGTATACTATAGTATAATTTATGGCATAGTGTGAGCACCACACTTGTTCAATATAATCACAAGGTTTCCGTGAAAAACAGCTGTAAAAGTCAGTCAGGGTTTGCAAGCACCTCCAGGAAGGCTACTATGCGATATACAGACCTGTGCTTGAATTCATGGTGGCTTCTACTAATGCTACTACTAATACTACACAAATCACCAACTTGTACTGCACTGCTGGTGATCGCCACTTCACCATGAAATACTGCAGTGCTGGTGTTTAAAAGGCCAGGATGTAATACACTGCTGGAGCTTCCCAGATCACCAAAAAGTTGTGCAGCGCTAGTAATGGAGCCCTGCTGCATCTGAGCATAATGCATGTGCTTCTAGCACTTCAGCAACATGGGGTTGGGCGAGTTATTTTAGCAGGGACCTCTTCACCATTGTTCATGCTGTCAGGGTGCCGCTGCTTTCTACAGGTTCATATTGAACCTGATTCTTACAGTGAGGCCTCTTCTTCGCTCTTATCTGTCATGCTCAGGATCCTGTACACCTCCTCACTCGTTTTTTGGCCATTTTGGGCACTAACTTTGCAGGTATGTACTATGGGAAGAAGAGCTCCTGGCTAGCAATCAGGGACTGCTTGCATGGTAGAAATAAAATGAAATACTAGTGCTAGCATGGATCAGGCCTGATCTTGCTAACACTATACTAGTAATAGCGGATATCAGTGACTTATAATGTGGTGGACAATCATGGACTGGCGCTAACACTGGTTTGGAGGGACACACTGACGCTATCTGATGTCGGAAGTGACACTAATATAGTGATCAGTGATAATACTGTACACTGTCGCTGTACTAATGACACTGACTGGGTGACAGGGATGATCAGGAGAGCAATCAAAGAGTTAAATGTGTGCCTAATAAGTGTATGGGTGCTGATTTTACTCACAGACTGGCTGGCCTTTCTTCCTGATCTCAGCTCTGAACGGTGAGTGAGATCAGGAAGCAGAACCAACCAGATCTGTGTGGTGTTTTTACTAACACACTGATCTCTGTGCTGTGGTTGGCTACAGCCATCAGCAGGTTCACAGGCAAAATCATTGGCTGTTCGCCTGCTGACAAACTCATGCTGTGTCCAGCTACAGCACAAACAGCAGGGGGAGTGCATGTGCGCCTGTAAACCTGTATGTGACCTCCTAGGATTGCCACCTCATCCCTTTAAACTCGAACACATATTAGTTACACAGGTTCTGAGGCTAATTTAATGCACATAAGGCACTAAGTGAGTTTTAATACCACCTTACATCAGCCACAGGACCTTTGGAAATAATATGTATTTGGTTTTAAAGGTATTAGTTGGCAACCCTAGTTCCCCCACGATGTGTGGGTAAGTTGCGGTGAACAGCAGAGCTGCCAGCCAGCAGTTAAACTGCTAGTCAGCAAGTGGTTAAATCCTGTGGGGTTAAAGGCTAGGGTAGGCTCAGATGTTTACACCAGCTCTAATCTGTCAGGGTTATGGATTTGTAGAACATGTATTCTTTACATTAACAATTCTTTCAAATCCAGAAAGGAGAAAAAAAACCAGCAGATACAAAGTTATGGTTGCTTTGCTTTTATGATGGATCATCACAAGGTCTTGCTCGGTGTCTTTTGATACAACTAAAGGGAATAGTTATAAAAGATTCTCTGGGACATTAACTGTACATTCACCCAAAATTCTGTGTTTTTTTTTTTACACAGGTCAGAACTCCTAAGGTTATTTAATTAGACTTTTTTTTAAATAATTAAAGTGATAAAACATGTTTTCCTCCTCCAGAAATAACCTACTCAGCACATCAAGTAAGGCAGCTGATATCCCATGTCAAGGGGGGCAATGAGCATGCATACCCTGCTATGTTATAACCAGCACATGTGCCTGTCAACATTTTCAGGAAGGTATAAGAGGGGTTCCTCAAAAAGCAGATATACTGTAACACATGTGCCCGTCAACATTTTCAGGAAGGTATAAGAGGGGTTCCCCAAAAAGCAGATATACTGTAACTCCCAATCACTGATGCAAAATACTGATTGGCACCCCAGTGCCCAGAAAAGAATAGCACAAGGGGGAGGGTTTATGTACCACCTGCCTGCCCTCCAGTAGGTTATCACTACACTTTGTGTACAGGATTATATTATGAATTGCATAATGCATGGTGTGGGTTCATAAACATATCATCGTTTTGTGTCTTATTCAAACCTGATCCAACTATGACATCCTGGGGATAAGTGGCTAAACACAGCTTTTTTTTATATATTTTATTTCTCTTGTGTATAGGAGATTATACTGATTCATGTTATGTGGTCTTTTTAACTGAAAATACTGCATAGTGTTGCACTTTTATGGCTTGCTTGGTAAGATTGTTTTTTTCAAAGTCTGCATTTGAAATCACAGGTGTTTATATTCATGGACTATTCCTTGATGGAGCACGCTGGGACAGAAAAACAAAGAGGCTAGGAGAATCTCACCCAAAAATCCTCTATGACACAGTACCCGTGGTAAGTAACCTGTTTTAACGAGAAAGCATGTGTGTATTTTTCTCTGAGTGCATCAGTTTGCTGTGGTATAATAAAACACTTTAAGCATTATGTATGAATTGATTGGCCCCTTGTGCTGCTGCTTCCTCTCACACTTTAGTTCTGCTGCACAGGGATTGCAAGATGCTGATGCCGGGTCAAATTCAGGTACTTACACTGCTTGCTCTCCTTGAGAGACAAAGCTTGATGAAAAGTATACATCCTAGAGTTATACTACTTCCTACAAGAGCAATGGACATTAGGCACATAGAAAACTGAAGGCCAGTTTTCTACAGTCCTAGTGCATCCAGTTCAACCAACAGAAAAAAAAAATACACACAACACTCACATATACAAAACATCCATATACACTATCCAAAACCCACAGTTGATCCAGAGGAAGGCAAAGTTACCTAGGATAACCCTAGGTTGCTTAATTATCAGCAACCTGTGTCCCTCACTGGACTCAGAGTAGGATTTTACTGTGACATTTGGATAGAGTAGGGGAGTTTATATTTTGATCTTTGTGTACCTGCATGGAAATTTCTCTTCAGTTCTTGTCCCAGAGACACAACGGATTAGAGGAAATCTTACAAAGTGAGGGGAATTCCCCCTCGGACATTTTCCCCCAGAAAAGGTGTCCCCATTGGAAGATTTTCCCTTACCTTATGTTCTGGGTTCATCTCCAGCATTTTGGATTTTCCTTTTTTGGATTTCCTCTCCCTTTCTGTTTTGGTGACAGTAGTCATCAGGGCAAACAGAATGGTGAATCTCTCCAGTGGGGCCACAGACAGAAATAAAAATTGACACAGCAAAGACTAAAAAAAGGTTTAGCCTAGAAATCCAATTTAATATCAGTGCCTCTAAATTTGGGCTGACAGCATTTCAAAAAAGATTTGTCCAACCCTCGGTGAATGAAACCTGGGCAGATTCACCCATTCTTAGCTGCAGGTCAGGAAATGTGAGGGTGAGTAAGGAGCATCATTAATCTCTAGTAATTCTATTTGTGATGCTTCTGATGCTAAGTCAAATAGTTATATTATGTAGCGGTAGCCAGAAGGTGAAAACTCGAGGTAACAAAGACATCAGATGTGGGGATCGTGTTGAAGATAAACCGTGAAAATGGCTGATTTATCCAGAAACAAGGTCTCCTTTAGAGAAGGCAATGCTGGTGTCAGTGATACCCTAGATTCCTTAACTACATCCAGACTGGATGAATTCTGACATTTCTTTCATATATATATAAAAATTAGCACGATATTTGTACAGCAGTTTATCTAATGCAAATTTTTGGAAATAACACTTAAATGAATTTTAGTGCACACAGACACAATATAATGCCCAATTTTTTGGTAAAACATAAAAGATGTTACATTGAGAAATAGATACATAACATGTCACACTTTAAAATTGTGGAACGGCACCAAACTACACTACCTAAAAATCTCCATAGGTGGTGCTGTAAAAGCCTTTTACAGGTTACCATTTTAGAGTTACACAGCTGGTCTGGCAATAATAATCATTTTTACTATGATGTTCACAACAATACATCAAATGTGTGTTGTGATCACTGTTTACATATGCATGTGGGACCTACGTGCGCTTTGCATTTGCATGGGGAAGGGGGGGGGGGGGGGGGGACAGGAGCACGTGAATTTTTTTTACAATTTTTTTTATTTATTGTTATAACAAGTGATGAACAACATCCCTTGTGATAGCATGGGCTGTGACAGGTCCTCTTTATGGAGAGAGCTGGGGTCTATTAGACCCTGACTTTCAAAGCATTCATTCTGTCCTCTGGCAAACCATGTATGGACAGTTATAAGGCGGAATCCAAGACAACAGGTAAATGTTTCTTACACACAAGTGTTACTAAACCCACAATAGTAAAATAAGTCTGTATATGCAGTAAAGCATGCTTGTTATACTCACAGTGGATTTTAAGGGGTTAATCCTCCACATTGTGTAAAAAGGCTGTTTGATCCTGTCTTCTCTGATCTCCCATTCTTCTACTGTCCCCAGTCCATCTGCTGATAGTACAGAAGGCTAGGAGCCATGCTGCACATGCTCAGTTTAGTGCATTGCTAGAGAGTTTGTTTTTATCTTTGGGAAGATGCATGTGATCAGCACAAGGCCAATCAGCACTGTCCAGACAGAGGGTCAGGGGTTATGCAGCCTCATAGGTCAATCAGAGCAGAATGAAAACTCCTCCTTAACCAGTGCTCAGCCAGACACTGATAGAAGTCACAAGGCTGCTATATACTGCCAATGAGATAAGATATTTAGCAGTTTATATTTATTAAAACAATAATATTTCTATGTTGTGTGTACTGTGGGAGACCAGCTATAGTGAATTCAGGGTCCTGGGTTTAGTAACAGTTTAACCTTTCTAGATAGCCAATTTTCACTTTTTAAGCTTAGGTCTACATTGGGTACCTATGGAAAAAAAATGGGCATTAGCCCCGTATGGTGCCTAAAATTGTCCACCTCAGACAAATAATAATTACAGACAAGTGATTACACAAAATTCCCAGTAAAATGACAATGTTATGATGCATAAAAAAACTAAACTGGAGGACTTGTATTGATAAGGTGATATATTTACTGGTCATGTATTAGCCAAATTTATGATAAACTAACAACACCTTCCACTGGAAGAATAAATGTTTAGTCTGATGTATGACTAGATTTAGTCTGAGAAATGACAATATACAGTCTCAAGAATAATGACATTCAGACTCAGAAGTGAATATCATCAGTGGCAATTATGATGTTCAGTCTGAGGAATGATGATATTCAGCCTAATTACAATATTTCATTCTGATATATGATGATGTCCAGAACAGTTTTTTTTAAAGATTTGACAGCTTCATTGATCTTAAATCAGCCTGATTGTTGGTAGAGAACAGTAGTACCCTCTAGTGAATTATGTTGTTTTGCAGTGTAAGTATTGATATCCACTCAGAGGAATGATGTTATTCTGTTTCTGATATTACATGATGAACCTTAGGCAAGCATAAAAGAAATTATTGTGTCTCAGTAATATTAATACATAAAGAATTTTTTTTTAATGCAAGCAAA
Source organism: Staurois parvus (assembly GCF_062004578.1). NCBI lineage: Eukaryota > Metazoa > Chordata > Amphibia > Anura > Ranidae > Staurois > Staurois parvus. Next base: position 745,709 of record NW_028318302.1, read on the forward strand.
TACCTGAATTTGATTTGGTGGTAGCCTCCTAAAGCCCTTGTATTACAAGACTGGAGCATGAGAGGAAGAAACAGCAAAATTAGTCAATCAGCTCATGTGATCACAAGGAGGAAAACTCCAAGTGACAGAAAGATGAGCTCATCACTGTGCTGCTTCTCCTTGCACTGCCCAGTCACAGGCTGTGTTGGGTCCATGATAGCTTTGGGTCAGAGGAAATGGGTTAAACTGTGCTGGCTACCAGACTAACGCTGGCCCTAAAGCTTTTTTTTTTTATGTCATTCAGTTAGCGGGCTAATTGAATAAGAAAAAAAAAGGGATCCTCCATGCATACAAACAAGTGGATGGTGGAATCTCTCACCCCCACCACCACCACCGGACATTGCAGTCTTGCAGCCACTGATAAAAGAAAACTTTCCAACATGTCGCTTTCACAGAAGTCAATCGAACGATCAACTTCTGGTGAGTAGCGATTGCCACACACTCATTCTGATTTGCCCAGTCTCTGCTGAACTGGCTGAATTTTGATTAGTGTATGGCCCACTTAAGATACAGTTAATGTCAGAAAAAATTACTGTTTGAGGGCAGCTCTGGAGTTAAAATGATACTAAACCCAGGACCCTGCATGCACTATATCTGGTCTCCCACAGTACACACAACATGGAAATGCAATTCTTTTAGTAAATACAAACTGCTAAATACCTTTTTTTCATCAGCAGTTAGAGCAGTCTTGTGACTTCAGCAGAGCGCTGGTTAAAGCTCGTAGGAGTTTTCTTTCTGCTCTAGGAGGATGTGAAACCCTTGACCCTCTGTCTGGACAGTGCCGATTGGCCCTGTGCTGATCACATGTATTCTCTCAAGAAAAGGAAAAAACCCTCTAGCAATACACATCAAACTGAGCATGTGCATGTGACTATGGATTCAGTCTGTATCAGGTGGTCATTTCAACAAGAGGAGGGGCAGAAAAGAAAGGATCAAACAGCCTTTTTACACAATGCAGAGGATTAAGCCCTTAGGTTCCACAGTGAGTATAGCAAGCATGCTTTACTGCATATACAGACTGATTTTACTGTTGTGGGTTTAGTAACACTTTAAGGTTAATTTTGCTGCAAAAGCTGCTTTATCTTTTAATGGATTATTTATTTTTATCTTATTTGTGACTGCAGTTCTCAGTAAGTACCATAATAAATGATCATAAAACTGATCTAAAAAAGAATGAAGGAACAGTAATTTAATGCATGCACAAAAGCCTGCCTCTGGTTTAAAAGCTCTTCCTACAAAATCTTGTCTCATCCTCCACATTGAACAATCCAGATTTTTCTACAAGCGATCAATCATTATGTGGCTAAAGAGGACAAAAGCAGTGCAACAGAAATTGCCCTTACCTATACATGTGCCATGAGAGGATAGTTGTTAGCCTTTTTCCAAACATGTCCTCAAGTCCCACCAGCAGTTGATGATTTATGAATAGTCATTTCTTCTTTTCAATAGAATGTTGGCAGGTTTAGATTACATCTTTGCATGCTTCACACTTTTTAAAATCTGATTTCTGTTTTGCCAAAATTGGGTGAGTGCTCCTTTGAACCTTGGTCGTTCTTCCATGATTAGTCATCTGTTGTCCCCATCATTCTTCATTTGGCTCTCCTCTGCTAGGCTACAGGAATCCTTTGTCAAGTGTTCTCCTAACCTTGCCCTCTCATCATCCTTGCTTATCAGACTTAAGATTCAGCTGCACCACATTTACTAGCATTGCTCATTCTAATTTGCCATCTGGAGTTATTAACTTCACTAGTCAGTTACAATCATCAGTCTTTGAAATACATTTCTAAACAGAAAAAAGGAGCGAAAAAGCACCACGACCTAAGTGTAGCATTTTTTAAGACTTATTGGTGAAATGAAAAACAAATATGCTCTCACATTTAAAAGACATTAAAAGGTGTATCAATAAGGCAATCTTCCGAGTGGCCAATGGTGAGCAAGCCCCTCAACATGGATGTGATGTAAGGTGCTTGGAATCAGGAAACTGACCAGAGGAACACCAGGAAGAGCCAGCAGAAGCAGCAGATAGAGTTATCACGTGGATGAGAACCACTGTGGACAAGTGTTGCAAGGTGGAGATTTTACAAAGGGAGCCATGAGCCAAAATGCATAACCACATTATCAACATCACACATGACATCATCACGGTCATTTTGTGGACCTCCAACACTTTTCTGCTATCCAGTGGTTTTCATCCATGTGATACACACACTCAGTCTGTTGCTTCTCCTGGCTCTTTCAGGTTCCAAGCCCCTTACATCACATCCACACGGAGGGGCTTGCTCACCATTGACCACCTGTAAGTTCACTACCTGCTGGAGATTTATTATTTATACCTTTTAAATGTGAGTGCATTTTTATTATTTTTCATTTTACCAATAGGTCTTAATAAATGCTACACATAGGTAGTGGCACTTTTCTCTGTTTATACACTGCTCCAAAAAAAAAATGAAAGGAACACTTTTTAATCAGAGTATAGTATCAAGTCAGTTAAACTCCTGGGATATCGATCTGGTCAGCTAAGTAGCAGAGGGGGTTGTTAATCAGTTTCAGCTTCTTTGGCGTTAATGAAATTAACAACAGATGCAGTATATGGGAAACAATGAGACGACCCCCAAAACAGGAATGGTTTTACAGGTGGAGGCAACTGACATTTTTTCCCTATTCATCTTTTCTGACTGTTTTTCACTATTTTTGCATTTCGCTAGGGTCAGTGTCACTATTGGTAGCATGAGGCGATACCTGGACTCTACAGAGTTTGAACAGGCAATCCAACTCCTCCAGGACGGCACATCAATACGTGCCAGAAGGCTTGCTGTGTTCCCCAGCACAGTCTCAAGAGCATGGAGGAGATTCCAGGAGACAGGCAATTACTCTAGGAGAGCTGGACAGGGCCGTAGAAAGTCCTTAAACCCATGAGCAGGACCGGTATCTGCTCCTTTGTGCAAGGAGGAACAGGCACTGCCAGAGCCCTACATTGATCTCCAGAAGGCCACTGCTGTGAATGTCTCTTTCCATTCAATCAGAAACAGACTTGATGAGGGTGGCCTGAAATCCTCTAGTTGGCCCTGTGCTCACTGCCCAGCTTCATAGAGCTCAATTGGCATTTGCTATTGAACACCAGAATTAGCAGGTCCGCCACTGGCGCCCTGTGCTTTTCGCAGTTGAGCACATGTGATAGACATGAAAGGATTTGGAGAAGCAGTGGAGAACGAAATGCTGCCTGTAACATCTTTCAGCGTGACCAATTTGGTGGTGGGTCAGTGATGGTCAGGGGAGGCATATCCATGGAGGGACGCACAGACCCCTACACACTAGACAATGGTACCCTGACTGCCATTAAGTATCAGGATGAAATCCTTGGACTCATTGTCAGACCCTATGCTGGTGCAGTGGGTCCTGGGTTCCTCCTGGTGCACGAGAATGCCCGGCCTCATGTAGCGAGAGTATGCAGGCAGTTCCTGGAGGATGAAGGAATTGATACCATTTAATGGCCCCCACACTTGCCTGGCCTAAATCCAATGAACACCTCTGGGATATCATGTGTTGGTCCATCCGATGCCGCCAGATTGCACCTCAGACTGTCCAGGAGCTCAGTGATTCCCTGGTCCAGATCTGGGAGGAAATACCCCAGGATACCATCCGTCATCTCATTAGGATTATGCCCCAACATTGTCAGGCATTCATACAAGCACGTGGGGCCATACAAACTACTGAGTACCATTTTGAGTTGCTGCAATGAAATTTCAGCAAAATGGACTAGCCTGCTGCATCATTTTTTCACTTTGATTTTCAGTCCTCTGTAGGTTGATTATTTTAATTTCCATCAAATGATGGGGCATCCTTACGTTGCTAACACATTGCCCAGTCCATGTCAGTATAGATATCGAAAATTATATTTTTCCACATTGAGATCAGATGTGTTTTCAAAGTGTTCCTTTAATTTTTTGAGCCGTGTACATGGTTTGCTGATGAGAGCCTCCCCATATCCTTCTTGGAAGAGAGACTGTTGATGCTGCCATAATGCCACAGTTTTATTTATTTCTATATTTATTTTAAATGGACTTTTTTGAACGACTAAAATGACTCTCTTCATTCATTCTTTCCCTTTTTTTGGCAGTTGCACCAGTGCACCTGGGTACTTTTAGGGTGCTAATATCCTCTACAAATATCTTTTTAGTTTCTGAAGTACATTTCACCTTTACTTATCAGGAATGCTGATCAATGTTTGATCATCCTACTTAAAAAAGATTAATAACTACTTTTTACACTGTTACATATAATACTTTATCCCATGTGGCTAAGTGCTTTGTAAATGCAGTTAAGAAGTCCAACCTGCGCAGGAAATCCGGCAATAGCTAGTAATGAGACAGATTAATCCTAGCTGCAGCTGGTTTTGGCTCTGACAGTTTACTGAAAAAAGTGGAGAGCAAGGGGGAAAGGGGAATTGTCACCCTCCTCCAATTTTGAGTTCTTAAAAGGGAACGTGGTCTTTAATATATATTTAAAATGCATAAGTCATTTTACCGTATATAGATCCTCACTGAAACCAATACACTCCCTATGTGGTGGAAATACTCTCTTGACAGTTGTTAATCAGGATGCAGATTGATAGCACTGAGAGCCTCTTAGTCACTACTAATCTACATAATACTACAATTAAAAAAAGTTCAGGTTTCATTAAAAAAATGTTCATTAAAAAAGTTCCTCCCCCCCAAACTTACTCAACCATATCTTTATGGACCTTGCTTTGTGCGCTGCTACGCAGTCATGTTGGAAAAGGAAGGGGCCATCCCCAAACTGTTCCCACAAAGTTGGAAGCATGAAATTGTCCAAAATGTCTTGGTATGCTGACACCTTAAGAGTTCTCTTCACTGGAACTAAAGGGCCAAGCCCAACCCCTTAAAAACAACCCCATGCCATAATTCCCTCTCCACCAAACTTTACACTTGGCACAATGCAGTCAGGCAAGTACCGTTCTCCTGTCAACCAGACACATCCATCGGATTGCCAGACAGAGAACCGTGATTCATCACTCCACAGAACACGTGCTCCAGAGTCCAGTGGTGGCGTGCTTTACACCACTGCATCCGACACTTTGCGTAGACAGGATGATTGGACTACATTCCACAGTTCTTCTCTATTTCTTGGTTTTGCCTCAGAAACTGCATTTTTGATGGCACCCCACAAGTTTTCTATTGGATTAAGATCCGGGGATTGGGCTGGCCACTCCAAAATGTCAATCTTGTTGGTCTGGAACCAAGATGTTGCACATTTACTGGTGTGTTTAGGGGTCGTTGTCTTGCTGGAACACCCATTTCAAGGACATTTCCTCTTCAGCATAAGGCAGCATGACCTCTTCAAGTATTCTGATGTATTCAAACTGATCCATGATCCCTGGTATGCGATAAATAGGCCCAACACCGTAGTATGAGAAACATCCCCATATCATGATACTTGCGCAACCATGCTTCACTGTCTTCACAGTGTACTGTGGCTTGAATTCAGTGTTTGGGGGTCATTTGACAAACTGTCTCCGGCCACTAGACCCAAAAAGAACAATCTTACTTTCATCAGTCCACAAAATGTTGCGTCATTTCTCTTTAGGCCAGTCAATGTGCTCTTTGGCAAATTGTAACATGTGTTTTTTTCAACAGCACATGTGTTGCACATGTGTTTTTTTCAACAGTGGGACTTTGCAGGGGCTTCTTGCAGATAGCTTGGCTTCACATAGGCGTCTTCTAATTGTAACAGTACGAACAGATAACTTTAGACCTTCTTTGATCTTCCTGGAGCTGATTGTTGGCTGAGTCCTTGCCATTTTGGCTATTTTTCTATCCATTCGAATGGTAGTTTTTCTCTTTCTTCCACATCTTTCAGGTTTTGGTTGCCATTTTAAAGCATTTGCGATCATTTTAGCTGAGCAGCCTATCATTTTCCTGCACTTATTTATATGTTTTCTCCTCTCCAATCAACTTTTTAATCAAGGTACGCTGTTCTTCTGAACAATGTCTGGAACGACCCATTTTCCTCAGAATTTCAGAGAAATGCACTGTAACCAGCATGTACAACATTTGCTGCCTTCCTTCCTTAAATAATGGCAATAATTGCCACCTGTTTTTCAAAGAATGAATGACCTCACTAATAGAACTCCACACTGCTGTTATTTTGAACATTCCCCTTTCAATTAGTGATTCAATTACGCAGAATGAGCAGCATGCATGTCATGACTGTTGGGTCTGTTGGATTTCTATTACTCTACTACACCTGCTAGTAAATTATTTGCCATGTAGAAATATCAATTCTACCAAAAACAGTGACTGAGCAGGTTAGTGATGTCTGACTGCTATTTTTAACACAACTGTGTATATATATATATATATATATATATATATATAATTTTTTTTTTTTTTAAATAAAACGTTATACCCACCTGCTCTGTGCAATGTTATTGCACAGAGTGGCCCCGATCCTCCTCTTCTCAGGTCCCCCAATGGACCCATGCTCCATAGACACACAGCAGGGCTTATCCCTGCTCCCTCCTCACTACTTTGGTTGACAGCAGCAGGTGCTGCTGAAGAGAAAGAGAGGGGAGAATAGATGCGGCTGTGCACAGTGCTGGTTCTTTTCTCCCCTCTCTTCCCCTTCACACAGGGAAGGGGGAGGACAGAAAACTTTTTTACCTTTAATGCAAGGAATGCATCAAGGTAAAAAAACGTTTTGGCTTTAGAGACGCTAATAAAGATGTAAAACTGATCTAGCTTCTGCTCCTAGCTCCAACGGTGGTGGTTTGGGTTTTTAAATTTTTTTATTTTTTTGCGCTTTTTGCCTTTTTTGTGTGGTGGACAATGTAGCAGCACTTTGCCGTGCCTGTGATCACGTGAATTTCACACCATACTGTTAGTGCAGCTACTGCCCAGAAGTATCGTGCCAGAAAAACCTGTCACAGCAAGTAGCTGCCTATGTAGTCATTTTAGAGAAGATTGTTTTTGTATATGGAAGAAGTCCTAAAAGCAGACTTTTAAGATTTATTTTCTGCCATTAAGGAGCAATGTAGCATATAGGGTCATATTTACTACCTAATATTAAGGGTAAATTGGGAACAAATTCTTTAATTAAAAAAAAAAAACAAAACTAACAAGGTTGATTAACTGACATAATATGCAAAACAAAAGAACCTGAAGATAAATGTAAATGCTGTACAAAAAAAAAAAAAAATGTGCCAAGGGTACTGGTTGCCTGCTGCCAGTCAAAATCAGTTGCAGGCTGCTGCTCAGGGCAGGTATACTCTCTGTTCTAAGCAGTGATCGTGTACAGGGAGGTATGCTCCAAACATGGAATTTCTGCTTGGAACAATGTCAACACTGTATTTTGTTGACTTTTTGTGGGGCAAATTTAGCCCACCTAAAGGTCTCTAAGAGATTAGAAAATGCTGGGAAATGAACAGAGTTAAACAGAATTAGTGAGATTTAAAGCAAAGCTGGGCAGAATTGAGGCTTGCAGGATAACAGACTGACCTTTAAAGCATGAATCAGAAAGATGACTGACAGGCAACTTGAGGTGTGAAGAAGAATGAGGGGAGCATATGACTGAGGTTTTGGAGAAGGAAAGCACGTAGCAGCCTAAAGTATGTCTTGAATAAATTTCATATACCAGTATGCTGTACACATCTGCAGGTCACCTCATGTACACACAACTGATGGGACTTGAAAACAGAGACTGAATTGTAACAGAACACAGACGAAAGGGGCATGACTTGCTGATGTTTACAACCACCTTCATTTATATTAGCGGTTAACAAGGGCAATGTATGTGAGAATCAACTATTGATCCTTTTAAATGAGATTCTGACATTAGTACAAGTCACAATGCTAGCACAGTATGAGTCAGTTTTGATGAGAAGATACACACTGTGTCCTAAATATTGTGCTTTTAGTATGCAAGAAACTTCAGATAACCGTATAACTGATATCTTACAGATGTGGCTGAAGCCTTGCAAGAGAACAGACATCCCGCTGCGATCATGTTACATTGCACCCGTGTACAAGACCAGTGAAAGAAGAGGAACTCTGTCCACTACTGGACACTCAACTAATTTTGTGATTGCAATGACCCTTCCTTCTGATAAACCTGAGGAGCACTGGATTGGACGAGGTGTTGCTTTACTATGTCAACTTAGCTCATAAGATATATTAAGAGTTGTGGAATCTTTTTGCTATAAGAACTTTAGGCCTAAATCCTGAAAGAGAAATGCTCTATAATAAATAAAGACAACACTGTTCAATTAATATGACTAAATAAAATATTTTTGAAATGTTTATTTGATGTTTCACAATAATGTACATAAAATGGAGACAGCAATTATGAAAGATAACGGTTTATATTTAATATGAAGACAAAATGGGATTGTTTTAGATGGGAAGCAGTTAAGAGTTTTAAGAGTTTTTTTTCCTTCACATCAATAGAGTAATTGAAAAAAACAAACAAACAGGATCTATACATTTTGCAAGAAGCAGATTAGTTGCATTGTCAAACTACAGCTCAAATGTGTTGTCACACAGTGACAACTTTGTAATAACAGCATTAATTACCTTCATGAAGGTCAAGCAATGTTCATTTCAAGCTTTACATATTTTACAGCTTAAACTGCAAAATAATCACTTCAGCTGGAATGCATAACTGGTATGAACAAAAGTTCACATAAAATGAAGCAAAGCAGGAGATAAATACACAGATCAAATTAATACGAATAATATGACATTGTTGTAATATAGTAGAGACTGAATTTAAAGCCTAAATTCCCGCCATTTTTTTTTCAATTTTGGAATTTGAGTTAGTGTAAATTTCTCTCAGGCTTATATTTCTGTCTATGACCCCACTAGGGAGAACTGCCCCTACTTCCTGTCCCCATAATGTGATTCCATATATGAAATAGAATGTGTGACTAACCCGAACAACAACAAAACACTTTCAGAAGCTGCAACACTTCTACCCTTCAGCCCTGAAATTGACTGTTTACCCTGCGATCAGCTGTCTATCACAGCCGACCCCAAGTATAAACAAACGGATCCTGTGTGAGGAGAAGGGGAACAGTGAGTTATAGCATTCAGTACTGTGCACCACACTGCTGATTGCCTTCAAATTGCCCTGATTGCCCTTTTACAGCTGCCCATCAACCTACCTGTCTCCAGCCCATCAGTGTACCTATTGGCAGCCCATCAGTATTCCTGGTACCTGTCGCCAGTCCGTCAGCGTACCTGTCAGCACAGTCCATCAGTGTACCTATCGTGCAGCCCAGTGTACCTGTCGTGCAGCCTGTCAGCACAGCCCATCAGCGTACCTTTCATGCAGCCCATCAGCGTACCTGTCAGTACAGCCCATAAGCGTACCTGTCCAGCAGCCCATCAGCGTACCTGTCCAGCAGCCCATCAGCGTACCTGTCAGCACATCCATAAGGGAAGCCTATCAGTGTACCTGTCAGCGCATACACCTGTGCAGCCTGTCAGTGTACCTGTCATCAGCGCAGCCTAATCAGAGTACCCATAACAGAGCCACCATCACTGCCACCCAACAGCAGTGTACCCATCACAGTTGCCTGTCATACAGCCAAGATGTCAAAAAATATTACTCTAGTGAGGAGGCTTTCCAAATCCTCAGCATGACGGACGAGAGCAGCGGGGAGCTCTCACCGTCCGATTCCGAATACGAGCCAATAGAAAGCCGTGGATCGGTGACCAAATCGGAAGAGGAAGCAGTCCCTCCTAAAAGAGTAAGACGCTCTGAAGACCAGGCAACCTCGAGCAGCGCCAATGTATCAATGCCATTACACCCAAATGGTCAATCCGCAAACGTCAACGGAGCTAGACCCCAGGATGACAGGCCCAGTACCAGCACTGGAATATCATGCCAGACCCCAAGAGTCAGGGCCCAAACATACCTCCCAGACGCTCTGGCAAACCCTCTCTGGCTGCCTTCCAGCTTAGGATCAGCTACAATCCACCCTTTTACTGCACAACCAGGTGTGCAGCCCAACACAGAAAATTTTTCCTCAATTGTTTTTAATTTATTTTTCCCTGATAATTTCCTTCAATTCATTGTGGATCAGACTAACCTATTTGCCCAACAATATATCGCAAACAACCCCAATTCATGCTATGCCCGTCCATTCGAGTGGAGACGGCTAACAGTAGAGGAGTTTAAATTGTTTTTGGGCCTTATGATCAACAGCAAAAAATGAATTACATTCATATTGGTCCACCCACCCCATCCCCATCTTTTCATCTGTAAGGTCCAGGTCACATTGTGACATGATAATGCACTTCCTGCATTCCAGTGATAATTCCCAGTGCCCTCCCCGAGATCAACCTGGCTATGACAAACTATAAAATGTGCCCGCTAATTTTTTTTCTAAAATATTTTTTGAACTTTATGTCCCTGACCAAAATATCTGTCTGGACGAATCTCTTGTCCACTTTACTGGCCGGCTGGGATTCAAGCAATATATTCCCAGTAAAAGGGCCAGGTATGGACTGAAGCTCAACAAGCTCTGTGAAAGTGCCACGGGATATGTGCATGCCTTTCGTGTATGAAGGCAAAGACTCCCAGCTCCAGCCCCCTGGGTGCCCAACCTACATTGGCACAAGTGGAAAAATTGTCTGGGACCTGGCCTTTACATTTTTCCAAAAGGGGTATCACATCTACCTAGACAATTATTACACAAGCCTGCCCCTTTTCCGCCACCTGTACCTTGAGAAACCGATGGCCTGCGGTACCACCCGAACAAACAGGAAGGACTTCCCACAAAATTTAGTGAACACAATTCTACAAAGAGGGGAATCTGCAAGTCTTAGGAATGAGGAAATGCTGGCCGTGAAGTGGAGGGATAGGAGAGATGTTTATGCCCTGTCCACTATCCATAAAGACATTATGGTGGAAATTCATAGAAGACTAGGTCCCATCCAAAAGCCAGAGTGTATCCACAATTATAATTAATTCATGGGGGGGTGGATGTAAATGATCAGATGCTGCAGCCATATTTATCAACAAGGAAGTCCCTCTACTGGACAAAAAAAGTTGCAATATACTTTTTCCACATGGCCATTTTTAATGCATACATCACCTATCAAAAATCAATGGAAAAACCTACCACCTTCCTCAAATTTATAAAAGATGTCATCACTGCCCTAATCAGCAAGGATCTCCACCACAAACCATTTGCTCCGATTGTGTCAGCAGACTTCATGAACGCCATTTCCCTGAGAGGATTCCACCATCAGAAATAGGAAGAAGACGCCGGAAAAAAAATGTAGGATATGCAACAGAGGGGGAATTAGGAGAGATACCAGTTTTCATTGTCCCCAGTGTCCCTCCCAACCAGACCTACAGTGAGGAACAGAAGTATTTGAACACCCTGCGATTTTGCAAGTTCTCCCACTTAGAAATCATGGAGGGGTCTGAAATTCACATTGTTGGTGCATTCCCACTCTGAGAAACAGAATTTAAAAAAAATTCAGGAAATCACATTGTATGATTTTTAAAGAATTTATTTGTCTTGCACTGCTGAAGTATTTGAACACCTGAGAAAATCAGTGTTAATATTTGGTACAGAAGCCTTTGTTTGCAATTACAGAGGTCAAACGTTTCCTGTAGTTCTTGGGTTGCACACACTGTAACAGGGATTTTGGCCCACTCCTCCACACAGATCTCCTGTAGATCTGTCAGGTTTCGGGGCTGTCGCTGAGCAACACGGAGTTTCAGCTCCCTCCAAAGATGTTCTATTGGATTTAAGTCTGGAGACTGGCTAGGCCACTCCAAAACCTTGATATGCTTCTTACGGAGCCACTTCTTGGTTATCCTGGCTGTGTGCTTCGGGTCGTTGTCATGTTGGAAGACCCAGCCACGACCCATCTTCAATGCTCTGACTGAGGGAAGGAGGTTGTTGCTCAAAATCTCACAATAAATGGCCTCATTCATCCTCTCAATACAGTGCAGTCATCCTGTCCCCTTCGCAGAAAAGCATCCCCAAAGCATGATGTTACCACCCCCATGCTTCACAGTAGGGATGGTGTTCTTGGGATGCAACTCATCCTTTTTCCTCCAAACACGACGAGTGAAGTTTAGACCAAAAAGTTCTACTTTGGTCTCATCTGACCACATGACTTTCTCCCATGCCTACTCTGGATCATCCAGATGGTCATTGGCAAACTTCAAATGGGCCTGGATATGTGATGACTTGAGCAGGGGAACCTTCCGTGCAATGCATGATTTGAAACCATGACGGCGTAGTGTTCTACCGACAGTGACCTTTGAAACTGTGGTCCCAGCTCTCTTGATGTAATTGACCAGCTCCTCCCTTGTAGTTCTGGGCTGATTCCTCACCTTTCTTATCAGTGATACCCCACGAGGTGAGATCTTGCATGGAGCCCCAGTCCGAGAGAGACTGACAGTCATCTTTAGCCTCTTCCATTTTATAACAATTGCTCCAACAGTTGATCTATTTTCACCAAGCTGCTTGGCAATTGCCCTGTAGCCCTTTCCAGCCTTGCGGAGGTCCACAATTTTGTCTCTGGTGTCTTTTGACAGCTCTCTGGTCTTGCCCATGGTAGTAGTTGGCGTCTGACTGACTGTGGGGTGGGCAGGTGTCTTTAAAGAGCTCAGACAGGTGCCAAGTTAGATTAATGAGTGGAGTAGAGGTGGACTTTTTAAAAGGCACAGTAACAGGAACAGAATTCTTGCTGTTTCTTAGGTGTTCAAATACTTATGTTCAGCAGTGCAAGACAAATAAATTCTTTAAAAATCAAACAATGTGATTTCCTGAAATTTTTATTTTTTAATTCTGTCTCAGAAATCATGGAGGGGTCTGAAATTCACATTGTAGTTTAAGTGGGAGAATTTGCAAAATCGCAGGGTGTTCAAATACTTCTGTTCCTCACTGTATGTATCGGAGACTGCTTCAGAGATTATCACACGTTAGTAAGATATTAGTTACCTATATTTTTATTATCTGTGCTGATCTTTTGCCTGCTGCCTTGACTGACCGACAATGCGTCTGCCTTCCACCTTAACTGACCCTGGCCTGTTTACCGACAATGCCTCTGCTTGCTGTATGAATTACTTCTAAACCATCTTTCTGCCTTCCACCGGAACTGACCCTGGCCTGTTTATCGACTATGCTTCTACCTGCCGTCTGGATTATCAACCACATTTATGCCTTCTTCTTGGACTGACCTCGGCCTGTTAAATCGACAATGTTATTTACCTGCTGCTTGGATTGATCTTTTGCCCTGCCGCTGCAGTAGTGAGATTCAAGATAACACAGGGGTCTCACATATGTGAGGGGTTTCAGAATAGGGAAAAAAGTTGTTGGTTTTCTCCGGGTTTTGTAATTCCCGGGACAGGGTCTGTTTGTCCGGAGGCTTCAAAGAGATTGGGTGGGACAAAGACTCTACCCCGGTCCTACCTGACCAAGGCCCTAAGCCTGATTTTCTTGCCTGGATCAATACTTTGTGATGATCATATACCTCTTCCTGCATTGACCTAGGACTTTTTATGGACCATGTTCTTGCCTGTTGCCTGGACCAACACTTTGGCTGTGCTGACCATATCTCCTCTTGCTACTTGTAATGACCCAAGACTTTTTCGGATCATGGTCCTGCCTGGACCAATACTTTGGCTGTGCCAATCATATTGCTGCTTGCTGCCTGTACTGATCTAGGACTTTTTATGGACCATGTTCCTGCCTGTTGCCTGGACCAATACTTTGGCTGTGCTGACCATATCTCCTTTTGCAACCTGTACTGACCTAAGACTTTTTCAGACTATGTTCTGGCCTGGACCAATACTTTGGCTGTGCTTACCATATCTCTGCCTGCACTGACCCAGAACCTTTTATGGACCATGTTTCTGCCTGGATCTCAAACAAGCCAGGGTCAGAACAGGCAGCAGGCTATCCACCATATTCCTGTCTGCTGCCTGGGCGAATCCTGTGGCTATTGCCTGCTTCCTGGTCCAATGCTCTCCTAAAACCACAGGTAAACTTTTGTTTATCCTTTCTTCAGCTAGGCTGTGAAAAAGCCCCACATGTGGTATTTTCATGTTCAGGAGGAGCAAAATGTATTTTCAAGTATAGAAGAAATATCCTATAAATTGACAACTTTGTGTAAAAAAAAAAAAGTTTTCATTTTTCTTTTCACATTTTCTAAAAACTTTTGGGAACAAATACCATGTTCAAAGGCTCATTATGCCTGACACAATATACCTTGCGATGTTTGTTTTCCAAAATGGGGTCATTTTGTGGGTGTTTCCACCGACTTGGTGCTCCAGGGCCTTCAAACCTGTGATAGGTAGTCAGGAACTTAGATGTGTAATTTATTAAGGTGCTACTTTGATGTTGGGTCTCTGCATGTGGCCAGGCTGTGGAAAAGTCTCACACATGTGGTATCACCATACTCAGGAGTAGCAGAATGCATTTTGAGGCATAATTCTTGGTATGTATATGCTGTGTTAGAAATATCTTATAAATTGACAACTTTGTGTGAAAAAAAAAAAAGTTTTCATTTTTCTTTCCACATTTTCTAAAAATGTTTGTAAAAAAAACAACATGTTCAAATGACTCATTATGCCTGATAGAATATACCTTGGGATGTTTGCTTTCCAAAATGGAGTCATTCCGTGGGTGTTTCAATCATTCTGGTGCTCCAGGGCCTTCAAAACTGTGATAGGTAGTGAGGAAATTAGATATGTAATTTATGCCCCTTTCATGCTCCTACAACAAATGTGATGGGAGGCTGAGTTTAAAAGCAACAGGATTGACCTGGCAGAAGATGGTAAAGGGACCAATAAACTGAGAAGCAAATTTCATAGAGGGTACCCATAGACTGATATTCTTGGTAAAGAGTTATACCTTGTCACCAGGGAGAAAATTTGTGACTCACGCGGCAATGGCAATTTGCAGCTATTTGGTACTTGAAAGCTGCCAGATGTAAATTCTTGGAAACCTTTGCCCAGATGGAATTGAATGATCATTGGTTTGTCTGCAGCTGCGGGTACCGCAGAGGAGATGGGAACAGGAAATGGCCATACACAGTGAAAAAGGGAGACTCAACAGTACTGGCACTGGCATGGTTATTAAGGGTAAACTATGCCCAGGGTAGAAGGTCTACTCAATCATCCTGATGGGCCGAAATGAAGGCACGAATATAAAGTTTCATGTTCTGGTTGACCCTTTCGGTTTGGCCATTAGAATGCGGATGAAAGGCTGAGGAGAAGTCAAACTTGATTCCGAAGGATGTGGCCAGAGCCCTCCAGAAGAGAGCTGTAAATTGAACACCTCTATCAGAAACAATGTGTGAGGGCATACCATGAAGACGGAAGATTTCCTTAATGAAGTTGGAAGCCAACATGAGAGCAGAAGGTAGTCCTGGAAGTGGAGTTAGGTGGCACATTTTAGAAAACCTGTCCACAACCACACAGATAACAGTGGCACCTGCTGAAGGGGGTAGTTCAGAAATAAAGTCCATGGAAATGCAATGCCAAGGTTCATCTGGAACAGGTAGAGGTAAAAGGAGACCTGCTGGGGCAGATGTGGAGGAGTTCGACTGCACACAAATGGAGCAAGCCTGAACATATTCTTCAACATCCTTCCGCAGTGAAGGCCACCAGTAATGACGCTATAGGAAGGCAGAGGTGCATTGCACTCCAGGATATCCAGAGAGTTAGAGTCGTGTGCCCATTTGAGTAGTTTGGAGCGAAGGGCGGGGACCACAAAAGGTCTTTCCGGGTGTGATGTGTTTAGGCTGAAGATGAGTGGTGGCCAGGATACGATTGGCAGAAATGATAGGCTCCGGTTCAACGTGACACTCAGCAATGTCAAATGATCTGGAAAAGGCATCTGCATGGGGTTCGAAGAGGCACTTCTCCAACTTTGCATACAGGCGGTGGTCCCAAAGACATAGAAGAACAGTACATACATGCTGATGATGAGTTTTTAAATCTGGAGAAAAAAATTAGTATGTCATCCAGATAGACAATGATACAAACATACAGATCAGAAAAAATTTAATTAAAGTTCTGAAAGACAGCCGGGGCATTACAAGATATTCATAATGCCCATCTCTGGTATTGAAAGCTCTTTTACACTCATCACCCTCAAGGATCCTAACCAGATTGTGTGCTCCACAGAGGTCTAGCTTAGTGAAAATTCAAGCATCCCGGAGTCTGTCAAAGAGTTCGGAAATCAGAGGTAAAGGGTACCGATTCTTAAAGGTGATAGCATTGAGACCTCTATAATCAATGCAGGGCCGGAGCGTACTATCTTTTTTTCTCCACAAAGAAGAAGCCAGCCCCAGCAGAATTGGACTTATGATAAATCCTTTCTGCAGATTCTTCTGGACCTACTCAGACATGGCTTGAGTCTCAGGAATGGAGAGAGGGTAAACTTTACTTCGAGGTGGAGAAGTCCCATGTTGGAGGTCAATAGCACAATCATAGGGACATTGAGGAGGCAGTCAGCAGCTTTCTTACAAAAGAGGTCTTGGAAGGCCTGATAATGCGGAGGGAGTATCGGAGAGGTGGTGACCTCAGCCACGGGTACACAAAGAGGTGGGAGCACTTTAGGGAGACAAGACTGATGGCATTGTGACCCCCATGACAATACTTGGCCAGAGTTCCAGTCAAGATAGGGTGTTTCTGCAACCATGGAAATCCAAGAATTATGGGACTTGAGGATCTGGAAGAAGATTTCCTCACGATGAAGAACACCAACATGCATAGTTATGTAGTTAGTTCAAAAGCGTAGAGATCCTAAGGCCAAGTTAGAGCCATCAACTGAAGATATCGACAGAGGTGTCATCAAGGGGACAAGAGGAATGCCCAATTCAGCAGCCAATGATTGTTCGATGAAATTTCCGGCTGCCCCATAGTCCACATAAGCCGAAACCTGAAATGAGTTCAGAGCCCAATGGATGGAGACAGGTATAATAAAATCGATGGAATGTGGCGGAGTTCCGGTTCTGTTCTAGATCACCTCCCTCAGTGATCTAAACCAGAGAGTTTCCGGGATGGACCGAACAAAACTTAATTACATAACCCTCAGCCTCACATTAAAAAGGTATAGACCAAGTCTTAGGCCGAACACACCTCACTCCACAAGAGCGATCCCGTCGCCGAACTGCATAGGTTCCTCGGATGTCGGTACAGTTGCAGAGGTAGATCGATCAGGGGATTTTTGGAAAACAGGCGCTAACGAACCTACTTGGGGGCGACGTGGACCAGACCTTTCCAGATCTCGCTCCTGGAAGCGGACATCGAATTGGATGCTAAAAGCAATCAAGTCATCCAAGGTGGTGGGTATGGTTCTTCCAGCTAGTTCGTCCTTAATACGGTCCGCTAGACCCTGCCAAAAGGTTGCAGAAAGGGCCTCATTATTCCATGCTAGTTCCGTAGCTAAGGTGCGAAACTGAACTGCATACTGACCAACCGTCATGCTACCTTGCCAAAGAAGGGATCCCGCCGCAGATTAAGTCCTGCTGGGTACATCGAAGGTTTTCTGGAAAGCTTGCTGGAAGGCTGGGAGACTTGAAATAGTGGGATCTGGATGCTCCCACATTGGCTAGGCCCAAGCCAGTGCTTCACCCGAAAGGAGGGAAATCATGTATGCCACCTTGGAACGGTCAGTAGGAAAATGGTTGGCTGATAGTTCAAAGTGAATAGAGCACGGATTGATAAAGCCCTGACAAGCTTTGGGATCACTAGAGAAGTGAGGCGGTGGAGGCAGCTGAAGTCTTGAAGGACTGTGTTCAACTGGAACAGCGGGGTTGGAGCAGCAGGAACTGGAGCAGGAGCCGAAACAGAGGGTGAGGAAGTGGACACAACCTGCAGCTGATCCAACTGGTAGGAGAGTTCCTGCAGACAGTGCATAATTTGTTCTTGATAAGCCTGCTGAATATCGACTCTCTGCGCCAAACACTGAAGTTGTTCCAGGAGAGGCTGCAGTGTCTCTGAGGAGCTCATGGCCTGAGCAAAGTGTGCTCATGGCCTGAACAGCACTGCAGCAAGGAGGTAAGACTACAAATACAAGAAACTGCAGGCTAACTTGTGACAATTTGTAGTTTCCTAGCATGTTAGAGCCTCAAGAAATTAAATAGGCCATCGGTGCTTCAGGTGTGATCAATTTTCAATGACTGGTGCCATAGCTTGTAGACAATAACTTTCACACAGACTAAATATACACTGATTTAGGTTTTTTTTTTTACCAAAAGTTATGTAGCAGTATAAATTGTTGCCTAAATTTAAGAAGAAAAATTACTTATTTGCAAAATTTTATAATGAAAACAAATAAAACCTTATACAATTTTATATCTTTTTCATTTATAGTGCAAAAAATAAAAAACCCAGGGATGATTAATTACCACCAAAGGAAAGCTCTATTTGTGTGAAAAAAAAAGATAGAAATTTCATATGGGTACAATGTTGCATGACCGCGCAATTGTCATTCAAAGTGCAGCAGCACTAAATGGTGAAAGTTGGCCTGGGCAGGAAGGCGGCAAAAGTGTCCTGTATGTAAGTGGTTAAAGCAAACATGTATAAAAATATTCTAATTCCGACATGACCTAACTTGAATGATTTATTAATGCAGTGACACCGACAGTCCCACCTGTAGGTCACAATTTGCATCTCACAGCCTCAAATCAATTAAGGGCATGGGCAATACTGCCATGGGAAGGGCATAGCAATTGGTGTATTTGATAATCATTGCCAAAATAGTCAGGACTCGGGGAAGCTTTACGCAATCAAATCATTCAAGTAAAGCTGGTATTTTAACATTTTTCATTGCCACAAGTTCACTTCAACCTTTAGTGCATTTAAAACAAGACAAAACCAGAATAGTGAAAGAAGGAGAACTTAGTCTTGCCCCTCCCTGGCAAGGTGACGACTTGCCTATTCTTTGGCAGCAAAAACCTGCCTAAATCTCATTTTAAGCCCATTAGTGCATGGCTTGTCAAATGATACTGTGCATGCACATAAAACTACTAAAGATATTTAGTAGGTTAAAAATATTTAGAATAGTGTGCAATCATTCTGCACAGTAAAAAACAAAATGAGATTTTAAAGGATTCGCAAACTGTAAAACAAATGACTAGCATAATAGAATGCATTTAGCCAACACCTAAAAGCCAAATGTATTCTAAGGGCTCACTTGCATCATAGGCTCATGTGAAGCTGAAACATCTTTTGGTTAGAGCAGAAAAGCTCTAGAAACACTGCTGGGTTGTTTTTTCACTGGAGGAATTCCACTCACTTCTTGTTCTGGTGCCCAGTGTCTTCAAGATGGGAAGTGAGGGAAATTTCCCCAAGATAGACACAACAATGAAACACTACCACCCTAATAAGGTGTTTTTCTTGTGGTCAATGGATTAATGTACACAAGTACTCTACAAAGAAGTGGAGTTGTATTCAAATGAATATAGACTACATAATCTGCCCACAATGACTGTCCAGCAGTCATATTGATCAACACTACCCCTTGGTAGTCAAAGCGCAGCAAACCAGAATTGCAACAAAAACTTTGGATGTTCTTCTGTTTATTAAATATGTATATGATGCCTAAGGACTTTGCTTACATAGAAAAATTTCTCAGCTGCAAGACTGTTCATATTTTCCTAAAGTTGACTTTGGTCTTTAGCAAGTCTCATTTACTGCTATTATAAAGGACCCAAGATGGATAACTATGCTGCAATTGAGCATAACCACCTTAGGTCCCTGCAACCTTTAGATTTAAAAGCCATTAAAGATAAATAATGCCATTTTAGAAACCTCAGTCAGCCCTGGAAAAAAAAAAAATGTTACTGCCCACTCAAAAGCACAACGGAAATCAGATGTCCAAAGAGGAAATGGTACAATATATGTATTATATTCTATGGAGAGAGAGAGAACGCATGTGCTTTTTTCAGGATACAACAGAATGGAAGGAGTACATTCATGCTTGTTTTAACTACAGCATTGTTTTCACATCCACTCAAAAGAAGTTTCCGCTTGTCTGCCTCCTCCTCCCTCCACTGCCACATTGGCACTTTTTGGGAGGGGCGGGTACCTGGTTTTGACAGGCAGGTAAGTGGAACTATACAAAAGAAAAAGGAGGGAATATATAAGACACTGACTGCATTATCACTAAATTAGTGTTGTTGTCAAAACCATAATCAATACCGTACCAAATAGTCACATACAGTGGGTAAAGCCCCCTCTATGAGACAAGTGGTTAATCCGACAGCAAACAAGGCTTGAATCAGTGAGTGTAATAAAAAATTATTTTATTTTTATTCATGGCAAAAAAATTGCAATACATAAAAGCTAGTGGTTACACATGGTGCTCAATTGCCACAACGTGTACAAAAACACAAAAGGACAGGTAAGTGCCCTTATATTAAAGTCAGCAGCTACTAGCTTCTGAATTTTAATTTTTTGAGGGCAGCCCGAAGCTCCAATTTAACATTCAGTCATATGCAATAGATTGGGAATGCAGTTAATAGGCTTTGGTACAAAAGACATGGTCACCAACTTAAAAAAAAAAAAAAATAAAATAAAAAAAAAGGTAAAACTAGACAATCCAAATATTCTAAAATGCTTGATTGCAGTGTTTTTCTGATCTATATTTATTTTTTTTCTTCACTTGCAATATACCTTTGAACTTACTAGAAAAATTGGATTATTCCAGGAAGAGTCAGTTCTCTAGCATGTTATAGCCCTCTTCTCTTCTGGGAGTGTTACTAAAGGTTTGTGCTGTCCAAAACTAGTCTGTCACTCCCTTCCTACATAAACCACCTGAGGGACAGATCTGGCTTTTGATGTCTACAAAAGGGACACTTTTACAGGTAAACATATATAACCTTATGGGAAAATTTTTATTTAACCACTTGCCAACTGCGCTATAGCTGAATGACGGCTACAGCGCGGTTGTCCAGTTCTGGGAAGGCATGATATGACGTCCTCACAGAACGCGCCCTCCTGGTGATCTCCATGATCGTTGTGTCCTACGGACACAGCTGATCACGTGATGTGGTAAAAGGCCAATCACAGCGGCCTTTTACCACGTGATCAGCTGTGTCCAATGATACAGTAGATCACCTGGTAAATACAGTCACAGCGTCAGGAAACTACTGCCGAGAACCAGCAACTGTCAGCAAACAGATCGGCACTGTTCATCAGTGCCCTGATGATCAGTGCCCAACAATGCTGCCCACCTGTGCCACCCACCTGTACCCCCCATCAGTGCCATCCAGCAGTGCCGCCCGCCAGTCAGTGCAGCCTCGTCAATGCACATCAGTGAAGGAGAAAAATTACCTGTTTGCAAAATTTTCTAATAGAAACAAAGAAACTTTTTTTGTTTATAGCGCAAAAAAAAAACACCCAGTGGCGATTTAATACCACCAAAAGAAAGCTCTATTTGGGTGAAAAAAGTATAAACATTTCATATGGGTGCAATGTTGCATGAGCGCACAATTGTCATTTAAAGTGTGACAGCACTGAAAGCTGAAAATTGGCCTGGGCAGGAAGGGGGTATAAGTGTCCGGTAGGCAAGTGGTTAAATCGTCTGGTGTCAGACTCTCTTCAATTTTCCTAATAAAAAACTAACTCAACAAAAACTAAATATTAGCATATGACAATGCATAGGCTAGAAATCCAAAAACTATACTCAAGTTTTTATTCCAAAAATCTGTTGGAAACCATTCTGCTCATCAGGGACTAAATGATCTGGAATGTTGATAAACCGAGCACAATACAGGAGAAGCAAGGCAAACATAAACCTGTAGAAATTTGTTGCAGTATTCAACACCACACTGGTTTATAGTCAAAATAGGTCTTTCAATTGTAATTTAAAAAACTCAAGGCAAGTATGATGGCAGAAGATGCTTTAGTTTATGTATTGCTTTGCTCAAATAACTGCAAATACTTTATATCTCGGTTATAGCTAGGTTTATGAATATCTTACAGTTTGAGAAATGTCTAATACAATATTCTTGTCATCAATAATTTAAAAAAAATGCCAGCTTCTGCCGGCTCTAGGAGGAGGTAGAAATGCAGGGATCATGTCAGATCCTGCCCTCTCACTCTACAGTTTCCATCATTCAAATGGAAACTGTAGTGAATGTGGGTGGGTACACTAAAAGCATGTGACTGATGAGGGGCGTGCTTACACTGAGCCTAGTGTACATTTACATATCCTGCATATCGCAGGCATGGGGAGCTGAGAGAGTGGAGGAGACTCCCGGTCTGCCCCGCCTCCCATGACCTCACAGGAGGAGTGACAGACCAGGAGTCCCTGGGCTATCATTCTAATCAAGTTGCATCAGTGGGCAGTTCAGACTGGGGATGCCAGCTGCCCTGTTCCGCCCACTGCAGCAAGCAGGGATGGAATTATGTCATTGCTTGCTGTTAAAAACTACAGCAAGGCAGAGAGAAGACCAGCGGTCGGGGAATACATGGCATAGTGGCCACCAATCTTGCAAAACTGATATCATAGGCAAGGAAGCCTATGATTTAAATAATGCACCCATATTTACTCAGAAAACATGGACTGGATAAACAAAATGGACATCTTACCTAAAGGTATGGATCCCCTAACAATTACACAGGAAAAAGTTTCTGCCCGGAGTTAAGCTTTAATCTTTGCTTTCTCACCACCCACAGCCATGATAGAAGAAAGGAACAGAATAAAGATTGCATGACACTTTCAGCTGCATCTTTAACCATAAACTTAACAGTCGGGAAGTTGCAAGAAAATATTGCTATGTTAGATTTTAAATCCGAAAAGGAAATGCTAAGGAAGCAAAAAACGTATGTAGACAAATCTTCCCTGTGCTACGCTTTTTCTTATTGTTTTAATAAAGCAAAATCATTATTGAAGCTTATGTAAAAGATATTCAGGTGCACAACTGCCAGATCATATGGTGAAAGGGGGCCAATCTGAGTAATAGCAGACACCATGTATGCACTTTTGCATGAGGCGTTTGTAATGCAGCTCAGCAATGGGGACATGAATGTGCTTGCAGACGTGTTAGAATACATGTAATGGCACTGTATGCATCCATATGGATGAATGTTTCTGTAAGGAATTTGAGTACTGTTGCCTTGAGTTTTGTTTATATGGACTGTGGGGTTGGTCCTGTTGCTTTTGCACCTGAACAATTTATCTGTGCGGTTCATCGGGTACTATAATTGGATTATGTATACTAGAGACCAAACAAACAATCTCCCACTTTCCAAATTCAGCCCTGATGTTCAGCTAGTGGAGATCTGCAAATAATGGCTAATCTGCTGCCATTTTTTTATTTTTTTAAACAAGGTTACAGGTTTGAAAATTATGGCTCCTCATCTCATTATTCAAAAAGCTTTTAACATCCATCGGATTCAGTCTAGTAAACGGAATGTGTCATTCAGGAAGATTCCCATACTCCCAAGCTATCATAGGTAACTGGTTCGTTAAGAAATTACAGCTGCATAAAAAAATTAATTCATGAACACAAACGTGGTGTAAAATATTGTGGGGCCCGATTCAGTAATCGATTTGGCTATTTCCTCATCTCTAAAGGTGGTCATACATGGATCAAAATTCAGCCAGCTCAGTAGGGACATGCCAAATTTCGATCCATGTACGGGCAAGGCTGGTTGTACAGAAATCGGTCTACCAATCAACTTCTGTACAGCCAGCCTGTCTGTGGTTTAACCGAACGATCATTGTATTCTGACAGTGGGAATGCTCCCCGATGTCAGAATACAACAGCTTAGCAAGTAAAATTCCCCTCATCCACATAGAGTGTGTGGATGGGGGAATAGTGTCTTTTTTTAATCCATCAATCCACTGGATTAAAAAAAAAAAATATATGTATGGGCTGCTTATCTAGGGTGACAGCTGGTAAAAGCACATATTGGTAGGTTTACAATGAAAGTAGACATGCAGAAATGTATTACATTAGTCAGATTAGTACCATGTTCTGATGTCCCAACATTTAAAACTGAACAGAATAACTGATGAACATTGCTGTATGTATTTATCATTCCCTAAAAACAGTTTTTATAAATATTGTCCAGGTTCTTTTAAAAACAAAAGTGAACAAAACTGAAAAAGTAGTTTATCTTTGCAGTATTCATTGACAAAATTAAAGTAAACAAAATAGTCACCTATGTATCCTCAAGTACAGTTTTTCCAGCAAATTCCCATTAATACTCTTATAAATGTTAGTCCCCCCTAGTCTCAGACAAGCAAAACAAAATGCATGGTATCACATTAATCCCATACGTAGCTATCATGGTAACTTCCATTTGTGTACATATTCACTTGTAGGAAATCAAATACTATATTGTCTACCCGAATGCTAAATGATGCGACATATCCAGTTCATGTAGAATTTGAATTTGATTTGTGTTTATAATGACAATTTATTAACACTTGGCACGTAAAGGGAGGTACACTGCTTCACAAACAATGCCAGATAACACATATCACAGTGATCTCAGTGGAATTGTACTGGTGGGTAAACTCGTTTGTACTCCGCTTTTGATTTCATCTGCTCACAAAATGTTGCAAGCATATGCTGTAAACTTTTTCAACATACAGAGCTAGCAGACAGACACACATATTACAAATGGACCAAGGAGAGTACCGAGAAAGTCAAAAGTGGATGTCAAGCACTATTTTGTCTTCATATAAAGCAATAACCAGCATTATGGCAAAACCAAGCAGAAGTCCCAAGTTCTGCAAGATAAACTGTCCCACTGGGCAATGTCCATGTTCTTCATTTTCTCCATCCCCATGCAGCATTTCTGGAAGCTAGGAATATAAAAAGAAAAGTCAGATTTTATTTAAGATCTTTCAAAACCTAAAATGAGAGTGCTAGAGCAGAGTGACGCACAAAGCTTGGTAAGCAAGAGAGTCCATGGCAGGGAGTTTGACTGCTTGTTTTAGGAATCAAAGGGCATCCTCTTGGTGCTTGGCATAAATGTCAAATTATTATTATACGGTATTTATAAAGCGCCAATAGTTCACTCAGCGCTGTACATTACAAAGGGGGACAGAACATGTGACAGAACAATACCAATACAATGCAAAACATGAGGGGATTGAGGGCCCTGCTCTTTCGAGCTTACAATCTAGGATACCCAGAATCCAATTCAGGCAAGGTTTTCTCTGCTAAAATATTCAGCCCTGCCCAACAGTTAAAAAAAAGTGACCTGTTTCTGTAGATTTTGTGTGGTCTTTTCTAGTTCTAAGTGTATTTCTCTTATGCATTGCGGTGGTCAAGTATACTATGCCAGGCATGTTATGAATGAGTATCCATCAACCATTGTTTTACACTTGCTCCCAGAATGTCTGTACTGACTGTAATATTCTTTACATTGAGTGCATTGAGGATCAAACAATGGCAAGCAAACAAAACAGTAGGCCAGACCAGAACTCCTATTACCAGCATACCTCAGTTTGTAGCAAAGCAGTATTGAGAGCATGATCATAAAACGCATAGAGGCGGGACCAAGAAAAGGATTTCATGATTAGTAAAAAAAGAAATCCTACTTATTTTCTTGTCCAAGAGGTGGGCAACACAAGAAATGCTTAACAGGGCCAAGAAAACAAAACTAGGCACTGCCTACACGCAAAACCAGGCTGAAAGAACTTGCATCCGAAGCTGGCATTGGAGGAGTCGGCAACATCCACCCAGTAAAACAAAGGTCTGGTGTCAATCTAGACAAATACGGCTTCCTTGAAGGAGACTAATACTAGACTCCTGGACTGGGAACCTCAAATCTGAGATTAGAAAGTCTTAAAGTGAATCACTCACTCAATCAACATTGATTATTTTTAATCTTAATGTTGCTAGCATCAGTAAATAGATGGTAAAGTAAATCAGATTTACTTGTTTTTACATTTATTCAGTTACTTCCTGGTTTCCATGCTTAGGCAAATGATGTCATACATCCCAGGCGTCTTCAGGAGAGTTTTTTTCAGATAAGCACACCCTCCTGTCTGCATGCCTGAGCCAAGGGCAGATGGATTCCAGGCAATAAATGCTACATGAATCATCTTGTCCTTACTCAAGATGGCCATAGCCTGAAATGCTACAGGGTGTTTTTCAAAGTGATATCTCAGCAAGATAGAGCATTGAGACGTGGATGGATGGGGAGTTTGCTTTGATTAATAAAATTGAATTAAACAGCATTTTTGATTTGTGGTGCTGAGGTACAGTGTAATACAGCTTTAAATATATCCTGTGGAAGGAAATATCTGACCTGAGCCATGTCCAGGACTAGACCAAGATACTCCAACTTTGTGTTCTAGAATGAAGGGAGCAACAGCAACAATGGTAAGATCTCTTAAAGGATTTTGACCAGTTAGCAATAGTTTGGCACAAGAAAGTCACAGCTAAAAAGAGGTAAAGAACAGGGCCCACCAGAGACAACAGAGTTCTAGACAGGGCCTTTAAACTGCTTATCAGCTGGGTCCTTAAAGATCAATGCATCCTCCACCATTACGGTGGTCATTTTCTTAAGGAAGGACATTTCCACATTGGGGGTAGAAAAAGTTTGAACAAAATTTCTCCAAAACAGGAACAAGGTTAATAAGTGAGTGGAGCTGTCAGGAATGGACTCAGCACTGGTGGTGGGACTCGCCATCCGTGTGGGCTGCAGTACCAGGACTGACCAGCGGGTGCTCTCAGCAGCCAGAAGCTCACTCCTGCAGTCAGCCAACACCTGGGGCTGATTGCAGGAGGTGTATTTAAGGAATGACCAGGCCTGTGATCAGGGCCTTGGTGTATGTTTCCCATGAGCCCCTGTATCTTGTATCCTGTGTTCCTGTTCCTCTGCCTATCTGATTTGTTGCCGACCCTGACCTCTGCTGACTTCTCCTGCTTGATCCCTGGCTTGCCTGACCATCCTTCTGCCTGATCTTCTGTACCGCGCTGCCCGTGAGTTACGGAACCCGGCTTGTGACCCTGACTATTCTCTGCCTGCTCCTCTGGTACCTCGATGCCCGCACGTTGCTGACCTGGCCTGCCTGACTACGCCTGATGCTACCCAGACGATCCATCCCGCACGGATCTGTCCCTGTTACCAGGTCTGCCAGCCTCTTCATGTCAGGCTTTCCCACGGTACATACCCTCGGCGGACCCCTCTACCTCAGTTGGGTGCACTCAGGGGCTGCGACCTGGTCTCAGTCCTGCGCCAAGTCCATCCCCACCATCAGGGGCTCTGGTGAAAAGGCAGACTGGGGCTTAGACTCCGCGCCCTGGGGAATCCCGTTCTGTGGGTACTAGAGATCCCGCCAGGCGGTGCCTGACACTACCTAACGGCCTGCCTGACCATTCCACCTCTCCAGCCCTGACTACACCTGTGTTCCCACACATTTCTGGTCATACCCGGATCCTTAACAGGAGCAAACCAAATGTCAAGGTGTTTCCAATCTCCTTAGTGAAAATGGGTGCACTGGTAAAGGCTTTGTGGCCTTAAGAGCTGTTTAGGACCCATGACAGGAAACCACATCAGTAAAAGCAATAACCTGATCTTTTAGTTTTACAGTGGTGTGCACCACAATTGATAAGAACCAATGGTCTGTTAATTTAGAGCAAAACCAGTGGATTGAGACACCTTGATGACATGCTCATAAGTCAAAGACCAGATAGACTCAGAATCAGACAGTCTCAGGTGGCTGATGGCATAGAAGCCACCAAGGCTGAAGATAAATTGCATACAGAATATATGTGGGAGAAGTTCCATGTGGGT
Organism: Staurois parvus; assembly: GCF_062004578.1. Lineage (NCBI taxonomy): Eukaryota > Metazoa > Chordata > Amphibia > Anura > Ranidae > Staurois > Staurois parvus. Next base: position 773,513 of record NW_028318302.1, read on the forward strand.
CTATGCAAGCTGAAGCAGGGAGATGCTCCTCAATGCTGCATGACGGGAAAGAGTGCAACACTAATGACCTCAGAGCTCAACCACACAGCGCAAACCCCTTCTGGATCAAAACTGTCAGGATACAGAGAGTGTGAAAGCAACCAGAAAACTATGTAAAGAAGGCAGCTCCGGCTACTTAGCCTTACCAGCCTACTCACAAAGCGAATCTTCAGAGACAGGGAAAACACTGGGGCAGTGTCAGCGACTATGGAGCTCAAAAGCATTCTTCTGCAAACTTATCTGAATGAAGTCGGAAAAGAACCCTATGTGAAATCCAGTGCCTGAGCATACATCCCAGTGGAGTCTGGACTTGACACTCCAAAAGTCAGGCTGATGAAAGCCATTCAGAATAGTCTTCGTGGCATGAATAAACTTCTGTGTATTAATAGGATAATTCTGTGATGATTAGCTGTGAACACAGAACAAAAGAAAGTGGAGCATATAACGTACTTTAACCGCCTCCCGCGGCGCAAGGTAGTTCTCTCGTTCTGGGAGGATGTCATATGACGTCCACCCACTCTACCCATGGGGGCGTGCGGAGCGGCGATCGGTGGTGCGCTATGTCCCTGGGACACAGCGGATCACCGATCAATGGAAAGAGCCAATGATGTCGGCTCTGTCATGTGATCAGCTGTGTCCAATCGGCATTCCTCTCCTTATGAGCAGTCACGCTGACAGCTCGTGAGGAGAGGAGAGCCGGTAAGTGGCATTACTCAGAGGTGACATGTACACTGATCATCAGGGCACTGATGATCAGTGTAGCCCCAGCAGTACCACCTGCCAGCGCCCAAGAATGCCACATATCAGTGGCCATCTGAGCTGCCAGTCAGTGCAGCCAGACAGTGCCACCTAACAGTGCCATATATACGAGTGCTGCCTTTCAGTGCCCATCAGTGATGCCTGTCAATGCCCATCAGTGCCACCTACCAGTGCCTCCCCATCAGTGCAGTTTATCAGTGCCCATCACTCCAGCCTCATTAGCGCACATGAGTGCAGGAAAAAAATCACTTATTTACAAAATTTTATAACAAACTAAGAAAAAACTTTTTCCCCCCAAATTTTCAGTTGTTTTTGGTTTAGCAAAAAATAAAAACACAGAGGTGATTAAATACCACAAAAAGAAAGCGCTGTCTCAAAAAAATGATAAACATTTCATATGGGTACAGTGTTGCATGACTGCGCAATTGTCATTCAAAGTGTGACAGCGCTGAAAGCTGAAAATTGGCCTTAAAAAAAAAAAAAAAAAAAAGAGTACAGAACTGGGTAGTCTGGACCAAGTCATGATCAGTATAGTGTACAGAGGACATCACCATTTGCTCAGTATACGCCCATCCCATTGCAAACCAACTTCCATCAGTGGAACAGCAGGCATTCTCATCAGAATGCAAGCACACCTGCAGCTACTGGCCAGGCATCATTCTCAATGCCCCTAGTTCATACACATTACTTCCCTGCCCCTCCCAATGCTAACCATGTTCACACTAAACTGTCATGTGAAAGTGTAAAACCAGGCATTGCTAAAAGTGTTGGAAAATGCTTTCAGAGAGCTTTAATACTATTAGAAAATACATATGCTAACAGTTTACTATGAAATCATTTTAGTACTTCTGTATTTAAATACCTAAAACTGTTATTTTAAAGCGGTAGAAATCTGTCACTTTTACATACAGGTAAGCTTATCTGAACGCAAAATAAATTTCCTCCTAAACATGCACTGTTTAGGAGATATACGCATGTTTTGCAGCTGATGATGTCACCGGCGCATGAGCACTTACACTCTGAATTGCACATGTGCTGTCAATTCAGAACTCTATGCCAAGATCGTGACTTCTGTGCATGGTAATGTCATTGTAGCTACCCTATTCACATGGCTGGAGCCTGCGAACTCAGAAGACAAACTGGGTGAAAATGAAAGCCCAGTCAGTGGCAAAAGTACGCCACTGGAGGCTTTGTTTTACATTTAAGTCTTTCATAATGTGCTAGTTTGCAATGCATACTAGCACATTATACCATTAACTTGTGGGGGCCCAGATTATTGAATTTCTTAATTTAAATTAAACTTTACTATGCTTTAAGAGGAGTTAAATAAAATTTAAAGCTGAATTACAGGTTTGCATAGTTGCATTGGTCCATCTTGCACCAATATAAGTATACAAATATGCATGTGTCATACATGGCCTATTACTTTAGAAGAAAGAAATTACTGTAGTAGGCACCATTCCTACAGTGATTGCCACTAGCTTTCAGGTCTCACACCACATTGTGACATCACCTCCCCACCTCTCCTACCCTTAACACTCTGCATTCAATGAGAAGATGCAAGGTGTGAACTGAATGGCACCTGTGCCAAGTAAGCAACCTCCTGTGTTCATTAAGCAGCAGGGCAGCCACTTGGCATGGGACCCAGAAGCTAGCAGTAATCACTGTAGAAGTGGTGCCTACTACATTGATTTCCAGCTTCCACAGGAATTGGTCAGGTATGAAACACATACATACATACATACATACATACATAGGTCCAAGCTGGACCATTAACTATACAAAAATATGCACAACTGAAATTCAGCTTCAATTGTGAAAGTTATTTTTTCCTTCCTACTTTGTCTTTCACTATGGTTTAATCATTTTATACATTTGGACTCAAAAACTTGTAACTGTCGCTTATGAAGGGGGCAGGGTTGCTTTGCTTTGTATCCAAAAAGGCATTAAAATACCTTTTTTCACATCAGCAGTGCTTTGAAGTACAACTAAAAGGAAACCACAACCTATGACAGGGCTCTATGGTAACAGCAGACTTAACTCAAGTTATGCATGTGTGCCAAGAAAATGCTTAGGGTGTCCTGGGACCATGAAAACCCTACAATGTAAAAACTAATAAAGCTGCTATGGTAGCCCTGTGGCCACCCTATTACTGCTCCTCCCTAGTGGTTACAGTGTATGATGGGTAGCCTCTATGTATGGATAGGCAAGAGGCACACACAGCACCATAGCAATCATGAGAATAGCAGCTCTACATGGAGGTGTCAGGGTCTGTTTGTAGACTTCTAGTTGAAAGACAAAAACACATAGGCATATGCGGATACTAGTAATGTGGGTTCACGCAGTTAGCGAACAGGTCAGGTACATGTCAAATGCACAAGAGAGGGGAAATATTTTTCAGAATAACCTGCAAACAGAATTACTGAACAGCATTTAGATTCTCTATTGTCCCTTACCATGTCAACTAGTGCCACATATAGAAACATGCCAGCTGTAATAGCAAAAATCCACAACGTGATATTATTGGCATACTGTCCAACTGCTGTGCCTATAAGCATGCCTATGTAAGCCATCATTGCAGAGAGAACATTGTATACAATTGCTTGCTTTACAGTCATACCAGCTTTCAGTAACACTGCAAAATCACCTGCAGGAAAGACAACATAATTAGTTAGTTTTGCATGAAAAGCTTAAACAGGAAAGACTAGAAGCAAATTTATACAGCAGTATATCCATACCACCGCTTTTTAAAAGATAAAATCTCCTAGCACATTTATAGAACAGTGGTATACTTTACAATTTACTCTTCCTCGCTTCAGGAATCTAAAGCAAGCAAAGCACTGTTTGTTTCAATAAAAGGAAAAAGGTGCAGAGAGAAGAACCCAGTCATTAACAGGTTATGAGACTGGGATAACCATCTTAAGTGTTCTCTGCAGCGTTTTATAGAGAACACCTTGGACACTGCAGGCTTCATGTGCGTTTTAAAGATTGGTTTTAGCTTTAAAGCAATATTTCACTAGCTGAGCCTTTTTAACCTGCTTATATGTAAAGTGTCAACTAAGACCCCCTTCACATATGGCATTTTGGGATCTCAGGCCAAATCGCTCTGACTCTGCCAGCAACCCCAAACCAAAACGCAACATGCATGCTCGGGTACCATTCATTTTCAATGGCACCTAAATGCCAGCACAGTTTTGCCACAATAGTCACATAAAGGCAGAAAGCTTGGTGCAATGCGGTCTGCCATGATTTATTGCTTGGCAAAACCGCACTGCGTTTAGGTGACATTAAAAATGAAGGGCACCTGAACGTGCGTGGTGTGTTTGCCAATATTTCAGTGTGATTTGTGATCGTGGGCAGAATCACAGTAATTCTGCCTGAGATCTCAAAAGGCCAGATGTGAATGGGCCCTAGGCCTAAGGCAGTGTGTTGCTTTCCAAAAGGTGGAGGGAGAAAAGTCACAGAAATTGTTGATTTACTTTTGGGTTGCGGAACACACAAGTACCAGCATATTTTTGGATACTGAACTGAAGCTTTTAGAACTCTGTATCATACTGCACTTACACAATTTTTTTTGTTTTTAAGGAAGCTTGGTCACTTAGCACAACCTTTTTTTATTCACATTTTTCTTGATATACCCATCGCAATTATGCAGCGGAGACAAATTACTCGTTTTATTATTTTGATGCAATCGCAGGGTAATTCTGAGCTTTGTTACATGTTAAAATGTGTCATGTGTATAGAAAACACTTATGCTGTGCTACCCTAAAAATTCAATGTTTAAAAAAAAAAAAATTGCAATTTTTTCTGTACTAAAAAAACCAAAAAAAAAAACCAAACAGTTTATATACAAACTGAATTGAACGAAAAATAGGGTTCATTCACACCAAGTCTATCAACCTGCATTTTGCTGTGCTGGGTAAATGCAGGTCACTCCAAGAGCAAATAAATAATGACTATGTACCTCGTTGACACTGCAGCATAACATTGCATGCAAATGCATGTCACGGCCCACAATTTTCAGTGCAGAGAGTGTATTGGTACATACCCTCAGTAGGCAACCACATTTTAGTGTACAAACATGAAATAATGTTCTGATGCTTATAGTTTGCTTTGTATGGTTTAATTTTCTGTACTACTGTTTTTATGCTTTGGCTTAAAAGCAAACAATGGATATTTCTTGATACAACATACACACAAATCCTACCCAATTCGTGTGGCAGCTCATGGCAGAACACAGCTACGGATGTGCTAATTCCCCCAGTAAGACCTGCACTGAAAGCTGCACCTGGAAACAAGACAAACCATCAGAGAGAAACAAGGATTCTAGAGTGACTGTATGCTCAAATCATTACTCTTTATACAAGTCTTGAAAGTATAACAAATAATATTTGTATATTGCAGGTTTATTAAGAAAGGCAAACAAATGCAAGGAATCTAGTTATTCATTTCATGAAGAGAAGTATTCCTTAAAACTCTGCACTTACCTATAGCTAAACCATCACTGAAATTGTGCATGCCATCACCCATTATAACCATCCAAGCTATACTGGCAATGCCAGTGTTTTTCAGATCTTTTCCAGAATGACAATGACCATGGGAATGATGGGAGTGTTTGCTAGGATTGTGTTTCTTTGATACCGCTTCCTTTGTGTGATTACTTTCATATTGTCCATCATCCACACTTTGATCATCATCATAAGATCCATCTTTATTATTGTGTTGCATTTCTTCGTCAACTGCAACAAAAACCTTTACAGGAGACTGAAGACTATCAACATACGTCATTTCTGTTTCATTTAGTCTCTGAGCCTCAGTAGCCGCTTGATCCTCAGTTCCTAAAAAAAAGAAAAAAATAACTGAGCAGCATTTACTTTAGGCAAACAAGTATCAAAGATGATGCTGCAGCACTAAGATCTCTGCCCCCAGCTACATCACCAACCTGGTCTCAAAATATTAACCAAACCGCTCTCTATCCTCCCAAGACCTTTTGCTCTCTAGTTCCGTGTTACCTCCTCCCATGCTCGCCTCCAGGACTTCTCCCAAGCTTCTCCCATCCTATGGAACTCTCTACCCCAATCTGTCTGGCTGTCTCCTAATCTATCCACCTTTAGACGATCCCTGAAAACCTCTCTTTAAAGAAGTCTATCCTGCTTCTACCTAGTAAACCGCCATATATTTCCTCCATCAGCACATCCCCCCACAGCTATTACCTTTTGTATCACTCAACCCTTCCTCCTAGATTGTAAGCTCTAACGAGCAGGGCCCTCTGTTTCCTCTTGTACCAAATTGTATTGTAACTGTAATGTCTACCTTCATGTTGTAAAGCGCTGTGCAAACTGTTGGCGCTATATAAATCCTGTATAATAATAACTAAGATACTAGGTTTTGATTATTTGATTATTGGGACAATGTGTAGCATTATTTACTTTGTCTTCTCTGCACAATACTGTGAAAACATGCCAGGTAAACTCCAGTTAATCATTCCAGATAAGGCTATGGGTATTGGGAAAAATGGTAACCCCCCCACACAAAAAAAACAAACAAAAACAAATGGTAATTTAAAAAGCATATGCAAATCCTAAATACGCCCTCATCCAAAGTAAATAAAAATTACACAGTGAACATAATCCAGAAGAAAGGGAAAAGCCAAGAAATAAGGACTGCCTGCCTGACCTAGATACTAACTTCTGGAAATTTGCCTTGTTTAGGCTTTACACACATACACATGAACCCGTAACAGTGTTTATTGTGGACGTATTTCCACATACTAGAGACATTTGTAGCACACAGCCACCCATAGTAATGAATGGCTGGTACACTAGCTTTACGCAGTCATACATCATACCGGCATAAACTCACGCATGAGTAAAGATTCCTGGCAGCACACAAGCCACATTCAGGGGGTTTACACAAGTACAGCATTTACCCATGTACAACTATAGTAAAGCCATTCATTACTATGAGCAGCTGTGTCACCTGGGCACAGAAAACCGCCTGTAATTTACACTGGGCAACCTCATGTGGCAGTGTGCATGAAGCCTTAAATGTAATACCGTGTTTCCCCGAAAATAAGACACTGTCTTATATTTTGTTTGCCTCAAAAAAACACTCTAGGTCTTATTTTCGGGGTAGGTCTTATTTTTTTAATGTGCAGGTGTGGACAGGGGGTGCAGAGGCGAGCTGCAGACAGTTGTGGATGAAGTTTACTATAGAGAGGGCCAGCTGATGACAGATGACAGTTGTGAGCTGCAGTCAGGTGTTGCAGAGGTGAATTGACAGGTGAGTTTCAAATAGGGTGCAGGGATGAGCCACAGGCAGGGTGCAGAGATGAGCCACAGGCAGGGTGCAGAGATGAGCCACAGGCAGGGTGCAGAGATGAGCCACAGGCAGGGTGCAGAGATGAGCCACAGGCAGGGTGCAGAGATGAGGCACAGGCAGGGTGCAGAGATGAGGCACAGGCAGGGTGCAGAGATGAGGCACAGGCAGGGTGCAGAGATGAGGCACAGGCAGGGTGCAGAGATGAGGCACAGGCAGGGTGCAGAGATGAGGCACAGACAGGGTGCAGAGATGAGGCACAGACAGGGTGAAGGGGTGAGTTGGAGACGGGATGCAGAAGTGAACTGCAGGTCCTATCTTCACAGTCAGTGCACCAAGCGCACTCACCACTCCGCCTCTTCCTCACTGGCCAGTGATCACCCCTGGGGCATTGGCTTCCATGCATTAGGCTGCAGGATGAGATTCCCTGCCCCACCCCTAAACACACTGTACCCTCAGATATCTGTTCCTTCCCTGTCCCACAGTGAGTACAGAGGTAGGGAGTTCTGTGGGAGCATATGGTGCTATTACTTACAAGAGGGATTGTCACTTGGAAACACAAAAGCCGCGCTTCTGTGATTATAGGAGACAGTAGATATTGGTGTACACAGGGCCAGTGCCAGAGGTGGTGGAACAGCTGATCACAACTAGGTCTTATTTTCAGGGTAGGTCTTATACTTCAGCAATTCCCAAAAATAGGAGTAGGTCTTATTTTTGGGGTAGGTCTTATTTTGGGGGAAACAGGGTACTATCTCCCCTCAATATTTCATTAAAGGGAAAGTAGAATGATTTTGTACATAAAGTAGCAAGAAAAGTATGTGATCCCCTTTGAATTAACTGGTCTTCTGCAGTAATTTGCCATAAAATGTGATTTGATCCTCATCTAAGCCACAATGGACAAACACAATGTGCTTTAGCTGATAACACCAACAATTCTAATTTCTCATGTCTTTATTGAATACACCCATTAAATATTCACAGTGCTGGAGGAAAAAGAACCCTTGGAGTTATTTGCTGGCTGAATCTCCTTTGGCAGGAATGACTAGTAAACACTTTCAGTAACTCTAGATCAGACCTGCACAATGTTCAGATGGAATTGTCGACTATTCCTCTTTACAAAACGGAGTCAGCTTAGACGCATTTGTATGATGTCTGGTGTGTACTGCTCTCCTGATGTCATTCCATGGCATCTAGATTGGGTTTAAAGCAATATTAAACCCAAAAGCAAAACATATTGCAGCTTACCAATTCTTAGATGTGATGGCTTTATTAGTTTTCTTTTCTTCTATTTTCATCTGGCTATTCAGCCAGCAACTCTGCTATTTTTCTCAAGTTCAAGTTCTCCAGCAGACCGTATCAGTTCACATACATGAGGCAACCCATTTACCACTGACAGGGGCAATTAAAATGCCCAGCTTTTATTTATTCATATAAAATCTTAAACCCAAAAGAAAAAAAATGTTTTGCTGTAGCTTCTTATAAATTGTTAGCTGGAGTTTAGCTTCAATTTGTAATATTTCACATTTGCTAATACATTTAAACACACGTACCCCCACCCCGGCTGACAATGCTGTCTGCTGTGTCCTATGCTCATCCTACAAAGTGGTGTCTCACTAATACTGGAAGTGAGAGTTTTTTGAGAGATATGATTCACATAAGCCGATGCTTCTTATGAACAGCAATCCTCTAATGTTTCAGTGTCTTAGCAAACTAGCTCTAAACTACATTTCCAAACTCACTGCATTAAAATGTTACAAAACCCACAACAGTAAAACCAGTCTGCATATGCAGTAAAGCATGCTTGTTATACTCACACTGGAACCTAAGGGGTTAATCCTTTGTATTGTGTAAAGACCGTTTGATCCTGTCTTCTCTGTCACTCCTCTTGTTCAAAATGTCCACATCTCATCTCCTGATCAGACAGACTGAACCTGTAGCCACATGCACATGCTCAGTTTAGTGTGGATTGCTAGTTTTTTTTTTTTCTTGGGAGAGGGCATGTGATCAGCACAGGGCCAATCAGCACTATGCAGACAGAGGTCAGGGGTTTTGCATCCTCCTAGAGCAGAAAGAAAATTCCTACAAGCTTTAACCAGTGCTCAGATGAACACTGATAGAAGACACAACACTGCTCTAACTGCTGATGACAAAAGCAGTTTATTATGCATTTAGCAGTTTATATTTACTAAAATAAATGCATTTCCATGTTCTGTGTACTATGGGAGACCAGATATAGTGAATGCATGGTCCTGGGTTTAGTAACACTTTATTTGGACTCCAGGTGTGCAAACTACTGACTCCAATTAGCTTTCATTGAAGTAGTTAGTCTATGGTTTCACCTAATTTTTTCCCCCAGCACTGTGAATGTTTAATGTGTGTGTTCAATAAAGCCAAGAAATTTGAATTGTGTGTGTGTTATCAGCTTGGGCATATTTTGTTTGTTTATTGTTGTGACTTGGAAGAGGATCAGATAACATTTTATGGCAAATTACTGCAGAAAACCAGTTAATTCCAAGGGATTTGCATACTTTTTTGCCACTGAAATGTTTTATATGACCATTAGGTAGTCTTCTCCAGTCAGCATTTGAAGGGTTTTAAGCTCCTTTTCTTATGTTTCTTTCTGACCTCAAAGGCTCAAGCTGAAATTTACAAACACAATTAGTCATATGAGGGGCTCATCCACTTCCCTTTCTGAATGTTTTAATGACAGAAATAGTTTTTTTTTTTTAAAAAAGAGACAGCTATGGCTTTATGGTCTTTTTAGATGACCAATAGATGTTAGATCTATTGTATATGTGGTTTGCATATGTTGTGAACAAATGCAGTAATCACAGTAGCCAATCAGAATTTCTCTTGTATTGGTCTCACTTAAACACAAAAATTTAATAAATGTGATTGGTTGCTAGCAGTTACTTTGTTTCTTTTAGCACAAATCACAGACTTCAAAACATTACTTGCTGCCAGTAAATGGTCTTTTTAGTTTAGCTTAAAGTGATATTAAGGGCTAAGATTTTGTGAAAATGCATTTGTTTTAGAATGCATGAATGTAAAAAAAAACTTGAGCCTTTAGAACTACTTTAACCGCCTCCCGTCCGCCATATAAGGCAACGACGGGAGGGCGGCGCTTCTCTCGTTCTGGGAGGACGACATATAATGTCCTCCCACTCTGAGTGTGGCGATCATTGGTGCGCTGTGTCCCTGGGACACAGCGGATCATCGATCACTGTAAAGAGCCGATGACGTCGGCTCTGTCATGTGATCAGCTGTATCCAATCACAGCTGATCACATGTAAATAATAAATGCTGGTTATCAACAGTCCTCTCCTCCCGCCAAAAGCTCAAGAGGAGAGCCAGTAACTGGCATTCCTCAGAGGGGACATCTACACAGATCATCAGGGTACTGATGATCAGTGTAGCCTCATCAGTGTCACCTGTCACTGCCATCAATGCCACATAGCCTACCAGTGAACATCAGTGCCGCCTAACAGTGCCCGGTAGTGCCACCTAACAGTTCCAATCAGTGCTGCCTATCAGTGCCATATATGAGTGCTGCCTTTCAGTGCCCATCAGTGGTGCCTGCCCATGCCCATTAGTGCCACTTATCAGTGCTACCTATCAGTGCCCATTAGTGCAGACTCAATAGGGCACACTACTGAAGGAGAAAAATTACTTATTTACAAAATTTTATAACAAACTAGGAAAAAACTTTCTTTTTTTTTCTCAAAATGTTCAGTATTTTTTAATTTGTTTAGCAAAAAATAAAACCCCAGTGCTGATTAAATACCACCAAAAGAAAGCACTGTCTAAAAAAAAATATGATAATTTTGTTTGGGTGCAGTGCTGCATGGCCTCGCAATTGTCACTCAAATTGCGACAGCACTGAAAGATGAAAATTGGCCTGGGCAGGAAGGGGGTAAAAATGCCCGATAGGCAAGTGGTTAAATAACTGAATGCTTGAGAGTTACTCACAGATTTTCATTAATACTGAGTTTTGGAAACTTTAAGGACCCATGAACACTGCTGATCTTTACTGCGTGCATTACAGCTTGCTAAAAAGCATGTGTCCAGTCTCCCTATAATAATAATAATAATAATAATAATAATAATAAAAAAAAAAAATAATAGTGCGTTTCCATGCCTGCACTGCAGTGCATTTTGAAAAATAAGGCATATCTGTGTTAGTGGGTTGGATGCCCAAAGAAATAAATGGCATGGTTACTAATGGATTAAAACGCATGCTGTGTTTTGATGCAATTATTAACAAGCTTTGGTCAATGACTGTCCACTCCAAATCCTACATTCAAAAACGCATTGGAAACGTGTGTCAACACACACTGATAATGCACCTGCCTGTTGTGCAGAGGGTTTGTTAATGAGTTTGGCCACTGTAATCAAGATTGTTCCTTATGTGTTCTACAGAAGATTAATATAAGGATACCATCACTGCACCAGAAGTTGTAATATCATCCCCTTACCCAGCATATAAACTCATTGATGTTATGTCTTTATACACAAAGTAACAATTTCTATTAACTGTAACTAGGTAACCTAAAAATAATTTAGCTCATAACACAGCATACAAAAGATTTTAAAGACAAAAAAACATCAGGAAGATGGATATTTATGACCACCACAAACAGCTCCTTCAAAAAATTGAATAAGAGAACAATGGAAAAAAAGCATTAGTCAATCAAGAGAGTCTTTGATAAAAAAAAACACCTTTACCTGCTAACGGCTTGAGTTGTAGCCATTCGGCATCTGACCTTCGATTTAATTTGTGATCGGACAGCTTTCTTCCAACTGTAGACTCATCACCTTTAGGTTTTCGTCTTAACCTACTTTTAATTCCCTAAATAAAAGAAAGCCCTTGAAACAGTTATCTGATTTAAAATGGAAGACTTATTTACTAGACAAATTTTAAATGACAAAATCAAACTACACAGTTACCTGATCACCTTGGGCAAACGAGTCCACACAAATACAAATGCAGCCATTACACAAATACATTTTTCACTCAACTCTTATTATGCAACAATATTGGTTAGTTGTGGGATTTTGAACATGCTGAGCCATCTTACATAGATTGGTCAACATATTAGTTCTTAACACCTGAATTTGTAATATAATCAACTAGCATTGGCTTTATCTGATCCTGCTCAGTTTTAAGAACCATTTAAAATAGTTTTAGAGCCAAAGTTGTAAGTTTTTATAAAATTTTAGATTTTATTTTGCAAATATCTTTCAGGTTGGAAATATAAAGTCTTCTCACTCTTGAATTTTAGTTATGCAAGTAAAATGGTAAAGTTTGCATACAAATGAAACTATTAACGTACACTAGGGACAGCAAATTGTCCTTGCAACATAAACCAATTCAGTGCTGTAACTGATCGTTGCATGTTCTCCCTGTGCCTGCGTGGGTTTCCTCTGGGTACTCCGGTTTCTCCCAAAACATGCTAGTAGGTGAATTGGCTCCTATCTAAATTGGCAATAGTATGTGTATGTATGAATTTAAGTTAGGGACCTTAGATTGTATGCCCCTTGAGGGTTAGGGACTGATGTGAATGTACAATATATATATATATATATATATATATATATATATATATTCCATCCATCACATTGGGCTCTACAACACTGCTAAAAGAGTATATAGTGTCAAAAAACGAGAAGGAAAAAAGGAACAGCTCCTCTGAGTGCAGTATGCTTAAAATAGGTTTAAACGTATACAAAGAAAGCAACTCACAAAAATTGTGGTAAAAAGCGCTTTTTGAACATAGGTCCCATTCTTTGGCTCCTGGGTGGTCCCTCTGGGTGTCACAGTATCCAAGTTGGCAGTGGCGCTGGTGGTTTCCAGCGCTTACTGCTCTGTCCATGGAATGCTGACAGACGGGGATGACGTCAGGTGGAGGTGGCTCACGTTCGGAGAATGTGTACTCCTTACTCTCTCAGCGTTCCACAGACAGAGCAAGAAGCAATGGAAACCACCAGTGCCACTGCTGGCTTGGATATTGCGACATCCAGGAGGGACCACCCAGGAGCCACACAGCAGGAATTATTTTTAAAGCGCTTTTTATCACAATTTTTGTGAGTTGCTTTCTTTGTCTACATTAAACCTATTTTAAGCATACTGCTGCACTCATAGGTGCTGTTCCCTTTCTCCTCCTTTTTAAAAGAGCTTGAACATGAATAAGAATAAAGTACAATATACAAATGCAATATACATTGATCTTTTATCAATTTTTTAGATTTGGAACTGTATGCTAAAAATTGTCTGAGGACTAGGTCCTTCAAGGACACAGACAGGTAGAGTTTCATTACGTTGTCATTACCCCGTGTGGTTGCGGAAAGTGGCTTGAGGGCAGTTCCTCAGAATGAGGAGAAACTGCTCTAATGATTATCTTAGCCAAGCTCAGGTGCTGAAACACAGATTTGTCCATAAAGTTTAAAAAGAAAGGGGTCTTGATTGAGAAAAAAAAAAAAAAACCCAAAAAAACAAAACAAAAAAAAAGTGGTTAACTACACTGTGTGCACAATTAGGCAAGTTGTATTTTTCAGGATTAATTTAATTATTGAACTACAGTGCTCTCGGTCAAATCAAAATGTTAATAAACCTCAGACCTGAATATTTACGTACAAGTGAGGTTTCTTAAGAGAATATCTATGTGTGCACAATTATTGGGCAACTATTAGATAATAAACTGAGAAGGGAAAATTCTCGTTTTTCATTTAGTTGCATAAGAATTCTGCACACTAATATTTGCCCAATAATTGTGCTCACAGATATTCAAAGAAAGCAAAAAAAAAAATTAAAGTGACCAATATAGTCACCCTTCTTTTCAAGAACACAGATTCCATTCATGGAATCTGTCAGTTTCTTGATCTGTTGACAATAGGCTTTTTGTGCAGCACCAACCACAGCCTCCCAGACACTGTTCAGAGAGGTGTGCCGTTTTCCTTCACAGTAAATCTCCTGTTTAAGAAGAATTCTTAATAGGGTTTAGGTGGGGTGAGGAAGGGGACCATGCTATTATTCTTTCATCTGTATACCTTTATGGGCTAGCCACGTACTGGAGCACTTTGATGCATGCGATGAAGCATTAACCTGCATAAATATAAAGGAAGGTCTTCTTCAAAAATGTAGACTTTTTCCTGTACCACTGCTTGAAGAAAGTGTCTAAAATCTTGCGGTAGGTTTGGAAGTTGATTTTGAGCCTATCTTCAACCCAAGGCCCAACTAGTGCATCTTTATTAATACCAGTGCATACCAGTATCCCACCTCCAACTTGCTGGCATCTGAGTCGACATGGAGCTCTGTGCCTGTTACTGATCCAGCCATGGGCCCATCCATCTGGTCAGTCATTTCATCAGTCCATAAAACCTTTGGGCCAAGAAATATCTGAAGACAGATTTTTCAGTCTAGATGTTTCAACTTGTACTTCTGGGAACTCCAGGTAGGTTTCAGTTCTGGAATATGACAGCACCTGAGGATAATGGGTTCCTGGTAGCTTCGCGTTTGATTCTTCTCAAATATTTGGCAATTAATTTGCATCCTTTTCTCAATGTTTCTTGTGACCCTGTTGACTATTTGCAACAAAAAAGTTTGACGGTTCTGTGATCACGCCCAATATTTTAGCAAATTCAAGAATGCAGCATCCCTCTGAAAGACTTACAATTTTTGACTTTTCAGATAAACTTTCAGATGACTTTTTAGTAACTCTTAGCCTATTTTGCCTGAGGAAAAGAAGCTGCCTAATAATTATGCACACCATTATATAGACTGTTAATCTCCTTCGGCCACACCCTCCCCCATTACAAAAACACATATCTGATCTGCATTAACCACTTCCTGTCCGGACACTTTTACCCCCTTCCTGTCCAGGGCAATTTTCAGCTTTCAGCGCTATCACACTTTGAATGACAATTGCGCGGTCATGCAACATTGTACCAATATGACTTTTTTACCATTTTTTTGAGACAGAAAAAGCTTTATTTTGGTGGTATTTATTCACCGCTGGGATTTAAATTTTTTTTGCTATGTAAATGAAAAAGTGCAAAAAATTTAGAAAAAAGTGTTTTTCTTATAACATTTTGCAAATAAATAATATTTCATCATAAATCTTGGCCAAAATTTATTCTGTTATCTTTTTAGTAAAAAACAAAATACGCCAAATTAGTTTATAACCAAAAATTATAATTTTTACACATTTTGTTTACATTTTTATTTTATTTTTTTATATTCTTGTTTTATTTTTTTTACATACTGTCACCCTAGTACATGGTGACACTACTACTTGTGGGGGGTGATGAAGATTTTTTTTTTTTTTTTTTACAGTGATTGCTTTTACACCCATATAGGATGTAAAAGCAATCATTTCTCTTTCTCTCTGTCTGCATTCTTGCAGCCATTGAGAAATACTGTGTAAGCTGTGATTGGTCAGAGCTTGTCACATGGTACAAGGCTATTGTAAATAGCCTTGTACCATGTGACCTCTGTGATCATTCACAGATTTTACATGTAGTAAGCAATGATGTCACAAGTGACATCTTGCTTACTACTTTGCATTTGATCACTGATTGGCCAATCAGTGATCACTGATTGGCCAATCAGTGATCACATGATCGGGACCTCGTACAGAGGTCCCGTCCGGCGATCGGTGTTTCACTGTGTCCGGAGGACACAGCGGGCACCGGTTCGCGGTGCTACGTGCTCCCAGGGAGCATGCACAACTAGAAATAGCGGGTGCCGTTTATGAATGGCAACCCGCCCCTGGAGTGCCACCGTCCTGCCGTTTAAAAACAGTAGGCGGACAACAAGTGGTTAAACAGCCGTTTTTTTCATGATCCTTGCTACACAATGCCCACCTGCAGAACAGCCTGTAATGGGATATTTTTATCTATTTTTTTTTATAAATAACCTTTTTGCTATCTGTATTCTGCACTACCGGTCCCGCTGCCTTGACGATTTTCTAGGACTCTTGGGATATCGGCGTCATTTATACCAGGAGGCTTAGGGAAGCCGAATGGTGAAATCTTGCAGTATTTCTTGAAATGAAGTGACATTATTGGGAGGATTGATTGACAGGTTGCCATAACAAGAAGAAAGTAAGAGCTGGCTTCAGATGCCCACACTAGTAATGGCTGCTGCCTGTCTGCCGAGATCCTGCTGAGGAATGTCACATTTACAAGTAAGCAGAAGACACACACTTAGAACAATGTCTTTAAAAAAAAAAAAAAAAGTCTGTAATTGGAGGGATGAGCCGACTGCTCCATCTTCCATGCCCTCATCCAGCTGTTGGACAGACGCATTCCTCCATCCAAGCTCATCCCATGTAGAAACAGGATCGTCTAAATAAGCCAGCACTTGCTGCATCCGCCATAAGACCTCCGTTTCCATAGCTGTGGGTGGTATCTGTCTCTTCTCTCCTGCTATCCGAATCTTGGAACCCGGTGGTGGTTTGGATGTGTTTACAGCTTGGAAGCACAATCCCATCGCTTGCCACCAATGTAACGGAACCGGACCCCAGACTGCACTTGGGTATATTCCGTTATACCGCAGCTTCCCTGTCCGAACATAAATCCACAGACCACACCCTTGAAATCCCTCAGGAAATAGACAGCACCCGACTCTTCTTAAAACAGGAAGTCAACTCCTTTATTTTACACACACAACAAGTTATATACACAGGGCGGGTAAACACAACCAGGAACAGGTAACACATCATCAGCCCACCCTATCAGTGGGGAGGGCTACAGGAAACACATCATCACCCCTCCCCGTCCAACCAAAACACAGAACAATGGGGCAGCACATGGAAAAAGGACAATAGACAGCCATGTGGCCGAGAACAAAGGACAACACACCAATACACAATAGACATACACACCCTGTACCCTAACAGGCACAGGGTCACTTAAATATAAAAATTTGGGAAGATGATTCAGAGGTCCCCCCACCCCCAAAAGTCACTCCCATCACACACTGCATTTACAGTGGCAAGAAAAAGGTGTGTGAACCCCTTAGAACTAACTGGTCTTCTGCAGTAATATTCCATAAAATGCAATCTGATCCTCATCAGAGTCACAAGAGACAAATACAACGTGCTTAAGCTGATAAACAAAAAAGAAAAGACACTCAAACACTGTAAAATTGCTGTAAGAAGCATCAGCTGTTGTGAACCATGCATCACAAAAAGGAGCGCTCTAAAGACATAAGGCTGAAAAGGGACACAAAGCCATCTCAAAGTGCTTAGACATCCATCAGTCAATAGACAAATGGTCTATAAATGGAAACACTTTAATATTGTGGCTACTCTTGCTAGAAGTGGGCACCTAGCCAAGATGACTCCCAAGGCACAATGCAGAATCCTCAATGAGGTAAGGAAGTAACAGCTAAAGGCCTGAATACATCACTAGAACTGGCAAACATTCCTGTGCATGAGTCTACCATACACAAGTCTTTGAACAGGCAGGGTTGTCCATGGCAGAATGCCACAGAGGAAGCCACTGCTCTCTAAGGAAAACAGCATATCTACCAAAGAGCACCTTGGCAAACTACAACGCTACTGGGAAAATTTTATAGACTGAAGAAACCAAAGTGGAACTGTTCAGGTAGACTACTCAGCTCTATGTATGGCTCAAAGTGTTTTTACATACTTTTTCTAGCCACTGTATTTGGAGTTTAACCAAAAATATTAAGCAACCAAATAAAAAGTGATCCTTTTTTTTTCCTTTTTTAAAGAAGAAATATTGCTTTAACTGACATGCAGACCAAAGTTTACCCCTTTGATCTGCTACAAATGAAGCAAATACAATTGTGGCAAAAAATTATATTGCTGCATTTTAATTCTTATTGGCACTGCAGAATACGGTTTTGTGAGTACCATTGTACACAAAACAGCAAGAGCTACTCCTGTAGTACAGGACAAATCTCATTGCTAATAAATGGAGCCAGAAAATCTGGGAACTCTAGGAAAGGAAGAGCTACAGGGCATACCACACACCCCTAAGATATTAAGATGAAGCTTTTAGGGGGTATGTGGTAGTCGTCAACTGGCATTCATACACACAGGCAAATACATTTAAATCAATTTACTTTTAGCATAGCCAAGTAAACAATTATAAATAAGCAAGTAGAACATACCCTTTGCTCATTATAGTGTTTAAACATTCGGAGACAGTGCTCGACTATAAACAAAAGATAAATGCCACCAAGCGCAACTAGGCCTTTCATAACACTGTCATACTCCTGGTTTTCCACATGGTCTAAGTCTTTACTGTGGCTGTGTCCAGACTCTTCAGAACCATGATCATGCCCACCTTGTGACTGCATGAAAAAGAAAAAAAGAAGAGAAAAAAAAAAAAAAAGGTTAAGAAAATAAAGACAATGAAAAACCTTATGCAATTTTATAAAGCAGATATCCCCAAAAACAAGTAGAAGGCAGATGCAAGTAGACCGCCTCTTTTGCTGACGCGCTTTCTGAATTAAATACAACCGAATCAACGGCTCTGGTGCAGTTTTGCTTAAACAAGCTGAAGGTAGAAGCCGTTTGGTTACTATGCATAGCCACTGTGTGCACCAGTTTTAGTAAATCTCCCCCTTTGACTCAATTTGCAGTTTCAGGAGGATTGTTAGATCTTGCTTCTGTTAGTTTGGTGAAATTTCATCTTGGATGTGTTTTTATCTAAACAGGAATACAGGAGACCTTTAACCCTTTTGCTGCCACTGATATTTGCCATATGTCAGCAGCAGGGAATGGGGGTTTTACGCACATTAAAAGCAGCAGCCAGGAAAAAGTAATACTGACAAGCCGACTGTGGCTTCTTTGACACATCCTAGCAAATGTCGATCTCATACATCACTCCCGGGTCTAAAAGATCCCTGATGTCTCAAATGAAGGAAACCTGTCACTAAGAAGCATCACACAAGTAATCAAGTTTTTTCCCCCCACAAAATTGTATTCCTTATGTGATGCTTGAACAAAACATATACAAACAGAAAAAAACATATCACAAGACTGGGAATCCTGCCGTCTTGGAAGACTCATGAAAATATAGTTACAGGTATGTCCAACTCCAGTTTTCCCAGTCTTCCAGGACTGCATATGAGAGGATTAGCAAAAACTTATCAGACTAGGGAGAGACAATAAAAATAGCCTGAGACCTTACCACACACAGAGCTGACCATAAATATCACAGATATGGTGACCCATGTTCTATTATATTCTCAGATAGAAAACCAAGGCAGGAGGCCGAATTGCAGGAAAATGTGTAAGTCATATCAGAAAATAACTCAAATCTACACGGGACGGATTCCAAAAAATGTATATCAGGTATAAAAGAACCAATTCCTAGAAAGGCCTTGGTCAACGAAGAACATATGAATGCCCTAAAAGGAGCCAAGTTCCCCTACATTGTGCAGAAATAAACAGCTATACCGAATAAATTTGTGTTATGTTGGCACCACTGATACCCCAAGCTACTGCACAACTAATGCCACTGAAGCAAATAATCAGTAGGGTGTTGGCTTAAATGCAAACATAAATACAGCACTTTAGGAAATGTTAGGGGATACCAAAATTCCTCTGGAATAAGTCTCCAAATGAACATTTTACCTGTGGGGAGAGTATAGTGCCACAGATGTGAAAAACGTCCTTAAGGTTAATGACAACCAGTAACAAGTAGTACAGGTATAATCAACTAGCAGTTAGACAAAAACAATCCATACAACCACTCACCCACAGAACCTGGGGACCTTTGCCCAAGGTAGACAAAGTGTGAATTTCCCAACTTAGAGGCCATGAAAAAATGTATGTGAGGACTAAGCAACTATAAAACATTTAACTCAGTGAAACATCCAATTTCTGGAGTACCCCTAGAAGTTACATGTGACAGGAACCAGAGGTGAAATACAGCAGCAGGAATCATAAGACCCTATTCAAACTTAGCAATTTGGAATAGTTAAACAGAATTGCTGCAATTCTGCCCATGATTCCAAATCACAGTAAAAACACATGACCCGAGTTTGGATGCCATAATTCCTAATGCCACCCCAAAAGAGGCACAATTTTGCCACAACAGAATTGCAAGGAAGTCCCGGGAAACGTGCCTTTAAAAATTGAGAAGCTTGCCACTCAAAAAAGCAGCGGGAGCTTCTTTTGGCCAACATGCAGAGAGCAGCCCAAGCCAAACACCTTTGAGGTAGCCAAACCCAGGTAACAGCTAATAGAAAACAATTTGATCAGTCAGCCTACAATGGTCTGGAAACTTTCGCTAATACATGGTATAATGCAAAAAACACACTTTCCCTTGAATATCAAGTGTTTTAAAAGGGCATCCACATCTTTTAAGGACACTTAATCTCTGAAGATTTAATCTACTGCATTCCCTACTGCCAGGGGAATGAGGAACTATACTCACAGGAAGAGTCATCATCTCCCCTTAAAAGTTGAGAACATTTTCTTTCCCAAGATCTACTAGACGCATCCAGCTTGGAAAGAGTAGTGGGGCCAGTAAATGCCCCTCAAGATCTACCATCTAAGGATCCCCAGCTGACACCACAGGAGGAGGAGATATTTTCATGGGTCAGGTTGGGCAGGGGTCTCATATCTACCAAGAAAGACCCAAAGATTGGAAGGTGGAGGCCAATTCCTGTAGAAGAGGTTGCTACAAGCATTGGCAGATTCCTCCACCTATGAGCTAAGTCCTAAAGATAACCAATTGAGAAAATCATCGGGACCCCTAAAATTCCCTTTAAGAAGCCCTAAGCAGAGCCCATGTGAGATTACAGGCTAGATGAATACCTATGAACAAACACTAGTGAAAGCAAGTAGGTACAACTACCTCTAGCTTACCTGTGTCCTGCTGGTACCAAGGGTGCCTGAATCTGCCAGAGCTGCAGCCTGCATTGAAGAATCCAAAATACTGTATTCGCTTCTCCACCAGTAGTGTGTTGACAGCCATTGCTGGAAGGAACTGTCATTAAGGAACTAATCGGCTTTTCTGCTTTGCTGAGAATGAGCCTTGGAACCAGTACCTTAAAATAACTTCAACCCACCTGGCTTAATGCCTGGCATCATCCGGTCATAAAGGAACACAGTCAGGCCACATAAACATGACTGATACAGCTACCGCATGAGCCTCTGCCAAAAGTGCACGCACCCAGATAGGGAACCCCCGCTGCCCATGTTGGCCCGTCAGGGAAGATTCTCACTTCCAGATTTGGCCTTCGCCAGCCATGGAAGGAGATATGGAACCAAGTCCCACCTTTCTGTACTGAGAAAGGGTCCTACAGGGCAATCTAGCAGAGAAGCTTATTAGCTACTCCAAGGGGAGCCAGGCAGATAAAGGGGTGGATGGACAAATAGGATAGCCAAAAACAAGAGGACTCCCTCACCCAGGTTCCAGGTGATCCAGCAAATCTGCCTGTAGGAAATACAAACTACCCAGTTCAGCATGAGGACTCCTTTTAAAAAGTGTATTTAACGATGGGTTTCCTGTTCTGATTGGAGGAAGTGCGTATGTGTCAAATGCTGTCCTGGATGATGATTTGGGGAAAACACACTATTAAGCAGCATGGATTACCATGATTGTGGTATGTCTGGGACCTTACTCCAGGGAGCAAGTGGTGATGCTGGGTGATGACTGAAAATAAATAGCTCAAGCATTTTCAGGAGAAAAACAAAATCACTGTCAAGGTGCATGCATTAAACCCTTCAATACTGGGTACTTTTACCCTGCTCAGGCCAATTTTCAGCTTTCAAACTTTTGACTGACAATTGCACAGTCATGCAATGCTGTACCCAAATGACATTTTTATTATTTTGTTTACATAACTAGAGCTTTCTTCTGGTGGTATTTAATCACTACTGGGTTTTTTATTTTTTGCAACACGAAAAAAAGACCAAAAACCTTGAACCCCCCCAATGTTTTTGTTTGTTATAACATTTTGCAAATAAATTATTTTTCTTTATCAATGTAGGCCAAAATGTATTCTGCTACATTTCTTTGGTGAAAATAATTCAAATCAGTATTTATTAGTCTGTAGGAAAGGTCCACAAACTATTGTACAGTATATATCTGAAAATTGATCAGTCCTGAAGTACTGATGGCCAATCTAATTTCTTGAGGCCCAAAGATGTCAGGACAGTACAGATATCCTCCAAATTACTCCTTTTTGAAAGTAGACAGTCCAAGGTATTTAGTAAGAGGCATGGCAAGTTTTTTGAAGTTATAATTTTTTGTAGATTTGGAAAATTAAGAAATTTTAAAATAAATATTCTCACTTTTTTTTTGTTACTACATACTGTCACCAGTGCAGTACAGTATCATCATATAACTGGTGTGGCGGTGATCAGGGACACTGACTGGCGACAGTATGAAAAAAAACTATTTTTATTCCATAACACAATGTGAGACCAGAGTAGTATGTTGTTACAATAGTAACAGTGTACTACTCTGGAGAAGTAGTAAGTATTTTTTTTTTTTTTTTTTTTTTTTTACACACACTCAGATTGCTTTTAGCGAAGAATGTCTTTGCTATAAGCAAGCATTTAACTGAATGAAATCGATTCATTCAGGTTTTTTGTATTAATTAGCTGTGATTAGCTACAGCTAATTACATGACACAGATTTTAGATATACATTTTCCACCAGTTCACTTTAAGGCTAATAAATAAAAGAAAAAAAAACAAAAACCTTACAGGTCCTTTACAAACCATTAACATACATGGGGTAGCAGATGAAGTAGTGCATCTCCACTCAATGTTCCCACTGCTAATGCAACAAGGAAATTCAAAAGGAACTTAAAGCAGCCTTGGTTTACAATTGGAATCAGAATAACTCCGAGCAAGGATAATAGGCTGATCACAGTGATGGAGAAGAAGCCATAAAGCCACACTATAAAAAAGGAAAAGAAATTACATTAGAAAATAATAGCACCACAATAGGCAGTTTTATAATTAGTCCTGTAATAAAGTATGCTTGCCAAGTAAAATATGTAACAGTTTAATGTGATTGTATAATGAACTGTCAGTTAGCAGACTTCATATAAATACATCATAATTGTATAGTTTTAAAGTTTTGATGTGACCTTCCTATTTTTGACATGATTGCTCTTTAATATCTTTGTTACTATGCAAAAATATGTTTAGAATAGCCACAAGAAGAAAAGATACAAGACCACCTAAGGAACAAATTCTTTCCAGGAGGCAGGAAGACCTGTTGACCTGCTTTGTGAAAAGGAGCAGAAACAAAGTAGAACAAATGCTCAGCACTGCAAAGAAGGAATATGAAAGCATGCTTATATCTAGCAGCCTCCTTGTCTATATACCAATAAAACCTATGCAGAGTACTTTTTTTTTCTTCTTTTAATGCCAACGCTAGTAGCATCTAATTGAACTGTAAAAAAATCAATAAGATAACTCTGTAGTGTGAATGGCTTGCTAAAGTGAGCACATCCACATGACCAGCACTAGTAAAGCTAAAGAGCACCCCACACAAGAGGTTGTATAATCAGAAAAATGTGCATAACCAGCTTGAAAGAATCCTGTGATGGTAGCAATATAAGTGTGGTCATTTGTGACTTCTCTTTAAAGGGAAGAATAGTTCCCTGAAGAGAAATATTTGAATACTTTGACTTAAAGTATGCAGAACAAAAGTTAGGACTTCTGTTGCTGGATGATATTAAGCAAATCCCTTGTGTACAAAACACTGAAAAGATTACCTTTAGGAACTAAAGAAATTTGTGAAAATGCTAGCAATTTATTAGTATATCATCCTAAACTGTATAAACTCAACAAAACATTGCTAGAATATCTAGGGGTCTGATACAATACATCTTGAAAGGCAAAAGAGTTTCCATTTTTTGTAAGGGATCACTTTGCTACACAACACTACAGTCACAAGCCAACCTGTCGAGCTTTTAACAGGTAAAATATATTGAATAATACACAGATTAACAAAAAATCAGTCAGTGTAGCTGACACTTAACCCATCACATACAGGTTTCCATAAGAGAGGATGGCCAAGCTTACACAGCAACCCTAACATGAAACAAATGTCACCCAAAATGTACCCCCAACCAGACGGTTGTTCCGCATAGTCTTTCACTCTAGGGTGTAATTTAAGCAGGGGAAATATGCTCAACTGCCAGTCTATTTGGGGGGGGGGGGCTTAGAGGGAAGAGGAGGAGATGGAAAGGGCACGAGGAAGAGAAGGTAGAGAAAGAGAAAGGTAGAGAAAGGAATTGAAGAAAAAAAAAAAAAAAGGAGGGCGTTCCTGGGAAACCAAGTAACGGGGTAGGGTCAGGAATAAAACAACCGGGTAAGCTACAGCTGTGGCCAAAAGTGTTGAGAATGATATGACTATTGATTTTCACAACATCTGCTGCCCCAGTTTTTAGGATGGCAATTTGCATATACTCCAGAATGTTATGAAGAGTGATCAGATGAATTGCAAAGTCCCTCTTTGTTATGAAAATCAACTTCATCCCCCCCAATAAAAATTTCCACTGCATTTCAACCTACCACAAAAGGACTAGCTGACATGTCAGTAATTCTCTTGTTAACACAGGTGTCAGTTTTGAGGAGGACAAGGTTGGACATCACTCTTTCATGCTGATTGAGTTAGAATAACAGACTGAAAGCTTTAAAAAGGAGTGTGGTGCTTGAAACCATAGTTCTTCCTCTGTTAACCATGCAAACATGTGCAGTCATCAGTGCTTTACACAAAAAAGGGATTCACAGGAAAGGATATTGCTGCTACTGGGAATGCACCTAAATCAACCATTTATTGTATCATCAAGAACTTCGAGGAAAGAGGTTTAATTGTTGTGAAGAATGCTTAAGGGTGCCCAAGAAAGTCCAAGTGCCAGGACGTCTTGTAAAGTTGATTAAGCTGTGGGATCAGAGCACCACCAGTGCAGAGCTTGCTCAGGAATGGCAGCAAGCAGGTGTGAGTGCATCTGCACACACAGTAAAGATGGCCTGGTGTCTAAAAGTGCAGCAAAGAAGCCACTTTTCTCCAGGAAACACATCAGGGACAGACTGATATTCTGCAAAAGATACAGGAACTGGACTAATGAGGTAAAGTCATTTTCTCTGATTATTCCCCTTTCCGATTGGGGCATCTGGAAAAAGTCAGAGTTAGACTTACGGGTAACTCTTTCCTGGAGTCTTCCAGGACAGCCCTAGATATAGCTCCTCAAGGGCAGGAAACCTATTGCCTTTAACATAAAAGAATGACCTCCTGGCTTCCCTCTCAGAGAGTACTGATGGCCGGACCTAAAAAATACAGTAGAAAGAACATAAAAAACATGCCAGTTCAAAACAATTATACCAACTAAAAAAAACGGGTGGGAAGTCTGGCTGTCTTGGAAGACTCCCAGAAAGAGTTACCGATAAGTCTAAGTCCGGCTTTCCCCCAATCGTCTTCCAGGACAGCCCCTGAGATAACTGAGAAACTACTTAGTTGTGGGGTGCACTGCTTGAAGCACTTTGATCTCAAAAGACTAGTTTTGAGATGCAAGCAGGTCCACTCTGTAAAGGCTAACAAATGTCGAGAAAGAAGTCCAGGTAGCCGCTCTACAGATTTGCTCCGGGGAAGTGCCAGCTATTTCCGCCCATGAGGCAGATAGTGCTCTAGTAGAATGTGCCTTAAATCAGGCTGGTGGAACTTCCTTTATGGCTTTATATGCTTCACTTATAGCTTGTATATCTTGCGAGTGTAGGTTTGGAGGCCTGGTTTCCCTTCTTGTTACCTGCGTATAACACAAACAGTGCCTGTGAGGAACAAAACGGTTTGGTTTGTTCTAGGTAAGGAGACACACCTTCTTAGGTCCAGGATGCTAAATTTCCATTCCTTTCATTTGCAGGATTCTGGCAAAATGTTGGCAAAACATTGTCCTGGGTTCTGTGAAATCTTGGGAAGAAAACCAGGGTCAGTTCTCAAAACTATTGAATCTTCTAGGAAAGACATAAGGTTCTCTAATAGATTGAGCTTGGAGCTCACCAATTCTTCTAGCAATCGTAACTGCTACATAAAAAAAAAAAAAAAAAAAAAACACAAAAAAAAAAAACAAAAAAAAAAAAAAACACGGTCTTCCAAGTCAAAAAATTTAGACTAGCTGCCATCAAGGGTTCAAAAGGGTCCCTTTAATACAAAATCGCCAAATCCCAATTTTAGCAGTTAGATATTCTGACTGGTCTTTTACTGAACAAGGTTTGCAATAACCTTGAATCAAAAGGGGTCTTCTTGCAGTGGTAACTGTAGATAAACAATGAGAGCAGCTCTCTGTACCTTTAAGGTGCTTAAGGACAAAATTATATCTGCACCGTCCAGCAAAAATTCCAAAATGGCAGGAATAGAGGGTTCCGTTATCGTCCTTCCTATAAGCCAGGAATTACATTTCATCCAAATCTTTGCATATATCGCAAAGATAACTGGCTTGTGGCCCTCCAGCAGAGTAGAAATCACCCTTTGTGATACTCCCATCTTCATTAAGGTATCTTCCTCAGAAACCAGGCCACTAACTTTAATCTCTCTAACTGAGGGTGAAGCAGATGGCCCTGGCTCAATAGATTGGCCCTGAGTGGTAGAAGCCAAGGTGCGGTCTCTGGTAAGGATTGCAGGAGAGTGAACCATGATCGTTTTTGCCAATGAGGTGCAATTAGAATCAGATTTGTCTTCTCTTGGCAAAATTTTTGCAATACCTTAGGTAGCAGTTCTATAGGTGGGAATGCACAGCAGCACGGAAACTTCCAACCGTTTTGTAGTGCATCTATTCCTAAGGCTGTTTTTTTCCCTTTCCAGAGAAAAAAAAAAGGTTTGTCTTGGAGTTTTCTTTTGTGTCAAATAAATCCATGTCTGGCTGACCCCATACACCCACCAATTCCTGAAAAACCTGTGGGTGTAGAGACCATTCCACTTGGTTTTTGCTACCTCACAAAGTTCCCTGCAGTTTGATGAATTTCTTCTCTCTTGGGAAGATCACTGACCCAGAATCATTTTGGTATTCAAGTGGGCCCCCCAACCCCAGGCGATGGCATCTGTTGTAATTCTCATAGAACTGGCAGTCTTCACACTAAACCTTCTTCTAGGTTTTTGTTGGTTCACCACCATAAAATTCTTTTTACGGTCTCAGGAATTAAGAGTTGTGAATCCAATGATTCTATCTTGCCATCCCAGTGTTCTAGGAACCACTTCTGCAGGGGCCCCTGATGCAGTCTGGCCCACTGTACTGCAGGGAAGCTGGATGTCATTAACCCTAAGATGGACATTACTCTTCTGATAGTTACTGGTTGATTATCTAATCTGGTTTCACAGATCCAGAACATTCTGTTTATCTTTTCTCTCTGAGCAGTAGAATCCAGTATGTATCCTAAAAATAAAATAAAAAAATCTTCTGGGAAGGAATTGGATTTCACCAGGATGTTCTTTTTTAGCTGTTCTTCTGTTGTTGCGGTTAGTGAAAGATTGTCCAAGTATAGGATAATGGTTGCCCCCTGCAGAAGCAGAGGGGCTAGGGCTTCTGCCAATACTTTGGAAAAAATCCTTGGAGCTGAGGAAAGACCAAACGGCAATGCTCTGCTTTGAAAAGACGTAGGTCTTCTTCTCCCAAACTGAGTGCAATGCGAAGAAATTTCTGGAGATTCCTTTCGGATTGGAATGCGTACATAGGAGTCTTGGAGATCTGTAGTTGGCATGAAGCAATTGAGTTGTAGAAGGGCTTGTATTGAAAAAATTGATTCCATGCTGAATCTTTTGTACCTTATTGCCTGGTTTTAGGGTCGGAGGTTCAGGATTAGTCAAAATATTCCTAAAGGCTTTTTTTTTAATCACAAAAGACATGTGAATAAAATCCTCCTTTCTTTTTCTGCAACTTGAATTAAAATTTCCAGGTTCACCCTGCCCACAGGAGTCAGGGGTAAGGTACGCCAGGCTTGACAATTATGAACTAATTGCAAAAGTAAAGGAGTAATGTTGTCCTTTAAATAAGCTTCCAGCATGCCCTGTTCCCAGACACCCAAATGTGAACTCCTCCAGGCACTGTAGTGGCATATGTGTCTCCACTCCCGAAACATGGGATGAATGGAATAAAGGACAGATTTTTCCCAGTATAAGCGGACACCAGAATAGTGACAAAACAAGTCTATGCTATCCAAAGCAGAGCATAGGATGCTTATGTCCGTGTCTTGGAGATACAATAAGGTGTCATTTGAATAGAGGGAAATCTTCTCAAGCAGAGGTCCAACCTGAATTCCCTTCACCCTGTAGTCCTGATGCAGGAGAATTGCTAAGGGTTTGATAGCAAAGGAAAAAAGGCCAGGCAATCCTCTCTCATCCCTCTAGTCAAAGGAAATAGGGAGACAACTCCATTAACCCTCACCCTAGCAACCAGGTTGTGGTACAGTAGTTTCAGCCAAGCAATAAAATTAGGCCTAAATCCAAAAACACTCCAAATACCCTTCAAAGACACTCCTGTTCCACTCAATCAAATGCTTTTTCAGCTAAGAGAGGCTGTCGAGCTTTAAAGAGTCTTTTCCTTTGAACTGAATTCCCCAAGACAGGGGGACTAAAATTGCACATCTCCTTTAAGAGAAGACTGAAAAATACAGAATATACAGATTTTTGTACTTCTACACAGAAGCATGGGACCTGTGTTCCTCAAGGGACTCCAAGAAAAGAATTATGGGGTGTACAAAAATCCCATTTTCTTTTTGTTCATTGAGTGACACAGGAGTGTCAGTACATCAGAAAGCTGTCCAACTGAGGGATGGGCAACAGCTAACAAAACACTAACAAGCCACACAAAAATCAGATCTGGGGACTGCCTGCAGTGCAAAGGGCTGCCTGAAGGATCTGACACCTAAAGCAGGTATCAGAGAGGCATGAAGAATGAGAACAGAGGGCCAGGTGACAGCCTTTCAGATCTGAGGACATATTTGCCGATACCAAAAAGTCCAAGTAGTAATTGCAGATCTAGTAGAGTACACCTTCCCAGAAAAGAGTGGAACCTGATCCCTGAGATGGTAGTCTGTCTTAACCTCCAAGAAAAGGTGGAACCAGAAGCAGTTTTTTTTTTTTTCAAATGGAGGCAGTGGCTGTAAGGTAGACACAAACAGCACACATTACAGTCAGGATGGCGATCTTGTTCTGATTAGCTGGAGTCGGGCAGAGAGACAGAAGCAAAATGTTTTGTTGAGGTGAAAGACTAAACTACCTTAGGAAGGGAAGTTCTAGGCTTCAAGACCACCCTTTCCCTGTGCAACATCGAAAAAGAATATTAGACTGCTATCTCAAAAGGTTAGCTCACAGATGATAGCCCTGGTGCCCAACGTGTGGCCCTCTTGGTGTATGATGTGCAGCCCTCAGATTTCAGTAGCCTGTAGTGGGAACACTGATTAGCGTAATAGCATTGATCTCTACTAGCCTCATATAACCATTCCCAGTTTTGTATTGCCTTCTGCAGCATATCCCCAGCCAAAAATTTTGCATGTTTGCACTCTCAGAAACTGCAGACCTAACAGAGGAAATGAGGGTCAGACAGTTTTAAGTATTACATAAAGTGAACATTATGTGCGGCCTTTGGGGATGTTAGGGTTTGCATTTTTAGCTCATACAGTAAACAACTACTGGTTTATAGAAACAAGAAACACAACCTTCAGAATGAGGGTAGAAAGTGCATATCCTTGACTGGGTCAAACATTGGTCTTTGAAGTGCTGATTAAATTAAATTCAGACCCCACAAAGCCAAAAGGGGGAAAATCCTGTACAAAGGTCTTAAATCTAACAATGGAAAGAAATTATTTCTTGATGGCGCCAAGGGCTGAATGCTGGTCCTGGCCTATTTACAAAGGATATATCAGAAAAACAAGTGAGCTACTTGTAAAAAAAAAAAAAAAAAAAAAAAAGTGCCCATGTATATAGTTAGCCTGTCTGATAAAAAGAAAAACATCCATCTAGTTAAACCATTAGAAAAAAAAAAAAAAGTTGTAATTCACACAATCTCACAGTTGATCCAGAGGAAGGCAAAAAAAACAAAACAAAAACAAAAACAAAACCTCCAAGCAAAGCATAGTCTAATTTGCTCCTGCAGGGGAAAAATAAATAAATAAGTGAACAGTTACCAGCACTAATCAAAAACAAAATATACAGATGTGTAGCACTGACTCTAAAATATTATATCAAAGAATATTTAAAAAAAAAACCAAATACTACTACACATCTGCATATTTACTATTTACAAAAAGGCCAGGTTTTATCTCAGGGAGGCAATTGACCTTGGAGTAATATACTTCCTAGGTCAGCACTACACATCTGTATATTTTAGCATTGCATTGTGGGATCACAGATTCAGAGATACCTATGTCCATCATAACCCAGTCTTCAACAGCCATGCCATCCAAGCTAGCGACTGTG
Source organism: Staurois parvus (assembly GCF_062004578.1). Classification (NCBI taxonomy): domain Eukaryota; kingdom Metazoa; phylum Chordata; class Amphibia; order Anura; family Ranidae; genus Staurois; species Staurois parvus. The sequence continues at coordinate 804,044 of NW_028318302.1, forward strand.
AAGCAGAATGGTTAACTGGACCTTGGGACAGAAGATTCAGGCAATCTGGAAGATCCCATGGAGAGTTTGCTAGGAACCTGATCATGTGAGGGTACCACGTCTGCCTGAGCCAGTATGGAACTATGTGACTCAACAGAATTTCCTCCATCTCGATCCTGCAGAGTCAACAAGGAAGAAGTCTCAGGGGGAGAAAATGTATTTCAGTCTGTTTCACCTGGAGACTAGGTGGGTCCAGATCTGTGACAAAAGGTCCTAAAGCACCTCTGGATGTAGAGACTATTTCTTTGGGTCTATGAGTTGCCAGCTAAAGAAGTCTGCATACCAACTGTCCATGCCCAAGATGTAAACTGCAGACCATACTGGAATGTGACTACATGACCCTCAAGAAAGAAACTTTGCTATGCAGATTAAGGTGGTAATTTGCAAATCCCCTTTAAATTACAAAGATATAACTGGTCTAATAAAAAGGAGTGCTCATCTGTGAGAAAAAAAAAAAAAATTACAGCAGGCTGAAGTAAAAAGAATCTCACATTTATAGAGTCTGTGGGCAATTAAACCACAGTCAATGACAATAATAAATGACCCTCAAGAAAGAAACCGTTTGCCTCTATATACATCTACATTTTTTTTTTTTAACCAAAAATCAGGAAAATGTGCATTTTATTTTGTGCAGAGCACAGAAGATATGTCCATTCACTTAGGACACTAGCAAAAACACTAGTGTATTGGACCCTAGTGTTCAATACTCCTGTAGACGACAGTATAACTAAACCAGCTTTAAAATGTACCTGCCTGGACCAGAAGGAAAAAACAATAAGAACTTGCATTGTAAATAATGTTCAAAGAAAGGAAACAAAGCAAGCACTGACCAGTACATATAAACCAAGTTATGCATCTGCAAATAACCTTTAAAATTAAAACCAGATTTGAAGGAAACATTTAAACAGCTGCTGCCAGTGCAGAGCAGGCAGCTCCTGGTACCTGCACATCAGGATAGTTTTTCCATTTTAGCACCTCCGGTGCCCCAAATCCAAGGACATTACAAACATTGACAGTTTGTTTAAACAGGCTATCAACTTCCCACCTCCCAAGTATTAATCATATCCAGTCACTAAGATGGGTTGTCTCATAGGCTAATATCATGGCTAAAGAAGTGGGATGTTTGAGGGTCAAGTAATCAACCCAAGAGGCAAAGTTTTTTTTAACCACTGGACCTCCAGAAGATTAACCCCCTTTCCTGACCAGGCCATTTTTTGCGTTATGACGCTGCGTTACTGTAACTGACAAATACGAGGTCATGCAACGCTGCACCCAAATAAAAATGTATGTCCTTTTTTTTCCCCCCAACAAATAGAGCTTTCTGTGGTATTTGATTGCCTCTGAGGTTTTTGTTTTTTGCGCTATAAACAAAAAAAGACCGACAATTTTGAAAAAAAAAAATATAATTATATATATATATATATATATATATATATATATATATATATATATATATATATATATATATATATACATATACACACACACACACACACACACACACACACACACACACATATACATATACATACATACACATTTTTGACTTTTTGCTATAGAACATATCCAGTAAAAAAAAATTTAAAAGAAACAAAACTTTCGGCCAAAATGTATTCTGCTACATGTTTTTGTTAAAAAAAGAAAGAAATCCCAATGCATGTGAATTAATTGGTTTACATGTTATAGTGTCTACAAATAGCGGTATATATACTGGAATGTTTTTTATGTTTTACACTAGTAATAGTGGTGATCAGCGACTTACAGCAGGACTGCGGCGGGCATTCTGACACTGACTAACTGCCACTGACACTAATACAGTGATCAGTGCTAATAAAAAGCACTGACACTACTGACACTGGGCAGGAAGGAGTTAACATCTGGGCAATCAAAGGGTTAACTGTGTGCTGTGTTACTATGTGTGCCGTGTGATTTACTGTGCAAGCATGCTGCTTTGTATTGCCCTGAGCAAAACAAAGCAGTGTGCTGGAGCTGACGGGAGAAATCTGTACTGTTTATATACAGACCCCTGCCCTGGCAGTGTTCTTTGGCAATTCCCTACCAGGAAATGCAAAATCACAGACACACACAAACACACATATACACACACACACGTGATTTTGCAGAGGAAATTGTACAAAGATTGTACAATCAGACTGCATAGTGTATGGCCATCTTTATGCAAGTACATAGGAGGGAGTGAATGAGACAGTTGTCAGGCCCTGTTCACATATCCACATAGTAAAGTTGCATACGGCAGTCCATTCACTTGATGGGATGTCATACACACAACAACTGCCCCAGAAAAGCGCCAGAACTTTTTATGGAGTGGAGCATGGTGTGTTACCGCAGTTTTTGGTGTGTTTGCAGCACTTAGGGTGCCTTTAACATGTAATAACAAAAACACAATGCACATTTGCACTGTGTTTCTGAAATGCATGGCAAACCACGCATTTCCTGTGCAATATGTCTTGCATTCGGAAACACATATGTGAATGGAGCCTTGTTATTCTTGTGTAAAACGCACCAATTTCACTTTCAGGACTCATTCACACCGAGAGTAGTGGGAGCACGTTTTTTGGCTCGTTTTTCCAGTGCCACATAGGGCAGACCGTTTATTTCAATGGGCTGCGCTACATATCGCAAAGTAGCTCATGGGACCATTTTGGAATGGTGCACGTTGCACTTTTGTTACTGCGCATTTTGCTGCATTTGCCACCTGTTTTTTCACGTTGCAAAATGTGTGCTTGTTTCTGTGTTTGCTGTGTTAATTAATAAAACTGAAAGTGCAACTAGTTGATTTTAGGTGTAAAAAAGGTGGCCATACACTATACGATCTGATGGCACACTCTGTATGATCCCCTTTAGATTTACCAAAACTTTACATATAGAGTGATTGAATAGATGCTGTGTCCTCCTATTATAATCACGCAGGCCCTTGCATTACATCGGGGAGCTCCCATGGGCTGCATTGGGGGTCCAGGGAGTTTAGCATACAGCCTGAGCAAGTCTGCAGAGATGCTGGGCTAGCCAAGCAAATGTATAATGGAAAGAGATGCCAGAGATGCTGTGAAAAAATAGTTGATGGGTGAAGAGCGTGTTTAATGAGGTCAGTGCATGGTGTGTGTGTTCAATGAGATCAGCTGGTAATCTGCTGCTGGGGTTCTACTGGCTCCTCTGTCAACATTCCAGGAATTGAAAAAGCTTTCTAAGAAATTTACTAAAGGCTAAGGTAAGGCCTTGTTCTCCAGATCAAAGAGATTGTATATTTTTGCAACTGAGGTACATTAATGGTACAGTATTTCACAGAAGTGAGTACACCCTCACATTTTTGTAAATATTTTATTATAACTTTTCATGTGACAACACTGAAGAAATGACACTTTGCAACAATGTAAAGTAGTGAGTGTACAGCTTGTATAACAGTGTACATTTGCTGCCCCCCCAAAAATAATTCAAAAACACAGCCATTAATTTCTAAACTGCTGGCAACAAGAGTACATCCTTAAGTGAAAATGTCCAAATTGGGCCCAATTAGCCATTTTCCCTCCCTGGTGTCACTTGACTTGTTAGTGTTACAAGGTCTTAGGTGTGAATGGGGAGCAGGTGTGATAAATTTGGTGTTATCGCTCTCACACTGGTTACTGGAAGTTCAACATGGCACCTCATGGTAAAGAACTTTCTGAGGATCTGAAAAAAAGAATTGTTGCTCTACATAAAGATGGCCTAAGCTATAAGAAGATTGCCAAGACCCTGAAACTGAGCTGCAGAATAGTGGCCAAGACCATAAAATGGTTTAAAGGGACAGGTCCCAAAGAAGTTGAGTGCACAAGCTCAGTGTCATATCCAGTGGCTGTCTTTGGGAAATAGATGTCTGAGTGCTGCCAGCATTGCTGCAGAAGTTGAATGGGGTGGGGTGGGGTGGGAGGAAGGGGGTCAGCCTGTCAGTGCTCAGACCATATGTTGCACACTGCATCGAATTGGTCTGCATGGCTGTCGTCCCAGAAGGAAGCCTCTTCTAAAGATGATGCACAAGAAAGCTTGCAAACAGCTTGCTGAAGACAAGCAGACTAAGGACTTGGATTATTGGAACCATGTCCTGTGGTCTGATGAGACCAAGATAAACTGGTTTGGTTCAGATGGTGTCAAGCGTGTGTGGCGGAAACCAGGTGAGGAGCACAAAGACAAGTGCGTCTTGCCTACAGTCAAGCATGGTGGTGAGAGTGTCATGGTCTTGGGCTGCATAAGTGCTACCGGCACTGGGGAGCTACAGTTCATTGAGGGAACCATGAATGCCAACATGTACTCTGACATACTGAAGCAGAGCATGATCCCCTCCCTTCAGAGACTGGGCCGCAGGGCAGTATTCCAACATAATAACAACCCCAAACACACCTCCAAGATGACCACTGCCTTGCTAAAGAAGCTGAGGGTAAAGGTGATGGACTGGCCAAGCATGTCTCCAGATCTAAACCCTATTGAGTATTTGTGGGGCATCCTCAAAACAGAAGATGGAGGAGCACAAGGTCTCTAACATCCACCAGCTCCATGATGTCGTCATGGAGCAGGGGAAGAGGACTCCAGTGGCAACCTGTGAAGCTCTGGTGACCTCCATGCACAAGAAGGTTAAGGCACTGCAGGAAAATAATGGTGGCCACACAAAATATTGACGCTCAATTTACACATTTTCACTTAGGGGTGTATTCACTTTTGTTGCCAGCAGTTTAGACATTAATGGCTGTGTGTTGAGTTATTTTGAGGGGACAGTACAATTTACAGTTATACAAGCTGTACACCCACTACTTTACATTGTAGCAAAGTGTAATTTCTTCAGTGTTGTCACATGAAAAGATATAATAAAATATTTACAAAAATGTGAGGGGTGTACTTACCTCTGTAAGATACTGTATATTGGTGCAGAGGAGAGCTGGATTTTAGAAGAAGAGAAAAAAAAAAAAAAAGTGAGCTTAACCTTTAAGCTGAAGTGAACTCACTGAGACAGAACATTTTATAGGAGGACTTTTACTTAAAGTAGAACAATAGGCAAAAATTTCTTTCCTCCATTTTGGATAGAGCAAGGAAGGGTTATAACCCATCAGATTTTTTTTTCGCCACCTGTTTGAATATGCAGGGATTTTCTCTCACTTCCTGATTGGCTTTGGGACAGTAAGTGAAGGGAAATCTCCAAAATGAGAGAATCCCTTGCGGATCCCCCCAGGTCACCAAAACTAGTTTCCCCATCTGAAGATTCCCCACTACTTTTTTTTTTTTTTTTTTGGGGACAACCCAAAATTTGGGATATTTTTACTTTCACTTTCAATGATAATGGCAAAACAGGACAAATAGGAAGGATGAATGTCCCTAACGGGAGAACAGACAGCAATGAAAACTGACAAGTGTTCCAGTCCCTCGCCAACTCTATCCAAAACAGAAAACTTAAAAAAAAAAAAAAAAAAAAAGTTATACTTTAACTCTATGGACTAAAGATGACAAACAAGGGGATTTAATAAAAGTTATGACCGTGAAGAATGTCTTATTACAGCATCTCATTCAGTTGATTTTGCCTCTCCTTGCTTCCTGTTTGGCAGAACAAGAAAGGTGTTTTTAATGGGGACACAGACAAGTCTAAAAAAATACACTCGGCACCTGAGAAAAGGTTAGTACATGTATCATGTACATAAATTCATAAAGCCAATACCAACACAACATTAAAGATCATGGCAAATACCAACCTCCCTCCAGTCCATCTTTTTCTACTTTAGTGTATCTGTATCTTTCTTCACAAAATCCCCGTGGCCCAGTGTTAATTTTGATGTCAAATTTGGGTTTAGTCTTAAATCAATCTGGAGTAAAATGCCATTTTAGTTTTAGTCATATTTTAGATATGAATTGTTTGAGTTAGATTTTAGTTGACTAAAATGTACTGGAGTTTAGTCTACTAAAAGACAATGGGTTTAGTTAAATTGTAATGCAATATATAAGCATTTCTCTAGAATTGCCAAACATTATATACCGCTGGAGTAAATATCTAATAACATTATTTATGGTATTAAGGTTTGAACACGCAGTAAAAGACACAGATTAGCCATTGTGATATGAAAAACTTTACAAATAAAACAAAGTTTAATGAACAAAAATATTAATTTTGACAAACAGAAATGCAACTTTAAAATATAAAAACAAAAACCCAAACTGTAAGGCCATTGCCCATATTACCAACATTAAATGAAAAAAATAAAAGCCTTTCTTTTTTAAGTAGCTTAGTAGATGCCCCCTAAGTGCAGTGTTAATTCTGCTGTCAAACTTCGATATTATTATTATTAGGAGTGTGCGTGTTGGGTGGTACTTGGATATTAGGTCAGTGATGTAATTTGGGGCAGTATGGTGGACAGCTTTGTACGTCAGTGTTAGGATTTTGAATTTGATCCGTTGCACAATCGGAATCCAGTGGAGGGATTGGCAGAGGGGGGTGGCGGAAATGGAGCGGTTGGTAAGGTATTGTTTTAGTCAGTCATAGTCTTGACTAAAATGCCGTTTTAGTTGTATTTTAGTCGACTAAAATAGTGTTAATTTAGTCTTTAACCATTTCAATACCGGGCACTTTTACCCCCTTCCTGCCAAGGCCATTTTTCAGGTTTCAGCGTTCTCACACTTTGAATGACAATTGTGCGGTCATACAACATTGTACCCAAACTAAAATTTTATCATTTTCTTCACACAACTAGAGCTTTCTTTTGGTGGTATTTAATCACCACTGGGATTTTTATTTTTTGCTAACAAAAAAAAAAGACCAAAAATTTGGAAAAAAAACCCAACACGTTTTTCTTTGTTTCTGTTATAAACGTTTACAAATAAATAATTGTTCTTCATAAATTTAGGCCGAGATGTATTCTGCTACATGTCTTTGGTGAAAATAACCCAAATTAGGATGTATTTTTTAGTTTGTAGGAAAGTTATAGAGTTCACAAACTATGGTATAGATCTGAAAATTGATCAATCCTGAAGTACTGACGGCCAATCTAATTTCTTGAGGTCCAAGAATGTCAGAACAGCACAGATATCCCCAAATGACCCCTTTTTGCAAAGTAGACAGTCCGACGTACTTCATAAGAGGCATGGCGAGTTTTTTGAAGTTGTATTTTTTTGTAAATTTTTCGGAAAATTAAAAAAATTATTTTCACTATTTTTTTTTGCATACTGTCACCAGTGCAGTACAGCCTCATCATATAACTGGCATGGAGGTGATCAGGGACACTGACTGGTGACAGTATGAAAAAAAAAAAAAAAATAGTATTTTTTTTTTTTTATTTTAAATTTATTACTTTTTTTCTTTTAAGGTTTTTTTTTCATATTTCACTATGACCAAAGTAGTACAATTTTACCATAGTAACATTGTACTACTTTGGGGAAGTGATCAGTATTTTTTTTTTTTTTTTTTTTTTTTTTTTACACAATTTGCTTATAGCAAATAATTACTTTGCCATAAGCAAGCATTTACCTGAATGACATCGATTCATTCAGGGCTTTTTTTTTTGTGCTTAGCTGTGATTTGGCCACGGCTAATCACATGACACAGCTGGGCTGTGATTGGCCCAGCTTGTGCATGTGATCGCTGTGACCATTCACAGCTACACACACACTATACAATGGATGGCATGACTGAAGTCATCCATTGTATACAACTGTCATGTGACCTGCTGTGATTGGTCACAGCATGTCATATGGTACCGGCAACGGGGCCGGTACTCAGATCTGTCATCGTCCATGTCCGAGGTACATGGCCGGTGACAGATGCAGGCGCGCATATGGGAGGAGGACGGGAGGACGCCATATGGCGTCCACCCAGAACGCTGAGGGATTTTGCCGGCTGCCAAACGGCCATTGGCCAGGCGGCAAAAGGTTAAGTACATTACAGGCTCTCAATCCTACATTGCTAGAAAAAAAAAAAAAAAAACACACACACCTGAGGCATGCTGGGAGTTCAAGAAATTATGTTCATGCAGGGTTAGGTTTTACCCACGGGGATGCATCACTGTACCGGCAGTCCCATTGCCATCATCTGGGATCAGGCTCCTCCCACGGCCCCAAATGCAGCCAGGAGCTTTGCATTCACATGGATGTCATGTTGGAAGCAGATGTGCCCGTGCAGTTGCTGAGTCCCAACTGACAGCTATGAGACCGCTGGAATGGGGATGCACGCAACACCTGTGATGGTAAAACATTAATAGCACTTTTAGTGTGTGCATTCCTTCAGTTTAACCCATATTAAAAAGGTATGTGTGAGACAAACATTAGCAAAACTATTTTAAACAATCTCATGAAATGTTTTACTTACCAGATGCGACATCATTATTTTTTTCTACCGTCTCTACGTGCAGATCAGTAAAATGCTTGATGCAAAATCTATTATCAATCTGATATAACAGTGCTGGGCAAAGGTAAGCAAACTGATCTGGTGAAATTGGAGAGTCTGTTTTCAGCCCATAATAATAAAGGAGCTGGGTGGCATTTAAACACTGGAAAGAAAAGCAAAAAGAACAATTTAGGATTAAATTAGAAATAAAAAGGCAAACTTAAAATTGTATGTTCTCAAAAATTTAAAATCTAGGTCTTCAGTTATTCCTACAGCTTTAAAAATGTTACCTGTAAATTTTTATTGTGCATGTTGTTGCAAGATACCTGGTGATCCTGACTGTTCCCGTGTTCCTGTTTCTAACTGACCACGCAAATCACAGAAGCAGATCTGTCTTTTCGTGGATACTCTGGCATACCGGTTAGGAGATACAGGATGATGTTCCTATGCACTGTGTACTTGTATTCCCTGTAGCCTGTTTAGCGCGGGGGTCAGCAAGCCATCAATCGTAGGCAGCCAAGTGGTAGATCATGAACACGGCCCTGCTTCCCCCCAACCTCCACCACTCTCATCTTCACTGGAGAATGGGAGGCAGAACAGTATTGGATGGAGGGTGGGAGCTGGAACTGCCTTAGTTAACCTTTTGAGTAAACCAGGTGATTGGTTGCTAGGATGCTGGGCAGTTAATATGAAAAGTCCAGTACTGTGCTGCCGCTCGCCCTGTTGTACACACGCTGTCAGCTAAGAGAGGGCTACCTACACAGTGATGTGTGTTTGTGTTGGGGGGGGGGACAATGTCAAAGGGGACAGAGGACATTATTGTATGGGTGGGTGGGAGCACAGCACACTATGTGGCTCGAGGGTGATGTGAAGTGGGGAAGAGGACACTACTGAGGGGGTGGGGAAGAGGATACTACTGTAGAGGAAAGTCATAAGAGGGGGACAGAGTACACTACTGGCAGCTATACTACCTGTTCTTCATGCCATCTTTTTATTGAGAGCTTGATGGTATTTAAGGGCCAACACCACCAGCACCCCCCCCACACTTGGATCTTTGATTTGATTGTCCAAGTAGATCTCAACTTCTGAAAGGTTGCCTGCCCTCATGCCAATTCCCAGCCCTACTGTATTGACAGCAGTCTCGCAAGTGAAATATATTGCTGTTTTAACCACTTGCCTACAGGACACTTATACCCCCTTCCTGCCCAAGCCAGTTTTCAGCGCTGTCGTACTTTGAATGACAATTGCGCGATCATGTAACACTGTACCGATATGAAATTTTTAATCTTTTTTTGAGATAGAGCTTACTTTTGGTGGTATTTAACCATTTCAATACCGGGCAATTTTACACCTTCCTGCCCATTTTTCACGTTTCAGCGCTCTCTCACATTTGAATGACAATTGCGCGGTCATACAACATTGTACCCAAACTAAAATTTTATCATTTTCTCCACACAACTAGAGCTTTCTTTTGGTGGTATTTAATCACCGCTGGGGTTTTTATTTTTTGCTAAATTAACAAAAAAAAGACCAAAAATTTTGAAAAAAAACATGTTTTTCTTTGTTTCTGTTAGTACAGATATCCCCCAAATGACCCCTTTTTGCAGAATAGACAGTCGGACGTACTTCATAAAAGGAATGGCGAGTTTTTTGAAGTTGTATTTTTTTTGTCAATTTTTCGGAAAATAAAAAAATTATTTTCACAATTTTTTTTTTTTTTACATGCTGTCACCAGTGCAGTACAGCGTCATCATATAACTGGCATGGCGGTGAACAGGGACACTGACTGGTAACAGTATGAAAAATAAATATATATATATTTATTGTTTTTAATTTTTTATTACATTTTTTTTTCATATTGTACTATGACCAAAGTAGTACAATGTTACCATAGTAACATTGTACTACTTTGGGGAAGTGATCAGTATTTTTTTTTTTTTTTTTTACACACAATTTGCTTATAGCAAAGAATTACTTTGCTATAAGCAAGCATTTACCTGAATGACATCGATTCATTCAGGTTTTTTTTTTTTTTGTGCTCAGCTGTGACATGTGCATGTGATTAGCTGTGATCATTCACAGCTAGGCAGTAGTATACAATGGATCCTCCCAGAACGAGAGAACCGCCTTGGGTCCGTCATTACCTTATATGGCGGGCGGGAGGCGGTTAATGACTGTTGCTCACCATTTTAGTCCTTCACTCCATTTGCTCTAAATGATTCGCTTTATATGCGCAATTGTTCATGCTTTGTAAAATGTAATATTTGTGTCATTCTCAAAACCTTTGTCCTGGGCTGTACACAGTCTGCTGCTTTAGTGTTTTTAGATCTTTTTGTCAGATGTTATGGTATACTGAAGTATAACTACAAGCATTTCATAAGTGCAAAGGCTTTTATTGACAATTACATTAACTTTTTGCAGAGTCAATATTTGCAGTGTTGACCCTTCTTTTTCAAGACCACTGCTATTCACCCTGGCATGTTGTCAATCAACTTCTAGGCCACATCCTGACTGATGACAGCCCATTCTTGCATAATGAATGCTTGGTGTTTGTCAGAATTTGTGGGTTTTTTCACCCGCCTCTCAAGGTGGATCACGAGTTCTCAATGGGATTAAGGTCTGGGGAGTCCTGACCATAGACCCCCAATGTTTTTTTTCTTTTAAACATTTTTATTTCCATATGCAAACAAATACATATCCAAATATGCATACATGTCAAAATACATTAGCAATCCATCAAACAGTAGGAATGTTACATTCTTCCAAGATTTAGGACATATCCATCATACATGCAACCACTGTATGGAAATACCGATATAAACATATCAAAGTTAAGTATGTGGTGATTAGTATCAGAGTCGCATAAAAGCTTTTATTACATTTGTAAACATGAACCCATTAACCAAAAGAAAAGAAAAGAACCCCCCTCCCCCCGACTTAAAAAAAAAAAAAAAAAAAAACTAGCCAGGATAGCACTTTTCCACCAAAAAGAAATACACAATATGTCTGGGGCTCCTCGCGCCTCTTGGCTCCAAATACTGCCAGAGCCCCTCCCCTCAAAAAAAACCCCAAAAAACAAAATACCCATTTTCATCCTTCAAGAATCATCGGGTACCATTTTCCTGGAATCCACCCACCGGGACAATATCTTTCTGAATTTTTCTGCACACCCCCTTGCTTTATACGTCATCTCATACATCTGAGGATCCACATTAACCAATTTTTTCCATGCCCTCAAATCCAAAGTATCTGAACGTATCCATTGTAACGCTATCAGCTTTCGTACATAAAAGAATAAAAAAATTTCAGAAAAAGTTTGGCAGCGTTATTCATCTGCTCATCTTCAAGCACTCCTAAAAAGACACACCATGGGGCTACATACATTAGTCAAGTCAAATGTGTCGGAACTAAATGCTGTAACTGCAGACCACAAGGGTCTAAACTTTAGAGCATTCCCAAACCATATGTAAAAAGGATTAACCTGACACTTAAGGCAAATGGCTGTGTTACATCGCCCCATACAATAGATGCTGAGGTGTACAATACATTTGATATAAATAACGCAATTGAATCATTTTGTCCCTTGAAAAGATAACTGTACTCACATAGGTGGCCAAGACATCTTTGCAGTTCTCTTCTGTTAACTCTGGGACAATAGCAAACCATCGCTCGCATGTGCGATGACACTGCCTACTGTCTATTAGAGTCAATTCCGCATAGTATGATGATACCAATAAAGTGTGTTGCGTTTGTTTGAGAAGGTTTTCCAGTCTGGTGTTGGTTAGAGTAACTTCTGCAGGGCCATATTAAGCTACTGCTCTATGCCTTAACTGAGCATACCAAAAATACCAATCACCCGCTACTCCCTGTTCTGACATCATTTGCAGAAAAGACTTCAGTCGTCCCTGCACAAAAAGCTGATGTGCATATTTAAGACCATATTGGGCCCATTGTTGTCCCCCCTCCATCTTATATTCATCTTAAATTCAGACAAATTTGGATTGCACCAGAGAGGTGCACTTGGCAACATGGCTAGGGTTGTATCAGAAATATATTTCACACATAACTTAAGAATTGTTTTGGCCACCAATAGTATAGCCATACCATCTTTGGATGGAACCTGTCCTCTATAAAAATGATTCAATAAAGCCTCATAAGAGGTAGCCACCGCCGCCTCCACAGCCGCGGCTGCATTATTCAATTGAGGAAACATCCTCCAGTGTACGTACATTAACTGAGAAGCAAAATAATAAATTCATAAGTCAGGCAAAGCTAGGCCCCCCCCCCCCGTGTATTGGCAGTTGAAGTATCTCCAAGGCCACCCAAGGAGGATTGGAACCCCATTAAAAAAAAAAAAAAAAAAAAAAAAAAAAAAAAGTACCAAGCAGGGAGTTAATACACTTAAAAATTTGTTTAGAAATATAAAAGGGCGCATTGGAGAGGACATATAAAAATTTCAGTAGATATATAATTTTAACCATTAGCCGCCCGGCCTATAGCCGTTTGGCTGCATCAAAAGCGCTGTAGCTTTCCGGGTGCACGCCATTTGGCATGCTCCCGCACATGCGCAGTTTGCGCAGTTGCAGAGCCGCGCAGCGGCGCGATCTGTCACCGGCCGTGTACCTCTGACACGGCCAATGACAGATCTGAGTACCGGCTCCCATTGCCTGTACCATGTGACCTGCTGTGACCAATCACAGCAGGTCACATGACAGTTGTATACAATGGATGGCTTCATTCATGCCATCCATTGTATACTAGTGCCTAGCTGTGAATGGTCACAGCAGGTCACATGCACATGTCATGTGATTAGCTGTGGCCAAATCACAGCTAAGCACAAAAAAAAAAAAAAAAAACCTGAATGAATTGATGTCATTCAGGTAAATGCTTGCTTATGGCAAAGTAATTCTTTGCTATAAGCAAACTGTGTTAAAAAAAAAAAAAAACACAAAACAAAAAAAAAAACAAAAAAGAAAACTGATCACTTCCCCAAAGTAGTACAATGTTACTATGGTAACATTGTACTACTTTGGTCATAGTAAAATATGAAAAAAAAAATCTTAAAAATAAAAGAAAAATGTAATAAAAAATTAAAAACAAAAATTTTTTAAAAAATAAAAAAAATATATACATTTTTTTTTCCATACTGTCACCAGTCAGTGTCCCTGTTCACCACCATGCCAGTTATATGATGACGCTGTACTGCACTGGTGACAGTATGTAAAAAACAAAATAGTGAAAATAATTTTTTAATTTTTTCATTTTCCGAAAAATTATGACAAAAAAAAAAAAAAATACAACTTCAAAAAACTCGCCATTCCTCTTATGAAATACGTCCGACTGTCTACTCTGCAAAAAGGGGTCATTTGGGGATATCTGTACTATTCTGACATTTTTGGACCTCAAGAAATTAGATTGGCTGTCAGTACTTCAGGATTGATCAATTTTCAGATCTGTACCATAGTTTGTGAACTCTATAACTTTCCTACAAACTAAAAAATACATCCTAATTTGGGTTATTTTCACCAAAGACATGTAGCAGAATACATCTTGGCCTAAATTTATGAAGAACAATTATTTATTTGTAAACTTTTATAACAGAAAAAGAAAAACGTGTTTTTTTCAAAATTTTTGGTCTTTTTTTGTTAATTTAGCAAAAAATAAAAACCCCAGCGGTGATTAAATACCACCAAAAGAAAGCTCTAGTTGTGTGAAGAAAATGATAAAATTTTAGTTTGGGTACAATGTTGTATGACCGCGCAATTGTCATTCAAAGTGTGAGAGCGCTGAAACGTGAAAAATGGCCTTGGCAGGAAGGTGTAAAATTGCCCGGTATTGAAATGGTTAAACAAATTTATTCTGCCTAGCAGTGTCATGGGCAATTCCTTCCAATTACAACCCTGTCTTTAAAATGCACTTATTATAGGCCAAAGATTACTGTCTAGGTAGGATTGTAATGGAAGCTGAATACTAATCCCTAGGTACTTAAAATTATGCGATATCCCAATGGGACACCCCAGATCCGAAATCCGCAACCGTTGGCCATCCAAAAGCAAATAACGGAGATTTAGACCAGTTTATTCAAAATCCTGAATAATTTCCACATTCTTGTATTATCGAGAAAGCTTTATGTAGGGACACCGGTGTGCCATTTAAGTACAACAACATGTCATCCACATATAAATGACACACATTCCTCCAACTTCATCAACTTTAAACCCTGAACTCCTACATCCTCTCTCAACCTTGCAGCCAATGGCTCAATGGCCAGTGCAAACAACAGAGGAGATAAGGGGCAACCCTGTCTGGTACCCCTATGGATCTGAAACACTTCTGCGAGCACTAGGCTCTCAATACAAAAGCTTCACCCAGGAAATAAACGTGGGGCCAAAGCCAAACTTAGCCAGGAGTGGAAAAAGATACATCCATTCTACTGAATCAAATGCTTTCTTTGTATCCAATGACACTATCACTCTATCTACTGCATTATCATGAGTTACTTGTAAATTAACAAAGAGCCTCCCAAGATTAATAAGAGCACATCTGCCTGGCATAAAGCCGGTCTGGTCATATCCAACCAGCTTTAGAATTACCATTTGGAAGTGCCTCGCCAACACTTTCGCCACAATTTTAACGTCCGTGTTAATCAAATAAATGGGCTGATATGATTCACACTCTAAGGGATCTTTTCCCCCCGCCTCCTAGATGAATTATAAACCCATAGGAAATATGGCACTACCAGTTCCCCATACACTTTATACCATTCAATCAGATATCCATCGAGACCAGGAGACTTATGAGGGGCAAAAGAAGTAATCGCAACCTCAATCTCCACCAAGGTAATAGGCTGCTCCAAGCCCTCTCTGTCCCCCCATGACAGTGCTGGTAAAGAAATAGATGCCAAATATTCCAACATTGAAGATGTTGAAACCTCCCCGAGACTGGTACAAAGATTTATAAAATTGTTCAATGTTTAATTCCAGAGCGTACCCCCAACTGTAACCTAATTTCCATGGGAGAATGATCCAAAATTGCCCTCGATAAATATTTAACCTCATCCACCAATGAGAGCCCATCTTTTGTGATGAAAAACATGTCAATTCGGGACAGAGTGCGATGAGTTTCGGAATGGCATGAAAATTCCTTCACCCCTGGGTTCCTATACCTCCAAATATCCACCAGCTCATGTGTCTCCAGCCAGGTTGCCAACTCCGGGTGAGATCCAGATAGATACACAGCCCTGACGATCCAGAGCAGTATGTGACACCACATTAAAGTCCCCCACAAATATCAAGGTCCCTTCTGCTACAGAGATCACTATTGAAAAGATATCCTCCAACACTGTAAAAGGGGAATGGCGGGGGAAAATATAGGCTCACAATAGTAAACCACTGATTAAAACATTTTACAGACCAAAATAATAAACCTACCCCCTGGATCCGTCTTAATCCATAAAACCTGCACATTCAATGATTTGGCCAGTAATACAGTTGTGCTCAAAAGTTTACATACCCCCGGGAGAAATTGTGAAATTTTGGCATTGATGCTGAAAATATGACTGATCATGCCAAAAAATGCTCTGTTTTATTGAAGGATGATAATCATATGAAGCCATTTATTATCAAATAGTTGTTTGGCTCCTTTTAAAATCATAACAACAGAAATCACCCAAATGGCCATCATCAAAAGTTTACATACCCTGGAATGTTTGGCCTTTGTATAGACACGCAAGGGGACACACACAGGTTAAAATGCCAATTAGAGTTTAAATGCCCCACATCTGTGGCTTTTTAAATTGCAGTTAGTGTCAGTGTATAAGTAGTCAATGAGTTTGTTAGCTCTTACGCGGAAGCACTGACTAGGCTAGATACTGAACCATGGGGATCAGAAAATAACTGGCAAAAGTCCTGCGTAACAAGGTAATGGAACTTTATAAAGATGGAAAAGGACATATAAAGATGTCCAAAGCCTTGAATATGTTAATCAGTACTGTTAAATCACCTATTAAGAAGTGGAAAGTTCAGGGATCTCTTGATACCATGCCAAGGTCAGGTAGACCAAGAAAGATTGCAGCCATAACCGACAGAAGAATTGTCTAGGATTCAAAGAAAAACCCACAGGCAACCTCAAAAGAAAAACAGGCTGCTCTGGATAAAGATGGTGTGGTTGTTTTTAAGGAGTACAATATGGTGACACTTGAACAAATGAGCTGTTTGGTTAAGGTGCCAGAAAGAAGCTTTTACTGTACCAATGCCACAAAAAAGCCTGGTTACAATATGCCTGACAACACCTCAACATGCCTAACCAGGCCTTTTTGTGTCATTGATGCAGTAAAGGCTTCTTTCTGGCACTTCGACCATGCAGGTCATTTGTGTTCAAGTGTCATCATATTGTGCTCCTTCAAAACAACCACACTGTCTTTTTCCAGAGCTTGTATTTTTCTTGTGGTTACCTATGGGTTTCCCTTTGTATCCTGAACAATTCTTCTGGCAGTTGTGGCTGCAATCTTTCTTGGTCTACCTGACCTTAGCTTGGTATCAAGAGATCCCCAAACTTTCCACTTAATAAGTGATTTAACAGTACTGATCGCATATTCAAGGCTTTGGACATCTTTATATGTCCTTTTCCATCTTTATAAAGTTCCATTACCTTGTTGCGCAGGACTTTTCTGATACCCATGGCTCAGTATCTAGCCTAGTCAGTGCTTCCATGTAACAGCGAACAAACTCATTGACTATTTATACACTGACACTAATTGCAATTTAAAAAGTCACAAATGTGGGGCATTAAACTCTAATTTGCATTTTAACCCGTGTGTCACCTTGTGTGTCTGTACCAAGGCCAAACATTCCAGGGTGTGTAAACTTTTGATCATGGCCATTTGGGTGATTTCTATTATCATTATGATTTAAAAAGGAGCCAAACAACGATTTGATAATAAATGGCTTCATATGATCATCATCCTTCAATAAAAGAGCATTTTTTGGCATGATCAGTCACAATTTCTCCCGGGGGTATGTAAACTTTTGAGCACAACTGTATAGCAAATCCTCTAAAATATGTGGAGTACTCCGCATGAAAAACTTGAGCAATAGAAGAACGCCGCAGAGCCATGACCCTGGAGCCCCGCAGACGCGTCTCTTGAAACTGAACAATGTGCGGCTTATATTTTTTTATATAATCAAACACCAGAGATCTCTTAATTTTAGAGTTGAGTCCTTGGACATTCCAAGACACCAGTTTAATTATCTGAGATAGCATCATAAAATCAGTAATATCCGACCCACCAAGGAGCTCCAGAGCCAAATCGCCCCGCCAATTCCCTCATAAATACCAGGTGGAAATACCAATCCCCAGACACACCATACAGAAAAAAACAGGTGAGCAGCACATCCCGGCAATGAAAACAAACAGTCCCAAACTCCCCCCTCCCGGCACACAACCCCATGTTGTGTGCTTTATTCCCATAACTCAAAAATAACAGACTTTGGGGGTCAAAGGTCTACGCCAAACCCTCCAATACCAATATAGGGGGACCAGTCTCCACACCTTATAGAGACCGGAGTCCCCTGTCCAACGTGGCACTGATTGAACCCTTGGAAATAAGAAATTACCACCTTTATTATTAAGAGTATCAGGTCTCTCGTACGGGACTAAATCACCTTATATATCACATAGGGCCATAATAGAAAACGAGATTTAAAAAAAAAAAAAAAAGGGGGGGGGGGGGGGAGGAGAGAGAGAGAGAGAAGCACAGAATTGTCAGAGAGCAAATTCAGCATATTGTCCCTAGAGAGGTCACATATAGCCTCACATTCTCCCCGAGTAGCAAAAGAGAACAAGTCCCATTCAGTATAAAAAAACATTAGTAGAAGAGATCAGTCTTCCATGCGGCCATCTGGTACTGGCAGGCATCCTCTGGCATCCAGCCACCTAGAAGCCTCCATGGGACTGTTGAAAAATATGCACTGCTCCCCTATCCACCATCCTCAGCTTAGCAGGATACTGTAAATCAATTGACACTCTCGCAGGCATTTTTTTTACATACACAAAACTCGCTCACCGTTTCTGTGTAGCTGCAGAGAAATCAGGATAGATATAAGACTGCCATTATATGAAAGTTCTCCAAGTGTTCTAGCCGCTTTCAAAATATTCTCCCGATCGCGGAAGTGCAGTAAATGTGCTATCATAGGTCTAGAAGCTCCCAGACGCAGATCCTGTGCACCCGTTTTATAAAAAAAAAAAAAGGCGGGAAAAGTATTAGCGTCCATATGTTCCTTAAGTCATCTTTCCACAAAATCCTCAGGTTGTTTTCCTTCAGCCCCCTCCGGGAAGCCCACCAGCCTGATGTTGTTGTGAGGTAGCCTGCCCTCTAAGTCTCCCTGCTTGCCAGTATGAGCAGTCAGTTCCTTGGTAGCTGTCTGTACCGATCCCTCTAAAGGATGATTTATGTCCTCTAAATCACTGATCTGTTGTTCAGCCTCAGCAGTTTTTTCCTTCACATTTTGCATATCTTGTTTTAGGAATGACAAATTCACTTTAAGTCCATCGATATGATCAGTGAGAGTTGTCTGGCTGAGGTGTATGGCTGACATTATCTGTTTTAACGATGGCTCTCTGCTGCTGCTCTCCCTCTCCTCTGTCACCATCCACTGACTCATGCAGACTGACCGACTACTGTCCCCTCTTAGGCAAAGCGCTTCCCTGGGATACATTACTGACAGCCGCAGAGGATGTTTGTGGCTGCTCTTCAATTACCTCCTCCCCTTCACATGTCTCCCGACCACGGCTGCCATCTTGAGAGCCCCAGGCAAACTTAGCCAGGCGCTTTGCCGAGGATTTCCCACCAGCCTGTCTGATTTTACTATCGTGGATTGCTCACCCACTTTCTCCTCCCTTCAGGTGTTCGGCTAGCATAAAATCTCAGGCCCTATGTGCGTCAGAATGGCTCCAGGATACTGTGTCCCCGCCGGAGCTCCGATCCCTTGCTGCTCACTCGCCGGCAGCCAGCTCCGCCCCCAGACCCAAAATTTTTGTTTTGTTCCCCAAGCCACCCAGTTATCACTTTTTCACCATTCTGCAAAAGGCAATGTTCATCACCAAACTGTTCTTGGATGTTTGGGAGAAGTTGCTCTCAGGAGGTTTTTGTACCATTCTTTTATCATGGTTGTGTTCGTAGCCAAAATTGTGAGCGAGCCCACTCCCTAAAAAGCAACTCCACACATGAATGGTCTGATGGTAGCACTCACCTTTCTTCTCCGAACAAGGTTTTTCTGGATGCCCCAAACAATCGGAAAGGGGATTCATTAGAGAAAATAACTTTACCGCATGCCTCAGCAGTTCAATCCCTGTACCTTTTGCAGAGTATCAGTCTATCCCTGATGTTTTTCCTGAAAATAAGTGGCTTCTTTGCTCCGTTCCATGATTAACAGAGAAAGAACAAGGATTTCAAGAACTATTCTCCTTTTAAGCTTCCAGTCTGTTATTATAACTCAATCAGCATGACACAGTAATCTCCAGCCTTGTCTGCATCAACACGGACACCTGTGTTAACAAGAGAATCACTGACATGTCAGCCGGTCCTTTTGTGGCAGGGTTGAAATGCAGTGGAAATTTTTTTCTGGATCAAGTTCATTTTCATGGCAAAGAGGGACTTTGCAATTAAATGCAATTCATCTGATCACTCTTTATACTGTAGCATTGTAGAGTATATGAAAACTGCCAACATAAAAACTGAGGCAGCAGACTTGTCATTCCCAAAACTTTTGGCCAGGGCTGTATTTTTTTTAAACTTAAAATTATTATTATTATAGAGGATTTATATAGCGCTACCAGTGCTCAGCGCTTTACAATATAACAGGAGACAATACAGCAACAATACAGTTCAATACAAGAGGGATTTGAGGGCCCTGCTCCTTGGAGTTTACAATCTAGGAGAATAAAAATTTATTGGAATTAAAATGTACGGTTGTAGAGTCTTCATGCAATCTTTAAAGTGGAACTTCAATCTCTCAAGCAACATTAACTATTTTTACTCCTTATGCTGCTAGCATTAGTAAAAAGAGAGGAAAGTACAGTGGATATAAAAAGTCTACAAACCCCTGTTAAAATGTCAGATTTCTGTGATGTAAAAAAAATGAAGCCAAGGTAAATCATTTCAGAACTTTTTCCACCTTTAATGTAACCTATAAACTGTACAACTCAGTTGAACAACAAACTGAAGTCTTTTACGTGGAGGGAAGTAAAAATTAAAAACAAGTAATATGGTTGCATAAGTGTGCACACCCTTCAACTAATACTTTGTTGAAGCACCGTTTGATTTTATTACAGCACTCAGTCTTTTTTGGGTGTGCGTCTTATCAGCATGGCACATCTTGACTTGGCCATATTTGCCCACTCCACCTTGCAAAAACATTCCAAATATGTCAGATTGCGAGGGCATCTCCTGTGCACAGCCCTCTTTAGATCACCCCATAGATTTTAGATCAGATTCAGGTCTGGTTTCTTGCTGGGCTATTCCAACATTTTAATCATCTTCTGGTGAAGCCATTCATTTATTGATTTGGATATAGGCTTTGGGTCGTCAAGCTGAAAGATGAAGTTCCTCTTCGTGTTCATCTTTCTAGCAGACGCCTGAAGGTTTTGTGCCAATATTGACTGGTATTTGGAACTGCTCATAATTCCCTCTACCTTGACTAAGGCCCCAGTTCCAGCTGAAGAAAAACATCCCCAAAGCATGATGCTGCCACCGCCATTCTTTACTGTGGGTATGGTGTTCTTCTGGTGATGTGCAGTGTGGTTTTTGTGCCAAACATCTTTTGGAATTATGGCCAAAAAGTTCAACCTTGGTTTCATCAGACCAGAACACATTTCCCCACATGCTTTTGGGAGACTTCAGGTGTGTTTTTGCAAAATTCAGCCAGGCTTGGATGTTTTTCTTCATAAGAAAATCCTTCAGTCTTGCCACTCTACCCTATAGTCAAGATATATGAAGAATATGGGAGATTGTCGTCACATGCACCACACAGCCAGTACTTGCCAGATATTCCTGCAGCTCCTTTAATGTTGCTGTAGGCTTCTTGGCAGCCAGATCAGTTTTCTTCTCATCTTTTCATAAATTTTGGAGGGATGTGCAGTTCTTGGTAATGTCATTGTTGCGCCATATTTTCTCCACTTGATGACTGTCTTCACTGTGTTCCTTGGTATATCGAATGCATTGGAAATTCTTTTGGACACTTCTCCTGGCTGATACCTTTTAACAATGAGATCCCTCTGATGCTTTGGAAGCTCTCTGTGGACCATGTCTTGTGCTGTAGGATGCGACTAAAAAAAAAAAGTCAGGAAAGACCTACTAGAACAGCTGAAATTTGGGGTTAATCAAAGGCACTTTAACCACAAGCCTACAGGGCACTTATACTCCCTTTCTGCCCAGGCCAATTTCCAGCTTTCAACGCTGTTGCACTTTGAATGACAATTGCACGGTCATGCAACACTGTACCCATATGACATTTTTATCATTTTTTTGTGACAGATAAGAGCTTTAATTTGGTGGTATTTAATCAACTCTGGGTTTTTTATTTTTTCTTAAACAAACCAAAACTGAAAATTTTGAAAAAAAAAAAAAAAACTTAGTTTTTGTTATACAATTTTGTAAAGAAGTGATTTTTCTCCTTCACAGATGTGCGCTAATGAGGCTGCAGTGATGGGCACTGATGAGGAGGCACTGATAGGCAGCACTGATGGGCACTGAAAGGCAGCACTGATATACAGAACTGATACAGTTGCAAGAAAAAAAAAGTATGTGAACCCCTTGGGATTACGTGGAGTTTTGCATGAATAGGGCATAAAATGTGCTCTGAACGTCATCTAAGTCACAACAATAGAACACAGTCTGCTGAACATAATACTACACAAACATTAGATGTTGCCATGGTTCAACTGCACATAACATGTAAACATTCACAGTGCAGGGAGGAAAGGGTATGTGAACCTTTGGACTTAATAACTGGTTGACCCTCCTTTGGCAGCAACAACCTCAACCAAACGTTTCCTGTAGTTGCAGATCAGACCTGCACAACGATCTGGAGTAATTTTGGACCAATCCTCTTCACAAAACTGTTTCGGTGTAGCAATATTCTTGGGATGTCTGGTGTGAATCGTTCTCTTAAGGTCATGCCACAGCATTTCAATTGGGTTGAGGTCAGGACTCTGACTGGGCCACTCCAGAAGGCGTATTCTGTGCTGTTGCAGCCATTGTTTTGTTGAATTACTTGTATGCTTTGGGTCATTGTCCTGTTGCATCACCCATCCTCTGCGGAGCTTCAGTTGACGGACAGATGGTCGTACGTTTTCCTGCAAAATGTCTTGATAAACTCTGGAATTCATTTTCCCATTAATGACAACAATCCATCCAGGCCCTGAGGCAGCAAAGCAGCCCCAAACCATGATGCTCCCTCCGCCATGTTTTACAGTGGGGATGAGGTATTGATGTTGGTGTGCTGTGCCTTTTTTTCTCCACGCATCTTTCTTCACATTTAGGCCAAGTTGAAAATAACCCAAATTAGTGATTTAGTCTGTAGGAAAGTTATAGAGTACAGCAATATACAGTGAAGGAAATAAGTATTTGATCCCCTGCTGATATTTAATGTTTGCCCATTCACAAAGAAATGATCAGTCTAAAAATCAAAATGGTAGGTGTATTGTAACACTGAGCAAAAAAAAGTCAAAAGAAATGCAGGTCTAACAAATTATGTATTTAAAATTATGTATGTAAAATAAATAAGCAGATCCTCTCCAAGTCATTAAGGTTTGGTGGCTGACGTTTGAAAGTCTGTGGAGGGAGCTGAAAGTTCGAATTGCCAATCAGATTAAGGTCTGGAGACTGGCTAGGCCACTCCAGGACCTTAATGTGCTTCTTCTTGAGCCACTCCTTTGTAGCCTTGGCCATGTGTTTTGGGTCATTGTCATGCTGGAACACCCATCCACAACCCATTTTCAATGCCAAGTCTGAGGGAAGTTGGTTCTCACCCAAGATTTGATGGTACATTGCCCTGTCCATCAACCCTTTGATGCGGTGCAGTTGTCCTGTCCCCTTAGCAGAAAAACACCCTCAATGCAAAATGCTTCCACCACCATGTTTGACAGTTGGGATGGTGTTCTTGGGGTCATAGGCAGCATTCCTCCTCCTCCAAACACGGCGAGTTGAGTTGATGCCAAAGAACTCGATTTTGGTCTCATCTGACCACAACATTTCAACCAGTCCTCCTCTGCATCATTCAGATGTTCAGTGGCAAACTTCAGACATGCCTAGACATGTGCTTTCTTGAGCAGAGGAACCTTGATGCGTCCACTGCAGGATTTCAGTCCTTTTCGGTGTAGTGTGTTACCAATTGTTTTCTTGGTGACTGTGGCCCCAGCTGCCTGAAGATCATTGAAAAGATCCTCACGTGTAGTTGTAAGCCGATTCCTCACTGTTCCCGTGATCACTGACACTCCACGAGGTGAGATCTTGCATGGTGCACCGGGCCTAGGGAGACTGACAGTTTTGTGTTTCCTCCATTTGCGAATGATTGCACAAACTGTTGTCACCTTCTCACCAAGCTGCTTGGCGATAGTTTGGTAGCCCAGTCCAGCCTTGTGTAGGTCTACAATCTTGTCCCTGACATTTTTGGGCAGCTCTTTAGTCTTTGCCATGGTGGAGAGTTTAGAATCTGATTGTTTGATTGCTCCTGTGGACAGGTGTCTTTTATACAGGTAACAAAATGAGATTAGCAGCACTTCCTTTAGGAGACCGCTTCTAATCTCAGCTTGTCACCAGTATGAAAGACACCTGGCAGCCAGAAATCCTGCTGAATGCTAGGGGATCAAATACTTATTTCCCTCATGAACATGCAAATCAGTGCATAAATTTGTTAAACATGTATTTCTCTTGAATTTTTGTTGCTATTCTGTCTCTGTGTTACAATACACCTACCATTCGATTTTAAGACTGATCATTTCTTTGTGAGTGGGCAAACATTCAAAATCAGCAGGGGATCAAATACTTCTTTCCTTCACTGTAAAGTTACTACAGTAACATTGTACTACTATGGGGAAGTGATCAGGATGTTTTTCCCCCACACTTATACCAGTGAATGTCACTATGATAAGTAACCACATATACTGAATGAAATTGAGTGTTTACTATTGTGGTTAGCAGTGATTGGCCACAGCTAATCACATGGTACAGATGGGCTGCGATTGGCCCTGTCTGTACCATGTGATCACTGTGACCAATCACAAAGATCAACACAATAGTACAAAATAGATGGCATGAAAGAAAGCCATCCATTGTGTACCACTGTAATGCGATCTGTTGTCACAGTGGGTGACCGATCGCGCCACAGATCAGCACGTGAGGCACGTTCATCGAGGATGTCAAATGATATCCATCAGGAATGATGAATGTACTGCCCAGCCATCATCTGAATGTAGGCCACATGGGAACAGGTCAAAGTGTCACTAAAGTCACAAAACAAAAATTACATATTTGCTTCCATATCCCATTTACCATCTTTTTCCCATATCCATTAAAAAAATGAAGGCTAGGTTCAAACTGCAGCTGTTACTTGAACCAATTTTCAGTGCTTACTTGTGTGACATCTGTGCATTTCAACACGATTTTGAAAAGCTTTTCATGCTGCTGCATTTGTAGGGAAAGGAGACTTCTTTACTCACAAATGCTGGTTTGTTAAGGACCCAGCACCCCCAGCGTCCTAACAACCAGCAACTCATTCCCATTGTCAGCCAAATGTAAAATAGAGAAGCTGTCAAAAAAAAAAAAAAAAGAGAAAAAAAACGTGCACCGTTTAGGAGACATTCTCTCTTTTTTTAAGCTGGCACATACGCTCTGAAGGAACGGCATATCCGTGTTGTTCCTTCAGAGCTGTGGCCTGGGACACCAGCACACATCCGCGGGAGTAACGTCATCGCGGTTCCGCCTTTCAGACAGCTGGAGCTCGCGAACCTGGAAGGAAGATGGAAGCCTCTACAGCGGTGACGGTAGAGGGCTTCGTTTTAAGGCAAGTTTTACATATTGTGCTAGTATGCAATGCATACTAGCGCATTAAGACATTACCTTGCAGGGGCTTCCCCCCCCCTTTACTGCAGTTTAATACCACTTTAACAGACCCTCACCTGTCCAAGGATCCAGTGCCTTCCTCACTCAGGCCTGTTCTTCCCCAGTCTTCGGGTCCCTGGGGCCAGCATGTTAACTGTGGGCAGCCGGCTGTGACTCCTTGAGGCTTGGGGCTGCTCTGTGCTAAACCACTGCACAGAGCAGGTAAGTATAGGTCTATTAATAAAATGCCTTTAACCACTTGCCTACCGGGCACAAATAGAGCTTTCTTTTGCTGGGATTTACTTGCCGATGGGTGTTTTACTTTTTGGGCTATAAACAAAAAAAAAAGCAAAAAATTTGAAAAAAAGTTTGTTTCTATTATAAAATTTTGCAAACAGGTAATTTTTCTCCTTCACTGATGTGTGTTGATGAGGCGGCACTGATAGGCAGCACTGCTGGACACTGACTGGGGCAACTGCTGGGCTGCAATGATCGGCACTGGTGGGCAGCACTGCCGGGCACTGATAATCATTCCTGCTCTGACAACTGCCGATTCTCGGCAGTACTTCGTCACGCTGTGACAGCGTGAAGAAAGTGCAGCCGAAAACCTGGCAATTACATTTCCCTGTGATCAGCATATCATTGGACACGGCTGATCAGGTGGTAAAAAGCATCTGTGATTGGCCTTTTACCACATCGCCGGGGGTGCGCAGGAGAGCGTCATATGACGCCCTCCCAGACCTGGCCGGCCACAGTGCAGGCGTCATTCGGCAACTAGTTAATATCACTTTAATTGTTGTCTGTTTGAGCCCTGTATGGCTGCCTAGTTCGCCTAGTGGTAGCACCAATTCTGCCCACACCTCTACCAAAATACCAGGTCATGCGAGAATATGCATAAGTAAATGAATATGAAGTTAAACTATACCCATCTATACCACTCATGACCTAAGAGACATTAAAACACAACAAAACAAAAAACAAAATTATAAAAAAATGCTGCCATTAGGCTGTTGGCAAAAAAAATTAAGTTTTCAGTGGTCGGATATTGCTGCTGTTGCTTTTTGGCAAATGCCTTTTTTTGGCACCACTGTGTCCTGAAAGAGGAATATATACAGTCAGGTCCATAAATATTGGGACATCGACACAATTCTAACATTTTTGGCTCTATACACCACCACAATGGATTTGAAATGAAACAAACAAGATGTTCTTTAACTGCAGACTGTCAGCTTTAATATGAGGGTATTTACATCCAAATCAGGTGAACGGTGTAGGAATTACAACAGTTTGTATATGTGCTTCCCACTTGTTAAGGGACCAAAAGTAATGGGACAGAATAATAATCATAAATCAAACTTTCACTTTTTAATACTTGGTTGAAAATCCTTTGCAGTCAATTACAGCCGGAAGTCTGAAACGCATAGACATCACCAGACGCTGGGTTTCATCCCTGGAGATGCTCTGCCAGGCCTCTACTGCAACTGTGTTCAGTTCCTGCTTGTTCTTGGGGCATTTTCCCTTCAGTTTTGTCTTCAGCAAGTGAAAAGCATGCTCAATCGGATTCAGGTCAGGTGATTGACTTGGCCATTGCATAACATTCCACTTCATTCCCTTAAAAAACTCTTTGGTTGCTTTTGCAGTATGCTTTGGGTCATTGTCCATCTGCACTGTGAAGCGGCGTCCAATGAGTTCTGAAGCATTTGGCTGAATATGAGCAGATAATATTGCCCGAAACACTTCAGAATTCATCCTGCTGCTTTTGTCAGCAGTCACATCATGAATAAATACAAGAGAACCAGTTCCATTGGCAGCCATACATGCCCACGCCATGACACTACCGCCACCATGCTTCACTGATGAGGTGGTATGCTAGGATCATGAGCAGTTCCTTTCCTTCTCCATACTCTTCTCTTCCCATCACTCTGGTACAAGTTGATCTTGGTCTCATCTGTCCATAGGATGTTGTTCCAGAACTGTGAAGGCTTTTTTAGATGTTGTTTGGCAAACTCTAATCTGGCCTTCCTGTTTTTGAGGCTCACCAATGGTTTACACCCTCTGTATTCACTCTGGTGAAGTCTTCTCTTGATTGTTGACTTTGACACACATACACCTACCTCCTGGGGACTGTTCTTGATCTGGCCAACTGTTGTGAAGGGTGTTTTCTTCACCAGGGAAAGAATTCTTCGGTCATCCACCACAGTTGTTTTCCATGGTCTTCCGGGTCTTTTGGTATTGCTGAGCTTACCGGTGCGTTCCTTCTTTTTAAGAATGTTCCAAACAGTTGTTTTGGCCATGCCTAATGTTTTTGCTAGCTCTCTGATGGGTTTGTTTTGTTTTTTCAGCCTGATGATGGCTTGCTTCACTGATAGTGACAGCTCTTTGTTGCTATCAACTCTCAAGATGAGACCCAGATTCCAAATGCAAATAACACACTTGCAATGAACTCTGGACCTTGAATCTGCTCGTTGTAATTGGGGTAATGAGGGAATAACACACACCTGGCCATGGAACAGCTGAGAAGGCAATTGTCCCATTACTTTTGGTCCCTTAACAAGTGGGAGGCACATATGCAAACTGTTGTAATTCCTACACCGTTCACCTGATTTGGATCTAAATACCCTCAAATTAAAGTCGACAGTCTGCAGTTAAAGCACATCTTGTTCGTTTCATTTCAAATCCATTGTGGTGGTGTATAGAGCCAAAAATGTTAGAATTGTGTTGA
The DNA here is from genome assembly GCF_062004578.1 of Staurois parvus. NCBI lineage: Eukaryota > Metazoa > Chordata > Amphibia > Anura > Ranidae > Staurois > Staurois parvus. The sequence continues at coordinate 832,253 of NW_028318302.1, forward strand.
TGTCCCAATATTTATGGACCTGACTGTACGTATGCTACAGAAGGAATTCAAAATGGAATGTTAGGGTCTAGTTAAAGTGTGTAAGGGTAAGGTGTTCATTACAGTTAATGATTAAGCACACTTTTGTTTGCGGAGCAAATTTCAGAGATCAAAATTAAGGAAAATATACTAGCCTTGCTTGCCTTTACTATGTTCAGCCACTGACTCAGGACAAGCAAGCTAGTTAAGTCCAAGCTTTTTCTCTTCATACTTTTACTGGGTCAGTGATTCAAATTAATGAAATCACAGGATTAGCCTTTAACAAGCAATTACAGGAGATCAGCAAAGACAGCCTTCATATTTCTCTCATAGAAGAGTTTTCTTTTAATTAAGTATATGTAAACCTTAAATCTATTTTTTAGTACAGGCATACCTTGGTTTACAAATTTAATTCGTTCTGCGGGACTTTTCGTATAGCGAAAAATTCGCAAACCAAAACACCATTTCCCATAGGAATGCATTGAAAACCAATTAATTCGTTCCAGAGGTCAGAAAAAAGTAAACGCTACCAATTCACACAAAAGAACATTGGGGAACTGGAGAAAGTACAGAGAAGGGCAACAAAACTAATACGAGGCGTGGAGGAGATCAGCTATGAGGAAAAATTAGAGGAACTGAATTTATTCTCTCTTAAGAAGAGATCAAGGGGGGATATGATCAACATGTATAAATATATCAGTGGTTCATATAGTGAACTTGGTGTAGAGCTATTCACCCTGAGGTCATCACAGAGGACAAGGGGCACTCTTTACGTCTGAAGAAAGGTTTCTTCACAGTGAGAGCTGTGAAAATGTTGAACAGACTCCTTCAAGAGTTGGTTTTGGCCAGCTCAGTGGATTGCTTCAATAAAGGCCTGGATTATTTCTTAGATACACAGAATATAACTGGATACTAACATTTATAGGTAAAGTTGATCCAGGGAATATCCGAGTGCCTCTCAGGGGATCAGGAAGGAATTTTTTTCCCAGTAGGAGCAAACTGGATCATGCTTTGCTGGGTTTTTTTGCCTTCCTCTGGATCAACTGTGGGTATAGGATTATAACTTTTTTTTTTTTTAATGGTTTAACTGGATGGATTTTTGTCTCTTTTCAGCTAGACTATGTAACTATGTACTAAAATACCGCATGAGTTATTTTATCAAGTCATGCGGTATTTTAGTAGCGACAACCATGTGTTAATGTTTCAGCTGTCAGCGGGGTTTCCACTGACAGCTGAATGTAAAAGAAATGGTTGCTGGCAATTTAAAAACGTCGTGGGGTCCACCCTCCCATCCATACCAAGCCCTTTGGGTCTGGTATGGATTTTGAGGGGAACTCCCACACCCCAATTAAAAAAAAAAAAAAAAAAAAGCGTGGGGGTCCCCACCAAAATACATATCAGACCCTTATTTGAGCATGCAGACAGGCAGGTCAGGAAAGGGGGGGAACAAGCGAGCGCACCCCCCCCTCCTGAACCATACCAGGCCACATGCCCCCAACATGGGGGGGGTGTGAGGCTTTGGGGTGGGGGGGCTTCCCCCTCCTTAAATGCACCACATTACATTCAGTGGAGCAGAGGGGAGACATGCAGGGTCTTTTAGACCTTGGATGTCTCAAAAGAGAACTTGTCACCAAAAATCATCACATAGGGGACTTTGTAACAGATGAAAAGTTACACCCAAGCACATACCATTCACCCCCCCAAAAAAATATTGAGGCCATCACCCTATACGTACATACAAACGTAAAAGCAAATGGTGGGGCGCCTACGCATGAAACCGTTGATTGCGATACAAGTTACATATCGCCACGCACGCCAGAATGAGAGAAATAATTCTAGCACCAGACCTCCTCCATAACACTAAACCGGTGACCTAAAAGAAGCTTTAAAAGTGTCAACCTATAGAAAATATAGGGTACTGGCGTTCGTCGCCATTTCACGAACGTGCACAAATTTAAGGTTTGACAAGTTGGATATCTATTTACTCGCTGCAACCTCATCTTGTATATTTTACAAAAAAAATAAGGTAATTTATTGCTTTTTTGTGCCCTAAAATTAAACTTACTTGTATTATTTACTGAAATTTTGTGATAATATCAAGCGACATAAAAAATTAGAACTACCACTATTTTATTCTCTAGAGTCTCTGCTTTCAGAAAATATATCATGTTAGGGGGTTTTATGTAATCTTCAGGTCTAAAATACTTTTTTTTTTTTTTTAAACGTGTGCAAGAAACGCAAAACCGGCTCCCGCAGCAAAAGGGATAGAGTATAAGCCCTGACCCACCCTTTCCTAACGAGCAGCCAATCGTTGTTCATCACACTGCAAGGTCTCCCCCCTCCCTGCTAGGAGGAGATAAACAGAGCAAAGTTAAAAACATTACATGTTTAAGTCGCCATAAAGCCTCGTTTTTAAAACCCCCAGACATTACTACCAGCACCTCAGATTTAAATCCGGTTTTGGTTACATTTTTTTTTTTCTTTTTTTATCTGGACAAGTAGATTATCATGAGGGACAAGCATATTGGGGCCCCAATTTAGTCCCTGGACAAGTAGTTTTTGAAAAAATTTCCACACCCCTGGGGCTACTCCGGCAGAAGTTGAAGAAAGAAGCCTGGCTTCTACTCCAGCAGCACAAAACTCTCACTGCTCGGCACATGACAGCAGAGGAGAGGGTGGAGGAGTGGTGTTTTTCTTCAGTGCGGTTGCCGTTCTGAGTAAGTACACGGACTCCTACCCCCTAGCAAGCATCCCTTTTTATACCCTAACGTATCGTGTTATAGCCTGTCCTGGCCCCGCACTAATAATTCTCTGCAATGAAAAGCCAACACAGTGAGTTTTGCTCCTCTTTCCACAAGAAGTGCATACATACTTTTCTGACTTATTCCTATTGGCTGTCAGTCCCGGGACACTGAGCCGCCTCCAGTCCCTGCAACATACTGCTCAGAGCTCTGCTCCTCTGCTGTACCCCACCTGTAATGGACATCTCCAGGAATCTTTCAGACCAAGTGCACCGTCGTGTGTGACACTCAGCATCTGCCATACAGTCACACTACACTCACCCCCCACTCCACAAATCCCCAATGCCTCCCCCCACACACACTTATCCCAAATGTCCCCTTCACCCTCACTTATCTCCAGTCTTCTTCCTCTGCCCCTACTTATCCTCAATGCCCCCCCCCCACTTAACCCCAATGTTCCTCCTCTCCCTCCACTAATCCCCAATGCCCCCTTCCCTCTTCGCCCATTTATCCCTAATGCCCACCCCCCTTCCCCCACTTATCCCCAAAGTCCCCCACTTCCCCTACTTATCCCCAATGCCTCCTCCTCTTCCCACACATACCCCCAATGGTCCTCCTCTCCCTCCACTAATCCTCAAAGTCGCCCCTCTCCCCCACATTAGAAAGTACCACATTGCCACCTCCCCCCATTTAGCACCAATGCCTCATTACTATGGCACCAATTTCATCCCCATATCACCCCTTAGCATTAATGTCCCTCTCCCCACTTAACATTGCACTCCTACTGTAAGTTGTAGCTGCTCTTCTGCACCAGCCCCTCTCTGATACTCTGTAGGTGGGGGACAGAGGATTTGGGGGTGGGAGGAGAGCTCTGTACTAGAAGGCGGGTTGTAAACTGGCCTGTGATATATGCATTTCTGAGCCCTGCACTTTGTACACAACTCACTCCTGAGCTCATCACTCTGTATGCAGTGTACTCCTGAACCTTGCACCCTGTAGGCAGCACACTCCTGAACTCTGCCCTGTGCAGTATGCACTATTGGTATTTAACAATGCTCCATTAGGACCCTCCCACTGTTAGGAAGTGGTGAGGTGAGGGAGTGGTTGAGTTCCTGCACATATTCTAAGAAAAAAAATCCCTGGCGGGCTGTCATGTACAATCAACCAGCCTGCTCAGAACCAAATCCACTCTGTCCACCTCTATGATATAGGAAACAGGAAGCAATGAGCATACATCGCCACCAGTTTCCTCAGCACCATTTTTAAAAAATGGAAAGCATCTGATCAGCCGATTTTGGTGTGATCAAATGCTTTTAGAGGGCAGAGGAGGGATCTGGGGTCTTACTGACTCCAGATCTCTCCATAAGGAGTACCTTTTACTGCCTATTGCTGTCACAAGGGATGTTTAAAAAGAAAAAAAAAATATATAATATTTGGGGGTTCTAGGACATTTTCAGCAAAAACTAAAAAAAAGATTAAAAAAGTTTAAGTCACCACAATACCCCTTTTAGTTTTTAAAAGCCCCAGTTATTCCTAAAAGCACTTCTGCCTAAGAAGAAACATGAACCCTTCATTTTTTTTTCTCCCCGAAATGTAAAATGTTTTTTTTTATTTATCAGGACAAGTAGTTTGTCATGAGGGACAAGTAGATTGGGACCCTGACTTCGTTCCTTGGACAAGTAGTTTGTTTTTTACATTTATACACCCCCGAGTACAGTCCTTGAGTGATATTGTACATTTAGTGAGCATTGCTACCTAGGACAAAATGTGTGTTACTGGCAAGAACACCAGGTGACAAAAAGGAAAAACCTGAAAAAAAAAAAAAAAAAAAAAACCCCAAAACAACAAAAAAATAAAAACACTAACACAGCCACCACATCTAAGGACTGGTAAGCTGCAACACAACATGTTTGCTCTTGAATTAAGCTATGCAATAAAAAGTCTAGGTTATCTCTTACCTCATCATGCATTTCTTCACTGTGCTGCTTATGGTTCAGTGAGAATACATGTTTTTTCATACCAATATGGTCGTCTGGGGCTTCTCTTTTACGAGTGTTTCTATGTCTATCATCCAGCATCTGTCTATGTTCTTCTGATTCAAAATTCTGAGTATTCTCACTGTCACGAAGGTGACCTACATCTGAATTCTGGTCCACTTTGTAAACATGGTTGTATTCATCTTGTTCAGAAACAAAAGCAGAGTCTGTAGTAGGTTCACTGGATTTAGTCCCCTTCCTCTTCTTCTTGTGCCTGTGAGGTTTTTTCTCAGGCTGTTCTCGTGTTATATCCGTACCATTTACTGGCTCATTAATTTGTCCTCCATGGTCCAGTTGATTCTCTGTATCACTATGATCGAGGTGGATATGGTTATGAGAATGGTTTGTACCTTTATGAGTGTGATTATGGAAGTGAGGACTATGGGATAATTTATGTTCGACTGGCAATGATGCCTTTTTCTCTTTACAATCGTTGGAGGATACAGCATTTTTGGTTTCATTTTCTACATTTGAGTGGGAATAATGATCGTGTGTGTGAAAATGCTTTCCTTCTTGAACATCTAAAGCATCCAAATGTGAAACTGGGTCATGACCAACATCTTCATGACCAATCTCAACTACTTTTACCTCACCAAGGCCCAAGCTGTTTAAAAGTTTTTCTAGTCCAGAATATGAAAGCCTTCCATTCTCCCCATAGCGATGGAACAGTTTTTCTATATAGTATTTCTGCTCATGTTCAGCCTCTGGTGACAAGGACTGGCTTGTTAACAGTTCTGCATCCCCATTCTGAAGATAAGGCTCTTGTGAGATCTGATAGTCATTGTGACTATGAATGTGGTTTTCATCTGATGCAATTCTGTGATCGTGTACATAACCGTGGCAATGGTTGCAGTGATGAAAAATAAAAGTAAATAAACAAATAAAACAGAATTTTGTATGCATATGTACCTTCATTTCTATTGTACCTAGAAGGGGGAAAAAAAAAATTGCATCAGTCGAGAGAGAGAGAGAGATATTTATTACACGCACACATTGCTCCAAAAATTAAAGGAACACTATGAAAATACGTCAGATCTCAATGGGGAAAAATATCATTCTGGATATCTATACTGATATGGACTGAGTAATGTGTTAGGAATGTAAGGATGCCCAATCCTTTGATGGAAATGAAAATTAACCTACAGGAGGACTGAATTCAAAGACACCCCGAAAATCAAAGTGAAAAAATGATGCAGCAGGCTAGTCCATTTCGCTGAAATGTTATTGCAGCAACTCAAAATGGTACTCAGTAGTTTTTAAATTGATGACTTTTTCTTCACTATAGCTCACAGAATTAGCTGTCACTTTCCCGGAGCTAAAGGAAACGGATTCTTTTATCTCTGGAAATAAACTAAAAAGAAAGTTTATTTTAGCTGGGGGGAAAAGTGACCGCTAATTGAGCTATAGTGAAGAAAAAAAAAAAAGCCAGCAATTACATAAAAACCGGCACTGACAAAATGACAGGCAGTCACTGTATACACTGCTCCTCTTCTGCCTCTCTCAGCCACCCCCCACACATCTGCAGTACGCAGTCTCCTGTATCAGCTTAATTTTTCCTATCGCTATTTTTAGCCGATATGTTTCGGTGGTCGAAATTTTGGTGCATCCCTATTAAGTTTACTTTTGCATACCCTTACTCTGGTTTATTAAGGGCCACTTGTTTTTTTTATAGTCCTGTATATATTGCATTCTTGGCCATATAAAGAAATTACACAAAAAAAAAAAAAAAAAAAAAAAAAAAAAAAGAAGAGGTTCATTTCCCACATCTTAGACTTTTTGAATTTAAATTGTAAGTGTGTGTATAAATAGTCAATGTTTTTTTTTAGCTTTCACTTAGAAGCACTAAGCAGGCTAGATACTGAGCCTTGAAGAGCAGAAAACTTAAACGTGCGGTTCATGCAAGATGACCGAAGACTTTGCATGACCTAGTGGCATTTTGCCAAAAAAAAAAAAAAAAAAATGGGCAGCTATACCACCTGCAGACAACTATTACAGAAGTCACTGACGCTAAAGGGGGCAATACACAGTATTAGGAACTAAGGGTATGCAGACTTTTGAACAGGGGTCATATCATTTGTCTACTTAAAGCGCTGAGCAAACTGTTGGCGCTATATAAATCCTGTATAATAATACTTATTGCCATGTTTTGTTTTAAGATTGTGCCATTCTGTTATGAACTACAGTTAAATATGAACCTCAGAAGAAGTTTGTTTTGCCTCCTCACTCAAGTTCTCTTTAAAAATGAGAGAGAGAGAGGGGGGGGGGAGAGAGGGGGGGAGGGGGGAAGAGAGAGAGAGAGGGGGGAGGGGGGAGAGAGAGAGGGGGGGGGGAGAGAGAGAGAGAGGGGGAGGGGGGAGAGAGAGAGAGGGGGAGGGGGGAGAGAGAGAGAGGGGGAGGGGGGAGAGAGAGAGAGGGGGAGGGGGGAGAGAGAGAGAGGGGGAGGGGGGAGAGAGAGAGAGGGGGAGAGGGGGGAGAGAGAGAGGGGGAGAGGGGGGAGAGAGAGAGGGGGGAGAGGGGGGAGAGAGAGAGGGGGGAGAGGGGGGAGAGAGAGAGAGGGGGGAGAGGGGGGAGAGAGAGGGGGGGGGAGGGGGGAGAGAGAGAGGGGGGGGAGAGGGGGGAGAGAGAGAGGGGAGGGAGAGAGGGGAGGGAGAGAGGGAGAGGGAGAGGGAGAGAGGGAGAGGGAGAGGGAGAGGGAGAGGGAGAGAGGGAGAGGGAGGGAGAGAGGGAGGGAGAGAGGGAGGGAGAGGGAGGGAGAGAGGGAGGGAGAGAGGGAGAGGGAGAGGGGGAGGGAGAGCGAGAGCGAGCGAGAGCGAGAGCGAGAGCGAGCGAGCGAGAGAGGGCGAGCGAGAGAGGGCGAGAGAGAGAGGGCGAGAGAGAGAGGGCGAGCGAGAGAGGGCGAGCGAGAGAGGGCGAGAGAGAGAGGGCGAGCGAGAGAGGGCGAGCGAGAGAGGGCGAGCGAGAGAGGGCGAGCGAGAGAGGGCGAGCGAGAGAGGGCGAGCGAGAGAGGGCGAGCGAGAGAGGGCGAGCGAGAGAGGGCGAGCGAGAGAGGGCGAGCGAGAGAGGGCGAGAGAGAGAGGGCGAGAGAGAGAGGGCGAGAGAGAGAGGGCGAGAGAGAGAGGGCGAGAGAGAGAGGGCGAGAGAGAGAGGGCGAGAGAGAGAGGGCGAGAGAGAGAGGGCGAGAGAGAGAGGGCGAGAGAGAGGGCGAGAGAGAGAGGGCGAGAGAGAGAGGGCGAGAGAGAGAGGGCGAGAGAGAGAGGGCGAGAGAGAGAGGGCGAGAGGGCGAGAGAGAGAGGGCGAGAGCGAGAGAGAGCGAGAGAGAGCGAGAGAGAGCGAGAGAGAGCGAGAGAGAGCGAGAGAGAGCGAGAGAGAGCGAGAGAGAGCGAGAGAGAGCGAGAGAGAGCGAGAGAGAGCGAGAGAGAGCGAGAGAGAGCGAGAGAGAGCGAGAGAGAGCGAGAGAGAGCGAGAGAGAGCTTTTTCTCCTCACAGACACACACACACTTATCTGTTTATGAGACTTTAAGAATAGTCGATTGTCCTTAGGATAAGGTGTCCCATTTGGCACAGTAATTTAGGAATATTTTGTGGGTACAAGAAATGCAGCAAGTGTGTGCAATGTATAATGGGAGCAGGCACAGAACCTTTGGAATCACGGCCGATATTCAGCATAATAAACCCATGTTCACTCTAACACTGTGCACACCGGGTCACATGTTATCCTTGCACTCATACATTACTTGGCAAAAGTTTTAAAACACCCCCATTTTTCAATTTTATATTGAAATATATGCATCACAATGTCTCAATGTACTCTAAAAAGGCATAGAACAAACAAATCGAAGGTAATCAAAGTTTGACTCAAAGTAATTACCCTTTGCAGATATAACTCTAAACACACTCGTAGTTTTCTTTCAACAGAAATCAAATATCATTCGGAAAGTTTTTCCCAACACTGTTGCCGAAGTTCTCACACAATGTTTTGTGCTTGTACAGTAGGTTGCTTTGCTTTCACCCATCTGTCTAATTCATCCCAAATCAGCTCAATGGGTTTACGTCTGGAGACTGTACTGGCCATACCAAGATTTGAAGCCTACCATCTTGTCCTTTTCTTCTAAGGTAGTTCTGACACAGTCTGGAGGTATGTTTTGGGTCATTATCTTGCTGTAGGATAAACCCCTAACCAACTAGCCATATTCCGGAGTATTGCATGGCACTGCAAAATGCTGTGGTAGTAGTTCTGGTTCACGGTGCTACTACTCTGCAGTTCAACTCTGGATCTAGCAAAAAAGCCACAGATCTCCTTCATGTTTGACAGTTGGTGTCCCACACTGAGGAACTATCCTTTCATACTTGACAAAGTTTAAAAACCCTGCATGATGAACCAAAGATCTCAAATTTTGATTCATCACTCCATAAGACCTTCTTCCAGTCTTCAGCAGTCCACTGACAGTGTTTCAAGGCCAAGGCAAGCATCTTTTTCTTAAATTGCTATTCTTGCAATGACACTCTTACAGCCACTTAACCTGTCGAACCAGCAGCTCGAAGTCTTCTCTTTACAACTGAAATTTGGACCAATATTAAGCTGTGCTTTAAGCGGTTGTCCTGTGAGCCACCTTTGACCCAAGCTGTGGACTCTCAAAGTTGTTTTCTGATTCTGTTGTGGCTTGGAGTCTGCCAGACCTCCTATCAGTCTCCTCCTGTATTTCCAAAGTGCCTATTGATGGTGTAGGAAACTGAACCCATTGACACCTTGGCGTTCTTTGTAATTTCTCTATCGAAAGAGCTACCCTTTTAAAAAAAAGTTATAATGGTCTGTCTGCCTTTGTTAATGACTTTTTACTCAACATTTTGAAAGCAATAAACTACTTCCTGCAGGACAATACTGTCCAGACATTGCTTAAGAGGTTATGGTTAACAGTCTGGTTCAACAATGTTCTGCCTTATACAGACAGCTTGTAAGTTATCAACAAGTTGGGACAACTAAAGGACTTGATAAATTTTATGAGCCTAATTTATTTACATTACTGCAGAGCTATGAGTTAACCCATTGCTTCTTCTTTTGCACAACACTGAAAAGTCCATTATTTTTAAAATTTTGTTAACCTAAACTTTTTTCACCTCTGGCAGTTTTTTTTTCCCAGTAAAAGTTTTTATTAAAGTCTGCAAGGTATACAAACAGATATAAAAATACAAAGTGCATATACAGCATGCAGAGACGTTAGAGAAAACAACATTTCAAGTTCACAAAAAGAAGTATTGAGCACAACACACACAAGGAGGTGAGCGTGGGGAAGGACAGCAAGAATTAAAAAAAAAAAAACAAAAAAAAAAAACAACACTTGCTCTCCGGAAGATTTACCCCCCTTCCTGACTGGGCGGTCATGCAACTGAATAGAGCTTTCTTTTAGTGGTATTTGATCACCTCTGCATTTATTTTTGTGCTATAAATGAAAACACTAACATTTAAGAACAAACAAAAAAATAAATAAAAAAAATAAACTTTTCTATAAAACATGTCCAATAAAAAAAATGTCAACTTAGGCCAAAATATATTTTGCTACATATTTTTGCTAAACCCCCCCCAAAATAAGCGTATATTGATTGGTTTGCGCCAAAGTTACAGCATCTAGAAATGGTGGTATATATACCGTATTTGCCGGCGTATAAGACGACTGGGCGTATAAGACGACCCCCCTACTTTTCCTGCTAAAATGTAGTGTTTGGGCTATACTCGCCGTATAAGACTACCCCTCTTCCAATGCACACCAGTGGGAGGAATAGTGCCCCATCATTGGTATTAGTGGCAGGAATAGTGCCCCATCATTGGTATTAGTGGCAGGAATAGTGCCCCATCATTGGTATTAGTGGCAGGAATAGTGCCCCATCATTGGTATCAGTGGGAGGAATAGTGCCCCATCATTGGTATTAGTGGCAGGAATAGTGCCCCATCATTGGTATCAGTGGGAGGAATAGTGCCCCATCATTGGTATTAGTGGCAGGAATAGTGCCCCATCATTGGCATTAGTGGCAGGAATAGTGCCCTATCATTAGTATCAGTGGAGGAATAGTGCTCCATCATTGGTGTCAGTGGGAGGAACAGTGCCCCATCATTGGTGTCAGTGGGAGGAATAGTGCCCCATCATTGGTATCAGTGGCAGGAATAGTGCCCCATCATTGGTATCAGTGGGAGGAATAGTGCCCCATCATTGGTATCAGTGGGGGGAATAGGTGCCCCATCATTGGTGTCAGTGGGGGGAATGGTGTCCCATCATTGATGTCAGTGGGAGGAATAGTGCCCCATCATTGGTGTCAGTGGGGGGTGGAATAGTGCCCCATCGTTGGTGTCAGTGGGGGGGGGGAATAGTGCCCCATCATTGGTGTCAGTGGGGGGGAGGAATAGTGCCCCATCGTTGGTGTCAGTGGGAGGAATAGTGCCCCATCATTGGTATCAGTGACACCAATGATGGGGCACTATTCCTCCCACTGAGACTTGCTGACCCTGTTCTCGCATGGTGCTGCTGCAGCCAGCATATGTGGTTGCAGCAGCACCTCTACACAGAACACTTACCTGCTGCTCCGGCACTCAATTTTCGCGGGGCCGCTCGGCTCCGCCCCCTCGCCGGTGATTGGCCGCCTGTGTGCCTTTCCTGAGCTACAGTTCTGGCGGCCAATCACCGGTGAGGAGGCGGAGCCGAGCAACCGCACGAACATCCAGTGGCCGAACTGAAGGAGACGCCGCGCTTCCTGGACCGGATCGTCGTGGGACTGGATCCAGGTAAGAGACATCAGCCCCTGCAAACCCCTGTACTTAATGCCGCAGTCCCCCTAAACATGTGTACCGGCGTATAAGACGACCCCCGACTTTTGAGAAGATTTTCAAGGGTCAAAAAGTCGTCTTATACGCCGGCAAATACGGTACTCTATTTTTTTTCTTTTTATACTAGTAATGGAGGTGATCAGTGACTTATAGCAGGACTGCAATATTGCGGAAGACAGTCTGACACTAACTGACACCAAGTGGTAACCCATGACATTAATACAGGGATCAGTGCTAAAAATATATACAGTCACTGTATTAATGACATTAGCTGGGAAGGGGTTAAAAAGTGTTTGTGTGCACTGTTTTTACTAGACAATTTATGAGATTTTATTCCCTGATTGCTAAGACACAACACAGCTCTGCTTTGTTTACATAGGCAGAGCTGTGTTATTGTAGTCTCCTCGGCGATCAACAGGTGTCGGCGCACCTGGTCCATTGGTCGGCACACGTTGATCGGCTTCTACCATGTCCAATCACAGCAGAAGCAGCGCTCTGGTGGCAGACACGTGCCCATCCCAGTTGCGGAAGTGCAAAATCACGTTTGTATACGTGATTTTGCACAGAACATCCACCCTGTAGCAGCAGATCTGCTATAGGGTGGAAGGCAAGTGGTTAACCACTTGCCCTGCAGAGGATTTACCCCTCTCCTTGACCAGGCCATTTTTTTGCAATATGGAGCTGCGTTACGTTAACTGACAATTGTGCGGTCATGCAACACTGTACATAAATTAAATTTGCGCTTTCTTTCGGTGGTATTTGATCATCTCTGTGGTTAATTTTTTCACTATAAACAAACCAAAAAAAAAAAAAAAATCTTTAATTTGACTTTTTGCTATAAGACATGTCCAGTAAAAAAAAAAAAAAATTAATTTCGTCAAACTTAGGCCAAAATGTATTGTGCTACGTCTTCGCTAAGAAAGAAAAAAAAAACCCCAAATACATGTAAATAATTGGTTTAAGTGAAAGTTATAGCGTCTACAAATGTAGGTATATATACACTGGAATTATGTTTATTATACTAGTACTGGCGGCAATCAGCGACTTATAGCAGGACTGCGGCGGGCATTCAGACACTGGAAGGGAACGGACTACCACCCCAATTACCTTAATAGTGATCAGTGCTAATAAAAAGCACTGACACTGTACTAATGACACTGGGGAGGAAGGAATTAACATCTGGGGTGATCAAAGTGTTAACTGTGTGCTGTTTTACATCATGTGCTGTGTGTTCTTTACTAGGAAAATATGCTGCTGTGTATTTCTCTGTTGTGCAGATAAATACAGCAGCATGTCCTTGCTGGCAGGAGAGCGACCTGTGTTGTGTACACACAGGTCCCTCCCGTCAGTTCTACACAGTGATCGCTGGATGCCAGCAGAGAATCCCTGGCCGGGGGCTGGTGATTGACAGCCGTAGAAGCCAAGGGCACGCGCCCCCTAAACCAGAATGCAAATCAACACACACACACACACACACACACACACACGATTTTGCACAGCCGTCCAGCTATGGCTGCATTGTGCAATGTTTCAATTTCTTAAGCTTTTGCTGGCTGATAAAGTTTATATTCATACAACTGTATAAAATTCTAATTACTTGGGCATGGAAAGTTTTGGAAAAATGTACTGGGCCATAAACTCCCCAAACTGGAGAACCAGTGCTATAGAAAATGCCAGGAACAGTGCACATTGAAGCTTCTTGGGAGCTGCCTCTTTGTTCAAGTCACAGAGTTAAACTGGATCTTTATTTTGCTCATTATTTTCTGTTCATTACCATTCTACCCCAAAAAGTATATCCTAACTGAACTCCTGGGGGCTGCACAGTGGACTATTTGCGTAAAAGGGGAAGTTACCAATCTTCACCTCAAATAAGTTGTCACTGGGTTTTACTCTAATTAGCCCATGGAAACGGCTTACCTCCTTATTTATGACCAAGTACCAAACCCAGTGAGATCCCTCCTCTCCCACAGACATCTTTTGTAGGGACACCAATTCAAGCCATTCACTCACTGCTCTCTATTGGAGTCCTCTATATATAAAATCTAGTGGCAGAAAATATGTTGCATTGTAGCCACCAAATGGAGCCAACATAAGAATTCATATTAAATATGGAGAAAATTTGTATAGCCTGGACGAATGCTAACGACATTTGCACAACAAATGTTTTGTAAACAGACCCCTTTTAGTGGAAGTTGAATCTAGGTTTCTGAGCTACTGTATTTGTGTACATTTACTGTAAATTAAGAAAAAACCTTGTAAACAAACTTTTTTTTAATAAAAATTACATGCAAAATGATGGTCAACTACACCACATATTGCAGATTCAGGATTACAAAAAAAAATAAAAAATATATATATATATATAATATAATCATATCTATATACATACATATACACACACACACACACACACACACACACACACACACACACACACACACACACGTAACTTGCAATGATGAGGTGCCAAGAAGGGAGCGAAATAATGAATGATCTGCTTGCAATAGAAAAAAAAAAAAAAAAAAACTAAAAAGTGGGTTAAGAAAGATTAGTTATTCCAAAAGTTAATATATTTCAATGAACCAAACCACAGCTAAATGTAAAACTGCCCATTGTAAATGGAAACTTCAAAAACAGAATGAAAGGCAAATTATATTTAAAGTAAAATTTAGACACCCAATCTTGTATTTTTATGTTTAAGCATTAAAATGTATTCCTCCTTTTTCTGTTTTACGTCACCAAGTTACCATAAATGTCATAAAATACGTATTTTCTACTGATGAAACCATACTCTAGAAAAACCCTCATCGTTTTACTTCCTCTTGCTGTCTTGCCAAATCTACTAAAAAAACAACATAATACAAATGCTCCAAACACACAGTAAAATGCTACAAAATTCCCTTATTGTAAAAGTACCAAATCTACAATGAATAGAAAAGAAAAAATAAAGAAGAAATAGCAAAATGTATACACTTAATGCCTTTGGAACAAGAAAGATTTGAAACAACCACACATTCATGGCTGCCTAAATTTCACAGTTTAATCTACCAATAAAACATCCAACAAATAAGCCACTAAAATGTGTAAATTAGCTATAGCAATGACATTTTTCTGGTATTGTAATTTAATTACTATACATTTTTTCAGCCACTACAAAAAACCCACTTGGGTAAAAGTAATTAATTTCTCAGAATTTGTCAAAGATTAAAATAACTAGACAAAATCAGCAAATTACACAAACCACTACTTACCATAACAGTAGTGACAGAGCAAAAATGTGTATATTCCCAGAGATCACAGATCATATTCTGTAAAAGAAAATGTTTTTTTTTTATAAAAGTAAAACCACACTCCCTGACTTATAACATGCTAGAAGTAGGAGGTGAAGCAAACCGCTAGCTAGATTGGGTACAATAAGGTCATCAACTTTTCCACAAAGCTTTAAGACATCCCTATGAACACTAGACTTTTTATGTGGAAAATAAATGACTAGCTTCATGTGATGGAAAGAAAACATCCTCCTGGACAAGAGAAACCATGAAAATAATGGTAGCATTGTACACAAATATGAGCAGAATGTCTTCAGAGGTGTGCAACATTTTGTAAAAATGATCCTTATACCCATATAGGGCATGGAAACCCATATATAGATATCAAAAAATTATGTAAGAAATCCCCCTGTGCTCAATATGTACCTAAACTACCACACGAAGCAGCTGAAACCTAATCCTATACCTATAGGTGAAATAAATGTATAAACTAAAAATAAATGGTGTAGCGCTAAATAAATACAACCTACATATATTCCATATAATGGTGAATAAAAGTGAATAAATACACACGAGGTCCTAAGATTGGACCAAGACTAATGACCTATAAACAAGTGATAATTACACAAAAATACAGACCCGATCCCTTCTCTGGGATACATCCACAAATTAGTGACCCATGATTCCCAATATTGGGACACAAATCTAAATAACACGTATATATTGTGAATCCCTAATGAAGGATATGCATACACTCTGTGCAAAAAAGTGTAAAACCACACTAATACAAAAAAATATTAAAGTGAAAAATGCAACAAAGTCCAATATGGGAAAAAACAATCCAGGTGCTTCACTGCTTCTGGTCATGCAATATATGCAGTGTGGATAAACAGCACACCGATAAGTGATCCTTCATTGGCTGCAATGGCCTCTCACCTCCAATCGGCGACCCCAAAGGGCCACAGAACCTTTTGGATCACCCCTGGATCCTTCCTGTATGTGCACTCTTTACTGCCCAGTCTCCTGGGAATTTTAACCACACTGATATCTTGCAGCAGCACTGGTATTACTTCCTCTGGATAGGTAGGTAGGCAGGTAAGCACCATCACAAATACCAATTATCTCTCATAAGCCCATGAAACAAGAGAAAGACATTCTCCATAGTGTTAAAGTGCTTTATTCTATTAGCTAGATATGCCAAAAACTGCACTCACATTTAGTTGGTAACAAACAGGCCTTCAACACATATATTGGGTGTATTGCATGAAAAGGTGTACCAAGATGGCGTTCCGCCGGATGTACATCACCGCGTTGCGTCACGCCTACACGCGACTTCCTCAGGACTACGTGATTGGTAGACAGTACTCCATTTTATAGGCTGAAGTTCTGCTAATCGGACCGCGGGTTGGGACAACTGCGGCCATACTAGCTAAGTCCAAGACGATAACTAAGCAACCCTACCGTCGGACTTACAGTAATCCAAGGCTATTTTCCACGGGCCCTGTATATCGAAGGACAGAACTCCAAAAATAAAATATAGATCTGTAATGGCTCCCTATATCAATATAATATTACTATAAAGCAGACATATACCCCAGTAAACTTTAATTACCATCCCAAACTATAAAATAGAGGTAAAAAAAAAAACTCACCCTTGACCTTAAAAACGGGTGATTTCAAAACAAACATGGATATAAAATACCCCCTAGACCTAATAAAATATTAAGTATGCTATTTGTATATAAATGTATTATTACACAAACCGCATACAGACTAATGAAAAATGGTAAACAAGACGTATAAATACAATTATGTAATAAATCTAAAATCACTTTATTAAAATAATATAAAGCATAGAAATTAAGACAGAAAATATGCCCTCTAAATATAATTATTGGAATCCCAAAAAATATAGATATTGGTCCTAAAAAAAAAATATTAAAAGAAGTTTAAAAAATATATCCCAATTCATGCAATTGCACTCATTACATGTTTACAAATAAAAGGATATATACAAGAATACAAATGAAACCCCTTTTTATATATAACCAGGTGATATTAGTAAAAAAAAAAAAAAAACCTCAATATATTCTAGATTTATGCCTATATATATATAATATATGTATATAAAAGAGTATTAAAAAACTAAAAATCTTTAGAAATCATTAATAAAACAATTTAGATCAAATTCTATATCGAGTCCCCTCGGCATTTGTGTTTCCATAATAAAGATCCATTTTGATTCGGCTTGACTAAGAGAACTAACTTTATGACTACCCCTCCAATGTTTCTTAAATCTTTCAACCCCCAAAATCTTAAACCCAAAGGGTCCTTATTGTGACACATTGAGAAATGTTTCGATACGCTATGCTTCGGGAAACCCTTGCGGATATTTTGGACATGTTCCCTAAGCCGTACCCACAACAGTCTCTTTGTCCTTCCTACGTATTGTAGTCCGCAACCACATTGAAGTATATAGACTACTCCCTCTGTTCTACAGGATATAAAATCCTTGATTTTAAATTCCTTACTGTTACTTTCAGATATAAATGAACTCCTTTTAGGATTCTGCCCCCTAGTGGCTCTGCATGCATAGCAGGTTCTACACGGAAAGAAACCTTGTTGGTCAAGAAATGTGACCTTCTTATTTTTAATTGGTGGGTCTAATACATTCTGCACCAATTTCATTCTGAGGGTTGGGGCCTTTCTGTATATAAATTTCGGTAGTTCTGGTAAGATTTTGTTAAGGATAGGATCTGTTTTTAAAATAGGCCAATATCTTCTAAAAACATTTACTACTTTCTTATAATCTATTAAAATCAAGAACTATTGCCATCTGGTCCTCAAACTCCTCTCTCAACCTATCCTTCAAGAAACATCCTCTGTCTCACCCACTTCCCTTATTTTATTTCTAATTAGCTCTTGTGAATAACCTTTATTCATATATAGATATGCAACCTAATATTTGCATTAAGAGGGACACAAGTAAACCTGTCACACAATGCTAACTGAACGATATTGAATATTCTAATGACCTATTCAGTCCACATGCACTAGGAGTAGAAATATACAGATCAAGCATTTATTTTAAAATGGCACCCCAAAGCATGGCCAGAGAAAAGCTGTGCCGCATCGCAGCATACCACAATACACAACAGGGGACATTCTGCCATTCTGTTGAATGACCAGTGAATGTTAAACAGGAGCAGGGAGACAATTGTAGACAGATTCATTATAATTAGGCAGCATCAATCAGAAATTCCTACCTCAGCTGTTCTGTAGACTTGTCACAGACTAAAACCTACCCCAGACCACTTCTTAAAGTGGTTTTAAAGTGGTAATAAAGGCTCAAGGTTTTTTACCTTCATGCACAGAATGCACGATGTTAAAAAACCCTCTGTGTGCAGCAGCCCCCCCAGCTTCCCCCAATACTTACCTGAGCCTGGGATGTGCAAGAGAGCCTTGGCTCTCCTAGGTCTCTCCCCCTCATTGGCTGAGACACCAGCGAGAGCCATTGGTTCTCACCTCTGTCAATCACAGCCAGTGAGCCAATGAAGAGAGGCTAGGCTGAGTTGTGGCTGTGTATGAATGTATACACTCGGCAGTAGAGGAGGGCCAGGCGCGCCGGCGAGGGACCCGAGAAGAAGAGGCTGCTCAACCATTGCACAGAGCAGGTAAGTTTGTTGTTTAAAAAAATATGCCTTTAATATCCCTCTGTGTGTTTGTTTTGAGTGAAAATCTGTCTCAACTCCAGTGAAATCTGTTGCAGACCTGTACACATCAGTTGACTGTACAGGATAGCAGGAGTTACAAATATGCATAAAAACTGTTGCACAGAATTTGCTAAATAACAGGCAGCTAGATTTGAATCTGCATCTCTCTAATTCCCATAAATGGCCCTTAAAATGCAGCAAAAATCAGAATCACCCCTCTTGCCCACTGATTTACATCCTTGCATTTCTAGCAAACCTTGCATAAAATCAGGAACATTTTAACCGCCTCCCAAGATGGTTCTTTCGTTCTGGGAGGACGTCATATGATGTCCTCCCACCCTAACCCGCGTGTGTGGCTCCGGGGGCGCTCAGCGCGGCGATCAGTGGTGCGTTGTGTCCCTCGGACACAGCAGATCACCGATCAAGGGAAAAAGTCGAAGATAACGGCTGGGTCATGTGATCAGCTGTGTCCAATCACAGCTGATCACATGTAAATAAGGAAATGTCGGTTATCGGCATTTCTCTCCTCACGAGCTGTATTGCTGACAGTAAATGGCAAATGACAGCCGGTAAATGGCATTCCTCGGAGGGGACATGTACAGTGATCATCAAGGCACTGATGCTCAGTGTACCGATGATCAGAGTAGCCCCAGCAGTGCCACCTGTCAGTGCCCATCAATGCCACCTGCCAATGCACATCAATGCCACATATCAGCGCCCATCTGAGCTGCCTTTCAATGCCGCCTAACGGTGCTGCCAGTCAGTGCTGCCTAACAGTGCCATATATGAGTGCTGCCTTTCAGTGCCCATCAGTGATGCCTGTCAATGCCCATCAGTGCCACCTACCAGTGCCTCCTCATCAGTGCAGCCTATCAGTGCCCATCACTGCAGCCTCATTAGCGCACATCAGTGGAGAAAAAAACAAATCACTTATGTACATAATTTTATAACAAAAACTAAGAAAAACTTTTTTTCTTCAAAATTTTCAGTTGCTTTTGGTTTTTTTAGCAAAAAATAAAAAACCCAGAGGTGATTAAATACCACCAAAAGAAAGCTCGGTCTCAAATCAATGTCGAGTACTGCGTTGCATAACCGTGCAATTGTTATTCAAAGAGTGACAGCGCTGAAAGCTGAAAATTAACCTGGGCAGGAAGCGGGTTTAAGTGCCCTGTAGGCAATTGCCGCCTAACAGTGCTACTAGTCAGTGCCGCCTAACAGTGCCATATATGAGTGCTGCCTTTCAGTGCCCATCAGTGCCACCTAATCAGTGCAGCCTATCGGTGCCCATCACTGCAGTCTCATTAGCGCACATCAGCGAAGGAGAAAAATCACTTATTTACAAAATTTTATAACAAAAACTAAGAAAAAAACATTTAAAAAGAAAAAAAATTTCAGTTTTTGGTTTGTTTAGCAAAAAGTAGAAAACCCATAAGTGATTAACCGTTTCAATTCCGTGCAATTTTACACCTTCCTGCCCAGGCCATTTTTCAGGTTTCAGCGCTCTCACACTTTGAATGACAATTGCGCGGTCATACAACACTGTACCCAAACTAAAATTTTATCATTTTCTTCACACAACTAGAGCTTTTTTTTAGTGGTATTTAATCACCGCTGGGGTTTTTATTTTTTGCTTAACAAAAAAAAGACCAAAAATTTTGAAAAAAAACACACATTTTTCTTTGTTTCTGTTATAAAAGTTTACAAATAAATAATTGTTCTTCATAAATTTAGGCCGAGATGTATTCTGCTACATGTCTTTGGTGAAAATAACCCAAATTAGGATGTATTTCTTAGTTTGTAGGAAAGTTATAGAGTTCACAAACTATGGTATATATCTGAATATTGATCAATCCTGAAGTACTGACGGCCAATCTAATTTCTTGAGGTCCAAGAATGTCAGAACAGTACAGATATCCCCAAAAGACCCCTTTTTGCAGAGTAGACAGTCCGACGTACTTCATAAGAGGCATGGCGAGTTTTTTTAAGTTGTATTTTTTTTGTCATAATTTTTCGGAAAATGAAAAAAATTAAAAAAATTATTTTCACTATTTTTTTTTACATACTGTCACCAGTGCAGTACAGCGTCATCATATAACTGGCATGGCTGTGAACAGGGACACTGACTGGTGACAGTATGAAAAAATATATATATTTTTTTTAATTTTTTTATTATATTTAATTTTTTATTACATTTTTTTAAGATTTTTTTTCATATTTTACTATGGAATTGATCAGTATAGCTATAAGCAAGCATTTACCTGAATGAAATCGATTCATTCAGCTTTTTTTTTTGTGCTTAGCTGTGATTTGGTCACAGCTAATCACATGACATGTGCATGTGATTAGCTGTGACCATTCACAGCTAGGCACTAGTATACAATGGATGGCATCATGAATGAAGCCATCCATTGTATACAACTGTCATGTGACCTGCTGTGATTGGTCACAGCAGGTCACATGGTACCAGCAACGGGAGCCGGTACTCGGATCTGTCATCGGCCGTGTCCGAGGTGCACGGCCGGTGACAGATCGCACTGCTGCACCGCTCTGCTTTAGCGCAAACTGCGCATGTGCGGGAGCACGCCAAATGGCGTGCACCCGGAGTGCAGAGGCACATTTGAAGCCGCCAAACGGCCATTGGCCGGGCGGCTAATGGTTAAATACCACCAAAAGAAAGCTCTGTCTCAAAACAATGATAAAAATTTCATATGGGTACAGTGTTGCATGACCGTGCAATTGTC
This sequence comes from Staurois parvus, assembly GCF_062004578.1. NCBI lineage: Eukaryota > Metazoa > Chordata > Amphibia > Anura > Ranidae > Staurois > Staurois parvus. The sequence goes on from NW_028318302.1 coordinate 853,585, forward strand.
ATTCAAAGTGTGACAGCGCTGAAAGCTGAAAATTGGCCTGGGCAGGAAAGGGGTATAAGTGCACTGTAGGCAAGTGTTTAAACATGTATTGCAAAGTACTGTATGTGAACCAAAATTCCTTGTTTTTATGCAAAGTTTGCTAGAAATGTATAAGGGTGTAAAGCAGTGGGCAGAGTGTTTAATTCAGATTTTTGGTGTTCATGTTGTCACACTCCTTTAGCACCTGATGGGTTATAAAAAAAAAAAAAAAAAACTATATAGGTGTGTGTATAAAGGCATTCGGATTTGAGCAGACATATCTTATTTCTAGCTCCATCACCTCCTCATTGGCTATCATTGACACTGGCTCCTGCTGCTGTGTCTCAGCCAATGTGGGAGAAATCCAGGAGAGCCAGGGCCTCTGTACACATTGCTGGACTGAGATGGAGCTCTGGTAAGTATCTTGGAGGCCTGCTGCACACTGAAGGGTTTTTACCTTCATGAATAGAAAATATTTAAAGTGTTACTAAACCCAGGACCCTGCATTTACTATATCTGGTCTCACACAGTACACAGAACATGGAAATGCAATTATTTTAGTAAATATAAACTGCTAAATACCTTTTCTCATCAGCTGTTAGAGCAGTCTTGTGACTTCAGCTGAGCACTGGTGAAAGCTTGTAGGTGGAGTTTCCTTTCTGCTCTAAAAGGATGCAAAACCCCTGACCTCTGTCTGCTGATTGGCTCTGTGCTAATCACATGCATTCCCCCCAAAAAAGAAAAACTTCTCTAGCAATTCACACTAAACTGAGCATGTGCAGAAGAGCTACAGTCTGTCTTAGCGTGAACATTTGAACAAGAGGGGCAGAGTAGTCAGGATCAAACAGCCTTTTTACAGTAGACAGAGGATTAACCCCTTCCACAGTGAGGATTAACAAGCATGCTTTACTGCATATACAGACTGATTTTACTGTTGTGCGTTTAGTAACCGATGTAAAAAAAAACAAAAACAAAAACCTTCAGCCTTTAAAATCACTTTAATCTGAATTACAGGCTGGTGTAAAATATAGCCACACAGTTAACCCTTCTGCACTGCATGGGTTAAAAGCTTGTGTAGTCTACGACAAGATAAATAAACTGACCTACTTTATTCCTCACTTCCCCGGAAGTTAGTACTCTCTTTCCAAGGCTCCTAAGATGTCGGTAGTTAGTGCCATCCTCACGTACAACAAAGGGTTACTAGCCCTGTGGCTGCAGGACCAAGAAATGTGTGTTTTTAATGTGGAAAAAAAAAAAACCTAGAAAAATTTCCATGCTGCTGTGAAATTTAGTGTGCAACTCTCTACTGCATGAGCCATGCTTGTTTGATGAATGAGGTGAAATACCATATTTTTAGGCCTGAAACCAACCTAAAATGGGCCAAGTTTCCAAAAAAGTACACTTTAAAATTTAAAGCAAACAAAATATAATACCCAATTATTTGGTAAAACATAAAAGATAAGGTTGTGTAAACTAATTAGGTACTAAATATATTAAGGTTCAAAACTGCACACCATTGTGAAATGGTGAAAAACTATGGAAAGTTTTTACATGTCAGTTCAGAGATCACTGAATTATCACAGTACTAGAATTAGCTCACCAACATTCATAGTGATACAATGTGGGGGAGATTTACTAAAGCTGGTTCACTCAATCTGGTGCACCTGTGCATAGTAGCCAATCAGCTTCTAACCTCCCCTAAGCTTGTTCAAATAAGCTTTGGCAATAAAACCTGGAAGCTGATTGGTTTCTTTGCAGAAGTGCACCTGATTTTGCACTCTCCAGCTTTACTAAAACCTCACTATGTGTGGCACCCCCAGAATTAATTTCCTGCTTCTGTGATTGGCTCACCAATTTTTTCAGAAGCCTGCACTAAGACACAAGTCAGACCCCATTCACACTTAACCATTTTTCAGCTCAAAGCTCAAAAACACTCAAGTAAAATCTCATTATTTCCAAAGGCACTGTTCACACTTGAGCAATCTGTTGCCTGTAGCTTGCTGAAAAGAGTACTTGCACTACTTTTCAGGCCAATCCGAGCGTTTTGTCTCCATAGACTTGAATGGAAAATGCCTGAACAGTGGGAATAAGTGCTTTTTCAAACGGTTTTCTCAAGCGGTTTCAGCTCAAACCACAGCTGTTCCTATTGGTCACAGCAAAAATGCCTAAATGAAAAACGCCTATATCTGCAAATCTATAAAAAAAAAAACACTTAAAAGACATGTAAAAAAAAAAAAAAAAAAAAAGGCTTGGGGGGAACCCCCCCCCCCCCAAAAAAAAACGCCTGGAAAATACTCAGCTCAGTGTGAATGACGCCTCAGAATTCAGACATCCCCTGCAACAGAAAATTGACAATACTCCCCAAGCGTACTTCTATGTTTGTTAAAATGTCTACAACGTACATTGATCGCCCAGAGGGGATAGTTTGTTTTTCCCCTCAAGAACCGCTTCCCATCCAGTGACATACCGGTACATCACTGGATTGGAAGGGCGATATCTCAATCACTGTAGCGATGACACAGATATTTTTTTTTAGGGATGGCATTTCCCTTGAATGGGAAAGTAATCCTAGCGGCTAAGAAGTCAATGGATTACTTTTACAGGCGTCAGGTTTGATCAGATGCTTTGACAAAGAGACCCCAGATCTCTCCATAAATAGGACCTCTCATGGCCCATGTTATCACAAGGGATATTGTTCATCCCTTCTGATAGCAATAAAAGATAAAAAAAAAAAAAGTAAAGATGCAGTGTATTTTTTTTTTTTAATCTCAAAGCGCTCCTATATTCCCCCCCCATGCTCATGCGTAAATGTGAACGCAGGTCACACATGTGTGGCGATCGCACCACACCTGAAGTATCACCGTGAATGTCAGAGTGAGGGAGATCATTTTAGTGCCAGACCTCCTCTGTAACTCTAAACTGGTAATCTGTAAAGGCTTTTAAAGAATTACTTTAAGATACTGTAGTTTGGCATATGCAATTTTAAAGTTTGACATGTTTGGTAAAATATAAAGGATGTTAGGCCAAGTAAATACCAAACAATTGATTATATTGTGTTTTTGTGCATTAAATTCAGTAAAGTGTATTTTTTTGCCCCAAAAATTGTGTTTGAGTAAATATTGTGCGAGACAAGAACGTACAGTAACAATACGATTCAATACAAGAGGGGTTCGAGGGCCCTGCTCCTTGGAGCTTACAATCTAGGAGGGAGGGGATAGTGGTACAGGAGGAATACAGTATATATATATATATATATATATCTTTCAAGTAGTTTCTAGCAAAAAAAAAAAATTATGTGGAGAGCAATGTCAGAATCTATTGAACCCCCAATGTCACCTCTGTACTCTATGAGCTTCAACAGAGTGCAGACTGCTACTTGCCCAGCCAGGGTGGCAAGGGTTTGACAGCTCTGACCCCAGAGCGTTCTGAGCTGAGCACTGCCAGGTTCATACTGGGACATCAGCGGTATCTTTATACACAAGTAGAAAGGTTTGGGTGGCTTTACATCAGCCTACTCCCCCTCAACTGCACATACATGATTTCCTTTGCTACCCTACCACAAATGTTGGCTAAAAAGGTCAGATCGAATCTATATGCAAGTGATATATCTAAAGGGCTGACAGGTAAGGTATGTCTGTTTGCTCACATAATATGGCACAAGACCTGAGGGATAAAACATATCAGGAGAGACTGCAGGAACCTAAAGCTGAATCCAGCTTCACAGAACTTTAATGATTACAAGGCAGGATGGTGACATCACATTCTCATTGTTAGCACCAATATTTGCACAACTTTTACAATACGGAACAATTGTTATTGCTTTATTTCTTTTATGAATTCATCACATTGGTGTGATAATGAAAGCAATGGTTAATACGGCCTCCTCCATGTCAGTGTAAACTGCTGATTGTGTTGTATCTTTGAGACAATTCTGCCACAAAATTTGTCGAAAGAAGACAAAGCACTCTGCACCATCTGAACCCTCTCAACACAATCCTCCTAAAAGACAAGTTTTTTTATACGGTCTTTGGTCCCAACCCAATTATTGTCAAAAATGACTTATACCCCCCAGATATACACTATATTACCAAAAGTATTGGGACACCCCTCCAAATCATTGGATTAAGGTGTTCCAATCACCTCCATGGCCACATGTATTAAATCAAGCACCTAGGCATGCAGACTGATTCTACAAACATTTGTCAAAGAATGGGTCACTCTCAGGAGCTCAGTGAATTCAAGCGTGGTACCGTGATAGGTTGCCACCTCTGCAATAAGTCCATCAGTGAAACTTCCTTACTACTAAATATTTCACAGTCAACTGTTAGTGGTATAATAACAAAGTGGAAGCAACTGGGAACAACAGCTACTCAGCCACCAAGTGGTAGGCCACATAAAATGACAGAGCGGGGTCAGTGCATACTGAAGTGCACATGCATTGCATTCAGCGGAGCACAGAGAAGACATCCAGGGTCTTTTAGATCCTGGATGTTTCATTAAAGAGAACCTGTCACCATAACATCATCACTTATGGGACTTTTTGTTCTCTATGCTGTGAAAAAAAAAAAAAAAAAAAAAAGTAAAAAAAAAAAATGTAAACTGTAAAATATTAAAAGTTGCACCCAAGCACAAACCCCCCCCCTAAAATAAAACATTTTGACCCTCCCATGTATAAATGTAAACACATGCTTCGGGGGTGCCTACACATTGACTGCAATACACATTACATATTGCTCTCAGTCTGACATGCGCGGCGATTATTCTAGCACCAGACCTCCTCTAATGCTAAACTGATGATCTCTTGGAGGGCTTTTACAGGATAAGTTCACCTTTCGAAACATGTTACACCCAGATTCAGGGTGTAACATGTTATGAGCAGTCCAGCCGCGCTCCTCTCCACTGTGACAGCTAGCGGGGGTTCTTCTTCCCCCCTCGCTAGCTATCAAGTTCAAAAAAGATGTGGCAGTGTGGGGCTGCATCGCTCATTCACGGTATTCTGTGAATGGGAAAACTACAAGTCCAGGCAGCCTTTGCGGCTGTCGGCTTGTAGTTTTCAATGAACTACCACAGCGCCATGGTATTTCATTGAGCCTTCCTGTCAGTAGTATCTGCTTGCTCGTATGGGATGTATGAGCAAGCAGATATACATACAGGTCAGGGGGAGACCTGCATGGCACCAACGATCTGCTGATTGCTGGTGCAATGCTTTAGAGCAGTAGTCTCCAAACTGCGGCCCTTTGCTTCCTTTTATCTGGCCTTTGGGGCATTATTCCATCCACTGTCACCAACAATTGGAACTGGACTTGTGTCCCCACCATTGACACCAACTATCGGGCACAATTCCTCCCACTGACACCAACTATCGGGCACAATTCCTCCCACTGACACCAACTATCGGGCACAATTCCTCCCACTGACACCAACGATTGGGCACAATTCCTCCCACTGACACCAACGATTGGGCACAATTCCTCCCACTGACACCAACGATTGGGCACAATTCCTCCCACTGACACCAACGATTGGGCACAATTCCTCCCACTGACACCAACGATCGGGCACAATTCCTCCCACTGACACCAACGATCGGGCACAATTCCTCCTACTGACACCAACGAACTGGCACAATTCCTCCCACTGACACCAACGATGGGGCACAATTCCTCCCACTGACACCAACGATGGGGCATATGTCCTTCCACTGACACCAATGAAGGGGCAAAATTCCTCCCAATGACACCAAGGATGGGGCAGTATTCCTACCAGTCACACCAATGAGGGGGCATTGTTTAGTCCCGCTGACATCAAGACAATTTCTACTCCCACTGGCCTCAGTTCTGCCCTCCTGCAGTCTGAAGGACAGTATACTGGCCCCTTGTTTGGAAAGTTTGGAGACCCCTGCTTTAGAGGCTACACAAACAAAAAATAATAAATGTCCATTTTTTAACCTGCTAAAAAATGCATTTATTATTTTTATTCAAAGTGATGCCAACAGAAAATATAGGGTAATAAAGTTTGTTACCATTTCATGGGCGCACACAACTAAGGTTTGACATGTTGGGTATCTATTTACTCAGTGCTACTTTGTCTTTTATATTTTACCCCCAAAAAATTATTTTTTTGGAACTACCACTATTTTATTTTCCGGGGTGTCTGCTTTCAAAATATATAGAATGTTTTGGGGGCTTTATGTAATCTTCAAGCCTAAAATGATTTTTTTTTTAAAACACGTGCAAAAAATGCAAAAATGGTCTGGCAGCGAAAGGTTTAAAAGGAATACTCACTCCAGGTTTGGGGGGTTCCCCAAAAACTGATAGTGTTTGATAGGTTGCTATAAGGCTTGATGCCGGGTACACAAGGGCAGAATATCGGCAAAAATCAGCTGGTACAGTAGAAACTGGCCAACCTTTGGCCCGTGTGTACAGCTCCCCGTTTTACAGAAGCCCGTCTCATGAGCAGCTTCTGTTGAATGGGCATGCTGGAATACCAGCATCCGATCCGTGCTTTCAGCCAATGGCTGCGATTGCTGACCTGTGAGCTCTGGTGGCGGAGGAGGCGGCCCCCCTGCAAGAACACGATAGCACAACAGGGGGAAATCACATGCGTTAGTACAGAAATCTGTCAGTTTTTTTTGTTTTTTTTTAAATTTAGTCTGCTTGTTAGAAAAGCAAAAAACTTATGGCGTGTACTAGGCAGTTTACACTCGAGTTTTTACCTCTCCTTCACAGCTGCACAGGGCTATAAACATACCGCGGCCACAATTCTTTGCATAGCGCAGTGGGGAGAGTTACCCCTCTTTTGGATTTGCTGGGCAGTACTGCCTACCGAATGCAACCCATTCAAATGAATGAGACTGCACGTAGTTGCAGCAATGTGGGGCAGGCTTTTAGAGGTTAAAAAAGGCAACAAAGAGACAACATCAACTCCTTACCACCTAAAAAGAGGCCCAGCTTGCTCTTCAGTGGGCTACCACATATGTAAACAAGCCCTTACCCTCCCACCTTCTCTGTCTGTAAAGCTTTGTAGGAGACCCTTCTAGTTCTTTCAGAGGCAGTGACAGATGCACATTCCCCTTATGGACACAAAGAGGAATCTGTCAAATGTCCCGCCACCAGTGGCATCTCCACCTGAGAGATTGTTGAAGATTCTCAACTCCACTTTAACAATTGATCACTGTCCATGATACTTTTTTTTATTTATTTGCACTAACATACAATATTCAGGACAAGCTTTCAGGGCATGTCCCCTTCTTCAAGGTCCAAGCAGTACTGCAGAAGGGGACATACCCGAACGCTTGTTGTAAAAATTGTATGGTAGTGCAAATCAATTATCAGACAGTACTCAATTGTTTCAGTAATACGGCTACAGACACCACTTTACAAATTCCAGTGTGACTCCAGCCTCGGGGTTCAGCAGTGTGGAACGTGATCAGGTTTTACTAGTTGTGAATGAAGGGATGTATGGGGCGCACTGTAAGAGAAACCAGCAATTAAATAGTTCCGATGAATGGAGAACCCATTGGCCAAGGTGTCAGGAACAGTCATCCATAACACACTTTCAGCAGCACTGCATTAGAGAGAAGGCGGCTGACAGAAATGTAGACGCAGAGAAGGCGCTTCGAAGTGCGTCTGACGTATGAGCGCGCTTTGGGCCACACTGCACTTACAAGCGCCTTCTGTGTGTTGAGGTTTTCCTGGCTCTGCCCCATGCGGTGTGCACATGGCCCTCAAACACAAGTCTAGTCTGGACGTGCACTGCTCAGGACTTTATCAACAAAGGGCAGAAGTCAGGAAGAGGAAGTAGGGAGGAGAGCTGATGGCCGCCCACACACTGCCCTGTACAGTCTCCAGCACTGTGCGGGGTCAGGAAGTCTCCCTGAGGCTGAGCAGGCCAGGTGTAGTGAGAAGACCCGGAGCAGGTTGACACTGACACACACCTCACTGTGGCCGGACACAGCTTCCTTCTATCAGTGCCGTGTGTGTGAGAGAGAGACACCTTTCCTCCCATCATGGAGTGCACTTACCGCTCTCCCCCCTCCGTCCCCGGCCTGCTGAGGACCTCCAGCACCTGAACGATCAGCACTCTAATGGGGTTGGGCTACAGGTCGGAAATGACGTACGGCAGGGGAGGAAGGGGCGGGGCTCAGTCGGTGTCAGCGCTGTTTATGGAGAGAAGAAGAGAGAGTGGCGTACGATGGTGAGTCCCGGAGCTGTCAGTGTTCTGGGCTATGGGCTGGTACCGGGCGGTATTCGTAGGGTGCGGTGTGCTAGGCGGACAGTGCAGGCTTCCTAGTCATAGGGCGTCCTGTATTATTTCTTCAGTGGGCAAGCTAATGGCAATACAACAGCCACACCAGACAGCTGGAACTGTGTGGAAACCCAGTCCCCACAATCTCTGAAGCCTTGGCATACTAACAACAACTCCATTAACGTGGTTGTAACCCCTTCCATATACCCACTAAAGGGACTGGCCTCAGATGATACACAGAGATGGAACAAATCCTCCTACAGAAGTTCTACCTGTCTATCTGCACTCTTCTCTACATTCAAAGTGCTGAATTTATAAAGCTTGTCTGAGAGATAAGAAAGCAGGTGCGGAGCAATGGATTTACACTTGGCAGAGCTCAGTGATGGGAGCTCTGAGAGCTGATTGGAGGGGACAGACACATGCCCCTCCACACAGAAACAGAGCTGAGGCTGTCAATCACAGGCTGTGTGCTGGAGCTCTCTCTTCTGTCACCATTTTTCTCTTGGTGTCACAAAAACTTGTCAGAAGTAGGCAGCAGACAGAAATGACACTTAGTGCTGTGGTTTGAGACAAGTATGCACTATAGAGGGATATGCTTTGTTCATATTTCATGTCTGAGGTTTACATCCACTTTAAAGCGGAGCTCCACCTAAAAGGGGAAGTTCTGAAAAGACTGGTCCCCTGCTCCCCATTAACCATTTCAATACCGGGCAATTTTACACCTTCCTGCCCAGGCTATTTTTCACATTTCAGCGTTCCCACACTTTGAATGACAATTGCGCGGTCATACAACATTGTACCCAAACTAAAATGTTATCATTTTCTTCACACAACTAGAGCTTTCTTTTGGTGGTATTTAATCACACCAGGGTTTTTATTTTTTGCTAAATTAACAAAAAAGGACCAAAAATTTTGAAAAAAAACACGTTTTTCTTTGTTTCTGTTATAAAAGTTTACAAATAAATAATTGTTCTTCATAAATTTAGGCCGAGATGTATTCTGCTACATGTCTTTGGTGAAAATAACCCAAATTAGGAAGTATTATTTAGTTTGTAGGAAAGTTATAGAGTTCACAAACTATGGTATAGATCTGAAAATTGATCAATCCTGAAGTACTGACGGCCAATCTAATTTCTTGAGGTCCAAGAATGTCAGAACAGCACAGGTATCCCCAAATGACCCCTTTTTGCAGAGTAGACAGTGCGACGTACTTCATAAGAGGCATGGCGAGTTTTTTGAAGTTGTATTTTTTTTGTCATAATTTTTCGGAAAATTAAAAAATTAAAAAAAGTTCACTATTTTTTTTTTACATACTGTCACCAGTGCAGTACAGCGTCTTCATATAACTGGCATGGCGGTGATCAGGGACACTGACTGGTGACAGTATGAAAAAAAAATATTTTTTTTTATCTTTTTATTATTTTTAATTTTTTTATTACTTTTTTTAAATTTTTTTAAAGATTTTTTTTAAGATTTTACTATGACCAAAGTAGTACAATGTTACCATAGTAACATTGTACTACTTTGGGGAAGTGATCAGTATTTTTTTTTTTTTTACACAATTTGCTTATAGCAAAGAATTACTTTGAAATTGATTCAGGTTTTTTTTTTTTTGTGCTTAGCTGTGATTTGGCCACAGCTAATCACATGACATGTGCATGTGACCTGCTGTGACCATTCACAGCTAGGCACTAGTATACAATGGATGGCATGAATGAAGCCATCCATTGTATACAACTGTCATGTGACCTGCTGTGATTGGTCACAGCAGGTCACATGGTACCTGCAACGGGGGGCGGTACTCAGATCTGTCATCGGCCGTGTCCAAGTACACGGCCGGTGACAGATCGCGCCGCTTCGTGGCTCTGCAACCGCGCGAACTGCGCATGTGCGGGAGCACGCCAAATGGCCTGCACCCGGAAAGCTGAAGCTTTTGGCCTATAGCCAAACGGCTATAGGCCGGGCGGCTAATGGTTAAGGACTGGCATGCACCATTGGGGAGCAGGTACCGGAAATTGGTACCAGCTTCACTTCTGCTGCAATCGCCTAGGTAATCGAAAGTGGAAATTGTTCTCCCTCCCCATAGTCTTCTGGGACACGTGACAAGTCCCAGAAGACTATGGAACCATTTACAAAGCACAGCACTACTCGCACATGTGCAGTTGGCACTTGGTTGTGAAGCCGCAAGTTGTCACTGCTGGATGCCCACACTGAAGATGTCGGCGCCGGGAACAGTGGACAGTCGATGAACCAGGCTGTGGGGGGGAGAACATGGGATTGAGGGACAGGCGAGTGGCTGGTGTTTACAAGTCAGCAGCTACAGTTTTTGGAACGGCTGACTTATTTTTTCACAGTGTGACTGGAACTCCGCTGTAAAGTGGTTCTAAAAGCTCAAGGTTTTTTACCTTCATGAATTGTACCTTCTGCATGTTGCAGCCCTCCCTAACACTTATCTGAGCCCCATCCCGATTCAATGATGTCCATGAGAGCCTCAGTTCTCCAGAGGCTCTCGCTCTTGATTGGCTGAGGCATTGGCTCCCTCTGCTGTCAATCACAGCCAGTAAGCCAATCAAGAGAGAGGAGAGGCTGGAATGGATGCATGGAGCCACTGCTCAGGTGCCATAATAGCACAGTACTTTTTATGAGGGCACCTGACAAGAGGGAGGAGCCAGGAGTGTCAGTGGGAGACCTGAGAAGAGGAGGATCTGGGCTGCTCTGTGCAAAATCACTGCACACAGCAGGTAAGTATTGACATGTTTGTTATTTAAAAGAAAAAAACAAGACTTTAGTATCACTTTAACCTCCCTGGAGATATTCCCGAGTGTAGCTCGGGGTAAAGTTTCAGCACCAAAGCGGTAACCCCGAGCTACACTCAGGAATACCCTGCAGCATTGCTCTGGGATCTCTTCTTCACTTACCTTGTCTTGCGCTCCCGTGATGTCCCTCCTGCAGTGTCCCCGGCAATGTCCTCCGGCCGATGCTTCTGGGTTTCGTTCCCTGCGACGTCAGGACGTACGGGGATGGAACAGCGGGAAATTTAAAAATGTGAAAAAGTGACATTCACTAATTACACTAAAATCACATAGTAAAACATTACTGTATCAAACCATTTCACATACATTTTGTCCCTAGTACTCTGTCCTGCGCCCTGCCTGCATTTTGACTGTTCTTTCTGCCTGGAAACTGAGAAATGTCCATGGCGTCCAAAAAGCGTCCCTTTACGTCAAAAGCGGTTTTAGACCAGCTAGAGAACAGCGATAGTAAATTAGAACTACTTGCAGAATTGAGTGATAATGATTCGTGGGGAAATTCATCATCAGACACTGAAAACGATTTTGCGACTTTGCTCAGTGATGTGCGAAATTGGCGCTATATTTCAAATTTCAGTGTTTTTGGTTTGATTATATTATTGAATTAAATTTATTATATTATTTTTTATGATTATTTATTAAATTATAATTTATGATTTCGTGTTTCAAATTCTTAACATGCCCGGGATGTTTACTAGACTCTTGCTCGGACAGATTTCAGTGAGTTATTCCTAAAAATTACAGGCCTACAATAAAAAAAAATACATATTTCCATGCTAAAAAATGTACCACTTTGAGCACAGAAATACTGACATAATCAGACCGCTAGGGAGGTTAAGCCCCGTTTTACACTGATACAGTTTTGGATGTGCTTTGGACTGCTCTGATTTGCATGACATGGTAAATAAAATGTTTTCCTATGGAGGGTTTCACATCTATGCAGTCCACACACAGTACAAAAAATGGCCACTGCCCCAGTCTATAACTGCCTTCACAGCAAGGATTACATGGAAGGGCGACATATGTCAAACAATAAAATAGAAAAATTCCCAGCTCTAACTTGCCAGCCAGCCTGCAAACAAATGGAATTAACCTGTCTAACAGTATGCGTTAAAAACTGGTCTAGTCAGCACACAATACATGCGTAAGCTACAGAGCCTCGCCACTGCACCCTGATATTCTGTAGTTCCTAACTCTCCAATTTTAAGAGCCCCCATAGTAGAGGCACATGTATATAATGGATAGAGCAAGGGCAGGTGGACTTGAGGGAGCCCACCCCTCCTTAAAGGTATAGGAGCGCATTGGACACCCAGCATATAGCACAATGGCAGCTAGGGTGTCCAGTGTACCCACTCACCAACAATTCAACAGTACAAAAAAGTCCATTTTGAAATAAGGTTGTGTGCGAGTTTAGAACTGTGCAATCCAAATCGGAGCCCAATAGAGTTGAATAGAAAATGCTTATCTATTCTAATGTAATACAATTCCAGTGCGTTTTTTTTCAGTTTTAATGCAATGTGAATCCAAGAGTCAGCTGTGTTGAGAAGAGATTTGCAATGCCATAATCCTGTGTGTGCTTGTGTGAGAGAGAGAGGAAAATATTAGTCCAAAATTGCAACTTTATGAAAATCGCATGAAAAATGCAGTGTTATCCAAGCTGAATCGCACTGTAGGAGCTCCTGAAATCACACTTGAAACCTGAAGGAACTCACACCGCTTCAGTGTGAACCTAGACTAAGAGTCAGGAGGTACAAATACTGCAGTTGGTGACTTTTAGTGCCAGTTAACACCTTTGAAATGCAGTCCAGATGCGTTTCTTTATGCATGTTTTTGATGCGTTCCGGTTAATTTTTTCTCCTTCAACTTAATAAGGACATATGCATTTAGGTGCGTTCCAGTTCATTTTTGGTGCGCTTTTGATGCGCTTTACTGCATTCCAGTACAGTTCAGTGCAGAAAAAAGGCAGCATGTTCTACTTTTTTGTCTGGAACTAAAACACTGGAACTAACCGCACTGGTGTGAACTGTGCCATTGGAAACCATGTAACCTACTATCAGTGTGTTTTTGATGCAGAAAAAAAAACTCACTGGACTGTATGTGGTGTGAACTGACCCTTAAAGTGGAACTACCGTATTTTCCAGCGTATAAGACGACTGGGCGTATAAGACGACCCCCTACTTTGCCTGCTAAAATATAGGGTTTGGGCTATACTTGCCGTATAAGACTACCCCTCTTCCAACGCACACCAAATACAAATTAAAAAACATCAGATTTGATTTCAATATGGTATGGTATTTCAGTATGGTATTCCAATGATGGGGTGCTATTCCTCCCACTGACACCAATGATGGGACACTAATCCTCACACACTGACACTAATGATGGGGCACCATCATTGGTGTCAGCGGGAGGAATAGTGTCCCATCATTGGTGTCAGTGGGAGGAATAGTGCCCCATCATTGGTGTCAGAGTGAGGAATCGTGCCCCATCATTGGTGTCAGTGGGAGGAATGATTCCTCACTCTGACACCAATGATGGGGCACTATTCCTCCCACTGACACCAATGATGGGACACTATTCCTCCCACTGACACCAATGATGGTGCCCCATCATTAGTGTCAGTGTGTGAGGAATAGTGTCCCATCATTAGTGTCAGTGGGAGGAATAGTACTCCATCATTGGTGTCAGTGGGAGAAATAGTGCTCCATCATTGGTGTCAGTGGGAAGAATCGTGCCCCATCATTGGTGTCAGTGGGAAGAATCGTGCCCCATCATTGGTGTCAGTGGGAGTAATAGTGTCCCATCATTGGTGTCAGTGGGAGGAATAGTGTCCCATCATTGGTGTCAGTGGGAGGAATAGTGCCCCATCATTGGTGTCAGAGCGAGGAATCATGCCCCATCATTGGTGTCAGTGGCGGGAATAGCACCCCATCATTGGTGTCAGTGGGAGGAATAGCGCCCCATCATTGGTGTCAGTGGGAGGAATCGTGCCCCATCATTGGTATGAGTGGGAGGAATCATGCCCCATCATTGGTATCAGTGGGAGGAATAGTGTCCCATCATTGGTATCAGTGGGAGGAATAGTGCCCCATCATTGGTATCAGTGGGAGGAATAGTGCCCCATCATTAGTATCAGTGGGGGGAATATTGCCCCATCTTTGGTGTCAGTAGGAGGAATAGTGCCCCGTCAGTGGGAGGAATAGTGTCCCAACATTGGTGTCAGTGGGAGGAATAGTACCCCATCATTGGTGTCAGTGGGTGAAGGAATAGTGTTCCATCATTGGTGTCATTCGGGGGTGGAATAGGGCCCTATCGTTGGTGTCAGTGGGGGGGGAGGAATAGTGCCCCATCATTGGTGTCAGTGGGGGAGAGGAATAGTGCCCCATCGTTCGTGTCAGTGGGGGGAGGAATAGTGCCCCATCGTTGGTGTCAGTGGGAGGAATAATGCCCCATCATTAGTATCAGTGACACCAATGATGGGGCACTATTGACACCAATGACACTTGCTGACCCCTGTTCCAGTATGATTTGATTTCAATAAGGTATGGTATTTCAGTATGGTATTCTAATGATGGGGTGCTATTCCTCCCACTGACACCAATGATGGGGCACGATTTCTCACTCTGACACCAATGATTGGGCACTATTCCTCCCACTGACACCAATGATGGGACACTATTCCTCCCACTGACACCAATGATGGGACACTATTCCTCCCACTGACACCAATGATGGTGCCCCATCATTAGTGTCAGTGTGTGAGGAATAGTGTCCCATCATTAGTGTCAGTGGGAGGAATAGTACTCCATCAGTGTCAGTGGGAGAAATAGTGCCCCATCATTGGTGTCAGTGGGAAGAATCGTGCCCCATCATTGGTGTCAGTGGGAAGAATCGTGCCCCATCATTGGTGTCAGTGGGAGGAATAGTGTCCCCTCATTGGTGTCAGTGGGAGGAATAGTGCCCCATCATTGGTGTCAGCGAGGAATCATGCCCCATCATTGGTGTCAGTGGCGGGAATAGCACCCCATCATTGGTGTCAGTGGGAGGAATAGCGCCCCATCATTGGTGTCAGTGGGAGGAATCGTGCCCCATCATTGGTATGAGTGGGAGGAATAGTGTCCCATCATTGGTATCAGTGGGAGGAATAGTGTCCCATCATTGGTATCAGTGGGAGGAATAGTGTCCCATCATTGGTATCAGTGGGAGGAATAGTGCCCCATCATTAGTATCAGTGGGGGGAATATTGCCCCATCTTTGGTGTCAGTGGGAGGAATAGTGCCCCATCATTGGTATCAGTGCGAGGAATAGTACCCCATCATTGGTATGAGTGGGAGGAATAGTGCCCCATCATTGGTATGAGTGGGAGGAATAGTGCCCCATCATTGGTATCAGTGGGAGGAATTGTGTCCCATCATTGGTATCAGTGGGAGGAATAGTGCCCCATCATTGGTATGAGTGGGAGGAATAGTGCCCCATCATTGGTATGAGTGGGAGGAATAGTGTCCCATCATTGGTATCAGTGGGAGGAATAGTGCCCCATCATTAGTATCAGTGGGGGGAATATTGCCCCATCTTTGGTGTCAGTAGGAGGAATAGTGCCCCGTCAGTGGGAGGAATAGTGTCCCAACATTAGTGTCAGTGGGAGGAATAGTAACCCATCATTGGTGTCAGTGGGTGAAGGAACAGTGTTCCATCATTGGTGTCATTCGGGGGTGGAATAGTGCCCCATCGTTGGTGTCAGTGGGGGGGGAGGAATAGTGCCCCATCATTGGTGTCAGTGGGGGGGAGGAATAGTGCCCCATCGTTCGTGTCAGTGGGGGGAGGAATAGTGCCCCATCGTTGGTGTCAGTGGGAGGAATAATGCCCCATCATTAGTATCAGTGACACCAATGATGGGGCACTATTGACACCAATGACACTTGCTGACCCCTGTTCCAGTATGGTGCTGCTGCAGCCAGCATATGTGGTTGCAGCAGCACCTCTGCACGGCATGCTTACCGGCCGCTCCCTCACTCGATTTTCGCGGGGCTGCTCGGCTCCGCCTCCTCGCCGGTGATTGGCCACCTGTGTGCCTTTCCTGAGCTACAGTTCTGGCGGCCAATCACCGGTGAGGAGGCAGAGACAAGCGGCCGCGCGAACATCGAGCGGCCAAACTGAATGAAGGAGCAGCCGCGCTTCCTGGACTGGGACCGGAGCCAGGTAAGAAACAGCAGCCCCCTGCCCACCCCTGTACTTAGTGTCCCTTCCGTTGGAAGGGGGGGGGACGCGCCGCCCCCCTAAAAAGTGCCACCCTGACACCAAGTGTCAGCATGCCGTATACCGGCGTATAAGACGACCCCCGACTTTTGAGAAGATTTTCAAGGGTTAAAAAGTCGTCTTATACGCCGGAAAATACGGTAAACCCATCAGTTGAACAGTTACATTCCTGGCATGTCAGGGTTGCTAACTGTTACATTTGCTTGTGTTCTGAGCCATACTGTTAAACCATCAAATGGCTGGAGTCATAACTGATCACAGGTGCAGCATCATGGCAGACTGAACAGAGGCTAAGGTGAAGTTCACCATTTTTTTTTCTACATGTCAGCTCCCCTATGTAGCAATATACCATTAATGTACCCCTGTTGCAGAAAAATAAAAGCTTGCTTGGTGCACCAAGGTGAAAATTCAGGATGCACTTGGTCGAAATGGACAGTATATATATATATATATATATATATATATATACACACACATACAGTTAAGTCCATATATATTTGGACACAGGCACAATTTTTGATTTTTTCAGGTATTTACCAAAACATATTCAAGCTATAGTTATATAATGGATATGGGCTGAAAGTGCACACTCTCAGGTTTAATGTGAGGGTATGTACATCCAAATTGGAGGAAGGGTTTAGGAATTACAGCTCTTAAGATTAGCCACCCCCAATTTCAAGGGACCAAAAGTAATTGGACAATTGAGTCAAAAGCTGTTTCATGGCCAGGTGTGGGCTACTCCTTCTTTATTTCTTCATCAATTAAGCAGGTAAAAGGTCTGCAATTGATTCTAAGTGTGGTATTTGCATTTGGAATTTTTGCTGTGAACCTACATCATGCGTTCAAAGGAGCTGTCCATGCAAGTGAAACAGGCCATTGTAAGGCTTCAAAAATGAAACAAATCCATCAGAGAGATAGCAGCAACATTAGGAGTGGCCAAATCAACAGTTTGGTACATTCTGAGGAAAGAAGAACGCACTGGTGAGCTCAGCAACATAAAAAGGCATGGACGTCCACAGAAGACAACAGTGGTGGATGATCACAGGATTCTCTCTATAGTAAAGAATTACCATAGAGAGGATCCTGATCTTCGGCTGATCATTTTCGGTGGCCACTATCTTGGTGCATCACTACTTTCTTTGATTTTTAGAAGAAGGCCTTACCTTAGCCTCTGGTGTGTTCCATAGACAACTTTATGACTTCCTGGTATGTAGATTTGGGACATGAAAACCAGTAAGACACAGGAAGCAGTTCACCAGCTGACTTCTTTAGCACACACAATTTGTGTTTGCATGGCATCCCCAGCATCCCTCCAGGCATGCATGTGCCTGGCTTGTTAATGTAAGCTACTATAGGTGCTTTGTTTGCACGGCATCCGCAGAGTCCCTCCAGATGGGCCCGGGCCACATGGTAAAATCTCTGGGGCCACATGCGGACTGCGTCCTGGACACCACAGATGTGGTAGAAGGGCCTGCCTGATTGGAAACAGAGTGAATGGATAGATAGGTGGGTCCTCCTATTCCACAATTTTGGTAAATCTAAAGGAAATTGTACAGAGATTGCACAATCAGATTGTATAGTGTACACATGCTAAAATTACATTCCCCATTTTGTTTTTATCTTTTTCTCAGCTGTTTGTCTAGTTCTTTACAGTAAAGCAGGCAAACCAGCCAGTATATAGTGCACACATGCTGTCTGTTTCCCCCTATTAAATGAGCATGTATGCATTAGGAACACAAACGTAACTCAAATTCTAATATAGCTGGTCCACAATGTCCTTATCAAACAGGACTCCTAGAATTATGGGTTAGCAGGAGACAGGTTCTTGATCATTGCAGTCTCTGTCTCTTTTAGTGAAGCTTGAATGTTTTCTCCTGGTGTCCCCCTTGGCTTAAAAGCCTTTTTATTTCAGAAGGTAAAGTCCTTTCCACATTGGCATAGCCTATGTTTTCTATCTGTTACGTTTTCTGAATCAGTGTGTCCAGTGTTACTTATCCATCCCTGTACCCAGGTATCTGCTCTGTTTATGCTGAATTTTGGTGGTGGGTTACCTTCTGTGCCTGTGTGAATCAGCCCACTACAAACATTGCTGTTATGCTTTATACATAGGTGGTGCATCAACACACTGAGGGTCCATATACACCAGCAGGCATGCATTATGATGTGCTCTGGTGTGTATACAGTGTGTGTATACACAATATGTCACAACTTCAGTCACAGAGGAACCAGCTAAGTGGGCACATTTCCCTCTTTGAGCCCTGGATCACAGCAAATGTGAGTTCAAGGTGGTGGGATTTGGTCCCATTTAAAGTGCAACTTCAAAGTAGCGCTGATAAAGACACAAGTGCGATTTCAGTGCAATTTACCTTATAGTCTATGAGAGATAAATCGCACTGCAGTGGTGAAAAAGTAACGCAGCAACTATTTTTCAAATCACGCTACTTGAAATCGCACCTATTAAGACAGTGCCATAGAAATACTTTAGATGAAACGTCCGGCACAATTTGTAATTGGTGTGAACCAGGGCTAAAGCTCAGTAAGCTCTGACATGACTCCGTATTACTAGCAGCACACGCAGTGTATAATGAAAGTGTTACATCACTTCCACTTTCAATGTAAAACATGTCACTTTCACATCTGCAAATCATGTATTGTTTCCATTTTTGTCTAACCCAGGGATCCTCAAACGTTTTAAACAGGGGGCCAGTTCACTGTCCCTCAGACCGTTGGAGGGCCGGACTATAGTTTTTAAAAAAAAACTATGGTCATCTCCTGTACTGTGTCCGCATTTGTTCAGAGACTGTGGACATACAACGGCGGTGGGAATACTGGGCAGGCCGCTTTATAAGAAGCACAGACATTTCCCCCCAAGTGTGTCTTATGGAGCGAAATAGTGTCCCATCATTGGTGTCAGTGGGAGGAATAGTGTCCCATCATTGGCGTCAGTGGGAGCAATAGTGCCCCACCATTGGTGTCAGTGGGAAGAATAGTGCCACATCATTGGTGTCAGTGGGAGGAATAGTGCCCTATCATTTGTGTCAGTGGGAGGAATAGTGCCCCATCATTGGTGTCAGTGGGAGGAATAGTGCCCCATCATTGGTATCAGTGGGAGAAATAGTGCCCAATCATTGGTGTCAGTGGGAGGAATAGTGCCCCATCATTGGTGTCAGTGGGAGGAATAGTGCCCCATCATTGGTGTCAGTTGGAAGAATCGTGCCCCATCATTGGTGTCAGTGGGAGGAATAGTGCCTCATCATTGGTGTCAGTGGGAGGAATAGTGCCACATCATTGGTGTCAGTGGGAGGAATCGTGCCCCATCATTTGTGTCATTGGGAGGAATAGTGCCCCATCATTGGTGTCAGTGTGAGGAATAGTGCCCCATCATTGGTGTTAGTGGGAAGAATTGTGCCCCATCATTGGTGTCAGTGGGAGGAATAGTGCCCCATCATTGGTGTTAGTGGGAAGAATTGTGCCCCATCATTGGTGTCAGTGTGAGGAATAGTGTCCCATCATTGGTGTCAGTGTGAGGAATAGTGTCCCATCATTGGTGTCAGTGTGAGGAATAGTGTCCCATCATTGGTGTCAGTGTGAGGAATAGTGTCCCATCATTGATGTCAGTGGGAGGAATAGTACCCCATCATTGGGTTCAGTGGGAGGAATAGTGCCCCATGATTGGTGTCAGTGTGAGGAATAGTGCCCCATCATTGGTGTCAGTGGAAGGAATAGTGTCCCATCATTGGTGACAGTGGGAGGAATAGTACCCCATCATTGGTGTCAGTGTGAGGAATAGTGTCCCATCATTGGTGTCAGTGTGAGGACTAGTGTCCA
Organism: Staurois parvus; assembly: GCF_062004578.1. Taxonomy (NCBI): domain Eukaryota; kingdom Metazoa; phylum Chordata; class Amphibia; order Anura; family Ranidae; genus Staurois; species Staurois parvus. Next base: position 873,744 of record NW_028318302.1, read on the forward strand.
ATCATTGGTGTCAGTGGGAGGAATAGTACCCCATCATTGGTGTCAGTGGGAGGAATAGTACATCATTGGTGCCAGTGGGGGGGGGGAGGAATAGTGCCACAACATTGGTGTTAGTGGGGGGAGGAATAGTGCCCCATCATTGGTGTCAGTGTGAGGAATAGTGCCCCATCATTGGTGTCAGTGGAAGGAATAGTGTCCCATCATTGGTGTCAGTGGGAGGAATAGTGTCCCATCATTGGTGTCAGTGGGAGGAATAGTACCCCATCATTGGTGTCAGTGTGAGGAATAGTGTCCCATCATTGGTGTCAGTGGGAGGAATAGTGTCTCATCATCGGTGTCAGTGTGAGGAATAGTGTCCCATCATTGGTGTCAGTGTGAGGAATAGTGTCCCATCATCGGTGTCAGTGGGAGGAATAGTGTCCCATCATTGGTGTCAGCGGGCGGAATAGTACCCCATCATTGGTGTCAGTGGGAGGAATAGTGCCCCATCATTGGTGTCAGTGTGAGGAATAGTACCCCATCATTGGTGTCAGTGGGAGGAATAGTACGTCATTGGTGCCAGTGGGGGGGTGGAATAGGGCCCCATCGTTGGTGTCAGTGGGGGGGAATAGTGCCCCATCATTGGTGTCAGTGGGAGGAATAATGCCCCATCATTATTATCAGTGACACCATGGGGCACTATTCCTCCCACTGACAGCAATGACACTTAACTAGCCGACCCCTGTTCCAGCATGGTGCTGCTGCAGCCAGCATACCTGGTTGCAGCAGTACCATCTGCACGGCACACTTACCGGGCGGTCAGCTGTCCTCCTTCCTTCACTTCGGCCTCTCCCTCCCTTGATTTTCGCGGGGCCGCCTCCTGGCCGGTGATTGGCCGCCTGTGTGCCTTTCCTGAGCTACAGTACTGGTGCCCAATCACCGGTGAGGAGGCGGAGCCGAGCAGCAGCGCGGACATCGAGTGAGGGAGCGGCCGGATTGAAGGAGCTGTGCATCCTGGACTGGATCGTTGTGGGACTGGGACCGGAGCCAGGTAAGAGACAGCAGCCCCCTGCCCACCCCTGTACTTAGTGTGCCCTGCCGGCGGGCCGGATGAATGTGCTCGGCGGGCCGCAGTTTGAGGACCCCTGGTCTAACCCCTGTATATGAAAAGGTCTATGCACAACTGAGACTAATTAATGAGATCTGGCTATTAGGAAAGAAGTTGACCTAGGGATAGATGTTTTATCCTATCCATAGCTCTACAAAGCCTACGAGCTCCAGGAACCAGACTACAACATACTAAGATTTTAGGGTTGCTTTCTGCTGGGAGAGTCTGCTGATCCTTCCAGGGCCTTATTAGGCTAACATGGTATATTTATTATTATTATTATACAGGATTTATATAGCACCAACAGTTTGCTCAGCACTTTAGAATATAATGGGAGACAATACAGCAACAATACAGTTCCATACAAGAGGGAAAGGAGGGCCCTGCTCCTTGAAGCTTACAATCTAGGAGAGAACATGATTTTGCAAAAACATCAAAAAGAAGGGCACAGAAGGGTTAAAATGATAAACAAATGTATTCAAGAAAAATATAGCATACCTACATCTTAATTTGCAGATTCCTGTATGACAGGCAGTGATCACAGGAAGATCGATATCCCACTTGTAAGTGGCACCATTGTCAGAAGCCAGTGTGATAAGCTGTGACAATGATGACAATTACAGACATTGGTAGTACATCGTAAACATACTTGAAAGATGAGAAAATATTTTTTTTAAATAATAATAATAAAAAGATTCTAAAAATTGGCAAAATATCAGTAGAAAAAAGGAGGAAAGTTTGCAGATACATGTAAGCAACAGATGACAAATTGCAAAATCCAGAGTGAAGGGATATACTTGGAAACAATGTTGCCTATTAAAATAAATCTATCCAAAATTGATGCTTATTTAGAACTACAGAGTAAATTCTTGTAGCCCATGGGTATTAATATTAACTACCCATGTACACTGGACGTTTTTACAGCTGCTGTTTTTGACTTTTGACATTTTTTTCTATAGTTAGTAAACTCCCCAGCATGTTATCCTATGTGTCCATGCACACATAGACTGTAATCAGTGTTTTTTGCAGGGGCTGTTTTTTGGCTGGAAAAAAAAAACAGAACTGGTGGGTTTCTAGAGGAGTTTGTTAGCTGTTAAAATGCTGTAACGCTGAAGTATTCAGCAAAACGCGTCACACCGGCGTTTTTGGACGTTTTATTTAGCAGAAAAAAATATTTTTTGGTAAAAAAAAATGCTAAAAACTGCAAACACGAGAAAAAATGCAGCAAAACGCCGGTAGACGCTAGAGTCTGACAGACCCCAGATTTCTCAATAAAGAATATATGACAATGCCCATTGAGGTTATAAGGGATATTTGCATTCCCTGTGATAGCATTAAAAGTGATTAACAAAATATAAAAAATCAAAATAACTGAAAAAAAGCCCCCTTTCCCCCCTGCATGCGCAAGCGTTGACCCCGTGCCGGTATGTAAACTGTAGTTGCACCATGCATGTGAGATATCGCTGCAAACGTCAGATCGAGGGCAGTAATTCTAGCACTAGACCTCCTGTGTAAATATGAACTGGTGACCTGTAAAGGCTTTTAAAGTGTCTCCTATCGATAATAAAAATGTATGTACTTTGTTGCCATTGCACAAGCATGTGCAGTTTTAAAGCATTTAATGTTTGGTATCTATTTACTCAGCATAACATCATCTTTTATATTTTATCAAACAGTTGGGCAATATATTGTGTTTTTGTGCATTGAAATTCTAAAAAGTGTATTTTTCCCAAAAGATTTGCATTTGAAAAATCGCCACGGAAATACTGTGTGATGTAAAAAATTTCAAAACCCATTGTTTTATTCTCTAGGGCCTCTGCTTTAAAAAATGTATGATGTTTGGGGGTTCAAAGTAATTTTCTAGCAAAAAAACTGTTTTTCATGTGAACAAAAAGTGTCAGAAAAGGCTTGGTCTGATGATGGGTGTTGTGTGGCATAAGCTTCTAATGTTGGCCCTGAAATGCTAGGATAGTAGAAACAACCCCCCAAATGACCCCTTTTTGGAAAGTAGACACTCCAAGGCATTTGCTACTAAGAGGCATGGTGAGTGTGTTACAGATCTAATTTGTTGCCACATGTTTTTGGAAAATGAAGAAAGAAAACAAAAACATTTATTTTTTCTTTTCTTATATTTATTTTTCAGAACCCTGTGACAAAAATGATATCTGTAAAATACTCACCATGCCTCTTATCAAATTCCTTGGGGTGTCTACTTTCCAAAAAGGGGTTATTTGGGGGGGGGGGGGTGTTTGTGCTATTCTGGCATTTTAGAGCCTCCGAAACTGTGATAGGTAGTGGGGAAGCGATATGAGGAAATATGCCCTTTGAAAGCCTGGAGGCGGTCATTGGATTTTGGGGGCTTGTATGTAGCTAGGCTGCCAAAAAGTCTCTCACATGTGGTATCCCCATACTCGGGAGAAGTAGAAGAATGTGTTTTGGGGTGTTATTCCACATATACCCATGGCATGCATGAGCATATCATATCATTAAATTGACAACTTTGTGTAAAAAAAAAAAAATTGTCATATTCAAAAAATTTGTGGCAAAAACTGTAGCTGCTGACTTTTAAAAAACAGCCACTTACCTGTCCCCCGGTCCCGTGGTGTGTCCCCCGCAGCTCGTTTCTCTGGCTGTCCTGTATTCCAGGAGGCCAGCATCTTCACTGTGGGCACCTGGCTGTGATAGCTTGCAGCTTCACAGCCAGGTACCCACTGCGCATGCGCGAGTAGCGCTGCGCTTCATGAATGGCCCTGTAGTCTTCCGGGATCTGTCATGTGTCCCAAAAGACTACAGGGAGGGAGAGAGGGAGGACACCTTCCGTTTCCAATCGCCTAGGCGATCAGACCAGAAGTAGGCGCGGGTACCTGTCAAATTCGGGTACCCATTCCCTTCCGCTCCCCAAAAGTGCCAATCCTTCATGAGGAGCAGTCCTTAAAGCGGAACTTCCCCTTTAGGGTGGAGCTCCGCTTTAAATGAAAATATAGTAAAAAGTGTAGGAAAGGTAATGGAGAGTTAACCTCACAATGTCAGATTTACCCCTGTAATTGTGCTAGGCTTGTTACATGGTTCAAGGGCCTGCAAGAGTTTCTCTATATTCATTGGAGTAAAGAAATGTGTTCCAATAAAATCACTTGAGGTGTAAGGCCTCCTCCTTCCCTCAAAATGTTACAGTTAGACCTTCCATCTATTTCGCCTCCTTAATTTGGGTGAACCATTGTGACAACAGAGGGGGGTTTCCAGGCTTTTTTCTGGCAGCTGCTGACGGTTATGCTGAACCCTTGCAGTCTGCGGACACTGCTTGCTGCATATATTCCTGAACTATGAGCATAAAAGCCAGTGCTTCATTCCCTTTATGTCATGCTTGTAAAAAAGGGTGTTGTCCTTGAAAAGCATTGCTGCTCCTTCCTCCTGTCATTGCACTCTCCAATGTTGGCTCTGCTTTACTCCAAAAATAGGGCCAATTGTGTTTAAGGTTCTGGTTTTAGCAGAGCAGTTATAAACTCTGACCTTTGCCTCCTGGGTTTGCTGCATATATTCCTGAACTATGGGCATAAATGCTGCTATTGTATCCTGCGATGTGTTCAATTACGCTTTTGTGAGGTGTTGCCTCTTACCTCCAGGTACCCCAAGGAATCTCTAAGAATGTCTGCCATAAAAAAACAGTTAAATATGGAAAACTCTGAGAATTATTTTGGCATTTCCCTTACTGTAAACTTTAAAGGCATTGTACACTTTAGATGCAGAGTAGCAACCATGTTGGAGAACATTGGAAGAAGGAGGTTCTGGAAAAGGGCTAATATTACTTCTAGAATGCATAAGGCCTGGGAGCTGGAACAGGAGGATGGTCCCATGTGAGAGCATGTGTTGCAGGATTCCCCAGGGTGTGGAATCTTAAGAGCCAGCTGGTATTCCCCAGGGACTCCCCACCTCGTGAAGGTTTAAGATTGACTGCTTGCTGACCAAAAACTGCTTTAAGTATCAAGGACCATAGTCAGAGATCACTGGAAACTGTGGATAAGGGATGACCAGAAGCAAGCCAGAGATCACGGTGGGTAGCAGACAGGGATAATGAGGAACAAGAAAAAAAGGGTGCGATGCTACTACTCATGTTCAGTTTTTTAAAGTATAAAGTATAGTTGCCTGTACCAGGACCAAACACTGTATGTACCGTCCAATATCAAAGAAAAGGCAGTTATGACTAAGGCATAGAAAAAGGGCTGAAACACATCAATCTTGCTTTTAAATTGATTCTTTTATGTCTTGATAGATCACTAATAAAGGCTATGTGATTTTACTTCAAGTTGCACCAGCTGCCAGACTTTTATATTTTATTTTATAATCAGGAACTAGCTGGGGGTCAAAGCAGTTAGCAGACATGGAAAACAAGTACAAGTCAGAAGTCAGAACAGGCAACAGACATGGATAATCAGGAACCAGCCAAAGTTCAGGACATGTAGCAGACATGGATAACCAGGATCATGCCAGAAATCAATACTCAGGAATCAATGGAGAATGCAGGCTTGGTAGCAGGAATGCCTACTAGGGACCTGGAATATAGTATATAAAAGCATTGCTCAGGCAGCAAGCCAATAGTTGAAATAACCCTGGATGTGGAAGGAAGGCACACTGTTTGGGTGCAGAGGCCTTAACTGCCCTTCTCTGATTAGCTGTAGTGTGTGGAGGAGGCAGACAGTGCGGAGAAAGGCTGGAGCTGCTCAATAACAGCACAGAAAAAATGGGACTTCAGAAATGTGAATAGGGCTCTGTAAATACCAGGCCAGAAAAACAGAAAAATGCTGCTCAATCCACTCTTGTTTCTTTCCACCCCTAGATGATCACCCTACACATGAAAATAGGCCAGATTTAGTACCATCCTTGTATGAGACTAGGGAACCACCCGCTGTTCCACAACTTGTTCCTGTTCTTTCTTTTTTATTTAATCCATAATTTACTTACTGAAAAGGTTTTCAGTGTTAAAGATAACACAGTGTTAAATATATAAAACACTACATGACCTAATCTCTCACATTTCTCTGGCCCAAATAAAACCTTCTGTGTAGAATATTATAACATTCCCAAGCTTGTAGCATCTTTCATATACTCACCAATCCCTTCCAAACCTGGTGCATGAAGCCATTCCACCCACACCTTTTAAAATTTATTTAGAGCTCCTCTGTACAGAAAAGTCATATGCACACGTCTCAAATTCAGATTGACCTGCCAATATCATCCCCCATCTTTTTTGGTGGATGTGGTGAAATTTTGCTTTTGTGCAATTTTCTAGCAAGAAACTAAGTTCTACTAAGCCCCAAATCCCAAATGAATGTGATTTTTTAGAAAACTCAAGGTCCCCCAAGATAGCAGTAGTATGTTAGAAAACATCTTTACAATATCTTACCAATTTAGCACATCTCCAGATAAGAGAAAAACTCCTGGGGCCTATAAACATCTAGTAGAATTAGGATTGTTCGGAAGCCCTGTTGTAGTGAATGCTGAGTTCTACACATCCTAAGGACAGTTACTCACTAAGAGGCTGATATTGAGGCAGAGGGCATCAACATTTAAAGTGATATCAAAGGCACTTAAAGGCAAACTACTCTGTGCAGTGTTTTTGAGCCTCAATCCTCCTCCTCCTCTCGGGTCCCCCGCTGGTGTTTGTGGCCCCTCTATCTTTCCAAGTGCCCCCAGAGCAAGCAGCTTGCTATGGGGGCACCCAAGCAGACTCACTCCCGAGCTGCTGCACTGCATATCCATTCACACACAGGCACCTCGCTCCTCTATCCTAATTGGCTCACTGGATGTGATCAGCCACTGAAGAGGAAGAGTTCCAGGAGAGCCAAGGCTCTCATGCATATTGCTGGACACAATGGTGCTCAAGCAAGTATAAGGGGGGCCAAGGGGACTGCTGCACACAGAAGGTTTTTTACCTTCAAGCATAGAATGCATGAAGGTAAAAAAAACTTGAGCCTTAGCCACTTTAATATCTCTGACCATTCTTCCTCTGCAACTTTACCTAATGTATGTCTCCAGACTAATGCTGTCTGCATTTCAGGGCGTATTTAATCAACTGAATTATGAATTATTATATATTATATACTGAGGTAGTAATACCCTTGTACAATTAGACAACACCTTATCCTCAGTCACTTGGATTTTATGATGTCACATAGGCATTCTCCTGATTAAAACTTTGTTTATATTGTACATTGACATCAGTCCCTGCCCTCGAGCTTACAGTGTAAGGTTCCTAACTCACATTCATACACACACTAAGAGCAATTTAAACAGAAGCCAACTTACCAGCATGTCTTTGGAGTGTGGGAGGAAACCGAAATACCCAGAGGACACCCACATAGGCAGATGGAAAACATGCAAACTCTGTGCAGGTAATCCTATGGTTGTGATTTGAACCGACTACCCTAGTGCTGCTAGGCAGAAGTGGTAACCACTTAGCCACTGTGCTGCGCATCCCCTTCATTTTCATAAAGCAAATCTCTCCAGCTTTGCCACATATATAGTTACCTAAAATAGTTGTAAAAGAAGCAAACCCCAAAATCCTTAATTCCTTAGCCAATATCCAGATTTAACTCATCAATTGAAGAATAATGCCACCATCCAGAGAATTGGAATGCCCTTCTTTAACTCTTCCATATGTGCATTTTTCAACTCATGCAAAGGTTAAATCCCTCACCATGCAAAATGTTGTACCTGTGCAGCTATAATATTTATCCATGGATTGGGGATATCTATACCACCATCATCAAATGGATACTACAATCTTTTTAAAGATAGGTTGGGGTTTTCTTTCTTCCATGTAAGATCCCCAAAAGATGTTATAAGATATTCTAAAAGTACAATATGCAATCCTCACTTTTGAATTATGAAGTAATGATGCTAACTGAGGCATCTAAATCAACTTTTAACTTAGGGTTGATAGTGTTTATCACACCTAAATATTTAAAGATGGTAACACCTTAATAGATGTGGCAGAGCAAGTTAAAGGGGACTTTAATTCATCAATAGGTAATAATATACAGTTGCAAGAAAAAGTATGTGAACCCCTTGGGATTCCGTGGAGTTTTGCATGAATTGGGCATAAAATGTGCTCTGAACGTCATCTAAGTCACAACAATAGAAGAACACAGTCTGCTGAACATAATACTACACAAACATTAGATGTTGCCATGGTTTCATTGCACATAACATGTAAACATTCACAGTGCAGGGAGGAAAAAGTATGTGAGGCCCTAGCTTAATGACTTCTCCCAGAGCTAATTGGAGCCAGGAGTGAGCCAACCTTGACTCCAATCAGTGTGATGATATTGAATGTGTTGCTGACAGCTGTCCTGCCCTTAAAAAACACACACCTGTTTTGGGTTTACTGGTTTCAAGAAGCACTGTCTGATGTGAACCATGCCTCGCAGAAAAGAGCTCTCAGAAGACCTACCATCAAGAATTGTTGACTTGCATGAAGCTGGAAAGGGTTACAAAAGTATCTCCAAAAGCCTTGATGTTCATGTGTCCACGGTAAGACAGACTGTCTACAAATGGAGAAAGTTTAGCACTGTTGCTACTCTCCCTAGGGGTGGTCGTCCTGTAAAAATGACTGCAAGAGCACAGCGCAGAATGCTGCATGAGGTAAAGAAGAATCCCAGAGTGTCAGCTAAAGACCTACAGAAATCTCTGGCACATGCTAACATTTTTGTTGACACATCTACAATAAGGAAAACATTAAACAAGAATGGAGTACATGGGAGGACACCACGGAGGAAGCCATTGCTGTCCAAAAAGAATATTGCAGCACGTTTGAAGTTTGCAAAAGAGCACCTGGATGTTCCACAGCACTACTGGCAAAATATACTGTGGACAGATGAAACCAAGATTGAGTTGTTCGGGAAGAACACACAACACTATGTGTGGAGAAAAAAAGGCACAGCACACCAACATCAAAACTTCATCCCCACTGAAAACATGGTGGAGGGAGCATCATGGTTTGGGGCTGCTTTGCTGCCTCAGGGCCTGGACGAATTGTTGTCATTGATGGGAAAATGAATTCCAGAGTTTATCAAGACATTTTGCAGGAAAACATACGACCATCTGTCCGCCAACTGAAGCTCCGCAGAGGATGGGTGATGCAACAGGACAATGACCCAAAGCATACAAGTAATTCAACAAAACAATGGCTGCAACAGCACAGAATACGCCTTCTGGAGTGGCCCAGTCAGAGTCCTGACCTCAACCCAATTGAAATGCTGTGGCATGACCTTAAGAGAACGATTCACACCAGACATCCCAAGAATATTGCTACACTGAAACAGTTTTGTGGAAAATTACTCCAGATCGTTGTGCAGGTCTGATCTGCAACTACAGGAAACGTTTGGTTGAGGTTATTGCTGCCAAAGGAGGGTCAACCAGTTATTAAGTCCAAAGGTTCACATACTTTTTCCTCCCTGCACTGTGAATGTTTACATGTTATGTGCAATTAAACATGGCAACATCTAATGTTTGTGTAGCATTATGTTCAGCAGACTGTGTTCTTCTATTGTTGTGACTTAGATGATGTTCAGAGCACATTATATGCCCAATTCATGCAAAACTCCATGTAATCCCAAGGGGTTCACATACTTTTTCTTGCAACTGTAGATGTACCCTAATTAATTAAAAGTCCTGAAAAGTGACCTGTACTCTGTCTTCTCGAATGCAACTTGTTCTGCCTCCAGCAGGGAAATTTATTATGTCTGTCCTGCCTGCTATAATAAATGTGACCACTAGATGGAGCCCAGAATAAATTAACAATTTTACAGAAACTAGAAGTTTTTTGAACTGTAGGCAAAGCTTGTTTTTTTCATTTTGGATAGAACAAGGAAGATAGAATGGGGTTTTTTTCGCTGTTGGTATCCAATTGCAGAGATTTCCCTTCACTTCCTGTCCCATAGCAAAACAGGTTATTAACAAAAGAGAGGACATCCCTGAAATTAAGGGAATTCCTTGGAGAAACCCCGGGTCCCCAGAACTAGTGTCCCCATTGGAATAATTCCCCTATATTACTTTTCTGGGAACAACCCAGAATTTGGGATTTTCTTTTACTTTCAGTTTCAATGATAATGGTACACAGGACAAATAGAGAGGGTAAATCTCCCTAACCGGGGCACAGACTGCAATAAAAACTTAACGGCATTCTAATCCCTCTACATTCTATCCAAAACTAAAAAAAAAAGTTTTGCCTTTAGTTATACTTTACAAAACCCTCCTTCATTTTAAGAAAAGGAAACATGCATCCTGGGAGCTCAGATTCCGTTTTAGGAACTGAGGTAGAGGAAACCAGCCATCATTCCATGTTGTGGACTGAACTTACATCCCCTACAGGCAGCATTACTGGTGAGCATGGACTTATTGCCATCTACAGCCTAATCATTTCATTGTGTTAGTATGCTTCATACATTGGTTGTATGTATTTTTCATTTGTTTTTCCCAGTAGTTTCACCCATCCTGTTTTGTTAATAAAGCATCAAGATTACATTCAGTCTGGCTTATTGCAAAATTGGAGGGTTTAGCTGTTTATTGAGTTACACACAGGGAAACATGTAGTGAGGACAGAACTCTACTTTTTTTACTAGGTCCTATGACACTTCACAATGATTCAAAGAAATAGTCGAGGAATTATTTATACATCTTTTTGTACTCTGTTCACTTATACCATCAGATTCTTCTCTCATTCCTTTGTATTTTTATTAGGTGTTTTAGAAAAGCAAGAATATACAGTGCTCAGCATAAATGAGTACATCCCAACAGATCTGTCAGAAAACCTTTCCTTTCCTTTCAGAATCAACATTTTTTATGGGACACTATACTACAAAATGCTCCCTCAAATGCGGACCTTTGATTGCAAACAAGATTTGTTCATTTGCACACACAAAAATGTATTTTTCCTAACAAATTCATTTAAGACCATGTTGCAAAACTGAATACAACCCAATGAAAGTCTGAGGAGAAAAGCTAAATTTTAGACAACAAATTAACAATTGACTAATTAACAAGAATTTAGCTACAGGTGAGTCTAATTATTCATTAAACAGGTATCCAACAGACAATTTACTATAAAAGGGCATTACTGAACAAGTAAAATCCCTTCCCATTTCATGCTGTCAGCAATGGCACCACATGGAAGAGAAATGTCAGAAGGCCTGAGAAGGAAAATATTTTCTTTACACAAGAAATGTGAAGACTACAAGAAGATCAGTAAAGCTTTACTTATCAGTCAGAATACTATAGCAAAGGTGATACAAAAATGTAACAAAGATGGAACTGCAACAATCTCACAGAAATGTCCAGGCCGTCCACAGAAGTTAACACTTCGACAGGAGCGCGTTCTGTTGAAAAGGGTTGAAGAAAATCACCATGCAAGTTCATTGCAGTTAGCTAAAGAAGTAGAAAGCCAAACTAGGGTGATTGTTTCCCATGATACAATATGGCGTACACTGCAGAGGAATGGCATGTATGGGTGTCATCCATGAAGGAAACCTCTCCTAAAGCCCACCTAGAATTTGCCAGGGTCCACGCTGAAAAAAAGAAGACTACTGGAACTCTGTACTCTGGAGTGACGAGACCAAGATAAATGTTTTTGAAACTGATGGCTTCAAAACTGTATGGCGTCGCAAAGTTGAGTAGAAACAAAAATGCATGGTGCCTACAGTGGCAGTGTCCATCTGTGGGGCTGTATGAGTGCTGCTGGTGTCAGGGAGCTGCATTTCATTGATGGAATAATGAATTCACTAATGTACTGCTCTATTTTGAAAGCGAAGATGTTACCATCACTACATGCCCTTGGTCATGGAACATGTTTCCAACATGACAATGATCCAAAACACGCATCTAAGGCCACTGTTGCATTTCTGAACAGGGTGAAAATGATTCAGTGGCCAAGTATGATCTGAACTCAGTCAAACACCTATGGGGAATTCTGAAGAGACAAGTTGAGCATCACTCTCCATCCAGCATCCAGGCTCTAATACAGGTTGTTCTTGGAGAATGGACAAATATGGATGTTGCAATATGTCACCAACTTGTTAATTCCATGCCTAGACATGGAGGTCACACAAAATACTAGATGTAGTAGTTTTTGTTGTGGGGTGTATTCATTTTTGCATCAACTAATTTGAGTAAAACTGAAGATTTTGTAATCTAAGTTATATTATTAACCTTACTTTCATGTAATGAGATAAACAAATGTTATATAAAACTCAGTTTTGTCAAAATTTTTGAAATTGTCCCTGTGTTCCTTGAGATATTGATTAAAATTTTATTTTTCAAAAGGAGTGTACTTATATATGCTGAGCAATGTATGTATGTGTGTATATATATATATATATATATACAGTTGTGTTCAAAATAATAGCAGTGTGTTGAAAAAAGTGAATAAAGCTCAAAATCCCTCTAATAGCTTTTATTTCCATACACACAAATGCATTGGGAACACAACACATTCTATTCCAAATCAAGACATGAAGACAAATATATCAAATTTGTGTTGTTCCTCTAAAAAAAATTTAAGGAAAGTGAATATTAGACTGTTCAAAAAAATAGCAGTGTTTGTATTCTTCTTTACAACCTCAAACATTCACTATATAAACTGAAAAATGTTTGAAGATTTTGCTTTCCTTTGAATCACTTAATGAATATTTAGTTGTATAAGCACTGTTTCTGAGAACTGCTGTACATCTGTGTTGCATGGAGTCAACCAACTTCTGGCACCTGTGAACAGGTATTCCAGCCCAGGATGATTGGACTACATTCCACAGTTCTTCTCTATTTCTTGGTTTTGCCTCAGAAACTGCATTTTCGATGTCACCCCACAAGTTTTCTATTGGATTAAGATCCAGGGATTGGGCTGGCCACTCCATAACGTCAATCTCGTTGGTCTGGAACCAAGATGTTGCACGTTTACTGGTGTGTTTGGGGTCGTTGTCTTGTTGGAACACCCATTTCAAGGGCATTTCCTCTTCAGCATAAGGCAGCATGACCTCTTCAAGTATTCTGATGTATTCAAACTGATCCATGATCCCTGGTATGTGATAAATAGGCCCAACACCATAGTATGAGAAACATCCCCATATCATGATGCTTGCGCAACCATGCTTCACTGTCTTCACAGTGTACTGTGGCTTGAATTCAGTGTTTGGGGGTCGTCTGACAAACTGTCTCCGGCCACTAGACCCAAAAAGAACAATCTTACTTTCATCAGTCCACGAAATGTTGCGCCATTTCTCTTTAGGCCAGTCAATGTGCTCTTTGGCAAATTGTAACCTCTTCAGCACATGTGTTTTTTTCAACAGTGGGACTTTGCGGGGGCTTCTTGCAGATAGCTTGGCTTCACATAGGCGTTTTCTAATTGTAACAGCACATTCTCCCAAAAGGGTTTTGGCAAACTCCAATCTGTCTTTTTTATGTTTCTTTGTCAGCAGTGGAGTCCTCCTGGGTCTCCTACCATAGCGTTCCTTTTCATTCAGATGGCGACATATAGTGCGAGTTGACATAGTTGTACCCTGTGCCTCAAGGTCAGCTTGAATTTGTCTGGAAGATGACTGAGGTTCTTTAGCCACCATTCAAACAATCCTTCCTTGCAATCTTTGATCAGTTTTTCTCTTTTGTCCATGTCCAGGAAGATTAGCTACAGTTGCTGATTGCTCTTAGGAAGACTTTTAGTTTTTGGACATTCATTTTGGACAATTTCATTTTTTATTATTATTTTTTTTTTTTTGTTTATTTGTTGGTTTTTAAACGTTTCAATACCGTGCAATTTTACACCTTCCTGCCCAGGCCATTTTTCAGGTTTCAGCGCTCTCACACTTTGAATGACAATTGCGCGGTCATACAACATTGTACCCAAACTAACATTTTATCATTTTCTTCACACAACTAGAGCTTTCTTTTGGTGGTATTTAATCACCGCTGGAGTTTTTATTTTTTGCTAAATTAACAAAAAAAGACCAAAAATTTTGAAAAAAAAACTCATTTTTCTTTGTTTCTGTTATAAAAGTTTACAAATAAATAATTGTTCTTCATAAATTTAGGCCGAGATGTATTCTGCTACATGTCTTTGGTGAAATAACCCAAATTAGGATGTATTTTTTAGTTTGTAGGAAAGTTATAGAGTTCACAAACTATGGTAAAGATCTGAATATTGATCAATCCTGAAGTACTGACGGCCAATCTAATTTCTTGAGGTCCAAGAATGTCAGAATAGTACAGATATCCCCAAATGACCCCTTTTTGCAGAGTAGACAGTCCGACGTACTTCATAAGAGGCATGGCGAGTTTTTTGAAGTTGTATTTTTTTGTCATAATTTTTCGGAAAATGAAAAAATCAAAAAAAATTTTTTCACTATTTTTTTTTTTTTACATACTGTCACCAGTGCAGTACAGCGTCATCATATAACTGGCATGGCGGTGAACAGGGACACTGACTGGTGACAGTATGAAAAAAAAAATATATATATTTTTTTTATTTTTTGTATTATATTTAATTTTTTATTACATTTTTTTTATTTTTTTTAAGATTTTTTTTTCATATTTTACTATGACCAAAGTAGTACAATGTTACCATAGTAACATTGTACTACTTTGGGGAAGTGATCAGTATTTTTTTTTTTTTTTTTACACATTTACTTATAGCAAAGAATGACTTTGCTATAAGCAAGCATTTGCCTGAATGAAATCGATTCATTCAGCTTTTTTTTTTTTTTTTTTTTTTTTTTGTGCTTAGCTGTGATTTGGTCACAGCTAATCACATGACATGTGCATGTGATTAGCTGTGACCATTCACAGCTAGGCACTATTATACAATGGATGGCATCATGAATGAAGCCATCCATTGTATACAACTGTCATGTGACCTGCTGTGATTGGTCACAGCAGGTCTCATGGTACCAGCAACAGGAGCCGGTACTCGGATCTGTCATCGGCCGTGTCCCAGGTGCACGGCCGGTGACAGATCGCACTGCTGCGCCGCTCTGCATTAGCGCAAACGGCGCATGTGCGGGAGCACGCCAAATGGCGTGCACCCGGAGTGGAGAAGCACATCTGAAGCCGCCAAACGGCCATTGGCCGGGCGGCTAATGGTTAAGCACTTTATATAACTTGATTTATACACTTTTTGGGGTTAAAGTGTTTTTGTGCATCTAGGGTATTTTTATATAGGAGGAATACCGTAATTCTTGTTTATTTAGATTAGCTACAGTGCCATGGGTTGTAAACTTCTGGACAGTGTTGTGCACAGTGGACACAGGAACATTAAGATCTCTGGAGATGGACTTGTAACCTTGCGGTTTTCCATGCTTTTCCACAATTTTTGTTCTCAAATCCTCAGACAATTCTTTACTGCTCTTTCTCTTCTCTATGCTCCATGTGGCACACAGAGACACACAAAAGAAAGGTTGAGTCACCATTTTAACTGGTTGTCAGTGTGAATTTTATATTGTCAGCATCTGTTAAAGGATACAGGGAAGTTTTATTACAAATTACAGGAGCATCACAAACTTGAAATTCAATTATTTCCTACAATTTTAAGAAGGTGCCAATAATTTTGTCCAGTTTATTTTTGGAGTTTTGCATGGAATGTGTCAGATTTGGCTTGTTGTTTATCCACATTTTTGTTTCATACCTGTACAAACAAAAGAAATAAACATGAGAATGCCTTAACATTTGTAATTTCTACAATTTTCTGGGTGAAGTGGTGCATTATCTTACAGAAATGCAGGGGTGCCAATATGCTTGGCCATGAATGTGTGTGTGTGTATGTACGTGTGTGTGTGTGTGTGTGTATATATATATATATATATATACAGTCATGGCCGAAATTGTTGGCACCCTTGATATTTTTCCTGAAAATCATGTATTTCTCACGAAACGTATTGCATTAACACATGTTTTGCTATACACATGTTTATTCCCTTTGTGTGTATTGGGACAAAACAAAAAAAGGGAGGAAAGAAAGCAAATTCGACATAATGTCACACAAACCTCCAAAAATGGGCTGGACAAAAGTATTGGCACCCTTTCACAACTGCGGATAAATAAGAATGTTACAAGCATGTGATGCTCCTGTAAACTCACCTGGGGCAAGTACAGTTGTGGCCAAAATTATTCAACCCCCACTGAAATTGAGTGTTTTGGCCAGTTTGACATTGCTTTTGATCATTCAGTCATCTTGCTTACATTTACATTAAAGAGGCACTTGTAGGTCAGACAAATATAACATAACAGTTATAATGAAATAACCACAAATGTCTTTTCTGTGCTCACAGCATTATCAGTTTTATTCAACCCCCAAGTGACATTCAATCTTAGTACTTAGTACAGCATCCTTTTACAGTTATAACAGCTTTTAAACGTGAAGCATAGCTTGACACAAGTGTCTTGCAGCGATCTACGGGTATCTTCGCCCATTCTTCATGGGCAAAGGCCTCCAGTTCAGTCACATTCTTAGGCTTGCGCACTGCAACTGCTTTCTTTAAGTCCCACCAGAGGTTCTCAATCGGATTTAAGTCTGGTGACTGCGATGGCCACTCCAAAATGTTCCAGCCTTTCCTCTGCAACCATGCTCTAGTGGACTTGGAGGTATGCTTGGGATCATTGTCCTGTTGAAAGGTCCAACGTCTCCCAAGCCTCAGGTGTGTGACGGACTGCATCACGTTTCCATCCAATATCTCCTGGTACTGAAGAGAATTCATGGTACCTTGCACACGCTGAAGCTTCCCTGTACCTGCAGAAGCAAAACAGCCCCAAAGCATGATTGACCCTCCACCATGCTTCACAGTAGGCAAGGTGTTCTTTTCATCATAGGCCTTGTTCTTCCTCCTCCAAACATAGCGTTGATCCATGGGCCCAAACAGTTCTAATTTTGTTTCATCAGTCCACAGAACACTATCCCACAACTTTTGTGGTTTGTCCACATGGCTTTTGGCATACTGCAGTCGACTCTTCTTATTCTTTGGAGACAGCAAGGGGGTACGCCTGGGAGTTCTGGCACGGAGGCCTTCATTACGCAGTGTGCGTCTTATTGTCTGGGCTGAAACTTCTGTACCCACATCTGACAAATCTTTTCTCAGTTCCTCAGCAGTCACACGGGGACTTCTCTCCACTCTACGCTTCAGGTAGCGCACAGCAGTCGAAGTCAGCATCTTCTTTCTGCCACGACCAGGTAGCGTTTCAACAGTGCCCTTTGCCTTGAATTTGCGAATGATGCTTCCTAAGGTGTCTCTTGGTATGTTTAACATCTTTGCAATCTTCTTATAGCCATTGCCCTTCCTGTGAAGAGAAATCACCTCTTCTCTTGTCTTCCTGGACCATTCTCTTGCCTTCACCATGTTTGTAACCACACCAGTAAATGTCTAGAAGGAGCTGAGTATCACAGTCATTTTAAAGCTGCCTAATTGGTGCTTATTATGCTTGATTGCTGCTCGGTGACATCCACAGGTGTTTTCAATACCTGATGGAAAGCACCTGTATGAACCTCTGTTCTTCAGAGTGGTAGTCTTTAAGGGGTTGAATAATTGTGGCAATGAAGAAACCACATAAGAACCATTTACTACTGTATTACATAAACAATTGATGTCATTTTAGTTGCATTTGGGTAGTTACAACGTCCTTGTAGGATTTGATTCTGAATACAATTCCAAATGTACACTATAGTCCCTAAACCCCTTTACAGCATTGGGGGTTGAATAATTTTGGCCACAACTGTAACAGGTGTGGGCAATATAGAAATCACACCTGAAAGCAGATAAAAAGGAGAGACGTTCACTTAACCTTTGCATTGTGTGTCTGTCTGTGCCACACTAAGCATGGACAACAGAAAGAGGAGACGAGAACTGTCTGAGGACCTGAGAACCAAAATTGTGGCAAAATATCAACAATCTCAAGGTTACAAGTCCATCTCCAGAGAACTAGATTTGCCTTTGTCCACAGTGCGCAACATTATCAAGAAGTTTGCAACCCATGGCACTGTAGCTAATCTCCCTGGTCGTGGACGGATGAGGAAAATTGATGAAAGATTGCAACGCAGAATAGTCCGGATGGTGGATAAGCAGCCCCAAACATGTTCCAAAGACATTCAAGCTGTCCTGCAGGCTCAGGGAGCATCAGTGTCAGCGCGAACTATCCGTCGACATTTAAATGAAATGAAACGCTATGGCAGGAGACCCAGGAGGACCCCACTGCTGACACAGAGACATAAAAAAGCAAGACTACAGTTTGCCAAAATGTACTTGAGTAAGCCAAAAGCCTTCTGGGAAAACGTCTTGTGGACAGATGAGACCAAGATAGAGCTTTTCGGTAAAGCACATCATTCTACTGTTTACCGAAAACGGAATGAGGCCTACAAAGAACAAAACACAGTACCTACGGTAAAATATGGTGGAGGTTCAATGATGTTTTGGGGTTGTTTTGCTGCCTCTGGCACTGGGTGCCTTGACTGTGTGCAAGGCATCATGAAATCTGAGGATTACCAAAGGATTTTGGGTCGCACTGTAGGGCCCAGTGTCAGAAAGCTGGGTTTGCGTCCAAGATCCTGGGTCTTCCAGCAGGACAATGACCCCAAACATACGTCAAAAAGCACTCAGAAATGGATGGCAAAGAAGCGCTGGAGAGTTCTGAAGTGGCCAGCAATGAGCCCAGATCTAAATCCCATTGAACACCTGTGGAGAGATCTTAAAATTGCTGTTGGGAAAAGGTGTCCTTCCAATAAGAGAGACCTGGAGCTGTTTGCAAAGGAAGAGTGGTCCAAAATTCCGGGTGAGAGGTGTCAGAAGCTTATTGATGGTTATAGGAAGCGACTGATTTCAGTTATGTTTTCCAAAGGGTGTGCAACCAAATATTAAGTTAAGGGTGCCAATACTTTTGTCCAGCCCATTTTTGGGGTTTTGTGTGACATTATGTCATATTTGCTTTTCTGCCTCTGTTTTATATTTGTTCCAATACATACAAAGGGAATAAACATGTGTATAGCAAAACATGTGTTAATGCAATACCTTTTTTGTGTGAAATACTTGATTTTCAGGAAAAATATCAAGGGTGCCAACAATTTCGGCCATGACTGTATATATATATATATACACACACACACAGTTATGTCCATTTAGGTCCAACTCCCATTGCAGGGCCCTTTAGTACAGTCTTGCAGTGGATCTCTTTCACATGCTCTGCAGCGGATCTGGTATATCCACCACTTGTGTATGTAGGACTGTGAGTTGTGGCAGTCGGTAGAGCAGTAGATGTTGTCAATATGGCAATAGACTTTGTCAGCAATGCAGTGGACATGGTCCATAGGACAGGGTCAGTAGGGCAGTGGACGGGGTCAGTAGTTTTTAATTTTTGTTACTTACCATTTATGTTATTTTTTTAATAATATTTTTATTATTTTTTGCAATTTTTAGGGAGCTTAGGCGAGATATCAGGAGTCTAAACAGACCTCTGATGTTTCAACCTTGAGACATAGAAAGGAGATTGAGGACACAGCCCTCAATCTCCTTCTCTGCTGCTTCATTTGCACAGAATGAATGGGCAGGAACAGCTCTGTACAGAGCTTCCCGTTCATTCACAAACTGAGGCATAGTAAACACAGTTTACTATGCTTCAGGTATTAATAGACTGTGTCCATTCAGAAAGGGAAGGGGGCGGTAAATGGCATACTTACCAGCCCTTTCCTCTGCTCTCCATCCTTAAAACATACCCCGTAGAAGCCAGCAGGAGGGAAGCCAGCAGCACTGGGGAGGGGAACACGGCCCAGGGGCAGCAGGAAACAAGTAACCTGGATACAGGGCCCATTCAAGGATTTTTGTCCACACAGGCAAAGCTGTATTTTTGCCACTCCCCCTCCATCCTTCCGTCAAACCCTTCACACACAGTAACACACCTCCTATATTAGAGTGCCCCCTCTCTGAAAGAAGGAGCACTGGGGGCATATTGAGTCTGGGGGGGGGGTGTTAAATGTAGTAGCAAATTTAAATACACTGACAAACTAAAGCCAAACTCCAGCTAACACCTAATCAGTTACAGCAAACAGTTTTTTTTCCTTTTGGGATAAAGGTTTTACTTAGATAAATAAAAGCTTATCTTTGTAAGCACCCCTGTCAGTGGTAAATGTTTTGTCATTCCTGTAACTGCTACATCCTCCAGGACAGCTTGTTCTGTTGAAAAAAAACAGACTTACTGGCCAGTCTTAAAAAAGAAAACTAATACAGCCATACCATCTAAGAAGGGTACCTGGCCAGTGTGACAGAGGAAGGGGCATTGTGATAGGAGGGGGCAGTGTGACAGGAGAAGGGTACCTGGGCCATGTGACAGGAGGGAGGGACATTGTGACAGGAGATGGGTACCTGGGCAGTATGACAGGAGGGGGGACAGTATGACATGAGGGGGAGCAGTATGACAAGTGGGAGGGGGGGGGCAGTGTGACAGAAGGGGGCAGTGTGACAGTAGGGGGGCGGTGTTATGGGAAGTTTGACAGGAGGGGGGCAGTGTGACAGGAGGACACACTATACTGGCTCAGGGGCTGGGCAGTGCATTGTGTATTCTTCCTCTGCTATGGCAGAAAATGCATTTGTAGGCTTGGACAGGTAGCAAGACTATCCCAGCAGGAGCAGCCTGGAGGTGTGGGAGCCAGAGTTGGGGAGGTGGAGCTGAGAGGCGGACCAATGACTTTTTTGTCATTATCGTGGATCAGGGCACCAGGTTGGATAGGAGAGGCGGCATATAGAAGAACTGATCCCCACCATTATCCTCTTGGCTTCTGCAGCTGCTGAATGTCTGCAGGAGGGAGGGGAGGAGAAGCAGGCTTTCAGTCTGCAGGAGGATAATTGAGGGGGTCGGTTCTTCTATATGCTGCCCCTCCTATCCAGGAGTAGACAAATCTGACAGTGGAGCATCAGACCAGGTTGCAACTGTGACCCCTATAGTTACAGCCCTGCATGTTTACCGGTTTGATAAAAAGGAACAGTCTTACCCAAGGGTGGTGTCGTCTTATTATTTTATTATTTATTTAAGGTACTTATATAGCGCCGTCAATTTACGCAGCACTTTACATATATATTATACATTCACATCAGTCCCTAACCCTCAAGGGGCATACAATCTAAGGTCCCTAACTTACATTCATACATACACATACTAGGGCCAATTTAGACAGGATCCAATTAAGCTACCATTCTTGTTACCGACTTGGAAGGCAGATCCCAGAGAAACTCTTCAGTAGCATGTTGCTCCACAAGGGACACAATCTCATCCACACTGTTGGATTATATATGCCTAATGCTGCACTATTTCTTAACAGGCAAGGCTGTGATGTAATAGTCTCAGAGTACTTGCTCCACGTGTTCCACCTTTTGAGTAAGCTTGAGCACCTCTGGTGCAGCTGCTTGCTTATAATGGGGAACAAATCATAAATCTGGCACCGTGTAGGCCGCCCATGGTCATATTCCCACACAACACACTCTCAAATGACCATGGTAACACCAAGCCTGGCTTGGATCTCTCTTTAAAGTGTAACTAAAGGCAAAACATTTTATTGCAGCATACCTAGCAATGTTCTTGGTTTCCCATCCACATTCCATTTGCAGCTTTTCTTTCCATGACAAAAGCTAATTTTTTTAATAAAATAGTAACGTCTGCTTATAGAGTGACAGGTCTCACTGCAGGCCTAGCATGATCAATCTGTTGTGTGCTTGGGCTACGAGCCTGCATGCCGATGCTTAGGGCTCTGGCACACACTGGATATAAAAAGCCTACACACCCGTTAAAATGTCACGTTTCTGTGATGTAAAAAAATGAGACAAAGATAATTAATTTCAGAACTTTTTCTACCTTTATTGTGACCTATAAACTGTACAACTCAATTGAAAAACAAACAACAAACTGAAATCTTTTGGGGGGGAGTAAACATAAAAAACTAAAATAATGTGGTTGCATAAGTGTGCACACCCTCTTATAACTAGGGATGTAGCTGTGTTCAGAATCAAGCAATCACATTCAAAATCATGTTAAATAGGAGTCAGTACACACCTGCCATCATTTAAAGTGCCTCTGATTAACCCCAAATAAAGTTCAGCTGTTCTAGTAGGTCTTTCCTGACATTTTCTTAGTCGCATCCTACAGCAAAAGCCATGGTCCGCCGAGAGCTTCCAAAGCAGCAGAGAGATCTTATTGTTAAAAGGTGTCAGTCAGGAGAAGGGTACAAAAGAATTTCCAAGGCATTAGATATACCATGGAACAAAGTGAAGACAGTCATCATCAAGTGGAGAAAATATGGCACAACAGTGACATTACCAAGCACTGAACATCCCTCCAAAATTGATGAAAAGAAGAAAACTGGTCTGGGAGGCTGCCAAGAGGCCTACAGCAACATTAAAGCAGCTGCAGGAATATCTGGCAAGTACTGACAGTGTGGTACATGTAACAACAATCTCCCATATTCTTTATAAGGCTGGGCTATGGGCTAGAGTGGCAAGACGGAAGCCTTTTCTTACAAAGAAAAACATTCAAGCCTGGCTAAATTTTGCAAAAACAGATCTGAAGTCTCCCAAAAGCATGTGGGAAAATGTGTTATGGTCTGATGAAAGCAAGGTTTAACTTTTTGCCCATAATTTCAAAAGATATGTTTGGCACAAAAACAGCGGCGCGATGGCCAATCACAGCCCATCTGTATAATGTGATCAGCTTTGCCTAATCACAGCTAATCACAACAAAAGACTGAATGAATCAGTTTCATTCAGTAACAATGATCGCAAATATCAATGAAATACATTGGTATTAGCAATCATAATGTGTTAAATAAAAATCCTGATCACTTGCCCAGAGTAGTTCAATGTTACTATGGTAACACTGTATTGCTTTGGTCACAGTGTGCTGAAAAATAAAATAGTAAAAAAAAGAAAAAAATGTAATAAAAATAAAAAAAAAATAGAAACATTTGAAAAAAAATACCAATTAAATTATTATTATTATTTTCACCAAAGACATGTAGCAGAATACATTTTGACCTAAATTTATGAAGAAATGTAATTTATTTGCAACATTTTATAACAAAAACAAAGAAAAGTGCGTTTTTTTTTTTCAAAAGGTTCAGGTTTATTGTTTTATTTAGCAAAAAAATTATAAAAATTTCATATGGATACAGTGTTGCATAACCGTGCAATTGTCATTCAAAGTACAACAGCGCTGAAAGCTGAAAATTGGCCTGGGCAGGAAGGGGGTATAAGTGCCCAGTATTGAAGTGGTTAAGGAAGTGAGGGGATCCCAAACTTTGAAGATTGCTAATCCCATCCAGTCCAAGTCCAAACAAAAGGGACACAAGCTATTTATGACCTCGCGTAACAGTTTGGTCATATTTACCAGGTGAGAACACGACTGGTGAAGGTGCACGCAAGTTTGTCATTACTACACAAACAGTGGTGAATTGAACACAAATCATTTTGTCCACAATATTGGAAAGAGTTTTTTCACAGATTATATGGACAATTAATTTTTGGAATAGTGATATTGCATATGGACACTTAATTATTGGAATATTGTTATTGTTTTTTGGCAACAGTTTTTTCATTTGTCAGTGGAGTGTGACACTATTATATTTATGTTTGTTGTTCAACTGAGTTGTACAGTTTATACAGTCAGGTCCATAAATATTGAAATGAAACAAACAAGATGTGCTTTAACTGCAGACTGTCAGCTTTAATTTGAGGGTATTTACATCCAAATCAGGTGAACGGTGTAGGTATTACAACAGTTTTCATATGTGCCTCCCACTTGTTAATTGACCAAAGGTAATGGGACAATTGGCTTCTCAGCTGTTCCATGGCCAGGTGTGTGTTATTCCCTCATTATCCCAATTACAATGAGCAGATAAAAGGTCCAGAGTTCATTTCAAGTGTGCTATTTGCATTTGGAATCTGTTGCTGTCAACTTTCAAGATGAGATCCAAAGAGCTGTCACTATCAGTGAAGCAAGCCATCATTAGGCTGAAAAAACAAAACAAACCCATCAGAGAGATAGCAAAAACATTAGGCGTGGCCAAAACAACTGTTTGGAACATTCTTAAAAAGAAGGAACGCACTGGTGAGCTCAGCAACACCAAAAGACCCGGAAGACCACGGAAAACAACTGTGGTGGATAACCGAAGAATTATTTCCCCGGTGAAGAAAACACCCTTCACAACAGTTGGCCAGATCAAGAACACTCTCCAGGAGGTAGGTGTATGTGTGTCAAAGTCAACAATCAAGAGAAGACTTCACCAGAGTGAATACAGAGGGTTCACCACAAGATGTAAACCATTGGTGAGCCTCAAAAACAGGAAGGCCAGATTAGAGTTTGCCAAACCACATCTAAAAAAGCCTTCACAGTTCTGGAACAACATCCTATGGACAGATGAGACCAAGATCAACTTGTACCAGAGTGATGGGAAGAGAAGAGTATGGAGAAGGAAAGGAACTGCTCATGATCCTAAGCATACCACCTCATCAGTGAAGCATGGTGGTGGTAGTGTCATGGCGTGGGCATGTATGGCTGCCAATGGAACTGGTTCTCTTGTATTTATTGATGATGTGACTGCTGACAAAAGCAGCAGGATGAATTGTGAAGTGTTTCGGGCAATATTATCTGCTCATATTCAGCCAAATGCTTCAAAACTCATTGGACGCCGCTTCACAGTGCAGATGGACAATGACCCAAAGCATACTGCAAAAGCAACCAAAGAGTTTTTTAAGGGAAAGAAGTGGAATGTTATGCAATGGCCAAGTCAATCACCTGACCTGAATCCAATTGAGCATGCATTTCACTTGCTGAAGACAAACCTGAAGGGAAAATGCCCCAAGAACAAGCAGGAACTGAAGACAGTTGCAGTAGAGGCCTGGCAGAGCATCACCAGGGATGAAACCCAGCGCCTGGTGATGTCTATGCGTTCCAGACATCAGGCTGTAATTGACTGCAAAGGATTTGCAACCAAGTATTAAAAAGTGAAAGTTTGATTTATGATTATTATTCTGTCCCATTACTTTTGGTCCCTTAACAAGTGGGAGGCACATATGCAAACTGTTGTAATTCCTACACCGTTCACCTGATTCGGATGTAAATACCCTCAAATTAAAGCTGACAGTCTGAAGTTAAAGCACATCTTGTTTGTTTCATTTCAAATCCATTGTGGTGGTGTATAAAGCCAAAAATGTTAGAATTGTGTCGATGTCCCAATATTTATGGACCTGAATGTAGGTTACAGTAAATGTGGAAAAAGTTCTGAAATTATTTATCTTTGTCTCGTTTTTTTACATCACAGAAACCTGACATTTTAACAGGGGCGTGTTGACTTTTTATATCCACTGTACAATGAGCAGTGACTGACTCCACTGACTTATCATTAATCTTCAATCTCTCCAACAGGAGGTTCAGGGAAGCTGCTGCCTTGATGTGTTTGGCACAATAAAGTAGGAAATATTTAGAAAAATTACAGCAATGCTACTATATACTGCTGTATTATTGATAGGAGGGTTTTCATGTGAAGATGTAGGGGATCTCCCTTCTTGTGGCAACAAGTATGGTGGCAATACTACTCATCCTCACCATTAAGCAGTATTAATAAAATCATCATCCCTCATTGATATGGGAGGATGAGAAGGTTTGCCACCATACTTGTTACCACAAGTGAGGAAAACCAATGGGACCATGTTACCCATGATCGTGGTTTTGGATTATTGAAGTATTTTTTTCTTTGTTTTTAATTTTATATATAGTGGTGAAGGTTTAAATCTTATAATGGCTTTTTTTAAGAAAAGAAACAAAATGTGCTTATGTATGTTATTAAGCCTTTTTTAAGTGTAATCGTGGCACCACAATGGCTCTATCGTAACTCAGAGACCTCCATACAAGCAAACACCAGAGCATCAATCTCTTACCCCTTGTCTACAAGGACTGTTTATAAACACACTCCCAAAGCTGAAGTGGAGTTATTTGGAGCTGCACATTCAGGTGCAGCGCATTGTAGGATACTTTTACTGTACTATTCGTGAGATCATCAGTGTCTCTAGCAATGTGGTATTCCTGAAGCCAGAGTGCACTAATTTTGCATATCATTGCCTCTGCAGATTGACAGCTCTATCTCCAAGTGTGAACTGGATGATGTGAAAAGTGCTGCTAAAGAGGTATCTTTTTTTTAATGTTCAATTTGTCTTCATTGTATAAGAGATAAACAATAACAATAAAAAATTACAAAGTACAATAGAAATAAATAGTCAAAACATACTATCAGGACTATAAAACAGACAAAAAAAATTAATGTTGCAATTGAAGAAAATAAAATACAGGCATGGATAACATAGCATGTAGGTTATATTCTCCCAATAATATCAATATCATAAATCTATACATAAATCTCTTTACATTATGACATCTCATTTGCAAAGTTGAGAAAAAGTGAAAGTCAGGGCCTGGGTCTGAACCTGGGACCTCGGCTGTGTCTGGCAATGGCACCTCTTGCTGAGCCATCTGGAATTCTGGGCAGCTTCCTGGATAATTCCTTGAATGATCTTGCCTTGACCTTGCTTCTCGTGAACCTTGAACCCTTTGCTCCTCCCAAGAACTTCCTGATTTAAGCCATGTCTCTGCACTTCCTGCTAGACAGATTATTGTGCCTTCTCCAAGCAATATCTCTCTCCTGCTGCCATCCATACCTTCGCTATCACTCGTTACCGACCTTTGACTTGTTCTTCGACTATGCTTCTGCCTGATCCTAACCTGCAACCACTTGTTACCGACCTTTGTTTTGTTTACTGACTACTCTTCTGTTTGATCCCTACCTGCTATATCTGCTTCTGGAACCTGGCTTGCTCACCTCCTGGTGGGGCGATGCTGAGGACAGTGACCTGGTACTAACACACAGCAAAACTCATCTCCACCATCAGGAGCTCAGGTGAATACTGGTTAGTGGAAAAAAGGGGGGATAGCCACCTAGCATGACACGTAAATATGTGTCATGTAAATATCTCCGTCTCACTAATAATTAGTGTGGATTTATAAACCCGATATACTTAACATAAAACATAGCAGTATGACAAGTGCAATACTGCTCACACAGAGTGGTTATTAGAAAATCCAAGCGGAGTAATATAATAAGTATTTACAAAAAAGTTTTATTCGATCACATGGATCATACGGAGGTTAGACAGAGACATGGTAAACAAGTCATTATAAAATCACTAAATTAAAAACATTCGGCGTCTCCAGATCTAATAGTTATTCGGCAATCAGGAATCCACATAAGGCAATAAAGTTCCTAACTACTTGATCAAAGAATTTTCATATTTTCCATATGATATCAGCATAAGGGGAACATTCTTCAAAAAACTGTTTTGGTAGCCACCACAGTGAATAGAATGACCTCCTGAAATGGAAAACTGGAAAAGAAGGGATCATAGTAGAGGGAACAAAAAATAGGATATATGCACTAACCATATGCAATAACAGAACAACCCCATGACAGGTATATATGTTATTCCATTACCTTCTCATAAACTTGACCATCATGAAAGGATGGATATGTGGCCTTCCTGGATAACCACCCCAAATGGAAATGTGTCCAGAGTAGTAAATGATTCTAAAAGTGTATAAATATAAAACATAAATATCAAGCTACCAGCAAACCTGAATGAGACTAGAATAAGGGTAAAAATCTATGAATATTACCATACAAAAGATCAAGGGGACTTCTCCTCACTTGAAGTAAGATCAGGTGTGGATGAAAAAGTGAATATGGGGGTGAAAAGCCAGGTAGTTGATGTATAGAGTCCAGACTGGTTGATACAGTTTATGTATATTTGAATATATAGACCCAAATCTGGGTTTCCAAAAATTGCTCAATTATGAGAATAGCAATGCGGTTCCTTAAAAATATATATGAGACTGTTTTAGCATGCCGCAACACATATAAAGCGTAGTGTATACGTATTCCTCCAATATGAGTTCAAAAAATTCCCCAAAAATGAGGTAAATAAGCACAGGATTTCCAAAAATATAAGGGTATGTTACCCGTTTATATTGATAGCACTAAAGCCTAATTTAGCCAAACGGCTATAAACTTGCCACCGGTGGAAGTAGGCTGTGACTCAGAGTTGCCATGTGCGGGCTGCTTAGGGTGATGTTCGCATCATAATTTGAGTGTCTCCTGCCTTTCCAGTGTGGAGCTGAAGCAAACCGCTTCTTCCTTCCTCGTGGGCACCACGCCCTATGGAGACGCCGAGCGTAATGATGTCATCACGTTGACGCGTTTCGTCCGCCAATCACCGCAGACTTCGTCAGAACTGACTTTTTTTTGGAAACCCAGATTTGGGTCTATATATTCAAATATACATAGACTGTATCAACCAGTCTGGACTCTATACATCAACTACCTGGCTTCCCACCCCCATATTCACTTTTTCATCCAGACCTGATTTTACTTCAAGTGAGGAGGAGTCCCCTTGATCTTTTGTATGGTAATATTCATGGATTTTTACCCTTATTCTAGTCTCATTCAGGTTTGCTGGTAGCTTGATATTTATGTTTTATATTTATACACTTTTAGAATCATTTACTACTGTGGACACATTTCCATTTGGGGTGGTTATCCAGGAAGGCCACATATCCATCCTTTCCTGATGGTCATGTTTATGAGAAGGTAATGGAATAACATATATACCTGTCATGGGGTTGTTCTGTTATTGCATATGGTTAGTGCATATATCCTATTTTTTGTTCCCTCTACTATGATCCCTTCTTTTCTGGTTTTCCATTTCAGGAGGTCATTCTATTCACTGTGGTGGCTACCAAAACAATTTTTTGAAGAATGTTCCCCTTATGCTGATATCATATGGAAAATATGAAAATTCTTTGATCAAGTAGTTAGGAACTTCATTGCCTTATGTGGATTCCTGACTGCCGAATAACTATTAGATCTGGAGACGCCGAATGTTTTTAATTTAGTGATTTTATAATGACTTGTTTACCATGTCTCTGTCTAACCTCTGTATGATCCATGTGATCGAATAAAACTTTTTTGTAAATACTTATTATATTACTCCGCTTGGATTTTCTAATTACCACTCTGTGTGAGCAGTATTGCACTTGTCATACTGCTATGTTTTACGTTGAATACTGGTTAGTGCCTAGACCCTGCAACTCAGGTGAGCCCATGTCATCTGCCAGGGTGACCTGTTTGTATACCTATCCTGCTGGTTTCTGGGAAGCTCTCTTCTGCTATAGCTACTGGTCTCTGACCCTGACTCCTGGCGGTGACAGTGAAGCACACATTTCAATTTTAATATCTCCTCGAGTTGCCATAAGGAGTTAGGATCTTGCTTCCTGACTGCCCTATAGCAGAAGTTGTAACAAAAATCCTCCTGCACTGATAAGGAAGTAAGCCCTAATCACTAGCTGCTAACACTCTAAACTAATACCAAACCAGTGTGACAAATGTAAAAAAATTAGTGTAGCGCTTCAAACTAAAAATAAATAAATAAATAATACTGTGCAAAAAAATAAAAATAAAATACTTCAGTCACTATTGTGACTAGTGAAAGTGATGACAATATATATGCATATGACTCCGTGACAAATAATTATAGTGCTGGGGTCACCTAAGTGACCTATACAAGTGACACACACAAAGATAAATAAATAAAACCCTCAATAGTTGAGGAAAAAACATGATAGTGCCACTTGAAATCTCATAAATAAACATAACAAACACTCTAATAGTCCAATCAAATATAGAAATAAGTGTTTCTTATAAACATGCAACGTGCAATTCGTGATTGCTTTGTGAAAGTGCCAGCACACTTTTTCCACTCCAGCTGCAGTGCTTCCTCACCTCCTTTTTGCGACCCCAAAGGGCCAAAAATCATTCAGGGTCACCCTGGATCCTTCACAGCACCGGCTAATAGCTCTCCTCCTTCAATATCTCTCCAGTAAGCCTTCTGGATCACCTACGATCCCCTGATATTGATCCTCCTCCAGTACCTTTCCACTGCAACCTCCAGGACCCTCTGTATAGGTACTCTGCAGAATATATTACTCAGCATGCCTCCTTGCTGTTCATGTTTCCTTCACGTGTGTTTCTCTGTGCTCACCTATTTTTAATTTTTTTACCTATAGCAGAAGTACTGTTACAGGGCAGCAGGGCTGCGCAAAATCACGTATATATACTTGATTTTGTATTTCCAGGTAGGGGGCACGTGCGTCACCCTACATGCATCGCCATTGGCAGCTACAACTGTCAACACTGGGTCCTGGCTGGAGATTCCTCGCCGGCACCTGGCGATCACCGAGGGACACTGACAGAGGAGAGGTCTGTATGTAAACAATACAGATCTCTTCCCTGTCAGTACCAGCACACTGCTTTGTATTGCTCTGTATATCTGCTTACACAGTAAAGCACACAGTTAAGCCTTTGATTGCCCCAGATGTTAACCCCTTCCTGCCCAGTGTCATTACTTTTTATTAGCTCTGACCACTGTATTAGTGTCAGTGGGATGTTAGTGGCAGGTAGTCATTTTCCCCCCCATTGTCAGAATGCCCGCTGCAGTCCCACTATCGCCACCATTACTTGTATAAAAAAAAAATTCCAGTATATATACTGCCATTTGTAGATGCTATAACTTTCACGTAAACCAATTAGTTTGCACGTATTAGGATTTTTTTTTAGCTAAGACATGTAGCAGAATACATTTTGGCCTAAATGTATGATGAAATTTGATCTTTTAATTTTTTTTAGTGGACAGGTTTTATAGCAAAAAGTCTAAAGTATTGGGTTTTTTTTCAAAAATTTTTTTTTAGAAATTGTTATAGAGCCAAAAATAAAAAAAACACACAGGTGATCAAATACCACTGAAAGAAAGCTACATTTGTGGGGAAGAACGACATAAATTTCATTTGGTGCAGCGCTGCATGACCACGCAATTGTCTATTAAAGTAACGCAGCGCCGTATTGCAAAAAATGGCCTGATCGGGGGGGGGGGGGGGGGGGTGAATCCTTTGGAGGGCAAGTGGTTAAAGTTTAAAACATATAATTTAGTGGTTAAGTTTGGATTGTTTATTGCTAAACATTTTATTGAGGTAGGGGCCCAGGCATATGGATGTGCGGTGCTTTTTTTTTTTTTTCCCTTAAGCAGTTGCAGACTCTGGGCTTGTTATAAACACCCAGAAATATGTCATCATTGTACACAGGGCATGTGTAACTTGTCCAGTCCTTTTGCCAGAACCTCCCAATACTGGGTAATTCAGCTCTGATTAATCGCATTGACAGCTGGAGCTATAAAAAAAAAAAAGCAGCCTGACAATGTTTATCAACAATATCACTCAATCAACACAGAAACATGCAAAGAAACATTGTTTCGTTTTGTATCTTTCTGTTTATTCATTTTCAGATCAAAGGGACGAACTTAACTGCAGATGAAATCAGTTAATGCAAGCTGACAAGTAAAATATTTTTTTTTTAATAAAATGTTCCTGTTTAACCCTTTATTAACCCTTAGTTTACTCTCATCAGCTCTAATTAACTCCTTATTCTCCTCCATTCAGTTAGTATTTTTCCGCTGTTTTTTTTTTGTTTGTTTGTTTCTATGTTATTAGCTAAAAGTATTTGAAATTGTTTGTTTTGTTTGTTAATATTTTAATATTTTTACACCTTTAACATATATTTACACATTGAAAATTGAAAAAAAAAAAAAACCCACTTTAATTATTTGTATATAACTTTGCAATGCTTTGTACCAGAATCATAATTTTAGTGCGATTTTAAACAGAACAAACTACAGAATAAAATGTGCACTTTTTTGTGCAGTAACACTCTTTATTTTTAAACTAACACAGCTCAAAAAAAGAAAAAGTTCATTTTGTTACGCTTAATTGTTTAAGGATTGCGAAAAAAAAATAATTGTTGCAAGACAGTATTCATGAAAAGAAAGCCTTGCTTGTCCTTAAAAAAACAGTATATATATTATGTTTTTATCTTGCATAATGACAAAGTTATTGCTGATTAAACAAGCCCAAAGCAGAATTGTAAAAATTGCTCTGGTTCATGGAGGTGTGAGAGGCGAAGTGGTTTAATATGAGTAAAGTGGATTTTTTTGGTTTGTGTTTGCTGATAGATGTCTCAAGATAATCCTCAACCAAAGAAGGGCCCAGTGGGCATCCAAGATAGATCATCATCCCGAGAGGTAATTGGTGTTGTAAAATTTCTAAAACTTATCGAACCTTTCTCTGTGAACTTTTTTTTTTTTAAATAGTATATATCTTTGTGTGTGTTCTTTTTATGTAGTCAACAGGTGTTGTTTTTTTCCATTGCTAACTTGCACCACCTTACTGCATTTTCTGGTCTTGCACTTTACTGCAATTTCTTTCCTGCCCATTTTCTGCATGAGTGTCTCTTTTGTGTCTGTGTTCTCAGTATTTATTACCTGTTCTCTCTTCTCCACCTCCAGAGTTTGTTACTTTTCTTCCCCATATTCTCCAAGCTCACCCTTTCTCTTTGTGTTTTCCCCATCTTTATCTCTTCCTTCCTCTTCTTTCTTATTCCTCTCTTGCGCTTTTTTCCTCATCTCTCTCTTTTCCTTCTATTTTACTCTTCACACTCTTCTTCCTTTACTGTACGTTCTTCCTGTTCTCTTTTTTGCTCTTTGTTATCTTCTTACTCAAGTTTCCTCTTTGCCCCACTTTCCTCCACTGTCTATTTACCGTACAGGTTGTGCTGTTGACATTAATATATAGTTTTTTTTGCAGAAAAAGTCACGGTATTCAAACATTGGACTCCACACAGAAAATAGAAACAGACAGGTGTGTACTGCAATTTTCCTCCTTGTCTGAGCTGAATGAAAACCTGTTCTGAGACTAATAGGGGGGCAGCTGGGGGTGGCCCACATTTTTCCTAATTTAATTACAGTTCATTTTGTCTGTGTCAGTCTTGATATTGACACCTGTTTTTTGTGAAGCTTCATGTAGTTTAGGTCCTCAACTGGCTCAAATCAAGATTAAAGCAGTATTAGATCCAAAAGCTACCATTTATTTTATTCCAGCTTACCAATTCTTAGATGTGATGGCTGTATTCGTTTTCTATTTTAGGCAACTTAGTTGTTTTTCAGACGTTCAAGTTCTCCAGCAGAATGTGTCAGCTTTCAGTACACGGATGTGAATCCACTTACCACTGGCAGGAATGATTAATGATTTATTCATATAGACTGACATTGCTGCTGTTTGCTGTGTCCTGTGCTCATTCCTCCAAAGTGGTGTCTCACTACTATACAGGAGGTGTGCTACTGGCCAGATCATCAAGTGAAGACAGAGGGAAAAAAGCCAAAGAAAAGAAAACTGATGCAGCCACCACATCTAATGATTGGTAAACTGCAATATAATACATTTTTAGGTTTGGATGTAATACCGCTTTAAAGTAGAACTAAAGGCAAAACTTTTTTTGTTTTGGACAGGGTGGAGATGGTTTAGAATACCTGTCAAGTTTTTATTGCAGTCTGTGCCCCTGTATTCATCCTTTCTATTTGTCCTGTTTACCATTATCATTGAAAGTGAAAGAACCCCCAAATTTTGGGTTGTCCTCAGAAAAGTAATTTTCCAATTGGGACACTAGTTCTGGTGACCTGGGGGTCCCCAATTAATTCCCTTTAATTTGCAGAGATTTTCTCACTTCCAGTTTTGGCTATGGGACAGGAAGTGAAGGTGAATCTTCCCAATGGGACACAGATGACAAAAAATAAACACGGGTTATAACCCTCCCTTGCTCTATCCAAAATGAAAGAAAATGTTTTGCCCATAGTTCTAATTTAAGATTGCAAACCTATCATTTGGGCATAGTGTTTATACTTATTATAGTCAGATGAGCTATGACTGAATATTAATTATATTTCTACTGATATGCAGTTATAGCCCTGATGAAGGGGAACCTCTAAGGCAACGAACTGCAGTGGATGATTTTACTAATAGCATTTATTATAATTTTTTTCTGGACACACTTTAGTGGGTTGGCTCTTAGAACTCTTTCCCTCCTTACCCTCTAAAAGGACTGACCTGAAAGCTCCCTCCTTAGGATCAGAAAGCTTCATAAAAACCACAAGGACCATTTAAATATCTACTAGAAATGCAAACACATTTAAAAAAAATCTACATTCTTCATATATAAGTAAAAGCATGGCAGAGGTTCTTCCTTACTCTATCTAAAATTAAATGAATACCAAGTAGCTGAAGATCAACTTTAATGATGTAATTCAATGTGATCTCAATGAAATGTGTGTTTATACTTGGATTGTTAACTACTCACATCACAAATGTAATTTATAACGTTTTCTGTTTTTTCCATGAGGCATTTCATAAAGTAAGACTATAGAATAAGATATCCAAGAAATTTATTGAATCAAAATAACTTTGGTTGGTAAAGGGACTTTTGCTAAATGAATACATCAATGCAGGGTGGCTGTAATAATGTGAGGAGTGTTGTTATGGACAGTTTAATTATACTGCTATTAAGCAAGCCAAGTGTTAGTGGCAGTTTTTGAATGTATATCTATTGAATAATTATCATGTCCGTATTCAGAAAATCTAATAAAACCATTTTCCTTATCAACAGAGTTAGGATGTATTCAGATAGTAGTAGTTGGTCAGATTTTACTAGAACTGTTTAGTAATGCTGATATTTTATCACTCATTGAAGTGTCTTAGTTCTGAGGAAGCCATTCGGATGAATGCTGAAACATTTTAACATTGCTAAACAGGTTTAGTTAAATTTGACTAACTACCTCTAGTGGTACTATCACCTGGATAAATAAACACTTTTCTAGACATGCAATCTAAATTTCATTAATTAGCCCCAGGTATGTCAGTGCAGTAAAAAAAAAAAAACATGATGGAAAAATAAGTTGGCCATACACGATTAGATTTTCTCTTGCTTATTCTGTGGCTGGATGAGAGTAAATCAATTAATTCCCCCATCCATGCTAAAAAGGCACACTCACAGTTGCCTGCATAGTGACTGCATCTGATAGGATATAGTCTTTGTTTGTTTGGCCAATAATTTCCATCCTGGGTTTTGTTGAGTTGGGTGGTGCTTGCAGGGCCACCCAGAAATCAAATATCGAGCCATCTAAAGCCAGCAATAGTCTTCCAGGCACCACAGCTGCTGATCGGAGATCTGCTTGTAGTTTACATTTATATAACGGGGGAAGGGGAGGATGGCATTCTTTTAAAATAACTTTCAATACTTTCTAAAATGTACTTTTTGCTAAATGTGGATGGATTTTTTTTTTAACCCTAGAAAAATGCTTCACAGCAAGGTAAAAATGTGGTTGTTGAAGAGCATCATAACTCCCCTAATTGTTCAAGACCAGTAGCAGCTGTAGCCAAAGTGGAAGTTACTGATAACTTGCCTACTCCTTACCTCAATAACAGAAAGGTAATTAACTCCAGAGAAAATTAAACTGTGTATAAATTGTCCGAATTAACTTGTTTATTAAAATGTATAAGATCTCTCATGCAGCTATCACCTGATTATTTTTTTTTTGCTGATCCAAGCTACCCATTGACATAAGAGGACAAGTGCTGGATGTGGATTCTCTTGGATTTGGAACATTTTGACAACAGTTAAAGCTCACCATATACCATCACTAGTCCAATTTGACTGTACAATCTTTTGTACAGTCTCCTTTAGATTTACCAATGATTGCAAACTGTGCGGTGAGCTTAGGGAAAGTCAGTTGGGCAGGTTTTAAGATCTTCCCATATTCGTAATATATACTGTGATCATCAATCACCAGTTCCTGCTCTGCCCCTCCCCTTCCCCCTCAGATCTCCATAGTGCTGTGCTGGAAATCTCAAAAGATCTGATCTTCAGCTATATGCCCTTGTCTTTCAATCTTTCAGGTCAGTCAGGGTGATTGGATTATGCCCATAATAAACTCCCCTGCAGTGGTGTAGCGTGAGTTGCCAGCACCTGGGGTCACCCTTAACTGCACCCACACACTCAGCGGGAGCTTGCCACTCTCTTTCCTCTAATTCGCCCACTGCAACCTAGAATCGGCCCTTCTCTCTCTTCCACACAACCTAAAATCTCCCTTAGAAGGGAGCATGCTGCTGATAGGACCAGAAGTGAATGCACAAAAATTGATCTCCTGACTATTCTCACCCCAAATCCCTACTTTTTTTGCACCCCTAAGAATTTTCCACCCGGAGAAACCAACCTTGTGGCCTCATCGCTATTATGCCACTGATGTCCTGTGAATTTTTCATTTAAAACAGAACTATATCTGAGCACCACGAACCAAAAACGCAATTTAATTTTTAATATTTAAAACAAACTTACCCATCTATGTATCTATGTTTTATATAGTTGTGAAATCACTTTGATAAACAATACCTCCCCCCAAGCATTTCTAGCTGTGGCCATCTTGAGTAAGGACAGATGATTCCTATTGCATTTACTTCCTGTAATCCATCTGCACTTGGCTCAGGCATGCAGGCAGGAAGGCATGCTTTGCTGAGAAAGCCCCTTCTCTCCTCTTGTGGATGAAAGAAAAAAATTGCTCAGTCATTTTGGCCTAGACTAGAAACCAGGATGCATCTGAAGAAATGTAAAAAATAAAGTTTAAAACAAGTAAATAATATTGCTTCCTATCTACTTACTAATGCTAGCATCATAAAGATCAAACATAGTTAATGTTGCTTGAGAGAGTAAAGTTTGCTTTAATTTCAATGAATAAACCTGGTTGGTTGTTCTATCACATTTATAAGTGTTGTGACAAACTGATCTGTGGAGTTAGCAGGAGCTATTTTCAAATTTTATGTTTTTAAACATTTGTAAAAACATCTAATGGCAACATTTGATGTACTATTAAAAAGCTTTTTATTAATGTTTCTTCAGGTTGCCACACAGTTAATTCCAATTGTAGACACTTGCAGAATTGAAACTACTCTTTCACAACTAGGAGAAAATAAAGTGGTGAACACCTCAAGAAAAGCAGCAGCAGGACATAAGAACATCAAAAGGCGAGCTAATGAGGACAACGATGTATCAGATTTTGAGAGGGAACTAATGAATGAAAAACATCACAGGAAAAAGAAACCTCTGGACCCTAGGCACCGTCTCAGAAATGCCAAATTTACTGCACATGAAAACTTGGTCCTTGTGGAGAATCTAATACCGGTTTTTCATAAACTTGCTGGCAACAACTTGGCCACCACAGATCCTGCCTGGAAGCATGCAGCCTGGCTAAAAATCACTGCTGCTGTCAATAGCTTGGGTGTTTATCCTAGGCATCACGAACATGTCAAAAAAAGATTTCATGACATTAAATTTGCTTTGAGAAAGAAAATGTCAGATGAGCAGCAGAGCAGGTAAACCATGTTTGCATTTAATCCTTATGTTATATGTTATTATGGTCTTTTTTTTTTTTTATGTGCCATGTTTCATCCACTTCAGAAGTGTTTACCCCTGTCAGGACTTTTTTTTGCTATTCAGCACTGTGCTATTTTAATTGCCAATTGCTTGGTCATGCAACAGTGTACCCAAAATAAATTTATATAATTTCTTTTACACATATAGAGCTTTTTTGGTGGCATTTAATCACCACTGGGTTTTTAATTTTTTGCTATCTAAATGAAAAAATACAAAAAATATTTTCTTTCTTGATAAATTTAGGCTAAAATGTAGACAGCAAAATATAGCCAAAATATAGAATGCAAATCAGCGCTAGGGCTGGAATCAGAAGTGACATCGGGACATATTGACGCGGCCCACAATTGCTCCTTTGTCAAACCTGATGGTTTGCGTTCCAGCGCGGCTATATTTTTTGCTGGAGGAAGACGCAGCCTGTCATATGGACTTAGTCTGCATTCTGACAGAGTCCAGCTTTATTCCACCTATCCTGCAGAGCTGTTTTAAGGATACATCTCATCCACCCGCTGTACACCAAGGTTTGCCAGTGAATAAGGACTGATGATATGTCCATTTACTCTCATCCTTGTGAGTGTATTTTAACCCTTTCCTTTACTTGTTTTTACTTAAATTGATGTACTTGGATGGTGGCACCTTCTGTTTATTGTTCTAGTGCACAGAGATATCCAATACCCCGTTAGAAGAGCTGCAGCCATTATAGAAGTGGATTAACACCTTGATCTACCATATAGAGACTACGGCTTCTTGCTTTGGACTTAATCACACCTTCTCCATTTGCACTATAGAGTTTTTTATATTTTTATGACAGTTACATACATTGTAATCATGTGATTGCTATGAATGGTCATAGCGATCATGTGATACAGTGGTCGGGTTCTAAGTAACATCACGGGATCACGCTGCTGTGCACCGCCAGTGCGCACATGCTAAGCGACGTACCAGTACATTACT
The DNA here is from genome assembly GCF_062004578.1 of Staurois parvus. Lineage (NCBI taxonomy): Eukaryota > Metazoa > Chordata > Amphibia > Anura > Ranidae > Staurois > Staurois parvus. The sequence goes on from NW_028318302.1 coordinate 912,242, forward strand.
TGGCCAGTAGCTGCCACCCACCCGCGGTAAATGTACTGTGGGCTGGCAGCAAGTGATAATTGCCTAAAAGTTTCCTCTAACTTTCTCTATTTCGTCTGTAGGAGATCAGGTGTTAGTATACCAGGAAAAAAAATATTCTATCATGACTATGAGGAATTGTTAAAACCATATATTTATAAGGAATCATTTATTGGAATAGATGGAGGCTATGATTCCTCAAAGCATGTTAAAGGTAAGTTGCACTATTATTTTTATTTGTTTTGTTTTGTTTTACATTTAAAGATGTCAGTGTACTTTAGGTTTTTTTTTATTTCTTGAATATTCCTTTACCAGGCATTGATTTCATCAACTAATACATTAGCCACATGAGACCCGGTGTACACCACCTTGTCCAGCAATGTCTTCATGACTTCCAGAAGTCGGACATCATAGATTGTGCTTTTGTAAGCACTCTACAGAAGATGTAAAAGTCCCGTAAAAGTGTAGTTTTTCCCTGCAATATCTTTAGCCTCCCCAAGCCTATCTATTGGTCTATAAAGCTAACAGTCACATTAAAAGAGACTAATAATACATCTAGGGTGGTAAGAGGGTTTGCATGACTGATCTTCACTTTCACAAGAAAAACTCAAGGTGCTTTCTGGCTCTGTCTGTGGATCCATTGAAAGTTTTGACAAAAGGTTTTCACTGAATGTACCCTCTATTTATGGTTTGTTATTTACATATCTGAGTCCATTTTATGTCCAAAATTCCTATGTTACTGGAAACCACAACAACCATGTGATGGGACAAACAGTTATGCAAGCTATGTCTTGTTTTCAGCAGTCATTTATTTTGGATTGTAATTATAATATGTGAACAAAGGCTGCATACATGATTTTTTTGTAACATGTTTTTTTAAAATGTTGATCTTAGAGAGCTTTTCATTTTACTTTTTGATATTTAACCACTTGCCCTCCAGAGGATTTACCCCCCTTCCTGACCAGGTCATTTTTTGCGTTACGGCACTGTGTTACTTTAACTGACAATTGCGCGGTCATGCAATACTACACCCAAATTAACTTTCCGTCCTTTTTTCCCACAAATAGAGCTTTCTTTTGATGGTATTTGATTGCCTGTGCATTTTTTCATCTTTGCACTATAGACAAAAAAAACCGACAAGTTTGAGAAAAAAAAACAATATTTTGGACTTTTTGATGCTGTACTGGAGACAGTCAGGGAGGGGAGGAGGCGATGAACGGTGCAATGTTAAAAAATATAAAAAATTTAGGTTGCCATAAAGCCCCTTTCTTGTTTTTAAAAGCCCCAGATATTCCTAATATCACCTCCATATCAATAATAATAGTACATGAACCCTTCATATTTTCCATCCTGGCAAAGTCATTTCATGGTTTAAAGGGACATACATCCATTGAAAATCCCTAGTCATAAAACGGTTTCATTCAGTAATAGTAGAACAATAAAAACCTTGTTTAATTAGTTTTGGTTAAAATGATTTATTTTTATCAGGACAAGTAGATTGTCATAAGGGACAAGTAGTTTGGGACCCGAAATAGTTTTTGCTTTACATACACTTTAACAAATTTGAAAATTAATCACTCAGCTTTTGCTATTCCCTAAACAGAGCAACCTGGAACATTACTCTTGTACTCTGAAAATTCAAGTGAGAGTGGACTTTCTGTAACTGCTCATGGATTAGATCTGGAAACAGATGAAGATGATAACACCACAAACATGGATGTCCCTATAACTTTTTATCGACAACACTCTTCTCATCCAGTTGGTAACTCCTCTGCAGCAGAACCTTTTACTAACTGTGCTAACTCTGTTGCGCCAGAAAGTGCTGGAGTGGCTGATTCTGATGTTACAGATGCTGCTGTTGTTCCTCCAGATCCTTCATTACACAGACATCCAGTATACAGTACAGTAAATATGGATCGTCAGCAGTATGTGTTTGATGCTCCACAAAGTGAAAGATTGCAGGACAAACAAAAAAGCCATCGCAAATGTTTAATGAATAGACTTGACGTTTTGAACAATCACCTCGCCAAATTTAATGCCTTGTACGAGCAACAAATTGCAACCACTCAGATCTATAGACAGCAACAATTAAATTTCATGTGCAAACAAAATGAGCTGCTCACAGAACAGTTATCTAAGTTGGACTCAATAGCCACTCTCTTTGGTGAAAGGAACAGCAGCAACAACATCTGAAATACTAGGGTCTAAACAATAGGAATTGAATTATGTTAATGTTTTGTAAACATTTTCAGTTAAAGTTAATGTACATTGCTTGTATAGCAGATGTTTTTGTATTGATTCTTGGTAATTTAAATTGTCTAATAAATATAAAATATTCAACCTTAATCATGCTATAGCATACAGAAGGACCTTTAATGCTTATGAACCTAACACAAGTTGTAATTAAAAAGCAGTATTAAAAGTGCACGATATGGGCTTACCATTTGTGTTATGGGCATCTGAGGCCTGTAATACAGAAACCTCTAGGATAGCTTCAGAGGACACCAGATTGAATTTATTTTTTGCTAAAATGGTAACTATTGCACCAAATATGAAGAAACACAATCTGTGACCTAGTAGGAAGTTCTTGAGAGCAGAAGAAAGGGGGTGAAGCCCTCAGACTCAAACATTTTGGCCTCTGTTTGTGTAATATCCATGTATTAGGAGTCACAGTGTGCTCTAAAGATTTCCACAAGGTATTTACACTATAAACCTCGGGGTCACCTTAGAATGTTGGTTTAGACCATATTTCTACTGCTACTAAAGACACCACACACAGATTTGCATCACTTTGGCCTTTTGACCCATCTCCTTTTCTACACCAAATGTGATAATGTTACACAAAAGAAGGACATAAATCTACATTAGTTTTCTGCATAGCAGTTACTGTTGCCATGAATATTCATGTGTTCATGAGCTGCACAGTACTTTTCAGTTTGTGTTTATTCAATCACATGTCCTTAGCAAGAAATTATAGTTTACCTATAAACTGGATTTGTTTTTTTTTAATTGGCTAATGGCTATCCAATGTAATTCCTTTTTCTGCCATGCACCAAGGTTGGTGTTTAAGCACAGATATGCAAATTGTATAACGTCACACTTTGTCTAACCATGCTTGTCTGCGTTTTGTTTGGTATTTTTTTCAATAAATAAAGCAAAAGTCCATGTAAATTTATGTAAGCTCATGTATGGTAAGTATGTATAGCAATTACATATGTAACAAAAACAAAGCCATTTTTTTAAAGACAATGCTAAATTATATGCTGCTGTAAGGTTGGCAGTTTACAAAGGGCAGCATAGCTTCCCTTGATGTCTGCTAATATGAACACTTTTTAATATAATTTAAAATTGTGTAGATGTATGCACAAAATGCCATACAGTGAAGATCCTACTTATATTGTATTTGCTCAATATTCCCCATAATAAGTTGAACTTGATACATTTTTTTTCTCTAAGCAATAAGTTCATAGTTTATTTAAAGTAAACCAATTATTTGCCTATGCAAGGCAAGGTAACAGGTTCAGTTTAATCCCTCCTTCACAGCAGCACATTCCCAGCTAGGAACAAGTGGCACCACTTTGTGTAAACTGCTGGTCAGTCAAGTTGTAGCTTACATACCATTATGGACTCTTCCCATATGATAGCAGTGATTGAACCAACGCAGTCACATGTAGTGGATCATGTGCTTTGCCATACCTGAAAAGTATTGGGTAGGTTCTTAACTCCCAGCAGTTGAACAGAGTAGAAAGGTGTGTGCTGGAAGAGGAGATTAAAGAAATGCTATTTTCCCTATCATCTGCTAAGGGACACAGACATTATTAGACAGTCATATTATACAGCCACCTACAGGAGAAATGGACACCAATATCAAAAATACTGTTGGCCAGCACAGGATAACCTTGCCTACAACCGTCATGCCTCAGGGTTTTGTTAGCATCCTCAGGAGAGTGGATGTGTTTCCTTTCAACATCTTGGATTTTCAGGCAAATTGGCCATGTCTGGCATGATGGTGCCGTGCACTATCAATTTGGGAGGGACCAGAAGTCTCACCATGGCAGGAGAGGTAGATTGATTCCTGTCCTGGTCAGAATTTCATGTTAAATATTTGTCTGCCATATGCATACCAGGAGGGGTCTAAAGTGCAGTCTAAATTGGCGACCTTATCCTGCAAGGAACCCTTTCTGATTTTTCCTAAGGACAGTGTGGTTTTGAGGCCCAGGACTTCCTTTTTGCGTTAGGCAGTTTTGGCCTTTTACCTCAGTGAGGACATTGTTCACCCACCCCAAACTCTGCCTTCAGTTTACCAAAAGACAACATCCATCCATTGTCTGCATGTAGTTCGGGCTGTGAATGTCTTATCTCTTTGCCTCTGCTTTTTTCAGAAAGACTGATTCCTTTTTGTGTTTCAGGTGTTTACCAACTTTCTTTTGTGATCTCTAGGTGTCTCAAGCTGACCATCCTCTGATTTTATGGTCTTAGGAGTGGGTTCTACCCTTTCCTGTTAGGGTGCACTGTACTGGATTTGTGAGTGCCTTTTCCATTTAGCATTCTAAACTTTTCAGGCCTCATCTCTAGCTTTAGGAATTGGGTCCTTCAGGCAGCTCCCTAATTTTACTGTTGTTTTTTTCTTGGGACTGATAGTATTTGTTGCAATGTTGCCCTCTCCTCTGTTGGACTGCTTTTGGATGTCCCGACTGTCTGAGAATTCCTGTCTGATACAGAATATAGGATTTTTGCACTTGGCATAAAATCCTTTTCTTGGAGGGACACAGCTTCTGTTTTTTATTTCATGCTCTCTGTACTTCTTTGCTACAAACTGAGGCATGATGGTTGTGGGTGGGGTTATCTTGTGCTGGCATATGGCTTTTTTGTTGCCAGCATCTATATCTCCTGTAGAAGGCAGTATTATCCAACTTTCTAGGAATTTCTGTGTTCTTTGATAGACTTCAAGAAAAGTTTTATATGGTAGCTACAAAAATTCTATTACTTCGTCCTGCATGGGCAAAACACAAGTTTTCTTTGATGTTTGCACTTTTTGTGACTGAAAAAAAACAACATTCTGGAGTGTATATTTGCTTTATTTAAGCTTCTTTAAAGCATAAAATAAAAGATAACTTTAATAGAATTGCAATGTTTTATTAATTTAAAACTAATCTGTTGGAATGTTATTAAGCGTACTGCTTTAGATTTACATTGCAGTGAATGTGACTGTCATCGTTATCATTCGTCACCTTTAATCAATCACTAATGTTGAGGAAGAATGTGTATCTCATGAACTTTACATTTAGAGAATGCGTCCTTTCACAATTTGAGTAATTACACTTAGCTCTATAAATGAAATTAGGCATAATCAAATTAAATAAACTAGCAGCTTTAATGAAACTGGATCTATGTACTCACTTCTAAATTAGGTCCAAGTGGATTCTTCACTCAGTACATGTGGAGTGTGCTAGGGTGCCCAAAATTCATGTGCTCTCTTATGCCAGTGTCAATCACAACTTGCATGGTTGATCTCGGTTTCTTCTATTCCCAAAACCTGTGCTTACCTTTCGTCCAACAAATTCAGAGGGTGGTATCACTGCCTAATAGAAATGCAGGAAGACAAGGCTTCAGGTCAACTGTGGTTGGTTGATATTGCTATAATGAAACACTTGGATTTAGGGGATTCTGGAACTTTCCAAATCTAATTTGATAACGTGAGTAGCCACTTAAAAAAGTTAGGTAAGCAGACTGGTTTAGTTTAACGTTTTGTTCTTCAGGACAAAATGCTTGGCTGGCATTGGCCTGTAAACAAACCTTGCATATATAGAAAGAATTCTATTTGTTATTAGCAAAGCAGGTTTAATGTTTACAAAGTTAGGCATGTTGTTTTTGCCATTATGACAAGATAGAGATACTGTAGGTGAATTTTTTTTTGTAACATTTTCTGTGATGGTTTCTGTGTCAAGAAAATTAAAATTCTTTGGTAGAAACTTTTGCTTAAAATCTATCTTCTTAAATAAAATAAATAAGTTATGTTTGCAAAATGTTTTTTTTCTTGGTTTCAACATAATCAGAAACATAAGTAGTTTGGATGAGATGTATCAGGTTGAGCAAGTTGGATAGTTAAAGGATAAGTTCACCTTTGGGAACATGTTACCTGCCCTTATGAGGTAGGAGCACACAGATACAGTGACAAGTCTGTAGGAGTCCTACATGGCACCCGTGATCTACTGATTGCAGGTGCAATGTTTTACAAGCTCCTTGTAAAAAAAATAATAAATGTACATTATTTTTTTACCAACAAAAAAGATGTGCATTTATTTTTATTTTTTTTACCACTTGCCCTCCTGAGGATTTACCTCCCTTCCTGACCAGGCCATTTTTTGCATTGCGGCGCTGCGTTATTTTAACTGACAATTACGCAGTCATGCAACACTGCACCCAAATTAAATTTATGTCCTTTTTCTTTCTGTGGTATTTGATCACTGGTGCGGTTTTTATTTTTTGCACTATAAAAAAAAAAGGACCGATAATTTTGAGAAAAAAACAATATTTTTTACTTTTTGAAATAAAAGGTGAACTTATCCTTTAAAGGTGAAAACAGTAGGACACACAATCTTTGTTGATCCATCCAGGAACTAAGGTAGCTAAATCTTATTTCTACATAATTACAGCTACAAAACATGATGACATTATTAAAACTGAAGTTTAGTTAATGTTTTTTTATGAATGTGGGGGGGGAGATACAGCTTCAGTCACAACTAACCTGTGATCAGTTGTGACCCATGTCCTGCTGACTGCTCCTCATTGTAAAGATTTTCTTCAGTGAAGCTCATCCCTCTTAAGCCTGGGTTCACATTGATGCGGTGCGGAATTCGCATCGTTTTCTGTGCGAATTCTGCACCGCATCAGAATCGCACCCCATTCATGCGTACCGATGCAGGTGTGTATGTTAACAACACCCAAAATCGGTCCACAAAACACGGTGCGATGTGCAGAATCAGATTGCATATGTGTGAATAACCATGCGATTCGATTCTAGTGCAGACTCAAAAGAGGGTCTTGCACCTTTTTGGTGCAGGTGCGGTGTGATTTCAGCCATACAAAATGTATGGCTCCGATTGCACCGCACACAAATCACATGTGATTTGCACAGGAATGCGGTGCGGAATGCGAAATACAAAACAGCTGGTCTCCAAGGTAATACAGCACACACAATAAAACACACACAGCACACGGTTAACCCTTTGATCGACCAAAAGTTAACCACTTCTTGCCCAGTGTCATTAGTACAGTGTCAGTGCTTTTTATTAGCTCTGACCACTGTATTAGTGTCACTGGGGATGTCAGTGTTAGTTAGTCAGTTCGCACCCAGTGTTAGAATGCCCACCACAGTCCCGCTATAAGCTGCTGATCGCCGCCATTACTAGTATAAAAGAAAATAAAAATAAGAATTCCAGTATATACAGTGGGGCAAAAAAGTATTTAGTCAGCCACCAATTGTGCAAGTTCTCTCACTTAAAAAGATGAGAGAGGCCTGTAATTGGCATCATAGGTAGACCTCAACTATGAGAGACAAAATGAGAAACAAAATCCAGACAATCACATTGGCTGATTTGGAAAGAATTTATTTGCAAATTATGGTGGAAAATAAGTATTTTGTCACCTACAAACAAGCAAGATTTCTGGCTCTCACAGACCTGTACCTTCTTCTTTAAGAGGCTCCTCTGTCCTGCACTCATTACCTGTATCAATGGCACCTGTTTGAACTTTTTTTTTGTTTATCAGTATAAAAGACACCTGTCCACAACCTCAAACAGTCACACTCCAAACTCAACTATGGTGAAGACTAAAGAGCTGTCGAAGGACACCAGAAACAAAATTGTAGACCTGCACCAGGCTGGGAAGACTGAATCTGCAATAGGCAAGCAGCTTGGTGTGAACAAATCAACTGTGGGAGCAATAATTAGAAAATGGAAGACATACAAGACCACTGATAATCTCCCTCGATCTGGGGCTCCACGCAAGATCTCACCCCGTGGGGTCAAAATGATCACAAGAACGGTGAGCAAAAATCCCAGGACCACACGGGGGGACCTAGTGAATGACCTGCAGAGAGCTGGGACCAATGTAACAAAGGCTACCATCAGTAACACACTATGCCGACAGGGACTCAGATCCTACAGTGCCAGACGTGTCCCCCTGCTTAAGCCAGTACATGTCCGGGCCCGTCTGAGGTTTGCTAGAGAGCATTTGGATGATCCAGAAGAGGATTGGGAGAATGTGATATGGTCAGATGAAACCAAAATAGAACTGTTTGGTAGAAACATAACTCGTCGTGTTTGGAGGAGAGAGAATGCTTATTTTCCACCATAATTTGCAAATAAATTCTTTCCAAATCAGCCAATATGATTGTCTGGATTTTTCTTCTCATTTTGTCTCTCATAGTTGAGGTCTACCTATGATGCCAATTACAGGCCTCTCTCATCTTTTTAAGTGGGAGAACTTGCACAATTGGTGGCTGACTAAATATTTTTTTGCCCCACTGTATAACGCCATTTGTAGACGTTATAACTTTCACATAAACCAATTCATTTACACCTATTGGGATTTTTTCTTTAGCAAAGACATGTAGCAGAATACATTTTTGCCTGAATTTAGGATGAAATTTGATTTTTTTTATTGGACATAGCAAAAACTCAAAAATATTGTTTTTTTTTGTTTATAGTGTAAAAAATAAAAAACGCAGAGGTGATCAAATACCACCAAAGAAAGCTCTATTTATGGGAAAAAAAAGCACATACATTTTATTTATGTATAGCGTTGCATGACCGCACAATTGTCAGTTAACCAGTTAACGTAAGACAGCACTGTATCGCAAAAAATTGCCTGGTCAGGAAGTGTGTGTGTGTGTGTGTGTGGAGGGGGTTAAATCCTCAGGAGGGCAAGTGGTTAAGTACGTTTCAACTTTAACAAATGAAATTAAAAGTTGTTAAGTTCAATTTTTAATATAGTACTGCAACAACAAACAAATTAATAAAAAAAAATCGCAAAAATAGTGAACAGAAGAAAAATAAGAAAGAGTTGATAAAAACTAGAGTTAACTAAGGGTCAATAAATGATTCCCGCTTACAAGAGTCGTCATCAGACTGAAAGTCCAGCCCTGTGGATTATAACCAGAAAGCTGCTTTTTGTAGTGTAATCTGCTGTGCTTGGCTGTCATTGGACCTGCCAGTCCAACTTTGTGCATTCAGGAGCTGCTGTCAGCACTTCTGTCCCAGTGTACTCAGCTCTATTTGGCCGTCAGTTCAGTTCTGTGTATAATTATTTTGGAAAATGTTAACAGAAACCTGTACTGAGAAAAATATTTAGGCTGCATTTGCTGACTTTACATTTTAAAAATACTAGTTATCTGGCTGTTATGTTAATTCGCTGACTTCAATTTGTCCACCCGAGTCAGGGAGCCAAAACAATTGTAAAGATAAACAGCTCTGACTTTGTGATTTAACTGCTATATACTTGTTGGGTCACTGACACAAAGTATTGAAGCCATACTGTACATGGCATGGTGGCAACTACCATTTCGAAAGGCTGTATGTAATTGCCACCTTTAAAGCAATACTAAAGGTTAATTTTTGTTTTGTAACATAACAGACATGTTATACTTTCCTGCTGTGTTTAGTGGCTGCAGCTTGGCTCTGCCCCCTCTCTCTCCTCATTGGCTGACAGGCTGTGATTGACAGCAGCGGGAGCCAATGGCCCCCACTTGCTGTCTCAGCCAATGAGGAGGCAGAGACCTGGGACAGACGAGGCTGTCGTGCACATTGCTGGATCTCGATGGGGCTCAGGTAAATATCGAGGGAGCTGAGGGCACTGCTGCACACAGAATGTTTTTTAGTTTCATGCAAAGTACCTTCATGCAAAGAGTGCAAGAAGGAAGAAGGTAAAAAACCTTGAGCCTTTGCAAAAACTGTAACTTTGCACATGTTTTCTTTAAATATAAGGACCCCCCCCCCCCAATCAATGCACATTTAAACATGCAGCACAGAAGAAGATAACGTAATGAAGTAAGTCCTGTTCTATATATATTTCAATGTGCCAGTGTTTTTCTCCCCTGTCCCAGATGTTTGCAGATGAGAACTCCCATCTACATGCTACTTCTGTGTCAGTGGCCCAGAAAGTATACAAAGAAAACTTTTCCTGACAAAAAATGGAAGCCGTCATTTCTGACTTCTCATTCTGAAAATTACCTAGCTGTCATGCTGACTCTAGCTTCAGTACTTCTCTGGCTTCAGTACTGAGTCACCAACCCAGAGCAAGCATGCAGATTAAGAGTTTTGACTTTACTCTGATTTCTCTTATCTGCATTCTTGTTCCAGTGACAAGTATTAAAGAAAGAGGGTCAGCATAGTAGGTGACTAGCATTTTAGGGATAACTACCATATTTCTCTCAAAAATGGTCAACTATAAAGTGTACCTGTCAGGATGTGGACATTCAAGTATTCATATATAATAAGCAGTAAATGAGCTTTAAACAAGTCCCACTGACCCCTATAGCTACAGTCCCTTTGTACAAATTATTCTCAGTGTAACCTGCTTTCCACTCCAAACAGTGACTGTTGCCTTCCAGTTTTTACACCTCTAATGTAAAAAGAGCTGGAGATCATTAGTGTACTCCTGTTATAGTCCTTATGTACGTTACAAAAGCAGTCATATAAATCAAGTTGAGTCTTTACTGCTCTCTGAGGATATGTACAAATAAATTCTTTAAAAATCATACAATGTGATTTCCTGAATTTTTTTTTTAATTCTGTCTCTCAGAGTGGGAATTCACCTACAATGGGAATTTCAGACCCCTAAATGATTTCTAAGTGGGAGAACTTGCAAAATCGCAGGGTGTTCAAATACTTCTGTTCCTCACTGTAAAGCCTGGTGCACATGGCAAGTTTGGGTAAAAAAACTGAAACTGAGGCACTCACAAGGAGGTCTCTAGACTAACCATACTATTTTAGTACAGAGATCTCCCCACTGAGCTATTGTGTTTTGGCAGGGGGACCACCCCACACCAGAGCACACTGGTCAGCACTCGCAGCCATTGGCTGAGAGTACTGATCGGATGCTGATTTTCCAGCAAGCTCGTGCGACAGAAGCCAGCTGAGAGATCAGCTTCTGTCAAACAAGGACCTGTACTGGCTCTATCTACTGTACTGGCTGATTCCGGCCACTAATTTACCCATGAGTAAATAAATTAACTTTTTATGTTACAAGAGACTAAATAAAATAAAATCTGGACTTCATACATTCTGCATGTGGTGCTTTCCTTCTTGCACATTCAGCAAGAAAATGCTGACAGATGTTCTATCCTTCCCCTTCTTTATTTAAAAAAAATCTGTTTCCTTCTGTGTTGCTTTTGAAAATGTTTCTTTTACTTCATGACCAGTGAAACCATTTTTCACTGTGATAGCCAATGAAAGGAAAATTCCCCAAAGAAGCCTCATAGTAATATAACCAAATAGCGATTCTATTTCTTCCCCAGGCAATGCAAACTAAAAAAAAAAAGTTATGGCTTGACATATACTTTAATTTTTTTTTGTTGGTTTCTCTAAATGCATTGCTAGAAACAGTTCTTAATTCCATCCTGTCTACTGACATATACAGTAGTTTGCAATATGCTGAGTCATACTGAATTGAATAATAATCACAATCTACAGTGGATAAAAAAAGTCTACACACCCCTGTTAAAATGTCAGGTTTCTGTGATGTAAAAAAATTAGACAAAGATTTTGAACTTTTTCCACCTTTAATGTGACCTATAAACTGTACAACTCAATTGAAAAACAAACTGAAATCTTTTAGGGGGGGAAGTAAACATAAAAAACTAAAATAATGTGGTTGCATAGGTGTGCACACCCTCTTTTAACTGGGGATGTAGCTGTATTCAGAATTAAGCAATCACATTCAAAGGTTAAATAGGGGTCAGTACACACCTGCCATCATTTAAAGTGCCTCTGATTAACCCCAAATAATGTTCAGCTGTTCTAGTAGGTCTTATCTGACATTTTCTTAGTTGCCTCCTACAGCAAAAGCCATGGTTTGCAGAGAGTTTTCAAAGCATCAGAGGGATCTCATTGTTAAAAGGTGTCAGTCAGGAGAAGGATACAAAAGAACTTCCAAGGCATTAGATATACCATGGAACACAGTGAAGTCAGTCATCATCAAGTGGAGAAAATATGTGGCAACAGTGACTTTACCAAGCATGTGGGAAAATGTGTTATGGTCTGATGAAACCAAGCTTGAACATTTTGACAATTCCAAAAGATATGTTTGGTGCAAAAACAACACTGCACATCACCAAAAGAACACCATACCCACAGTGAAGCATGGTGGTGGCAGCAGCATGCTTTGGGGATGTTTTTCTTCAACTGGAACTGGGGCCTTTGTCAAGGTAGAGGGAATTATGAACAGTTCCAAATCCCAGTCAATACTGGCACAAAACCTTCAGGCTTCTGCTAGAAAGCTGAACATGAAGAGGAACTTCATCTTTCAGCATGACAATGACCCAAAGCATACAGGCGTACCTCGGTTTACGAATTTAATTTGTTCTGCTGGACTTTTTGTATTGCACAAAATTTGTAAATCAAAACACGGTTTCCCATAGAAATGTATTGAAAACCAATGAATCCGTTCTGGAGGTCAGAAAAAAGTTTTAAAAAAAATATTTTATGTGTTCAAAACTCTTTATAAAGTGCACTTTAAAGGCATAGTACTGCACAGGGACATGATTAAAAAAAATTGTAAATGCCTTGAAAACCAATTAATGCATTTGTAGTGCGAAAAAAATTTGTAAACCGAGGTATTATTTTCAATGGATTTTCATTCATAAACCGAAAATTACGTTAACCAAGGCGTTCGTAAACCGAGGTGCGCCTGTACATCCAAATCAACAAAGGAATGGCTTCACCAGAAGAAGATGAAAGTTTTGGAATGGCCCAGCCAGAGCCCAGACCTGATTCAGATTGAAAATCTGTGTGGTGATCTGAAGAGAGCTGTGTACAGGAGATGTCCTCGCAATCTAACAGATTTGGAGTGTTTCTGAAAGGAAGAGTGGGCAAATATTGCCAAGTCAAGATGTGCCATCCTGATAGACTCATACCCAAAAAGACTGAGTGCTGTAATAAAATCAAAAGGTGCTTCAACAAAGTATTAGTTTAAGGGTGTGCACACTTATGCAACCATATTATTTTAGTTTTTTATTTTTACTTCCCTCCAACTAAAAGATTTCAGTTTTTTGTTCAACTGAGTTGTACAGTTTATAGGCCACATTATAGGTGGAAATAGTTCTAAAATTATTTAACTTTGTCTCATTTTTTTTACATCACAGAAACCTGATATTTTAACAGGGGGGTGTAGACTTTTTATATCCACTGTACATCATACTAACTTAAATTAACTTATTTTTTTTCCCTCTAAAACAAAAGTGTAGTGATAAACTAACAAAAAGAGAAAGGCTTTTAAAATGTATTCATGTGTCATGTATTATTTTTATTTATATTTCTTTAAAAGGTAACAAAAGTATAGCCATATGCTATACTTTTTAGCTGATTACTTCTCATATACCACAAGAGGGTGAAGCTTTGTGAAAAGAAAAGTCCAGATGAAATTAACCAGTCGGAAGAAAGTCAGGGCACACTAAAATACCTTGTTCTTCATTTGGCTGGATGCCCACCAAGATGCAGACCTCTGAGGCAGGGGCAGACTGACAACTCATGGGGCCCTCGGGCAATAGGGGATCATGGGGCCCCTGTGTCCCCACCCAGACTCAAAAAAGCCTATGAAAAAGGTACCAGGGGCATCTCATGAGGCCCCCTACTGACCCCGGGCCCTCGGGCAGTGCACGAGTTTCCAAATGGTCAGTCCGCTCCTGCTCTGAGGCAATTTTCCCTTTTTCAAGATGACTACAATAAACCACAAACTGCATTTACACACCTGTCACATCGGGTGCGACTTGGCATGCAAATCATATGCCAAGTAGCACCTTATTGTCTGCAATTACAGCGGTCATATCTGTGTAGTTCCGACTTGGTCAGAGCTGCACCGATTTCTAAAGTAGTACATGTACTACTTTTGGTGTGATTTGAATAGACATCTGTGTCAGATATCTTGCAATTTGCACCTAAAATTGGCATGTTCCCCGACTTTGAAGTCGTGCGACTTCACTGTAAGTCGCACGATTTCAAAGTCAGGCTGATGTGACTAGGGGGCAAACCCACCTAAAAAAATCATCTACCAGACAGTCTTTAAGTACCAATCAGGTAAGTGTTTGAGGTGATGCCATGCTTCTGGCAAGATGGTATTTTAATAATGGCCTACAATGGTTATATTCCAATATTGTGGATACATTTGAAAAAGAGCTTTTTAATTTACAGACCACTGAAGCAAATCACTGCCTTAGGCAGTAGGACTGAACATATGAAAACTAAACATGAGGAATTATTACAAGTAGACAATGGTGGTTAATTCACTTGGAGATAAATACCACATGAATTTTTGAATTAAAATAACTCATGCAGTATGTATTTCCAAAGTAGTCAATTCACTAAAAAAAAAATGCGTTATTTACCAAATGTGTTAAATATTTATGTTTTGTGATATTTAGCACTTACATTTTCCATTATTTTTGTTATTGTTTTTCACAATTTTTTTTTTTGCAGGCTAACATTGCACACAGCAATACTGTGACACTATGAAAACATCGTAGTGTGCTTTCACTCACAAAATGATCTCCCTCTGATGAAATGTTACAGTTTTTTTTTCTTTTCTGAGTTCAGTGGAGAATAATTTTACACTGATACATTGTATGCTTTTCACTTTCTGGCCAGTGCAGAGTTCCTCTAATTGTTATTTTGTAAATTTCTAAAATACCAACAAACACCTGGTGATAAATAAGGAATGTGTGTGTTTTTTAATGAATTGACTTTAACCACTTGCCTACAGTGCACTTATACCCCCTTCCTGCCCAGGCCAATTTCCAGCTTCAGCGCTGTCACACTTTGAATGACAATTGCGCGGTCATGCAACACTGTATCCATATGAAATTTTTATCTTTTTTTGTGACAGATAGAGCTTTATTTTGGTGGTATTTAATCACCTCTGGGTTTTTTATTTTTTCTCAAACAAACCAAAAACCACTGAAAATTTTGAAAAAAAAGTTTTGTCTTCGTTTTTGTTAAAAAATGTTGTAAATAAGTGATTTTTCTCCTTCACTGATGTGCGCTAATGAGGCTGCAGTGATGGCACTGATAGGCTGCACTGATTAGGTGGCACTGATGGGCATTGACAGGCATCACTAATGGGCACTGAAAGGCAGCACTCATATATGGCACTGTTAGGCGGCACTGACTGGTAGCACTGTTAAGCGGCAATTGCATACAGGGCACTTAAACCTGCTTCCTGCCCAGGTTAATTTTCAGCTTTCAGCGCTGTCACACTTTGAATAACAATTGCATGGTTATGCAACACTGTACTCATGACATTTTTTTGAGACGAGCTTTCTTTTGGTCGTATTTAATCACCTCTGGGTTTTTTTTTTACACTGATGGGCACTGATGAGGAGGCACTGGTAGGTGGCACTGATGGGCACTGAAAGGCAGCACTGATAGGTGGCACTGACTGGCACTGTTAGGTGGCACTGATCGACAGCACTGACGGGCACTGATAGGTGGCACTGATGCACACTGATAGGCAGCACTGACTGGCACTGTTTGGCAGCACTGATAGGTGGCACTGATTGGCATTGATAGGTGGCACTGACTGGCACTGATGGGTGACACTGAAAGGCAGCTCAGATGGGCACTGATATGTGGCATTGATGTGCACTGGTAGGCACTGATATGTTGCATTGATGTAGCACTGATGGGCACTGGCAGGTGGAATGGACGAGCACTGAGAGCTGGTACTAATGGACACTGACAGGTGGCACTGCTGGGACTACACTGATCATCAGGGCACACTGATCATCAATGCCCTGATGATCAGTGCACATGTCCCCTCCGAGGAATGCCGATTACCGACTCTCCTCTCCTCACGAGCTGTCAGCATGACAGCTCGTGAGGAGAGAAATGCCGATAACCGGCATTTCCCTGTTTACATGTGATCAGCTGTGATTGGATACAGCTGATCACATGACCGAGCCGACATCTTCGGCTCTTTCCGTGGATCGGTGATCCACTGTGTCCGAGGGGCTTACAGAGCCGCGCATGCGCGGTGAGAATGGGAGGACGTCAAATAACATCCTCCCAGAACGAGAGAACCGCCTTTTGTCCGTCATTGGACTATATGGCGGGCGGGAGGCGGTTAATGATTTATCTCATGTTTTTGTTTGCTGTATTTATCTCACTATTTTAACAAATGTGCGGTATTTACCTTACATTCAATATTTTACTTCGCTAAATTCACTGTTATCTAATGCGATAATTTATGCAAATGAATCACATGAGCGTTTTATCGCATGTGGTAACCTTTAGTGAATTGACCCCTATGTTTGAAATTTAAAGATATGAGATTGTCCAATACTTTTATGTAGACATCCAGGGAGGACATGTGAAAAAACGGAAGTATTAGAATCAACCTTAGACCTAATGCATTTCAGAAGTAATTACATATTTTTCTAACTTTATTGCAAGACTATTTTTCCCTATATTTTCTGAAACTAAAGAGGAAGTCATATACAGTATGTAAAAGTAAAACTGGAATGCACAGAGCTCTGGAACCGAAATGTTACTGTAACACTGAGGTTTCACTTGGGATGGGTAAATCTTGTTATTTACAAGAATTGACAATGGGCATTGCACTGAGTAGATGCTGAAACTCAGCACCTCCCAGTCAGCACAACATATCCAACTTTCACAGGTCCAAAAAAGAAAAGCAACAGCAACCTGGACAAACTGATGGACCACTCTGTATCTGCCAGTGCTTTACTCTACTCCTAGCAAAATAAATCACCCACGCTTCAGCTAAGATTGTGCCCACTCGCCATGTTTCCCCTCTGGCCATCAAAGACTAAAATCTGCAATCCACTCCCACTCTGAGCCTGTCTGAAGACTGTCCACCTGCATTCCTGATTCCTACTCCACAGATCTCTGAGGCACATTCACCTACATCCTCTGGATCCTCCCAGCAAATGTGTTATAGTCAACTTTCACAGAACGTAAACAAAATAATTGCCACTTGGCTCACACTTAATTTAGCACAGATTATCCAGTTAAAACAAGTAGGTTTTATCTACTTTCTTTAAGCTCTTGATAACACACCTGGAGTAATTAACATAGTCTTCAACCACTAGATTGAAGGCCATTACAATTTTACTATCTACCAACGCCCAGAAAGCCCATGACCCAGCAGACTAGCACTTTCTAATCTGCATCCTGATCAGGCTGGGCTTCCATAGACGCATGATCAACTGGACTTCAACATTTCATGTGGCCATTAATGCTGCAGTTAAAAGCAAATCAGGCCAGGCTACTTTGCAATAACAAACGGCATTCACAAAAACTGCCCTCTATGCAAGAAATATTCCAATTTGCCATCAAGAACAACCCAAACAACAGCTTTTCGGACATACCAAGGTGGCAATCTATGCTGATAGTCTTATAATTATCTAATGGAGTTCCAGGAGATCAGGAATTTTGCCAACAACTTTCAGAAATCAAAAGCTAAATGAAGGTTAGGAGTGCTGTATTTAACACTATGGTACAAGGCCACTTATGCATACTAGACTGGTGCCTACATCAAAACCACGAAGCCTCAATACAAATATAACAAGATGACTTCCATATCCCCTTACATGGTTTAGCCTGGCTCAAAACCAATATCCCCAGCACCGTCAGATACCACCGAAACATAGGGATGACAATAAGGGTTATTTCCACTGTAATAAACCTGACAACAATCTCACCATGCCCATCTCCATTCGCACCCATTAAAGACTCAGAGTTCCCTTTTGTTCTTGAACGAGGAGACATAATAGAGATTTTGGAAATTAATAAATTCATTATGAAAGAATTTCTCACAGTGGAACCATGGGCTTCTCTACATTAAATCCAGTCATTCCAAGATCTCCTTTTAGTTACTGGGGTGCGCTGCAAGACAGACATTTTAAATCCTTAATTCCCTATTGCTTGTCTCTGTCTAGTAACCTGATGAGGTTAAAACATTTTTGCATAGATAACATGCTATACAGACATTCACTCTCTGTGATTTTGAAAGCTCTCAGCACTCTACTGGACAATAGTGCAACAAAATATATTTAGAAATGGAAAGAGGAACTACAAATCTACTATCCCCCAGAAATAAATCAATATAATATAATTTCCCAAATCCTCATTGGTCAGCAAATATCAGGAGTCTGGATACAAAATCCTTACATGTTGGCATAGGGTCCCTTCCATACTCTATAAAATACCTTCAATCTGCAGGCATCCCCACTTTGCTGGAGATACCAGTCTGGCCTTGGCATGCACATCTACAGTACATATTCTGGCCATGCCCAAATTATCACTCTGTACGAGATATCATTGGCTCCTGCATCCACTCCATTATGAACTTTGGACCAGCACACTGTATAACCCATCCACCTTTCTTCTGCACTCAATGATCACCAATGATTGTTTTGGGATGTTTTAAAGTGCCACAGACCACCAATGATTCGGATGGAGTTAAAGTGTTTTATGTATATTCGTGCCATTTAGCCTTTGCACACAATACAATTTTGCATGATGATCTCACACATCCTGGCTCCATTTATAACCCGATGGTTATATGTTTCTGGTAATGAGCTGATCTGCTTATTGCTGGAGGATTACAAACTTTTTATGATCTTATTGGCACTGTACATCCACATTGCTTGGGCTGGCACATTTATTGTTGTACATAGGGGGTGTGGTTTGGGGGTGAACAAAAAGCACTAAAAGACCTCACAGCCAACCAAGACATCATTATCAAAACCAAGGATAAAAGGGGTGGCATAGTTATCCAGGATAAAAAGAATTACATTAAGGAAACAGACTAACTACTGTCAGACACCATCACTTACAAAAAATGTAAAAAAGATCCGCTACCAGAATATCAGCAGGAAACAAATGAACTTATCCAATGTGCCCTTAGATACTTTGTCACCTGGAGGTCTAAATGAGGAAATTGAAGTGTCTACAATTTTGTAATTATATATATATATATATATATATATACACAGGGCCGCTGACAGGGGCTACCACTGGTACTTCTGTCAGGGGCGCAAACACAGAGGGGGCCCGGGCATACAGGGGGAACCAGACTTAGGCAGGCAGGGAGGATGATCGGTGCGGCAGAGTGGGGAGAATACCGGAATGATGCTCTGTGTGTCTATCCTTCCAGCAGCTGAAAGCCTATGGGAGTGAGAGGAAGATAAGCCGGCTTTCAGCTGCTGGAAGGCTGGAAGGATAGACACACAGAGCATCATTCCGGTATTCTCCCCACTCTGCCGCATGATCATCCTCCCTGCCTGCCCACATCTGCTTCCCCCTGTGTGCCCGGGCCCCTGAAGAGAAAAGGACACACGGAGTGGGGGGGGTGGGAAGAAACCATGCAAGTCCACAGTACTGCATAAAAGATAGAAAATGTTATTTAAACTTCAATAATTTTTGGATTGCTGTCATACATTCAGCTGGGTGGAAAAAGAAATAGCTGCCTGGATCCTTCGTTGACAACTGAAGAAGAGGAAGTCCTGTGCTCAGATTCCTGTGGTGAGATCAACTTGGTGTCTTTTTTTTTTTTTATTTAAATATTTTATTATAAATTTTCATTATACCATTTTGCATATACAAAAACCAATAAATACATATTAACATAAAATACTCATATTTATCTGGCATTATATCAAAATATTAACTTTACTCTTGGTATCTTTTTTTTTCCCTCTCCCTTTCACTAGCCACCCCACCTATCCCAGAACCTATACCACCCCAGCCCCCCAGCCCCCCAGCCCTTTCTACACAGCCCTGATTATGTTCTTCCCTGTTTTTTCTATTGATCTTATTCAAAGAATACTACTTTTTTAATATTACAAATATCCTCCATATCGTCTTTTCTTTATTACATATATTCCAGGTATACATTTGACCAGGGGCGGACTGACCATTCGAACACTCGGTCACTGCCCGAGGACCCAGGGTTAGTGGGGGGCCCCATGAGATGCCCCTGGTACCTTTCATTGGCTTTTTCATAGTCTTTTTTGGGCTTGGGAGAGGACACGGGGGCCCCATGATACCCTATTGCCCGGGGGCCCCATGAGTTGTCAGTCCACCCCTGCATTTGACCCTTTAAACTTCTCCCACTTTTCCCATCTAATACAGAAAATCTCCATCCTATATTCATCCATATGGTAAAGTTCCTCTAGTCTATAGATTTTCTCTACCCTTTCTATCCAATCCTTTACTCTTGGTGCCTGTTGTTCCCTCCAAAATTTGGGTATCAAGCTTTTCGCTGCATTCAAGTAGTGCACTAATTCAGTTTTTTTATATTTTTTTACTGAGAACTTCAAACCATAGAGAAGACACCTTTCTGGCTCCTTTGGGATATTAAGCTCCATTATTTCTGTATTACATGTACTATACCTCCCAATACTCCTGAATTTTATGACACTCCCACCACGCCAACATAAAGGTGAATTATCCCCACTTATCCTGTGTGCTACATTCGGTGCGATATACCATCTTGCCAAACATTTATAGTTAATTTCTACCTCCTTCTTATTTACATTCCCATGAATTAAACCATACATTTTCTTCTGTTTTTTCTCATCAATATTACTCCTAAATCCCTTTCCCATTTTTCTATAAATGGTGGTCTTATAACCGTACTTAGAGCTGTAAAAATCTTGTATATTTTAGACGTCCATGCTTCCCATCTCCTTGTGTTTCCAGTAAGTGCTCAAAGGGGTTCCAATCCTCTTTTTTTCTTAGTGGCTTTGGGAGGTTCCCTAAAAAACGTTTCAACTGAAAATAACGCCGTTCATCCATTCTCATGAATATTTCCCTCTTGCTTTCCAATTCCTTAACATATTTCCTCTCCATTATCTCTCTTAATTGAACATCTTTCTTCCTTATCCACTTCCCTGTAATGCTTTCTTTACCTGGAGGGAAAAACTCTGTATTCCCAAGAGGCATTAACAGTGAATTAAATTCTCACCCCATTTGCTTGTGTATAATATCCCAAACTCTTAAGACATTTTCTGTAAACAAACTTGTGTTATCTGCTAATCCACGGTATTGAGGAGGTAACCAAATATTTCTACTTAAATTCGTGTGACTTAATTGTATTTTCTAATTTTACTCAACTTTTCCCCTGTGCATTATATGTCCAAATGAAAATTCTCGCCAGTATTACTGAGTTATAGTATCTTTTTATGTCTGGTACTCCCAAACCGCCATTCTCTTTGTTTCTTCTTAAGATATCATAACTAATTCTAGGCTTTTTATTTCTTGTCATGATTTTTTTAATTATGCTAAAGAATGCCTCAGGTAGTTTAATTGGTATCATTTGGAATTTATATAAGATTTTTGGAACAATCACCATTTTTATCAAGTTTATCCATCCAATCCATGACTGAGATCCCCATCCTGGTTTCTTTATTTCATCTTTAATCTCATGTAACCATTAGCCGCCCGGCCAATGGTCGTTTGGCGGCTTCAGATGTGTCTCTTCACTCTGGGTGCACGCCATTTGGCGTGCTCCCGCACATGCGCAGTTTGCGCTAATGCAGAGCGGCGCAGCAGTGCGATCTGTCACCGGCCGTGCACCTCGGACACGGCCGATGACAGATCCGAGTACCGGCTCCCGTTGCTGGTACCATGTGACCTGCTGTGACCAATCACAGCAGGTCACATGACAGTTGTATACAATGGATGGCTTCATTCATGATGCCATCCATTGTATACTAGTGCCTAGCTGTGAATGGTCACAGCTAATCACATGCACATGTCATGTGATTAGCTGTGACCAAATCACAGCTAAGCACAAAAAAAAAAAAAAAAAAAAGCTGAATGAATCGATTTCATTCAGGTAAATGCTTGCTATAAGTAATAAGTAATGCTTGCTATAGTAATTCTTTGCTATAAGCAAATTGTGTAAAAAAAAAAAAAATACTGATCACTTCCCCAAAGTAGTACAATGTTACTATGGTAACATTGTACTACTTTGGTCATAGTAAAATATGAAAAAAAAATCTTTAAAAAAATTTAAAAAAATGTAATAAAAAATTAAATATAATAAAAAAAAATAAAAAATAAAAAAAATATATATATATTTTTTTTTCATACTGTCACCAGTCAGTGTCCCCGTTAACCACCATGCCAGTTATATGATGATGCTGTACTGCACTGGTGACAGTATGTAAAAAAAAATAGTGAAAATAATTTTTTTAATTTTTTCATTTTCCGAAAAATTATGACAAAAAAATACAACTTCAAAAAACTCGCCATGCCTCTTATGAAGTACGGCTGTCTGCTCTGCAAAAAGGGGTCATTTGTGGGATATCTGTACTGTTCTGACATTCTTGGACCTCAAGAAATTAGATTGGCTGTCAGTACTTCAGGATTGATCAATATTCAGATCTATACCATAGTTTGTGAACTCTATAACCTTCCTGCAAACTAAAAAATACATCCTAATTTGGGTTATTTTCACCAAAGACATGTAGCAGAATACATCTCGGCCTAAATTTATGAAGAACAATTATTTATTTGTAAACTTTTATAACAGAAACAAAGAAAAATGTGGGTTTTTTTTCAAAATTTTTGGTCTTTTTTTGTTAATTTAGCAAAAAATAAAAACCCCAGCGGTGATTAAATACCACCAAAAGAAATCTCTAGTTGTGTGAAGAAAATGATAAAATTTTAGTTTGGGTACAGTGTTGTATGACCGCGCAATTGACATTCAAAGTGTGAGAGCGCTGAAACCTGAAAAATGGCCTGGGCAGGAAGGTGTAAAATTGCACAGTATTGAAACGGTTAATAGTGGTATAAAATTCAATCTATATACATTTTTTATAGAATTGGTCAGTTTTATACCAAGATATTTTAATTCTCTTTCTCCCGAGACGAATGGAAATTCCTCCTGTAACATTTTTTTTTCTCTATTTAGAAGGTTTATATTTAAAATCTCTGTTTTAGTTGGATTAATTTTGAAATTTGACATCTCTCCATATTCTTTTAAAAATTTCATAAAATTTTGCAATGTTATCCTTGGGTTTCCTACATAGAACAACATATCTGCATAAGCTGCCACCTTATGCTCTATCTCTCCTACCCAAATTCCTTTTATATCTATGTTATTCCTTATAGTAGCCAAGAGAGATTCCAGAGATAAAACATATAACAATGGAGACAGAGGACATCCCTGTCTTGTTCCATTCTGCATCTCAATATATTCTGACAGTTCCCCATTAACCATAAATGCAGCCAAAGGTTGACTATATAATTTCTTTATCCATTCTCTCATTCTAGGTCCGATTCCCAATACTTCCAAAGTGTCTAATATATTTCCCCAATTTACTTTATCGAATGCCTTCTTAGCATCTATTGAGAGTACCAACGCAGGAGTTTTCTCTTTCGTACTTTTTTGTATGAGAAACTGAGATCTTAATCCGTTGTCTCTACCTTTTCTTCCTGCGACAAACCCTACTTGGTCCATATGTATCCACTTTGGCATTAAATCTTTCAATCTGTTTGCTAACACTTTTGCATATAATTTAGTATCTCTATTTAATAGGGAGATTGGTCTATAACTTTAACAGTGGGTATCATCTTTACCTTCCTTTCAGGATGACATGGGCTTCCAGGGATTCCCTACTCATTTCCATCTCTCCTCCTAAGGCATTCATATATATCTATAATTTTGGTAGTAATATTTCTTCATACTTTTTATAATATCTCACTGTATACCCATTGGGTCCTGGACTTTTCCCGGCTGCAGGACTTTTTATTGCTATATGTATCTCTTCCTGTGTTATTGCTATTTCCAAGGATTTTAATTGTTCTTCACTTATTTTTGGTAATCCCGTCTTTTTTATATATGTCTGTCTTCTTTCTATTTTTCTTACTTCGTCTTCTCCTGTAATACCATGGGGCTTAATATTGTATACCTTATTGTAATATTCTTTTGAACACTTTTGCTATCTCTTTAGTTGAGTACACTAGTTCTCCTTTATCATCCCTCAATATAGTTCCTAGACTTTTTTTTTTCTCTGGGCCCTCATTAAATATTTTCCTGGTCTATCTCCCCATCTATATCTTTCACTTATCATTTTATTAAAAACTCTCCTCTTATTGTTATGATCCGCCAGGCGGAGCCTTCCGGCTGCCAACTGATAGACCAACCCAGAGCGTGGGGTCTAAGCCCGGGCTGTGCCTTCACCAGGGCCCCTGATGGTGGGGATGGACTTGAAACAGTCCCGGGCCAGGTCACGACCTCTGGGCGGGCCCACCAGCGGCTGGGAAGGCCTCCGGGGATGCGTGTAGGTACCGGGAGAGCCAGATATGAGGCGGATGACGGCCCCAGCAGGGTGGCATGGATAGTGGTTCCGTGGGGGGTAAGCGGGGTACCAAATCAGCGGGCAAGGAGTAGTCAGGTCACATGCAGGGTCAGCCAGGTAAATCAGTCCGTAGAATAGTCAGGATATCCGAGTCAAAACGCAGGAGCAGGCAGAGTAGTCAGGACAAGCCGGGTCAAACACAGGGGCAGGCAGCGTAGTCAGGGTCGAAAACAGGGTCACAGAACAGGAGCAGGTATCCAGGATCACATAAGACCTTGCGGCAATGGGTGACAGTGCAGGGCATCTTTAAATAGTGCGCCCTGCACTGTCATTGGCTGGCTGGGACGCGCCCCCGGCTGTCATTGGACGCCTGAGGCGCGCCCTCGACTCTCTACTGCGCATGCGCGGCGTCCTGTCAGCCGCGGCTCGCCGCCAGTGCGCATGCGCGGGGGGACGGCGCCGTGATGCAGGATTCCGGCGCCGTGATCCCTGACACTTATCCTCTTCCAGAAAATTATTTAATTCTTCTCTTTTATTTACTATCTTTTGCATCCCCTCTTTTGTTATTTTATTTTTATGTATCTGCTCTAAATTACAGAGTTCACTAAAAAGTGTATTTATTTTTTCCCTTCTTTCCTTCTTCTTTGCTCCTATCGCTATTAGCATTCCTCTAATATAGGCCATATGACCTTCCCAAACCATGGCTACCGACACTTCCTCAGAATCATTTTCCTTAAAGAATTGCTCTATATCCATCTTAATTTTTTTGTTCCTTCTCTTGATCCTGAAGAAGTGTCTCATTCAATCTCCATGATTTTCCTCCACTCTGCTCATTAGCCCATAGTAATTGCATTGTGACAGGAACATGATCAGAAATTGACATAGTTTCTATGTTTACTTTAACCAAAGTCGATATCAGTAAGTCGATGGTCCAACAGTATGTAATCCAGTCACTAGTACATCTTGTGTGCATAAGAGTAAAACATGTAATCTCTATCCTTCACGTGCTTAATTCTCCATTTTTTTTCCTCTTCCTCTTTGTGGTTAACCTAGTAGGATACTGGGGGAGTGTAACTGGACGGAGGCGTGCAGGCTCAGAGCTTCACCCTAACGTTGAATCAAGGGTGGGACTAGAACCACAAATGATTCATAGGCAAACTATTGGCCTAAAAAAGGAGGGAGGATGAGAGGGGGGAGGGGTGGAAGGGGTGGAGGGATGGGAGGGTGGTTTGGGAGGGGAAAATGGGAGAGTGGGGGATGGGTATGGGAAGGTAGTGGGCAGCCTAAGATTCTGCGGCAGCCTTAGATTGTGTGGGATAGTTGGGGGTACACTAGCTTGGAGAAATTTTAGAGAACGAAGTGGAAGATATGATGGAGAGAGAGAGAGAGGAGGAGGATGACAAGGGATGAGAGGAGGTGAAAAAAAGAGAAAAACAGAAGAGATTCACTTCATGACTTATAATGTGAAAGGTTTAAATAGCCCCGGGAAGAAATGTAGGATTCTTAAAGAACTTCAACATAGATTTTCCTCAGTGGTGTTTCTACAAGAAACTTATTTGGTACAAGAAACAAATGTGAAGTTAAAATCTAGACATTATCCAGAGTTGTACTATGCAGATTCCCCAGTCAAACAAGCAAAGGGAGTGGCAATAGGATTTGTGAAAAATATAAGGTTTAAGTTTGGAAAAGAGATTGGTAGATCCGGAAGGGAGATTCCTGTTTTTGAAAGGAAAATTACAGGAAATAGAATGTACATTAGCAAATATATATTACCCGAATAAGAAAGGAGGTATTCCTAAAAAATATTTAGGGAAATTAATGGATTTCAAAAAAGGTGGTTTGATTGTGGCAGGAGACTTATTTATTTATTTATTTATCGAGTTTATAAAGGGTTTGCTCAGCGCTGTACAATAGAGGGGGGACAATACATGAAACAGAACAGTAACATCAAACAGTACACAAGGGGTAAGAGGGCCCTACTCTTTCGAGCTTACAATCTAGGAGGGAGGGGGTAGAGGCACAGGAGGAAACGGCTGTGGGGGATGGAGTGGTAGGAGGAGGGAAGGGCAGCGGCTGTTAGGTGAGGGTGGGGTAAACTTCCCTGAAGAGATGGGTTTTCAGGGAGCGCCTGAAGGTGAGGAGGGAAGGTGACAGTCTGATGGATTGGGGTAGTGAGTTCCAGAGGATGGGGGAGGACCTGGAGAAGTCTTGCAGTCGTGCGTGGGAGGAGGAGACCAGGGAGCAAGATAGAAGGAGGTCCTGTGAAGAGCGAAGGGTACGGGTAGGGTGGTACCTGGGAATCAGGTCGGTGAGGTAGTTAGGGGCAGTGTTGTGAATGGCCTTATAGGTCAGGGTGAGCAATTTGAATTTAATGCGTTGGGCAATGGGGAGCCAGTGGAGGGAGAGGCAGAGGGGGGTGGCAGAGGTGGAGCGGCTGGTGAGGTGGATGAGTCTGGCCGCTGAGTTCAGGATGGTCTGAAGCGGGGAGAGCCTGCACTGGGGTAGGCCGGTGAGGAGGGAGTTGCAGTAGTCAAGGCGTGAGATAATCAGGGAGTGTACGAGTAGTTTAGTGGTGTCTGGGGTAAGGAAGGAGCGTATCTTGGCGATGTTCCGGAGGTGGAGCCTGCATGTGTTTGTAAGTGATTTGATATGAGGTTGAAAGGAAAGGTTTGAGTCCAGAATGACGCCAAGGACCTTGGCTTGCTGGGCGGGATTGATGGTGGTGTTGTTGGTAGTGATGGAAAGGATGGGGGGGGGGGCGCGGGCTGGGGGGAAGACGAGAAGCTCGGTTTTGGAGAGGTTGAGCTTGAGGAAATGGAGCGACATCCAGTCAGAGATGTCGTTTAGGAGGTGAGTGATGCGGGCGGGGAATGTGGGGGTGAGGTGAGGGGTGGATAGGTAGATTTGAGTATCATCAGCGTAGAGGTGGTAATTGAAGCCGTGGGAGTGTATGAGTTTGCCAAGGGAGGAGGTGTAGAATGAGAAGAGAAGGGGTCCAAGGACAGAGCCCTGGGGGAACCCAACAGAGAGGGGGAGGGAAGAGGAGGTGGCATCGTTGTAGGAAACGCTGAAGGAGCATTGGGATAGATATTACGAGAACCAAGAGAGAGCGGTGTCTCTGATGCCAAGGGAGAGTAGTTTATTAAGGAGGAAGGGGTGGTCAACTGTGTCAAAGGCCGCGGAGAGGTCTAGGAGGAGGAGGACAGAGTAGTCGCTTTTGGCTTTGGCGGTTAGTAGATCGTTGGTGATTTTGAGGAGGGCAGTTTCGGTGGAGTGTAGGGGACGGAAGCCGGACTGTAGTGGGTCAAGCAGGTTGCTGTCAGTTAGGTGGGCGCTTAGGCGATCGAAGACCAAGCGCTCAAGGAGCTTGGAAGTGAGTGGCAGCAGAGAAATTGGTCTGAGGTTGTTGAGGTCAGTGGGGTCCAGGGAGAGCTTTTTGAGTATGGGGGTGATGTGCGCATGTTTTAGGGGGGAGGGGAAGACGCCAGTAGAGAGGGAGAGATTGAAGATGTGGGTAAGGGAGCGGATGAGGGAAGAGGGGGGTGACCGGAGGAGTTGAGAGGGGATAGGGTCCAGGGGGCAGGTAGTGAGGCGGGCTTCTGAGAAGACTCTGGTGACTTCCTCAGTGGTAGTAGGGCCGAAGGAGTGCAGTGATGGGGGGGTTACGGTAGGCAGGGCCTTGGGTGTGGTGGGGGGCAGTGCCGTTGCGAGGTCAGAGGAGGGGAGAGATGAGGGGGTGATGGAAGGGGGGAGGCTAGATGGGGAGGTAGATTGCAAGTTGACTATGTCCTTGCGGATTGCGTCAATCTTGTTGTGCAGATGAGTGGCAATCTCGTGGGCGGTAAGTGAGGTACTGAGTGGAGGAGGGGGGGGAGAGAGCAGGGAGTTGAAGGTGGAGAAGAGTCGGCGAGGGCAGGTGGAGAGGGTGTTAATCAGGTTAACGAAGTAGGCCTGCTTGGCGGCGTGGAGGGAGATGGTGTAGGTGAGGAAGGCAGATTTGTAGAGGGAGAATGCATGAGGGGACCTGGTTTTGCGCCATAGTCTCTCCAGCGCACGACTGCGACGTTTGAGGCATTTAGTATGGTTGTTCTGCCATGGTTGGAGCGGTCTGGGTTTGATGTTGCGTGTGGTTAGGGGTGCCAGAGAGTCTAGGGTAGCTGTTAGTGAGTCGTTGTACGCGGTGGTGGCTAGGTCAGGACATGACAGTGGAAGGATGCTGTCGTGTAAGCGGTCGGCAGCCGAGTGGAGGGGGGCCGGGTGCAGGTTGCGGAGGTTGCGGCTGGTGATGGTTTGGCGCACTGGGGGGGGGGAGTTAGGGGAAGGGGAGATGGAGAACATGAGGAGGTGGTGGTCGGAGAGAGGGAAGGGGGTGTTAGTGAAGTGGTTAAGGGTACAGAGGTGGGAGAAGACGAGGTCCAGGGTGTTCCCATTGATGTGGGTGGAGGATTGAGTGTATTGTGTGAGCGCGAAGGAGGAGGTTAGGTGGAGGAGTTGGGAGGTAGCTGGGGTGTTGACATTGATGGGGATGTTGAAGTCCCCGAGGATGATGGTCGGTAGCTCAGAGGAGAGGAAGAAGGGAAGCCAGGCGGCGAAGTCATCCAGGAAGCGGGCTATGGATCCGGGGGGCCTGTAGATCACTGCGATCCTTAGGGGGGTGGGTGAGAAGAGCCGGATGCAGTGAGCCTCGAAGGAGGAGAAGGTTAGGGAGGGGGGGTTAGGGAGGACCTGGAAGGTGCTCAGCGGTGATAGGAGCAGGCCGGCACCACCACCTTTGTGACCGCTCAGTCTTGGTGAATGGGACCAGACGAGACCTCCATGGGAGAGTGCCGCAGGGGAGGTAGTGTCAGTGGCCTGTACCCAGGTTTCGGTGATGGCTAGGAGGTTGAGGGAGCGGGAGATGAAGAGGTCATGGATGGCAGTTAGTTTGTTGCAAACTGAACGGGAGTTCAGAAGTGCAACCGAGAGAGGGGGGATGGATGCGGGGAGGAGGTGCACAGGTATGAGGTTGAGGGGGTTGCGGTGGCTGGCGGGGGCAGGGGGGTCCCTGGAGGGGGGGTTCCTGGAGGGGGGGAGAGGTGGTGAGGGACCAGGGTTTGGGGAGATGTCCCCAGCGGATAGGAGAAGGAGAAGGGTGAGGAGGGTGGCATGGGAATGGGAGGTGTAGGAGCATGTGGGTCTGGTAGTGGTGGCACGTGGGTCGACCGGGGAGTGGAGTACCAGGAGGAGGTGGTGAGTGCCGTAGTGAGGAGAGGGCAGAAGTGAAGGGGCAATGTAGAGCTGTTTTGGGGGGGTGGGCGGGTAGAGGGAGGCGATTTTTGGGATGGAGGAGAGGAAAACGAGGAGGAGAAGTGCAGGTGGCATGCTGGGGTGAGTGCAGTGCTGTTCGGGTCAGGGGAGGTGAAGGCATACGGGTCAGGGCGAGGTGATGTGGAGAGTCTGTATCACCATGGAGGAGTCCACTAGAGTCCTTCTGTAGCTGCAATCTGTGGGTGCAGTATGCTGGCGTCTGAGGGGTCTTCAGTGGGTCCGGTGGATCGGCGAGTGGAGGGGTCGTAGGGTGCGATGTCTGGGGGTGTTGGTAGGCACGACGTCTGGTGATGCTGGCGGCTCGGTGACTGGAGATTCGCTGGGTGGTCCGGGAGATTTGCTGGGAGACGTCTTGATTCGCTGGGTGGTCCGGGTGTTGGGTGTCCAGAGGTGGTAGCTGGGTGCCCGGTAGCTGGGTGCTGGGTGTCCAGGGGTGGTAGCTGGGTGCCCGGTAGCTGGGTGTCCAGGGGTGGTAGCTGGGTGCCCGGTAGCTGGGTGTCCAGGGGTGGTAGCTGGGTGTCCGGTAGCTGGGTGCCCGGTAGCTGGGTGTCCAGGGGTGGTAGCTGGGTGCCCGGTACCTGGGTGCAGGGTGTCCAGGGGTGGGCCCGGAACCGATGTATGGGTTGGGCAGCGGAGCAGCGATCAGTGGGCCTGAGCTGGTTCCTGGTGGTCAGGGATGGACACAGGGCTAGTGGTGAGGGCCCTGCGGAGGCTGGCAGGTCTGTGGGGATCGGTGGTGGCAGCTTACCCGTTCTGGTGGTGCTGCCGTGCAGGTATCCTGGGGTGGTCCTGGGCTGCTGTCAGCTTGGTGGTCCTTGCTTGCTGTTCCTGGTGGTCCAGGGTAGTCAACGAGGACCCAGGGCTGATGGGGAGGGCCCTGGGCAGGCAGGCAGGTCGGTGGTACCCGGTGGGCGGATGTCCGGCGATGCGGTCCGGTCGCGGCAAAAATTGAGGCCTCGGCTTCAGGTGCGCGGGTAGGCCGCGATTCCCGGAGCTCCGGGAAAAGGTCCAGAAGCCTTCCCTGGTGGTCGGGCTGGGCCGGGAGTGTCTTAGGGGCCCCGCTGGGGTCCGCTGCGGGCCGGATGGCAGCGGATTGGGGCTAGGAGCGCAGGAGCTCCTAACGCATGTCTGCTCCTGCATGCAATGGCTCCATGGTTCCTCTGTAGGCACAGTGGAGGAATCACAGTGACACAAGGACAAGGCTTGTCAGTTTTCTCCAGGCTTTGTAATTCTGGATCAGGGCCTGAAACTTGAAGACTTCAAAGCGTCTTGGGTAGGATGGAGCCTTCAATCTTATGTCCAGATCTTTCTGGACACCTGCAAGGTGTGTGGGTACACAGGTATCCAGATTCTTCCAGGTCTGACCATTTTGAGACAGAGCCCTGTCAGGAGAGAGCTGTGTGCTCCAGCCAGGAGGGACATGTGTTCCTGCCAGGACACTGCACCAATGTTGGGGAGATGCCTTGCCCACAGGGCGAGTGTGCGAGTCTAGGAGACTGAGAATTCTGTGGTGACGAACGAGTCCAGGGGACTGAAGGGAGCCCATAAATCTCAGGATAATTGTGAGAACCCAGCGTGTCTGAAGAACCCCATATTGAGAGGCCAAGGAGTGGGCCTGTGACTTCAATCTATGTATGGATCCACAGATGGATGTGACCTCTCCTGTGCATAGAGATGGTAGTAGGTGTCTGAAAAATCTGAAAAAAATGTTATATCAAGATCAACTTGGTGTCAGTCCAGTCGGAGCAGAGGATCCCAGCGGCTGTTTCTTCTTCCATCCAGCTGAGTGTATGCCAGCAGTCCAGAGGCTGTTCACTGAACCTTTCCCCCTCCTGGAGTCTTGGTTTGGAGCCCCAGCACAGACGTATATGCTTTCCTGCAGCGCTCTGCTTATGCTCTTGATTGTGAATAGAACTGTTGGAGTTTTACAAAGGCTTTTTAACTTTTTATGTCCCTTTCACATGGAAGGACTGAAAAACAGACAGGCGGACCCGATCAGACCCTCCAATGTCCTCTATTGGCAGCCGGATGTAAATGATCACCCTGTCCATTTACATCCACCTGCATCCAATCCAATATGCTAAAAACAGACGGATGGGAGATACATTCCCCTTCTGTCTAGCAGTCTGTTTACATCCGACTGCCCATAGAGGAGAGAGGGCTGTTTTTCAGCCGGACCGGATCGGTCCATCCATAGACTTCTATGGACTGGCAGTTGTCAGTGGACAATAGTCAGCTGACACCCACCAGAATCCAATCTGATCCTGTACAGCAAAAACAGACGGATGGGGATCCATTCCCCATCCGTCCAGTGGATCGGATCAGATGGCGATGGGGTGGAACGGACAGGTGGTCCATTTCCATCCGACCATCCCATTGAAATCAGCGGGCAGTGTCTGTGTCCACTCTGCAGCTGCAGAGCTGACAGAGACCTATCATCTGCCTGTTCAGCGGGGATCAGCAAACAGATACCCCTCTGAGCAGTCCATGGGAAAGGAGCTTTATACAGCGCTATGGGCTTGCGTGGTCTCTCCTCTCCCCAAAGCACCAAAAGAAGCTATATATTTGACATCTTTTTGCTCTCTGCTGCTGTTTAATTTTATTTTTATGAATGAACAGGAGCCTCTGTCTCCTGTTCATTCACCTGCAGTGTAGCTGAGGCTTATAGAGAAAGGAATTGAAGAAAAAAAGGTGAGATGGCAGGGTTTTTTTAGACCCCTGATATTTCACCCAAGCCTCTTCCCCCAACAAAGTTCTAAAAAATTTATTATTATATTATTATATAAAAATAATTTTCAAAAATTAAGGGCTCATTCACACGGGTTCTCTGGCCTATACAGTGTGAATGAGTGGTTTGATGGCGCCACCTGTTACTCTATGAGGATGCAGCGGCCGTAGAAACACAGCTGCAGGTCCTAATTTGATAAGTGTGCAGGTGCACGTAAGTGGGTGTGGGTAAATGGCCCCAAATACACACTGTCTGGGTTTTGGGATAATACACCTGCCTCCACCCACCTGCCAAATTAGGACCTGCAGCTGTATTCATACAGCTGCTGTGTCCCCATAGCATAACATAGGCTTACCTGTACACAGAAATAGTAAAAAAAAAACAAAAAAAACACTGATTCACACTGTACAGGCCACAGCACTTATGTGAATGACCCCCCATTTATAAACCGAACTTTGTTAACTCAGTACAGTTTAAGTTATGTTAGGTTTGTGTCAGCTAATAATGATTTTAGTGTATTTTCAGTGAAAATATTGTTTTATTATTTTTTTTTTGGGGGGGGGCTGTCAAGTAGGCTGTGTGGGGCCACATGATTTCTAAAGGCAGTCCTGTATATTTATATATATATATTTCTAAAGATGTTATTGACATGAAATTTTCTCCACATGTTGGTAGCAACCCATGCAATCCATACATACAAAGAAGCCAAAACAAATAAGTTTAGAAATTAAGCTATATAAGTAATAAAATGGAATGATACGGCAAAAAGTATTGAAAATGCTAACTGAAATGTATTTAATATTTGGTACAAAATTCTTTGTTGGTAATGACAACTTCAAGATGCCTCCTGTGTGGAGAAACTAGTCGAATGCATTGCTCAGGTGTGATTTTGGCCCATTCTTCCACACAAACAGTCTTTAAATTTTGAAGGTTCAATTTTCCTCTTCTATGAACTCTGATCTATAGTTCTTTCCATGTATTTTCTATTGGATTCAAGTCAGGTGATTGACTGGGCATTCTAGCAGCTTTATTTTCTTTCTTTGAAACCAATTGAGAGTTTCCTTGGTTTTGTGTTTGGGATCTTTGTCCACCTTCGTTTCATCTTCATCATCATGGTAGATGGCAGCAGATTCTTAATCAAGAATGTTTTGGTACATTTTTCCATTCATCCTTCCTTCAATGATATGAAGTTTGCCAGTACTGTATGCTGAAAAACAGCCCCACACCATGATGACCCCACCTCCAAACTTCACTGTTGGTATGGTGTTTTTTGGGGTGATGTGCAGTGCCTTTTGACCTCCAAACATGGTGTGTATTATGGCATCCAAAGAGTTCAGTTTTGGTCTCATCTGACCAGATTATATTCTCCCAGTATTTTAAAGGCTTGTCTAAATGTTGTGCAGCAAACTTTAAATGAGCTTCAACATGCCTTTTCTTCAGCAACGGAGTCTTGCGTGGTGAGTGTGCATATAGGCCATGGTGGTTGAGTGCATTACTTATTGTTTTCTTTGAAACAATTGTACCTGCTAATTCCAGGTCTTTCTGAAGCTCTCCACAAGTGGGCCTGGCGCTTGGACAACTCTTCAGTGAATTCTTTTCACTCCTCTGTCAAAAATCTTGTGAGGAGCACCTGTCTATGGCCAGTTTATGGTAAAATGATGTTTCTTGCACTTCCAGATTATGGCCCCAACAGTGCTCAATGGAACATTCAGAAGTTTAGAAATCCTACAGTAACCAATGCCATCAGTATGTTTTGCAACAATAAGGTTGCAAAGGTCTTGAGCTCTTTGGTTTTACCAATCATGAGATGTTTGCTGTGTGACACCTTGGTAATGAGACACCTTTTTATAGACCATCAGTTGAGATTTTTACTGCATAAAATTAAGTAATGTCCAATCAAAGTGCAGATGAATATGAAGATACTAAAATATCCCAAAGAAACTGTACACTATACTCAAATATTAAATGCTAAATAATAATAATAAATAGTTTGATATAGGTGCAGGAAAATATTCCAGATAGGTGACTCTAATAATCCCAGTATAGCAGGTAATCTGGTGACGTGCGGAGAATAGTAAAATTACACACTCACCAGAAGCGCATTTTACATGCGCATTATATATAAAACAGCCAGAGATCCCCTCTGTAATGGAATAGGATGCAGCCTGGTATGGATAACCTCCTCTATGGATCTGGGTGGTAGGATGTCAATCAGAGGTTCCCTTAAAGATAAGCTGCGGTGGGGTCTGGTATGTATCTCTCTCCTCTGGGCTCTGGGATGGTCACCAGGGATCCTGGGGGATTAGATGCTCGATACAGAGCATAGAATAATGGTGCCCATAGTGTAGTAATTCTCATAAAAAGATTTATTAAATTGGTATGAATCCGAAATGGAGGATACCTTTTATTTGTGTGTTAATTTTTCATTTTGGATTCATATCAATTTAATAAATCTTTTTAATGAGAATTACTACACTATGGGCACCATTATTCTTTGCTCTGTAATAATTACCTAGTCTGCATTCAGTGGCACCTTTCTTCTTGTTTTTCTTTGCACATTTATTATTGTGGCACTTTTTGAACTTCTATGTATGCAGTGAACATGTTTCTCACGTGAGTGGGCACTTTTTAACTATTTATGTATTTGATTGGAAATGCTGTACTGTGATTGTTTTTAATGTTTTGCACATTATGTTCCACCATATGAGACTCATTTGAGATAATGTGGATTTCTATTGCTGAGAAATTCTGGCAGATTGATTTACTCCTATTTTAGGGCACTCCTTATTAACTGAGAGTCATTTAACTTTGGTAAGCAGTAAGATTTGCTTGGTTGGTATACCGATGATCCACAAATATTGGACTTTATTTTTTACACACTGAATGTATATTATACATTTTTTTTATGTATACTGGATACAGATTCACTTTTTTTATTTGCATTAATTGTTCAGTAGTGCTGCACATTTTTTTTTCAATTTTGTTTGGTATTGCGTATTTATAATATCTGTGCTAGCTTCTTTCTTCTTCTCATTTACCTAAGAACAGATTTTCTATATAATTTATTAATTTCAGTGCAATGCAATTTCATCCTCCAGGGAATTTTCTCCATTAATATCAGCTTCAGTAAGCAACATTTAAAGGCTATGTGCACCCTATCCACCTCAATATCAGCATGTTTCTTCATTTCCAAAAATGTGCTTGAAAAGGAGATCACCTTGCAGTTTACACTTTCAAAAAAAGGGATAATTTGTGGGATGTTTGTAATATCCTGCCATCTTTAATTGATATGTTTTACGACAAAAAGTAAAGGAAACTTTTTTTTAAGTCTTTTTTCCTTTATTTAGTAAAAGATAAAAAAAACACAGTGGTTATTAAATATTACCAACTGTAAGTTCTATCTGTCTCAAAACATTCTAAAAAAAAGTAATTATGGTACTTGTCAATCAAACTTCACAGCACTAAAAATTGAAAAATGGCTTAGAAAGAAAGGGAGTGTAACATACTAGTGCTAAGGTGGATAGCATAATTGCCATGCCTGTAGGCCATTTGTGGCATTCCCAAAGTCTGGCAAAAAAACTCCAATGTTATTAGCATTCCCTGATCCTGTTAGTTGCTATCATGTGTTGGGCTCTCACTCCCAGCATCACTGGAGCAAGTGCTCTGCCCCAATCAAAGGCCATGCATGTGCCTTCTCATCCCTTGTAGTCCTTGTCACGATCCTTTGAAATGCATAACGGTACTAGAAAAGGATGCCCATTGTTGCCATTGTTGTTTGTTATATCCCTGGAACCATTGTTGGCTATGGTAAGAAAGAATATAGATATTAGGGGAATTAAGGTGGGAGAATGACACTGCAAAATCTACTGGCATTATTAAAGAGATATGGGGAGCTGTCTAATTTGAAAATAAATCTATTACAATCTGAAATTTTGAACATCAATATATCAAAAGTAGAAGCACAGTACCTACAAAAAGATTTCCCTTTTATATGGAGAGAGAGAGAATTAAGTTATTTAGGAATAAAAATAACTCCTTCAATGAAACATTTATATCAAGCTAATTATATCCTATTAATAAACAAAGTCAAGGATGAGTTGAGAAGACTTTCAATAAGAGGGGTCTCGTGGATAGGTCGTATTAACCTGGTTAAGGCACGGATAGTGCCAAAAATCCTGTATAAATGTCAGATGCTCCCCATACAGTTGCAAGAAAAAGTATGTGAACCCCTTGGGATTACGTGGAGTTTTGCATGAATTGGGCATAAAATGTGCTCTGAACGTCATTTAAGTCACAACAATAGAAGAACACAGTCTGCTGAACATAATACTACACAAACATTAGATGTTGCCATGGTTTAATTGCACATAACATGTAAACAGTCACAGTGCAGGGAGGAAAAAGTATGTGAGGCCCTAGCTTAATGACTTCTCCCAGAGCTAATTGGAGCCAGGAGTGAGCCAACCTTGACTCCAATCAGTGTGATGATATTGGATGTGCTGCTGACAGCTGTCCTGCCCTTAAAAAACACACATCTGTTTTGGGTTTACTGGTTTCAAGAAGCACTGTCTGATGTGAACCATGCCTCGCAGAAAAGAGCTCTCAGAAGACCTACGATCAAGAATTGTTGACTTGCATGAAGCTGGAAAGGGTTACAAAAGTATCTCCAAAAGCCTTGATGTTCATGCGTCCATAGTAAGACAGACTGTCTACAAAAGAAGAACGTTTAGCACTGTTGCTACTCTCCCTAGGCGTGGTTGTCCTGTAAAAATGACTGCAAGAGCACAGCGCAGAATGCTGCATGAGGTAAAGAAGAATCCCAGAGTGTCAGCTAAAGACCTACAGAAATCTCTGGCACATGCTAACATTTTTGTTGACACATCTACAATAAGGAAAACATTAAACAAGAATGGAGTACATGGGAGGACACCACGGAGGAAGCCATTGCTGTCCAAAAAGAATATTGCAGCATGTTTGAAGTTTGCAAAAGAGCACCTGGATGTTCCACAGCACTACTGGCAAAATATACTGTGGACGGATGAAACCAAGATTGAGTTGTTTGGGAAGAACACACAACACTATGTGTGGAGAAAAAAAGGCACAGCACACCAACATCAAAATCTCATCCCCACTGTAAAACATGGCGGAGGGAGCATCATGATTTGGGGCTGCTTTGCTGCCTCAGGGCCTGAACGTATTGTTGTCATTGATGGGAAAATGAATTCCAGAGTTTATCAAGACATTTTGCAGGAAAACGTACGACCAACTGAAGCTCCGCAGAGGATGGGTGATGCAACAGGACAATGACCCAAAGCATACAAGTAATTCAACAAAACAATGGCTGCAACAGCACAGAATACGCCTTCTGGAGTGGCCCAGTCAGAGTCCTGACCTCAACCCGATTGAAATGCTGTGGCATGACCTTAAGAGAGCGATTCACACCAGACATCCCAAGAATATTGCTACACTGAAACAGTTTTGTGAACAGGAGTGGTCCAAAATGACTCCAGATCGTTGTGCAGGTCTGATCTGCAACTACAGGAAACGTTTGGTTGAGGTTATTGCTGCCAAAGGAGGGTCAACCAGTTATTAAGTCCAAAGGTTCACATACTTTTTCCTCCCTGCACTGTGAATGTTTACATGTTATGTGCAATTAAACCATGGCAACATCTACTGTTTGTGTAGTATTATGTTCAGCAGACTGTGTTCTTCTATTGTTGTGACTTAGATGACGTGCAGAGCACATTTTATGCCCAATTCATGCAAAACGCCACGTAATCCCAAGGGGTTCACATACTTTTTCTTGCAACTGTATATTTACCAGGATCCTTTTTTAAGATAATAAGAAAAATGATAGTGAGGTTCATATGGGCTAACAAGAAACCTAGAATTCGAAGTGAGATCCTATGTAACAACAAAGAGAAAGGGGGACTGAACTTGCCAAATATGAGGAAGTACTATACGTCAGTATTATTATCAAGGGTGGTGGATTGGATTTATAATTCGGAAGGGAAAGATGGGTTAAAATTAAAAATACACTAAGTAATGTACAGTTGGAGAGGATTATTTGGATTCCACAAAAATATCAAGTGTTGGATGAAGAGAGTAGTACACTGACAAGGGAGGTGTTAAGAGTGTGGGATGGGGTGCACGAATCTATGGGTTGGGAATATAACTCATTATTGATACCCCTGGTGGATACTGAATTTTTTCCACCAGCAAATGATCACATTTCAGGGAAATGGTTTAGAAATAAAAATGCATGATTAGGGGATATAGTTGATAAGGGAAAGTTATGTAAACTTCAGGAACTAAAGAGTAAAAAAGATTTATTTTATACACTGGATGAATTTTGATATTATCATTTGGGTAATTTTGTTTCAGGACTTCCCCAACCATTGAGGATGTTGGAGGATATGCTTCAATTTGAAAAAATGTTGAGCTATGGCTCCGCCTATAAACATATAATCTCTAGAATATATAAGATTCTTATTGAATGGGTGGGAACAGATCCTCCGCTATTCTTAGAAAGGTGGGAAAGAGAGCTGGGTACAAAAATGAATGAGCAACAAAAGAATAAAATGTATAAGCTGATGCATGGAGTGGTAAATATAAACACAGTAGAAATTAATTATTTGTTTTGCTAGGTGGTATTGTACACCGAGTGTTGCACATAAACAGAGAGAATAAATATTTTCACTATGTTGGAGGGGTTGTGGGGAAAGAGGGACTATGACTCACATTTGGTGGGATTGTATAAAAATTCAGGGGTTTTGGAAAGAGATAATACGATATACAGCGGGGAAAAAAAGTATTTAGTCAGCCACCAATTGTGCAAGTTCTCCCACTTAAAAAGATGAGAGAGGCCTGTAATTGGCATCATAGGTAGACCTCAACTATGAGAGACAAAATGAGAAACAAAATCCAGACAATCACATTGACTGATTTGGAAAGAATTTATTTGCAAATTATAGTGGAAAATAGGTATTTGGTCAATATCAAAACTTCATCTCAATACTTTGTTATATATCCTTTGTTGGCAATGGCAGAGGTCAAACGTTTCCTGTAAGTCTTCACAAGGTTGGCACACACTGTTGCTGGTATGTTGACCCATTCCTCCATGCAGATCTCCTCTAGAGCAGTGATGTTTTGGGGCTGTCGCTTGGCAACACGGACTTTCAACTCCCTCCAAAGGTTTTCTATGGGGTTGAGATCTGGAGACTGGCTAGGCCACTCCAGGACCTTGAAATGCTTCTTACGAAGGCACTCCTTCGTTGCCCGGGCGGTATGTTTGGGATCATTGTCATGTTGGAAGACCCAGCCATGTTTCATCTTCAATGCCCTTGCTGATGGAAGGAGGTTTGCGCTCAAAATCTCACGATACATGGCCCCATTCATTCATTGTGATTGTCTGGATTTTTTTTCTCATTTTGTCTCTCATAGTTGAGGTCTACCTATGATGCCAATTACAGGCCTCTCTCATCTTTTTAAGTGGGAGAACTTGCACAATTGGTGGCTGACTAATACTTTTTTGCCCCACTGTATATAGGAGATTGTGGGGATAACTATCCAAAAGGACCCGTAAGTTTGTTTGTTCTATGGGACCGAGTTGTCAATAAAACAGTATAAAAATAGTACCATAATATACCATTTAAATAGCTCTGCAAAAGGATTAATCCCTAAATTTTGGCGGGTTTCATATCCCCCAACAATGAGAGATTGGATGAGGAGGATTGAATATATATGCACGATGGAGGAGTTATACCACATAGAGGAAGATAAAATGGAAAAGTTTAGAAAAGAATGGAATAGGTGGTATGTTTTGAAATCATCAGAAAAATATCTCAGGATAATGGGTACTAAGTAGGTTGATTTAGAGATTTAAACTGAACAACTGTGGAGTGGCAATCATGTAGACTGACTATAGGTTTTTAGTAGAAAGGGTTAGAAAGGGATAGGGAGAATATAGATGGATAGGGGGAGTTATGGGGATAAGGGGGAGGGGTTGAGAAGGGGTGGGGATATAGGAAAAGGAAAGGTAATGTTGTTTATGTTTGATAATGTATGTATTGTTTTAATTTGTATTGAAAGAAAATTTAATAAACAATATTAATAACAGAAAAAAATAAATATTCCTTAAGACTGGCCAGTATATTTAACCTAATGGTCCCTTTGGCTGCATAAAAACACATTTTGCTTGGAGTTTATTTGAAGTGGTGAAACATTGACAGTGGAGACTGAAAGTGTTTTTTTGGACAATACATTCTTCACTGACATTGTGTTTATTGGATATATTGTTTACAGTATTTGGATATACTTTTCATATCATGATTTGCAATGTTATGCACTTCTTTTGGCTGGGTTATCAGGCACAGTATTTATGTATATATGCACTGTTAGGGACATGTGCCTAAATTAGTACTTAGAGTTATAAAAAGTATTATTGTTAGCGTAGCAGTTTGTACATTGAGTGCCGTAAAAAAACACTTTTAAAGTATATGTAAGTGTTACATGTAAAACGGGTGTATTTTAAAACTAATAAGCATTTTTAATAAAAGCAGGAAAATCTTCCTTTTTCCTTCAATTCCCTGCCCTTTCAGAGGTCACTGGAACATATGAAATGTTGTTGTCTTAATTATACAGGACACAGGATCTGTATTCATAGACCATAGGTTATATACAGGTTACTTTCAGGTGATTGCACACAAGCTTTGCTAGGGCCACCCCTAAGGACATGCTCATAAAAGCCCACCCACTCAGTGATACTCCAGTTTTTTACCAGTCTCTTTAGGAGATAGACCTCTTCTTCTTTGGAGAAGTTTTTTTAATCTCTTTTTACATTCCTCTTTGTCTTCAGAGTATTCAATTACTAACTTCCTTTTGCCCTGGACTCTCTATCTTGGTGTCTACCTTGGGAACCATACCAAAACCCCTCTTTGTGTGGTGCCAGCCTGTAATATTTGCTTCAGGCTCTGGATCCTATGATAGAATTCCACCTTGGCACGTTGTTGCAATTAGTGCAATTGGCCCAGCAACATGGAACATGGAATAAGGTTTCTCTGTACTTAAGCAATACTTACTTTATTCCTAACTCCAGTGGTAGGTAGAAGCCTCCTCCTCAATTCTCAGCTCCCAGAATGGGGACGGGCTCTTGACATTGTCATGTTAACAGGTGGTCCTGAATTGTGTCTGATCACATTTGTGAGGCGGGCATGAACTCTGAAGAGGAGCTGCTTTGTGGTAACAGTCATCCAGCAGTGGGGGGAATCCTGCAGGAGTGAGGAGGAATGTGAGAAATAATGTAAGTTACATAGTTAGTCTGGCGGAAAAACACAAAAGTCCATCCAGTTCAACCATTAAAAAAAAAAAAAGTTATAATCCTACACCCAGAGTTGAGCCAGAGGAAGGCAAAAAACCCCGCAAAGCAGGATCCAATTTGCTCCTGCAGGGGAAAAACTTCTTTCCTGATCCCCCGAGAGGCAATCGGATATTCCCTGGATCAACTTTACCTATAAATGTTAGTATCCAGTTATATTCTGCGTATCTAGGAAAGAATCAAGGCCTTTTTTAAAGCAATCCACTGAGCTGGCCAGAACCAACTTTTCAGGGAGTCTATTCCACATTTTCACAGCTCTCATTGTGAAGAAACCTTTCCGTGTTTGGAGATTAAATTTCTTTTTCACCAGATGTAAAGAGTGCCCCCTTGTCCTTTGTGATAACCTCAGGGTGAGTAACTCTACTCAGAGTTCACTACATGAACCACTGATGTATTTATACATGTTGATCATATCCCCCCTTAATCTCCTCTTCTCAAGAGAGAATACATTCAGTTCCT
This sequence comes from Staurois parvus, assembly GCF_062004578.1. Lineage (NCBI taxonomy): Eukaryota > Metazoa > Chordata > Amphibia > Anura > Ranidae > Staurois > Staurois parvus. The sequence continues at coordinate 954,677 of NW_028318302.1, forward strand.
CTAATCTTTCCTCATAGCTGAGCTCCTCCATGCCTCTTATCAGTTTGGTTGCCCTTCTCTGTACTTTCTCCAGTTCCACAATGTTCTTTTTGTGAATTGATGCCCAAAACCAAACTGCATATTCCAGATGGGGTGTTACTAATGATTTGTACAGGGGTAATATGATATCTCTCTCTCTGGAGTCTACACCTCTTTTAATACAAGAGAGGATTTTGCTCACTTTAGAAACCAGAGCTTGGCATTGCATGCCATTATTAAGCTTGTGATCTACCAGAACTCCCAGATCCTTATCCACCATTGATTCCCCCAGTTGTACTCCCACTAGTATGTATGATGCATGCATATTCTTAGCCCCCAAGTGAATAACCTTACATTTATCAACATTAAACCTCATTTGCCACATAGCTGCCCAATTAAACAGTGCATTGAGGTCAGTTTGTAAGTTGAAGACATCCTGTAAGGACGATATTCCACTGAAAAGCTTGGTGTCATCTGCAAAGACTGAAATAGGATTTTTAATCTCAGACCCTATATAGTTTATAAGTATATTAAAAAGTAAGGTTCCCAACACTGAACCTTGGGGTGCACCACTGATGACCCCAGACCATTCAGAGTATGAATCATTAACCACTACTTTCTGAATACGATCTTTTAGCCAGTTTTCTATACATTTACATACAGATTTTTTCCAAGCCCATAGACTTTACCTTACACATTAGCTGTGTGTGGGGAACTGTGTCAAACGCTTTTGCAAATTGCAAGTATACCACGTCCACCGCCACTCCTCTGTCCAAGGTTTTGCTCACCTCCTCATAAAAAGAAATCAGATTTGTTTGACAACTTCTGTCTTTCATGAATCTATGCTGTCTATTGCTTAAAATATTTTTTTCCAGCAAGAACTCATCTATATGGTCTTTTATTAAACTCTCCAGTATCTTCCCAACTATAGAAGTTAAACTAAGAGGTCTATAATTACTTGGTAAAGATTTTGACCCCCTTTTAAATATTGGCACCACATTGGCCTTACGCCAATCCAGTGGTACTATACCAGTCATTAAAGAGTCCCTAAAAATTAGAAACAAGGGCTTTGAAATGACAGAGCTCAATTCTTTAAGGACCTATGGGTGTATGCCATCCGGTCCATTCACCTTTACTCTGTCTAAATATTTTTGGATCATATCAATTGTGAGCCAATGTGGATCATCTGGAGCTGTGTAAATACCATGCATATTATGGACAAGAGCTCCCCCATACTCATTTGTATACACAGAGCTGAAGAAGGTATTAAATAAATTTGCCTTCTCTTTGTCCCCAGTCACCCACTCTAGATTATTTTGTAAAGGGCCTACATGCTCGGTCCAGACCTTTTTACTATTAATATATTTGAAGACTTTTTTGGGTTGGTCCTGCTATCTGTTGTTTGTTTTCAATTTGTGCAGCCTTTATTTCCTTTTTGCATATTCTGTTATATTTTTTGGCGGTATAGATACTGGAATTCTTATTTTTATTTTTATTTTTTTTTATACTAGTAATGGTGGCAATCAGCAGCTTATAGTGGGATCGGTGTTAATAAAAAGCACTGACACTGTACTAATGGCACTGGGCATGAAGGGTGATCAATGGCTTAGATCATTGATCTAATGGCACTGGGCATGAACCATTTCCCTAATGGCACTGGGCATGAAGGGTGATCAATGGCTCAGTAGCTGACAGAGGAGAGATCTGTATTGTTTACTTACAGGTCTCTCCCCTGTCGGAGATACTCGGTGATCACTGTGTGCTGGCGAGCAATCACCAGCCATGACCTGGTGATAGCCAGCTGGGGCCGCAAAGGGAACTGCCAAATCATGTATATATATATATATATATATATATATATGTGTGTGATTTTGTGCACCCGTGCTGCCCTGTAGCAGTATTTCTGGTTAACTTCGTATTGTATTGCTATTAGATGTGTTGATTAGGCATCTGGAAGAGTGAATGTTGGTCATCTGAGTGGTAGATTTGTTATTGGTATTATTTATACAAATGTTACAATCTTATTTTATAGAGTGTGCCCCCAGCTTTGAGAGACAATTTCCTTCCACTTCATGGTCTGGACATCACTTCTGGTGTCCAAGAAATGACGTCATTTCTGGGGTAGCAATAAGGGATGCAAGGGTTATTTATGGGCTCCACATTTGCTGACTCCCTGCCTACTGAGGAAGCCTGAACTTAGGGTGGAAGGAGCTGAGCCCAAGACATTATTTCTGATGACCATCTGGGAGAGTGGGGTGGTGAGCCATATAGACAGATATGCTTTATAAACTGGCTTTTGTCTTATATCTTTTAAGTGTTTTTAATCTGGGCGCTAAAAAATAGAGAGCGCCATGGTTACACTTTTTCTGTTTTTCATAATATAATATAACTGGAGGAGTGTATATTGTGTTGAACAATATGGTAGTGTGACCAGAGCACCCCTACCGAAGAAAAGGAGGTTACTAAAGGATCCAAGCAGAGTAATATGGGTTCAAAAATTACAGACAATATTTTATTTGATCACATAGATCACATAGGTGGCCCCTTTTTTCGTTCTATTTTTGTGAGTGTATATTGTGGCAGTGCTGGGAGAGGATCCATATGTGGAGCATATAATGACCTATTGATTAGGTCAGAAAGTGAGGAGAGCAGGTTTTTTTACCTAATGGTGGTGGCACATTTGGCACTGAAGAGGAGAGAAAAGTTTACTTAACCACTTCCCGACCGGCCATTGTATATAAACGGCTGGACGGTGGCACTGCAGGGTTGGGTGGCCATTTATAAATGGCCTCCCCGCACCCTGCTTGTGCGCGCTCCCCGGGAGCGCGCAGCACTGCGATCCGGTGCCCGCTGTGTCCTTCGGACACAGTGAAACACCGATCGTTGGACGGGACCTCTGTACGAGGTCCCGATCATGTGATCACTGATTGGCCAATCAGTGATCACATGCAAAGTAGTAAGCAATGATGTCACTTCTGACATCATTGCTTACTACATGTGAATGATCACAGAGGTCACATGGTACAAGGCTATTCACAACAGCCTTGTGCCATGTGACAAGCTGTTACCAATCACAGCTCACTCAGTAGTTCTCAATGGCTGCAAGAATGCAGACAGAGAGAAAGAGAAATTATTGCTTTTACATCCTATATGGGTGTAAAAGCAATCAGTGTAAAAAAAGAAAAAAAATCTTCATCACCCCCCAAAAGTAGTACAGTGTCACCATGGTGATACTGTACTGCTAGTGTGACAGTATGTAAAAAAAATAAAATAAAATAAATAATAATATAAAAAAAATAAAAATGTAAAAAAAATGTTTAAAAATTATAATTTTTGGTTATAAACTATTTTGGCTTATTTATTTTTTTACTAGAAAGATAATGGAATAAATTTTGGCCAAGATTTATGATGAAATATTATTTATTTGCAAAATGTTATACGAAAAACACTTATTTTCAAAATGTTTGGACATTTTCATTTACATAGCAAAAAAAATTAAAATCCCAGCGGTGAATAAATACCAACAAAATAAAGTTTTATCAGTCTCAAAAAAATGATAAAAAAATTCATATGGGTACAGTGTTGCATGACCGTGCAATAGTCATTCAAAGTGTGATAGCGCTGAAAGCTGAAAAGTGCCCTGGTCAGGAAGGGGGTAAAAGTGTCCGGACTGGAAGTGGTTAAGTTGATACATATTGCACAATGGTGTTATGAGAGACTTTCTTAAGTGACTCTATTATTCCTTTTGAGTTTTCTCTTTTTTCATATACAAGTTTTTATGTTTTTTGCGGTACACTATTGGTATATATTTTGGTTACAGGTGTGGTGAAATCACTAACAGTGTTTTAGCAGCAACAATTTAGAGCACTATTATATGATTTTGATTTGTGTTGCGTTGATTGAATAAGGTTTAGATTCCATAAGACATGCCTACTCAGTTTTGCATTTTAACCAAGTGGTTTAAAAAGGAGAAAATACATTTGAATGGCTGGATGGTCAGAAGCCAATGAAATTCAGAAAGGTGATTATTTTATTTCTGTAGAAGCTCTAATGCTTTACTTATTAGTTTGTCAAAAAAGATCTGATAATCACTCTTCCTTACCAACAAACAATGAAAGGAATTTATCGGGGAAATTTTTCGGAAAATGAAGACATTAAAGCGTTACTAAACCCACAAGAGTAAAACCAGTCTGTATATGCAGTACAACATGCTTGATATACTCACTAAGGAACCTAAGGGGTTAATCATCTGCATTGTGTAAAAATGCTGTTTGATCCTGACACAGATCTGTCATCGGCCGTGTCCGAGGTACACGGCCGGTGACAGATTGCGCTGCAGAGCGGCCACGCGGGTAGGCAACCTGCACTTGCCTGAAAGGACGCCATATGGCGTCCACCCGGAGGGACAAGCTGCTCGCCCGGCCGCCTTTGTGCTATTGGCCGGGCGGGAACTGGTTAAAGTATTTTTCACTATTTTTTTCCCCATACTTTCATCAGAGCAGTTCAGTGTCACCGTAGTACCACTGTACTACACTACACATGAATGACAGTCATTCATAACAGTTTTGTTGACAATGTGGTAAGCAGTTCAGTACCAAGTGCCACAATCCCCTGTGTCCGGTAGACCGCAGCCCGCTCCTAAACCTGTGCAGGCTGGATCACGTACATATCCAGCCTACACATGCCGCCCGCAGTAAAAGTACTGTGGGCAGTCAGCAAGTAAATTGACAATGCTATATAAGTACCATAGATTAATAAATATATACACACATATTGGTACATACTGTAAGAATGACAATAGGTAATTCACCTGCAGAAATAAAGCAGGGTACACAATTGTACGTTTTGGAATTAGATTGACTGGTGATACCAGGATACAACCTCTCACTGCTGCGTAGCAGTGAAATCAGTAACAGATACAAGTTCTGCTAACCTAAAAGCAAGCAGAGTGTAAGTAATACAAATGAAAAACATTCAATGTTAAATTGAAAAAAAAAATTATATATTGTGAGAACGTGCTTCAAATAATAGAGCTTTATAGGGGCTTTCCTTGCTCAATTTTATTAAAAGAAAGTTCAGAGTTCCAGAACATGAGGTTTTTCAGCATTTTACTCTTTCAAAGAAATAAACATTCAGCCTTCTGGCTTATACATACAGTACACAACTGCCTTTCTGGCATTCCACTTCAGGCTCTCGTCTGTCTCCTGTAGTGTTTTCTTTCCAGCACTGTCCCAATTGATAGCAGCCCTTTGCTGCTCTGGCTTCCACCTCTCTCTAGGTGGAGCCCTCCTGGATCCTGGGCAAAGACCTCCTGTCTGCCGGGGTGGAGCCCAGAACCATGGTCAGGTTATTACTTAACCACTTGCCTACCGGGCACTTATACCCCCTTCCTGCCCAGGCCAATTTTCAGCTTTCAGTGCTGTCGCACTTTAAATGACAATTGCACGGTCATGGAACACTGTACCCATATGACATTTTTATAATTTTTTAAGACAGATAGAGCTTTCTTTTGGTGGTATTTAACCACTTGCCCTCTTGAGGATTTACCCCCCTTAATGACCAGGCCTCTTTTTGCTATTCGGCGCTGCACTAATTCAACTGATAATTGCGCGGTCATGCAATGCTGCACCCAAACAAAATTTACGTACTTTTTTTCACACAAATAGAGCTTTCTTTCGGTGGTATTTGATCACCTGTGCGCTTTTTATTTTTTACGCTATAAACAAAAACAGACTGAAACTTTTGAATAAAAACAATATTTTTTACAAAAAATATATAGTAAACTCAAAGTTGGTTATAAATTTAGGCTAAAATGTATTCTGCTACATGTTTTTGGTAAAAAAAATCCCAATAAGTATATATTGATTGCTTTGTGTGAATGTTATAGCGTCTACAAACTACGGTATAGATACTGCAATTTACGCCATTTTTTTGCTATACAGTGCTGCGCTAGTTTAATGGACAATTGCGCGGTCATGCAATATGGTACATAAATTAAATTTATGTCCTTTTTTCACACAAATAGAGCTTTCTTTCGGTGGTATTTGATCACCTGTGCACTTTTTATTTTTGGCGCTATAAACAAAAACATTTTTGAAGAAATTTTTTTTTTTTTAAAAAAAACAATATTTTCTCATTTCGGTCATAAAAAATATCCAAAAAAACAAAAATTTCATCATAAATTTAGGCCAAAATGTATTCTGCTACATGTTTTTGGTTAAAAAACCCCCAGTAATTGTACATTTATTGCTTTGTGTGAAAATTATAGCGTCTACAAACTAAGGTATAGATAATGGAATTTACACAGCATTTACTTTCTGACTGCCCATCACATTTCATGAGGTGCTAAAATGCCAGGATAGTACAAACACCCTCAAATGGCCCCTTTTCGTAAAGTAGACACCCTAAGCTATCTGCTGAAAGGCATATTGTGTCCATGGAAGATTTATTTTTTTTCCACAAGTTTCTGGAAAATGCCAAAAACATTTTTTTTTCCCACAAAGTTGTCATTTAAATGATTTATTTCTTGCACAAGCCATAGGTATATGTGGAATTACACCCCAAAATACATTCTGCTACTTCTACTGAGTATGGGGATACCACACGTGTGAGACTTTTTGGGAGCCTAGCCACATACAGGAGCCTGAAATCCAATGACCACTTTGAAAGCCTGAAGGTGCGTAACTTCCTCATTTCACTTCCTCAATACCTATCACAGTTTCGAAGGCCCAAACATGCCAGAATAGCACCAAACCCCCCCCAAATGACCCTTTTCTAGAAAGTAGACACCCCGAGGAATTTAAAAAGAGGCATGTTGAGTATTTTGCAGATCTCATTTTTTCTCACAAGGTTTTGAAATCTAAAAAAAAATTATAAAAAAATGTTTTTGTTTTTTTTTCTTCATTTTCCAAAAACTTGTGGCAACAAATGAGATCTGCAAAATACTTAGCATGCTTCTTATCAAATTCCTTGGGGTGTCTACTTTCCAAAAAGGGGTCATTTGGGGGGGGTTAGGTGCTACCCTGGCATTTCAGGGCCTCTGAAACTGTGATAGGTAGTCAGGAATAATGAGGAAATAAAGCCCTTTAAAAGCCTGAAGATGCTTATTGGATTTTGGGGTCCTGTACTTGGCTAGAATTACTGCCATTGATCTGACGTTTGTGGCGATACCTCACATGCATGGTGCAACTGCTGTTTCCATACTGGCACAGGGTCAAAGCTCATGAACGCAGGTGCGCATGCGTGGGGGGCAAGGGTACTTTTTTTTTTTTTAAGTTATTTTGATTTTTTAAATTATTTTTACACTGTCCTTTTAATTTTATTTTTTTTTTATCACTTTTAATGCTATCACAGGGATTGCAAATATCCCCTATAACTACAATGGGCATTGTCATATATTCTTTTTTGAGAAATCTGGGGTCTGTCAGGCTCTAGATATCTTCTCTGCCCTTACATTATCTAATCAAATCAAAATCGGTGTGATCAAATGCTTTCCCAATTTACAAATGGTGCTGTTTTTAAATTGCGAAGCTGAAGTGATGAAATGCTCGTAGCTTCCAAATTCTTAGGCTATAGAGATGATTGGCACCATTCCGGTCTCCAATCAGCTCTATGGTCAGCTGGCAGAAACACTGGCTGCATTCTCAGGTTCCCCCTATGGCTCGGGACTGCCCGAGAAGGCCGTGGAAGGCAGCGGGGGAGGGGGTAATATCTCCCGCTGCTTGTAAAAGCAATCCTGCAGTTAATTAGCCACTTAGATTGCTTTTGCATGAAAGCTGATTGCCAGCTGAAAAAAAATGATACCAGGATGATGCCTGCAGCTGTAGGCATTATCCTGGTATAACCACTCAAAGTCCAGTGATGTACCAGTATGTCTCTGGTCCTTGTTGGGTATATATGCTACGTTCTTTTGGTTTTTTTTTATGCAGCCTGTGGACTGAATAAAAAAAAGAGAAGAAATCTCTGCCAAAAAAAAGTGTGTGGATTGCCCACCATTAAAATATACCGCCCTGCATCCACGCACTTCTAATGGTGGACACACATTAGGTCACACTTTGCCACAAGCGCCAGTTCCAAGATTGTAAAATGTCTAAATAGTGGCATGCTTGAATAAAAATTGTCCACGTATAAGTGGTACCCCATATGGAAAAAGGATGGCACCAAGTCCCAAACTATCTTGCCACTGCTCCCCATGTAGTCTGAGCATCCGGGGGGCTCCTCGTAAAACCGAAATGTATACGTATAGCCTGTTGCCCTCTCACAGGTCTTCTACATCTTGACCCCATATCTGGCACGCTTGCTGGGGAGAAATTGTTTGAATGCCAGGTGGCCAGAAAAATTAATTAGGGACTCATCAACGCAGATTTTTTGCTGGGGAGATCTGCAAATGTTTGGTTAAGGTGATTTGCGAGGTGCTGAATTTTGTGTAGCCTGTCAAATTCAGGGTTACCCTGAGAATGACAGAGTGCATTGTCATTGAAATGCATAAAACACATTATACTCACATATCTATGTTTGGCCATGGCAGCAGAGAACACGGTATATGATGAATCGGGTCTACGGACCAATACAACTGGAATTCATTTCTTTTAGCAATGCCCATGTTGAGTGTTAGGCCCCCCAAAAAAGTAAATTCGGAAACCGTAATGGGTTTCCATGTGAATGGTCTGGCAAGGTTTGAATTTTGGTTGGCGGCGATAAATTGTTGTGCATATAAACTGCTTTGATCCACAATCAACGCATACAGATATTCTGTGAAAAACAGCTCCAAAAATCAAGGGGAGTAGTTAAATTTTCTATTTCCACCTGAATTCCCGGTTGGGCAGTGAACGGGGGAAGTACAAGTGCTGCAAAATTTGTGGACTGCCAATCGGGATTTGCAAGCACATCCGGAAGGATATTAGGGGCTCTACGGGCCTGTGTGCACATTCTTTGTGGCTGCGGGACAATACTTGTGCTTGCCACCACTCCAGCTTGTACTGCACTTATGAGACTCGCCACGTCACCAAGTCATACTGCAGTGCTGGTATTATTATTATTATACAGAATTTATATAGCGCCAACAGTTTGCTCAGCGCTACAATATAACTGGAGACAATACAGAACAATACAGTTCAATACAAGAGGGTTAGGAGGGCCTGATCCTGGGAGCTTACAATCTAAAAGGCTGCATATGAGAGTCATCAAAATTGACTGGCAAGTGCTAACAGAGATCAGGCCTGATTCTGCGAACACTGCGGTTTTGTGTGTAATATATCAAGTGACAGGGATTTACTGACACTGCACTTGATGGGGGAGAAGGGGGGGGTAAGCGTAGGGGCTAAACGCAGGTGCTGGCAGGTGTAAGGACTGATCCCGTTAACGCTGCGTTTTTGAGGACGCTATATTAATGCGAACACTGGTATAATGCTGATCTGATCAAAGATATTGATCCGTTCAGACACTATACTAGCAATGGAGATATATTGTGTATGAGTGTGTTGCTGGTAATCAAGGGGTTAAATGTGATGACTGGTGTACTGACGGGCAATCTGAAGCTATCTGGGAGGGGCGTGAAAACCACGGGAGCACAAATCACATATATATATATATATATATGTGATTTTGCGCACCTGTGCCGCCCTGTAGCAGTATTTCTGCTATAGGGCGGTCAGGAAGAGGTTACAGAAGTGGTTTGTGTTACATCGCTGTGTTACTTTAACTGACAATTGCGCAGTCATGCAACACTGCACCCAAATTAAATTTATGTCCTTTTTTTCCCACGAATTGAGCTTTCTTTCGGTGGTATTTGATTGCCTGTGCGTTTTTTATTTTTTGCGCTATAAAAAAAAAGGCTGACAATTTTGAGAAAAAAAAACAATATTTTGGACTTTTTGCTATAAAACATGTCCAGTAAAAAAAATTAAAAATCTAATTTTGTCATAAATTTTGGCCAAAATGTATTCTGCAACATGTCTTTGCTAAAAAAAAATCCCAATACATGTAAATTAATTGGTTTACGTGAAAGTTATAGCATTTACAAATGGCAGGAAAGATAATGGGATTTTTTTTTATAATAATAATTGCGGCAATCAGCAACCTATGGCGGTGATCAGCGATTTATGACAGTGATTAGCGACTTATGGCGGGACTGCGGGACTGCGGAGGACATTTTGACACTGGGGGGGAACTGACTTGGGGTCACTGACATCCCCAGTGACACCAATACAGTGATCAGTGAAAAAAAAAACACTGACACTGTACTAATGGCACTGGGGAGGAAGGGGTTAACTTTTTTATTGAATGAAAGGGTTAACTGTGTGAGGGGAGTGTTTTACTAGTGGGCGGGGGGTGTGTACTTCACGGTAACACACTGTCCCGGAAAGCTAATCTCTGCTCTCCGTGACAGTGTGTTAGGAGCTGACAGGGAGCAGAGGTGCAGTGTAAACACTGCAGCTGTGCTCTCTGTCAGTGAGTGCCGCTAATCGCCGGGAATCCGGTGATGGACACCCGCTGCCACGATCGGCGGCGCAGGTAGGGCGGCTGCACGCCTCGAGCACACCCCCTACCTGTTTTGCTATACGCCGTTTTTTTTACGTGCTCTAGCACAGCGGTGCCGCCCTGCCGCAGTATATACACTGCGGCAGGGATGCAAGTGGTTAACTGGCCTGCACAGAGTCCTGACTGTGACGATTGTGCGCAATAGAGACATGGACACTTGTACGCGACAGCCATCTGGTTAAGGTCTCAACCATGTTGTTTTTCATTTACAATCATCTCTCCTTTCCTCCCTCCTCTAGAAAATGGAATTTGTAGCTGTAAGATGTAACAACTACAAAAGAGCCTCTAATCTTAAATAAAACACAAATAGAGGCAAGCGCCAGAGCTGTAAACCGCTAGTTAGTCTTGTCCAGGATGTCTGTTTTTCAGGAACTATGAAAACCACTTTCCTCTGATCGTAAAACAATAACTCAGTTGGCCATCACACATGACCTGTTAGGCCATTAGGGCTCTAGGAATGCAGAGCATGCCATAAAACGTCCATTCCACATGTCACAATTTCACATTCAGTTCATAGCATCCAACAGGGACTGGGCACATTAATATTAGGTAAATATTTGAATAGGGCATTTCATGTCGAGCCAAACAAGGTCATACATGACTATGTTAGCACATAGAAGAGAGAAGAAAGCAGTCTCTTCCCTCCTGGGTGACAAGGGTACTCTTTGTTTGGTGTCCCTGGGTTTGAAATATAATTCTGAATATTGATGTGCCAATTGCTAGAATTCCACCTGCACATATTGGAGGTTATTAACATTAGTATGAAATTGTAAGGCGACTTGGTCAAAAACTTGGTGACCTCCTAGAACCCATCCCCAAACTGGATGATTGGTCATTTGTTCTCAGGCAACACCCCTTTAATCTCATAGAAAAGGACTGACAGGCCTGGTGAAGGAGAGCTCTCATTTAACATCAATCAAGAAACATCTAAAGGACTTGAGAGCCAAGGCAACCTTTTTGCTCAGACAATTGGACTCTGCTAAAACAGGACTTTGCAAGTATTCTGCCTTCGTAACTCCTTTCTTTTATTTCTCTGTTTCATTATTATTATATATATCTTTGTAACATATTTTTCTGTAAATATTTTAATTGCACCATTCTGACCTTTTTTTGTAGTAATAAACCTTTTTTGAAAAGTGTTAAAACTGTCTCTAAAGCTTTTAATGCAAACTAAAGAATCTCTGTCTCTTGAAGAGTGCTACTGTATACAATAATCCTCTGAATATCCCTGTCTGTGGTGACAGTGTGTGTTGTAGACGTTTATGCTAATATCATAGTGTTATTGCTAGGATTTGTGAGTTTCCTCCTTCTCTGTAAAAAGGTGGTGGTGGCAGTGTGAAGGGTTAATTGCGTAATTAAAGTAACCCAGTAACAATCACTCTCAGGCTGCTGGCACATAGATTGTGGTCCCGCGAGCTGGAAAATCTTTGTGCAGGGTGTAGCTGAGAGTGGCATTGTTACGCAAGATACAGAGCGGTGTGAGATTGGCTGGTCCTTTGTCATGAGTTGGTGAGAAGGGCAGGAGTCGGGCACCGCGTTTCGTCACACTGACCTCAACCCAAAAGCACACCTTTTGGATGAATTAGAGTGGAGGCTGCAAGCCAGGCCCTCTCATCTGACATCAGTGCCTGACCTCACAAATGCGCTTCTGGAAGAATGGTCAAATATTCCCATAGACAAACTCCTAAACTTTGTGGATAGCGTTCCCAGAAGAGTTGAAGCTGTTATAGCTGCAAAGTGTAGACCAACTCAATATTGAACCCTACGGACTAAGACAGGGATAAGTTCATGTGCATGTAAATATATATATATATATATATATATATATATATATATATATATATATATATACTGTGTATACACACACACTTTGAAAACACATCAGACCTCAATGGGGAAAAATACCATGCTGGATATCTATACTGATATGGACTGGGTAATGTGTTAGGAACATAAGGATGCCCAATCATTTGATGGAAATGAAAACTGTCAACCTACAGAGGACTGAATTTAAAGACAACCGAAAATCAAAGTGAAAAAATGATGCAGCAGGCTAGTCTATTTTGCAGAAATTTCATTGCAGCAACTCAAAATGGTACTCAGTAGTTTGTATGGCCCCCACGTGCTTGTATGCATACCAGACAATGTTGAGGCATGCTCCTAATGAGACGACAGATGGTGTCCTGGGGTATTTCCTCCCAGATCTGGATTAGGGCATCACTGAGCTCCTGGACAGTCTGAGGTGCAACCTGGCAGCGTCGGATGGACTGAAACATGATATCCCAGAGGTGTTCTATTGGATTTAGGTTAGACAAGCGTGGGGGTCATTCAGACCATCACTGACCCACCACTAAAATGGTCACGATTTTACAGGCAGCATAACATGCTCCATGGCTTCTCCAGACCCTTTCACATCTGTCACATGTGCTCAGGGTGAACCTGCTCTCATCTGTGAAAAGCACAAGGGCACCAGTGGAGGACCTGCCAATTCTGGTTTACAATGTCAAATGCCAGTCGAACTCTATGGTGCCAAGCAGTGAGCACAGGGCCCACTAGAGGAAGTTTGGCCCTCAGCCCACCCTTATAAAGTCTATTTCTGATTTGTTTGGTTAGAGACATTCACAGCAGTGGCCTGCTTGAGGTTATTTTGTAGGGCTCTGGCAGTGCTCATGCTACTCCTCCTTGCACAAAGGAGCAGATACCAGTCCTGCTGATGGGTTAAGGACCTTCTATGGCCCTGTCCAGCTCTTCTAAATTAACTGCCTGTCTCCTGGAATCTCCTCCATGTTCTTGAGACTGTGCTGGGAGACACAGCACACCTTCTGGCAATGGCACATATTGATGTGCTGTCCTGGAGAAGTTGGACTGCCTGTGCAACCTCTGTAGGGTCCAGGTATCGCCTCATACTAGTAGTGACTCTGACCCTAGCCAAATGCAAAACTAGTGAAAAACAGTCAGGGAATAGGGAACAAATTGTCAGTGGCCTCTACAGGGAATATCCAATTGCCTCTCGGGGTATCAGCAGGAGCAAATTGGATCGTACTTTGCTGAGCTTTTTTTTGCCTTCCTGTGGATCAACTGTGGGTATAGAATTACAACTTTTTTTTTTCTTTCTATGGTTGAACTGGATGGAATTTTGTCATTTTTTTTAGCCAGACTAACTATGTAACTGTGTAACTATGTAACTTGTAAAACCATTCCTGTTTTGTGGGTCATCTCACTGTTGCCCATCTAGTGCATTTCTAATTTCATTAACACCAAAGCAGCTGAAACTGATTAACAACCCTCTCTGCTACTTACACCAGGAGTTTAATTGACTTGATGCTATACTCTGATTAAAAAGTGCTCCTTTAATTTTTTTGAGTAGTGTATCATTCTTTACTCAATACAAAAATAAATCAACATTACATAGAACAACACTAATAAAACTGTATGTAGTTTCTTAACTAGTAAAAATATAAATAAAATCCAGTATTTCCAATAAAGTGATTCTAAAGGCTCAAGGTTTTTCATCTTCATGTATTCTATGCATGAAGGTAAAAAAAAAACTTCTGTGCGCAGCAGCTCCCTGCCCCCCAACCCTTACCTGAGCCCCCTCCGATGCAGCAATGTTCTTGACAGCCTCTGCGGTCTGGGGACTCTTCCTCATCATTGGCTGAGACAGCGACGGGAGCCCATTGGGGAATCTTTGGCCAGGACCCGGTGATCAACAGCTGTAGCCGCCAATGGTGGTGTGCGTGCGCCTACTACCCAGAAATGCAAGATCATGTATATATACACATGATTTTGCAAAGCCCTGCTGCCCTGTAGCAGTAGTTCTGCAATAGGGCAGTGGGGAACCGGTTAATTTGCAAGGATTTCCTCTCATCTTTTTTGGGTATGGGACAGGACGCTGTGCAATGAGACCCAGATAGCGAAAACAAAAATCTCACAGGGGATTATGACCCCCCCCCCTTTTTTCTGCATTAAAGTAGAACGTTTTTCTTTAATTCTGAAGAGAATGCATTAAAGTAAAAAATCTTTTGAGTTGAGGGCCACTTTAAGTACCGTATTTTCCGGCGTATAAGACGACTTTTCAACCCATGAAAATCTTCTGAAAAGTCGGGGGTCTTCTTATACGCCGGTATACGGCGAGCCGGTGTCAGGGCGGCACTTTTTCGAGGGGCGGCGCCGCCCCCCCTCCTCCTCCAACGGACACTAAGTACAGGGGTGGCCAGAGGAGCTGCTGTACCTTACCTGGCTCCGGTCCCGGTCCCACGACGATCCGGTCCAGGTAACGCGGCTGGACCTTCTTTCAGTTCGGCCGCTCGATGGTCACGCTGCCGCTCGGCTCCGCCTCCTCACCGGTGATTGGGCACCAGCACTGGAACGGCACACTGGCGACCAATCACCGGCGAGGAGGCGGAGCCGAGCGGCCCCGCGAAAATCAAGCGGCCAAACTGAAGGAAGGAGCAGCCGCTCCTCTCCCCCACTGACACTAACGATGGGGCACTATTCCTCCCCCACTGACACTAACGATGGGGCACTATTCCTCCCCCACTGACACCAACGATGAGGCACTGTTCCTCCCCCACTGACACCAACAATAGGGCAATATTCCTCCTCCCCACTGACACCAACGATGGGGCACTATTCTCCCCACTGATACCAACGATGGGGCACTATTCCTCCTCCCCACTGACACCAACGATGGGGCACTATTCTCCCCACTGATACCAACGATGGGGCACTATTCCTCCTTCCCACTGACACCAATGATGGGGCACTATTCTCCCCACTGATACCAATGATGGGGCGCTATTCCTTCCACTGATACCAATGATGGGGCGCTATTCCTCCCACTGACACCAATGATGGGGCGCAATTCCTCCCACTGACACCAATGATGGGACGCAATTCCTGCCACTGACACCAATGATGGGGCGCTATTCCTCCCACTGACACCAATGATGGGGCGCTATTCCTCCCACTGACACCAATGATGGGGCGCTATTCCTCCCACTGACACCAATGATGGAGCACTATTCCTCGCACTGACACTAATGATGGGACACTATTCCTCCCACTGACACCAATGATGGGGCACGATTCTTCCCACAGTGGGAGGAATAGTGTCCCATCATTGGTATCAGTGGGAGGAATAGTGCCCCATCATTGGTATCAGTGGGAGGAGTAGTGCCTCATCATTGGTATCAGTGGGAGGAATCGTGCCCCATCATTGGTGTCAGTGGGAGGAATAGCACCCCATCATTGGAATACCATACTGAAATAGCATACCATATTGAAATCAAATCTGATCTTTTTTCATTTTTATTTGGTGTGCGTTGGAAGAGGGGTAGTCTTATACGGCGAGTATAGCTCAAACCCTATATTTTAACAGGAAAAGTAGGGGGTCGTCTTATACGCCCAGTCGTCATACGCCGGAAAATACGGTAATCAATCTACATCAAATATGTTTGCTTCTTGTATCACTGACATAGATTAGCCTTTCTATGCAGATTTTCAAATAGAAGTCTGGAAACCTGATCTGTTAGCAGCATTTGAGTGAGGATTTGAAACTGCAATGCCCTGCATATCATATGTTACATGTTTTACTTCATGTTACTACATCATGCAGTAATGCACAATAGGCGCTGTGGTACATTCGAGTGTCAACCATTTTGAATGGCATCCCAACACATGGGTTTCTGCATGTTGTAATGCCCTGCACTAAAAAAAGGTTACTGTCTGATTTTAGTGGTTGCTGTGGTTCATAGACAGCCTGTGTAAAATTAACAGGCTGCCCCAATGCAATGCATCATAACATGAAAAATGATGCACATTAAAATGTATGCAGTAAAGCAATACAACACACAGGACAGGTGTGAAGGGGGTCATACTGTTAGAAGTAGGTGCATATATGTAATCTTTCTCGCTGTGTGTAAACCTTAGGTCTGTCCTATACCGATTGGCCAGCAGTTTAAAGTAAAATATTTAACTCATGAAAATCATCTTACAAGCCCTAATGCTGAGTTTAACTAATTTCTGACTTTGGGCATGCTACACATTCCCCAAAAAACGTCATTGTTGTACAAAGGGATTGTGTAGTGTACCAGCTTCTTCTCTGAGTATATTGTAACGCTGGTAGTACAATATGCTCTAGTTGTCATTAAACAGTCTGTATCAAGGTTTATAAACAACACTGTTCAGACTGCCCCCTCTGGAAGGTTTTGTGCCCTTCATGACCGGTTGAACTCTGGAAGGTTTTGCGCCCTTCCTGGCATTTTTTGCCATTCAGTACTGTGCTACTTTAACTGGCAATTGAGCAGTCATGAAATACTGAAATTAAATTTTTATCATTGTTTTCCACACAAATAGAGCTTTCTTTTGGTGGTATTTGATCACCACTGGGTTTTTTTTATTTTTTGTGATATAAAACAAAAAAAACAGAACATTTTTAAAGAAAAAAACCAAAAACATTTTCTACTTTCTGTCATAAAATATATCCAATAAAATCAAATTTCATCATGAATTTAGGCCAAAATGTATTCTGCTACATGTCTTTGGTTAAAACAAATATCCCGGTAAATGTATTTGCTTTGTGTGAAAGTTATAGCATCTGCAAATTGTGGCATATATATTTGAAAATTGATCAGTCCTGATGTATTCATGGCCTGTCTCATTTCCTGAGACCCTAAAATGTCAGGACAGTACAAATTCCCCCCAAATTAACTCTTTTTGGAAAGTTGACAGTCTAAGGAATTTAGTAAGAGACATGGTGAGTTTTTTGAAGTTGTAATTTTTTTGTCACAATTTGTTTTAAACTGAAAAAATTAATACATTTTGTTCATGTTTTTTTTTTACATACTGTCATCAGTCCAGTACTGTACACTGACTAGTAAAGGTTGTTTAAAAAATGAAATTTATTAAGTTTTTACTTTTTAAATCATTTTTAAACTTTTTTTTTTAATTCTTTACTTTTTTTTTACATACTTTTAGGAGACTCATTCAGTGTCACCATTTTAACACTGTACTACTCTAAGGGAGTGATCAGGAATTTTTTTTTTTACACTTTGCTGTTACAATAAATATAATTGTAATAGCAAAGTTTTCAGCTGTCACAAATGGGTTAACCATTTATGACAGCTGTGATCACTAGTGATCTGTAATTGGCTACAGCTAATTACATGCTACAGAGGGCTGGGATTAGCTCAAGTACCATGTGATAGCTGTGGGTCAATTACAGCATAGTCAACACAGCTTTTATGAATGAATTCATTCATGGCAGCTTTGCTGACATTGTGCTCATGTGATCGCATAGCAATCACATGATCACCAGGTCACTGATAATATATATACAGTATTACCTTGGTGTCTTTAGCAACGACAAAGTTATTGCTGAATAAACAGGTATAGAGCAGCAAAGTAAATATTGCTTTGGTCCATAGGGGGTGAACAGGTGTGAGAGATGAAGTGGTTAAATTAAGGCTTTAATAATTAAATGTAGAGAGAATAGTTGTGGATCACAGAAAACAAGTTATTTAAACATTTACTTTGACAGATATACAGTAGAGTGACAACTGACAGCATCCAGAAATAACCCTTGATTATAATGTGATCAGGAACATTGATTAAGAATATTACTGAATAGTGATGCAATTTATCAGGTTACATTGTATTTCGTAAAGAAAATCTTAGGAAACAAGTATCTGAAAAATGCCTATTGCCACTCACAGAAGGAAAAGCAGCACAATAAGGCTATTATTTTAACTAAGGACAAAGTAATGTTAATCACATGCACAGTCAATACTAATCTGGTAAAATATGCAGGAATACTTCTGTTTGTTTTAGAATTTAAGCAGAAATCACAGTCACATAAAGGGTTTTCTTTTCATTTGATACAGAATAGATTATGAGATTTAGCAGCTTCAAAAGAGGATTTAAGCCATTAATGCTAATGCCCTATAAAGAAAAACAAAGAGCTGTAACAATTAACTTTGCAGAATTAATGTTTGAACCTTTTCACTTTTAAAACATATACACTGAATGAAAATAAATATTTTTACTGCTTTAAAACATTATATACACATAAGGTGTATATTTACAATCATGTTGTTTTTTTATTTATATTTCAGTTGTTTTCACAGCACAACTTAACAAGAGAGTCATAAAAAAAAAGGGATCATGACAGAGTTCCTAGAATTTTCTTGGCAGCACACCAAACTGCATCACAGACAAAAAAAAAAAAGGGGGGGGGGGTGAATTTCCAAATGCTGACTTTACACTTGACTTGCATTCTCCGTTTGTTAAATAGTTGCAAAGATAAAAGGTTTACTGTAATGCATTCTCTGCATTAAGGTAAACCTTTTACATGCAGCTCCCCTGCAGCCCCCCCCGGAAATATACCAGAGCCTGATCTTGGTACAGCACTGTTCACATCTGCAGCAACTCCTTTGCCCTCTAAGCTCTCATAGGTTTGGCTGAGAACAGTGGCAGTCATTGGCTCCGGCTACTGTCAGTTAAAAGCTGTGAGCAGAGAGTGGAGGAAGGGGCCGAGCTGGGCTGTGTGTTTGAATAGATACAAACAGCCTGCATGGGAGCGAGGCTGCATGTGTGACCACTGTAAGAAGCAGCTCCCTGTGGGGGCACTCAGCAGGGGGAGGAGTCAGGAGTGCCAGCAGGGGATCCGAGAAAAGGAGGATCTGGGCTGCTCTGTGCAAAACCATTCCACAAAGCCGGTAACTATGACATGTTTGCTAGTTTAATGTAAAAAAACCAAACACCTTAGATAGACTTACCGGGGACGGTTTTTCTAGGATCCTTTCAGGACAGCACCTGGAGAGAGCGCAGCTCCACCCATAATCACAGGAAACACCCCAATTAAAAGTCCACCATGCCCTAAGTTATAGCCGAGTAAGCTCTGACATGCTGGAAAACAGAAACAGAAACAAACACCATGCCAAACACCACAGAATTACAGACATAAAAGTCAAAAAGAAAATAAGGGGGGTTAGATGTTGCTGTCCTGGAAGGCTCCTAGAAATACCGTCAACAGTAAGTCTAACTAAGGTTTTCTCCCCTCGCCTTTCAGGACAGCACCTGGAGAAGATAACCAAGTAACTTACCCCTAGGGTTGGACCACCGCTTGCAGGACCTTCCTGACAAAAGACTGGTCTGCCGCAGCCAACAAGTCCACTCTATAATGGCGTATAAATGTGAAAAAGCTGAACCACATACAGTAGCTGCTTTGCAAATCTGTTTCCGAGATGCATCAGCCCTTTCAGCCCAAAAGGCTGCCACCGATCTTGTAGAGTGTGCTGCAACCCCTTCTGGAGGGACTTTGTCTAATGCCTCGTAGGCTTCTTTGATGGCCTGTCCTAGCCATCTGCCCAGAGTACTCTTGGAGGCTCCCTCCCCTTTGCAATTACCCATAAAGAGTATGAACAAGGAGTTTGACTTTCTAAACTCCTTCGACACTTCCAAAAATCTCAAAATACATCTTCTTACATCCAGCATATGGACCGCCTCTTCCCCTGGATTAGCTGGAGCTGTACAGAAGGTAGGCAATACTATTTCCTGCGTACGATGAAAGGATGAGAAGATCTTTGGAAGAAAACTGGGATCCATTCTAAGGACCACCCGGTCTGGAAAAATAACTAAAAAAGATACAGAAATGGACAGCGCTAGGATCTTACTTATCCTTCGAGCTGACGTAATGGCAATTAGGAAAATGGTTTTTAAAACTAAATTTCAAACCGAAGCTTCCTCTAGGGGCTCAAACTGTTTCTTTGTGAGGACCTGTAAAACTAAAGACACATCCCATTTGAGAAAAACTTTAACTGAAACTGGCCTGGTCCTGGCCAAAGCTTAAAAAAAATCAAATCATTAGCGTCTCCTGGGAACCCTTCTCTCTAGGAATGCAGATAAAGATGCTACTTGAGATTTAAAGGTACTTGCAGCTAGCCCCTCCTCCTTTCCTTCATGGAGGACTGACATGACTCCTTTCACCTGGAAACCCTTCTCCGAACACTATGAATTATACCTTTCCCATACGTCCAGATATATTGCTCTAGTTACTTCTTTCCTGCTTGAGAGTAAGGTAGCAATAAGCTTATCCAATAACCCCTTCCTCCTTAGGAGTTCTTCCTCCAGGTTGAAGTTGCTCCACTTCTGGATGCAGAACCGACCAATTAACTAGCAAATCTTTCCTGATCGGCAGCTTCCAGGGGGGTCTGGAGGATAGGTTCAGAAGCATCGAGAACCAAGGCCTTTTTGGCCAGTAGGGTGCCATTAGAATTACATTTGTTGTTTCCTGTTTGAACTTTTAAATTACTAAAAGAAAGAACTGAAATGGAGGGACCGCGTAGGACAAAGGGTCATTCCAGGGATAAACTAATGCATCCAGGCCCACTGCCTGGTCCTCCCTGTGAAGGGAAAAGAACACCGGTGCCTTTGTATTTAGGTGGCTTGCAAAAAGGTTGACCTGCGGAACACCCCAAGCTTCTGTGATCAGCTGGAATACTTCTTAATTCAATCCCCACTCAGACTCTACTACTTTTCTTCTGCTCAAAACATCCGCCTGCCAATTCTGTGAGCCCTTTAAGTGAATGGCCGAGAGGGAGGCCAAAATCTTTTCCGCCCAAGACGCCTCTAGTGCCAACTCCAGCAGTCCCCTGCTCCTTGTTCCCCCCTGCCTTGATATGTAAGCCATAGCTGTTGTATTGTCCGGGAGGGTCTGAATGTGGTGATCCTTCACCGACTGCTGAAAGGAAAGAAGACCCAGTTGGATGGCTTTCAACTCTCTCCAGTTTGAGGACTTCCTGGCCTCCGCCTTGGTCCATGAGCCCTGTGATGTCCGATCTCCAAAGTGGGCTTCCCAACTCCATGCACTTGCATCTGTCATTTGGTGTTCCGCCTTTGGAAATGACCATGGCAGACCCCTCCCTAAGTTGGTTGGATCTTGCCACCACCAAAGCGCCCTCTTCACCTTTGGAGTGATCTTTATAGACCTGTTCAGCAGATCTTGGTAGGTACACTTTCATAGGATGTCCCACTGGATGAGGCGGGAATGAAACCTGGTCCACTACTGCTAGGATGGAGGCAGTAATCAGTCCCAGAGACGAGATGGCCACTCAGACTGACACCAACAGGTTGCACTGAATCCGACTCAGGGCCGACTGAATTTTTTCTATTTTCTCCTCCGGAAGGAATATCCTCTGTTGCACCGACTCTATGGTATATTTCAAGAAACTTACACTCTGGGCTGAAATCAAGTAGGACTTCTCCAGCTTTAACAGCCATCCCAAGCTTCTCAGATGAGCCACCTGAGTCAGCTGAAGATTTAACAGCACCTGCGCCTTGGTTTCCACAAATACGAGTAGATCGTCCAAATATGGCACCACTGAAATCCCTCTTAACCTCAGAGGCTCTAGTGCTTCTGCCATGATTTTGGTGAACACACTTGGAGAAGATGACAGGCCAAAGGGTAATGCCTTGAACTGCAGGTGCTAGATGGACGTTCCCATATTGACCGCCAGTCGGAGGAATTTCTGAGAAAACTGTGCTATTGGAATATGCAGGTAAGCATCCCACAGGTCGATGGTCACCATAGCAGCTTCCTCACTGAACAAAATTGTATCCATGCGAAAATACTTGTACCGGATAGACTTATTCAGTATTTTCAGATTCAAAATTAAATGGAACTTGCGATGCCTTTTGGACTAGAACCCTTGACCTTCATGTTCCCTTGGCACCTGAATGATGACTTTCTGTTGCATCAGTTCCTTCAAAAAAGATGTCAGTGCTGAGGTAATCTCCTGATGCCAAGGACCTACCTGTCATTCTAATAGACTCCACTGATGCATCAGCAATATACTTTACAGCCTTTATAAGGACTGGGAACAACTCCAAAAGCTCTCTCCTGGAGGTCCCTGCCTCAGCATGATCCCTCAGCTGATCTAACCAGCACTCCAAATTTCTCGCTACCTCCGTGGAGGCCATTGCCGGCTTGAGGTTGGTCAGGGAAGAGTCCCATGCATTTTTAAGGAGAGAATCTGCCCACTTATCCATTGCATCCTTCAGGATGCCCATATCCTCAAAAGCCAAGTCAATGCTCCTCAAAACTGGCAAAAAAGGCTGCATCCAACCTTGGTTTCTTGTTCCATACAAGCGACTCGTCTTTCTCGAAGGGAAACCCTCTTCTTAGGGATTTGGAAAAGAAAGGGCCCCTTTCCGGATCCTTCCATTCCTTCCTTATCGAGTCTGATAATACTTGTCCTAGGCCTTGGTACATTTTGTCTTGAACTGACAGCTGGACTTTCTCCTCCTGAATTTCCAGTGTCATAAATATTGCTTTCAGCAAGTCGTCTACCTCCTCCAATGATAGTCTATATCTGGACGAACTTGAAACCTGCTCCTCACTCTTCTCTTCCTCCAAATTTCTGAGGGATAGAAGGACGCTCTCTCTGATCTTCTGCGGATTTGAACATGGATGATATATGTAAGCTTATGTGTAGTACAGGCACAAACGCCCCCTGAATTACCCTGAAAGCTACTTCAGTCAGGTGCCTATTAGTGAAATGTTCATCAACGTGATCAGTCAAATGAGATCTGATTATATTTAAAATCAGGTCTCAGCCTATCCATTGCTTGAACACAGCAGTACTGCCCTTGCCACTCAGGCTGCAATGCTGTACGTCATCCTGTACTTCCATCCATCCACCCTACACACCCATCAAGCCAAAATGAGGGAAATAGTGGACAAATATTTCCCAGATAACTGGGTCATCAGTATATATATGGGGATCACCATAAATCTAGGTGGAAGCATGGGAGCCATAAAAGGCTGCAAAGACTGCTCTAAACTACACCTGCCAAATATCAATTACCAGGCATGTCAATATGCAGCTATCAAAGAGCACCTGCTCCCACAGGTCCAGCAGTTCCTGAAGGAGGGTTTTCTGAGAGAGGAAATTGTCCTGGATAACATCCCCAAGCTGATGAACTGCCTGCATAAATGCAATGTCACCATCCAGAGGCTGAAGCTTCACACTGCAGATACTGCCTATGACCCAAACAACAAACGTCTTTGTCAGCTCAAAGCCCAGGTCTTGGCTGAGTCAAAGTACAACTCAAAAGTCTTGTTCCAACTTCTGTTGGACACAGCTTAGTTTGAATTCATCTTGAAGGAGATGTTTAAGCAGATGTCTGAGAAACAGGCAAATTGGTAGTACTATAAGAAGGAGGGTTCAGAACGTATGATGGAGCTGGCTGCTGAAGCCTCTTACCAGAGTGGAGAAGAATGAGAACTGCAGGCCTGATTTTGCGAGATCTCCAAACAAATCCAGTCCCTGAACGGTGATGATGCTACAGCAGTGGGAAGAAACACTGTACACCTTATACATGCTTTGGAAGAGGTTCAGGAGTTTCACCAGCTGAAGAGTAACCTTCAGGTTTGCAAGTTCCTTGCTGATACTAGGAAATTCCTGAAGCTGATGATTTGCATCATTAATATGAAAGAGGAGGTGCTCGACACATTGCAGTACGTGGGTGACTTATCCTATGCCTGGCAGTTGATTAGCCGTTTTACGGCCATTATGCAGGAAAGTAGAAAAACCAATCCATCCATGGAGACCAAACAGAGTCACTTTCCTAAAACTGGCTTCTGCCCTTGACTTGTCTCTACTTCGTATCAACCAGGCAAATAGCCCCGATCTCCTCAGTGTTTCCCAATATTATTCTGGGGAGCTGGTGTACTATGTCAGCAAGGTTCTCCAAATCATTCCAGAAAGCATGTCTACATCTCTAGCGAAAACTATGAAGCTGCAGATGTATAATATTATGGAAGTGCCAAAATCCCCAAACAAAGACAAGCTAAGAGATTACACCAAGCTTGGAGCCAGATATGAGGTGGCCAAGCTGACCAAGGCTTTATCCACATTTACTGAGGGCATTATAATGATGAAGACTACTCTGGTTGGAATAATTATGTTCACTATTAGAGATGAGCGAATCGAAGTATCCGAAGTGGAATTCGAGTCGAATATCGGAAAAATTTCGATTCGTGCCGAATCCGAAAAATAGCCTAATTCGGACGCGCGAATCGAAATTTTTCAGAAAATGGCGGCTGACATGTGCGGCGACGGAGCGGGGATGTCTGGGAAGGCGCGCAGACAAGGCGCGCTGACCCATAATGCATTCCTCAACTACATGTGATCGCATCAGCCTATCAGCAGCCAGCCAGCCAGCACTGTGTAATGGTCGAGCTATAAATAGCGGCCATTTTGGAATTCTTCATTTGCCTGCAGTTATTGAACAGAGGCAGACCGCTCTGTACTAGGGACAGGGACAGAGTTAGGGCCACAGAAACGATAATTGGGGACAGAGAAAAGTTACTTAGGGACAGAGAACCATTACTCAGGGACACAGACTTGTTAATGAGGGCCACAGAATCGTTATTTAGGGACAAAGAAACGCTAGTTAGGGCCACAGAATTCATAATCAGGGACAGACAGAATTGTTACTCAGTGCCAGAGAATTGTTACTTAGGGCCACAGAAACGTTATTAGGGCCACAGAATTGTTACTCAGGGACAGACAGAATTGTTACTGAGTGCCAGAGAATTGTTACTCAGGGACAGACAGAATTGTTACTGAGTGCCAGAGAATTGTTACTTAGGGCCACAGAAACTTTAATTAGGGCCACAGAATTTTTACTCAGGGACAGACAGAATTGTTACTCAGTGCCAGAGAATTGTTACTCAGGGACAGACAGAATTGTTACTGAGTGCCAGAGAATTGTTACTTAGGGCCACAGAAACTTTACTTAGGGCCACAGAATTTTTACTCAGGGACAGACAGAATTGTTACTGAGTGCCAGAGAATTGTTACTCAGGGACAGACAGAATTGTTACTGAGTGCCAGAGAATTGTTACTTAGGGCCACAGAAACTTTACTTAGGGCCACAGAATTGTTACTCGCACAGACACAGAATTGTTACTCGCACAGACACAGAATTGTTACTGAAGGCCACAGAACTGTTACTTAGGGCCACAGAATTGTTACTCGCACAGACACAGAATTGTTACTCGCACAGACACAGAACTGTTACTGAGGGCCACAGAACTGTTACTTAGGGCCACAGAATTGTTACTCGCACAGACACAGAATTGTTACTCAGGGCCACAGAACTGTTACTTAGGGACAAAGAAACGCTAGTTAGGGCCACAGAATTCATACTCAGGGACAGACAGAATTGTTACGGAGTGCTAGAGAATTGTTACTCTGGGCCACAGAAACTTTACTTAGGGCCACAGAATTTTTACTCAGGGACAGACAGAATTGTTACTGAGTGCCAGAGAATTGTTACTCAGGGACAGACAGAATTGTTACGGAGTGCCAGAGAATTGTTACTCAGGGCCACAGAAACTTTACTTAGGGCCACAGAATTTTTACTCAGGGACAGACAGAATTGTTACTGAGTGCCAGAGAATTGTTACTCAGGGACAGACAGAATTGTTACGGAGTGCCAGAGAATTGTTACTTAGGGCCACAGAAACTTTACTTAGGGCCACAGAATTGTTACTCGCACAGACACAGAATTGTTACTCGCACAGACACAGAACTGTTACTGAGGGCCACAGAAACTTTACTTAGGGACAAAGAAACGCTAGTTAGGGCCACGGAATTCATACTCAGGGACAGACAGAATTGTTACGGAGTGCCAGAGAATTGTTACTCAGGGCCACAGAAACTTTACTTAGGGCCACAGAATTTTTACTCAGGGACAGACAGAATTGTTACTGAGTGCCAGAGAATTGTTACTCAGGGACAGACAGAATTGTTACGGAGTGCCAGAGAATTGTTACTCAGGGACAGACAGAATTGTTACTGAGTGCCAGAGAATTGTTACTTAGGGCCACAGAAACTTTAATTAGGGCCACAGAATTTTTACTCAGGGACAGACAGAATTGTTACTGAGTGCCAGAGAATTGTTACTCAGGGACAGACAGAATTGTTACGGAGTGCCAGAGAATTGTTACTCAGGGACAGACAGAATTGTTACTGAGTGCCAGAGAATTGTTACTTAGGGCCACAGAAACTTTAATTAGGGCCACAGAATTTTTACTCAGGGACAGACAGAATTGTTACTGAGTGCCAGAGAATTGTTACTCAGGGACAGACAGAATTGTTACGGAGTGCCAGAGAATTGTTACTCAGGGACAGACAGAATTGTTACTGAGTGCCAGAGAATTGTTACTTAGGGCCACAGAAACTTTAATTAGGGCCACAGAATTTTTACTCAGGGACAGACAGAATTGTTACTGAGTGCCAGAGAATTGTTACTCAGGGACAGACAGAATTGTTACGGAGTGCCAGAGAATTGTTACTCAGGGCCACAGAAACTTTACTTAGGGCCAGAGAATTTTTACTCAGGGACAGACAGAATTGTTACTGAGTGCCAGATAATTGTTACTCAGGGCCCCAGAAACTTTACTTAGGGCCAGAGAATTTTTACTCAGGGACAGACAGAATTGTTACTGAGTGCCAGAGAATTGTTACTCAGGGACAGACAGAATTGTTACTGAGTGCCAGATAATTGTTACTCAGGGCCCCAGAAACTTTACTTAGGGCCACAGAATTTTTACTCAGGGACAGACAGAATTGTTACTGAGTGCCAGAGAATTGTTACTCAGGGACAGACAGAATTGTTACTGAGTGCCAGAGAATTGTTACTTAGGGCCACAGAAACTTTACTTAGGGCCACAGAATTGTTACTCGCACAGACACAGAATTGTTACTCGCACAGACACAGAATTGTTACTGAGGGCCACAGAACTGTTACTTGGGGCCACAGAAACGTTAATCAGGGACACAGAATTGTTACTGAGGGCCACAGAACTGTTACTTAGGGCCACAGAATTGTTACTCGCACAGACACAGAATTGTTACTCAGGGACACAGAATTGTTACTCAGGGACACATAATCGTTTAATTAAAGAGTATGTCAGACAACATGCAGAGGAGTGGCAGAGGAGGCAATGTTTTAGGAGCGAGCAGACGTGGCAGCAGAGGAAGGGGTCGAGGCAGCACTATTCGCAGCCAGAGGCCAGTGCTCCCGGTGTCATCCAGCGGTCGTGTCTCCACCGACAACCCTGCCGTCGTCGATTGGTTGGCTCGGTCGTCTTCCTCTTCCCAGGTCACCTCTGACACCTACAGCCAACGGTCGGTGGGTACGTCAGACACAACCGTTAGTTGGCATGGCCCGGGACCAAGCCCACTGAAATCACGTGTCCTCTACCTGCCCCTGTCCTTTGGTGTTCCCTCACCAAGCGAAGTATCGCATGCTGTGGGCTCAGCCCCACTGTACAGTGAGGAAGAGCTAACAGAGGGCGGTCAGGAACGGGGGGAGACATCCGCCTTTTCAGCAGCCAGGCGAAGAAGTAGTGGCGAGGAGAGTGGCTCGGTAGCCGGTCTAGAGACAGGTCTGTCTCCTGACCCAGACGCAGCCGAGGGGGCTAGTAGTGAGGCGGAGACCCTACTTGATGATGAGGAGGTTGATCGCACTTGGCAGCCTCGTCGTCATCAGGCAATTTCTTCCGCATCATCAGGAGAAGAGGGTGGCAGCTTGGCAGCGAGCAAAACAGTCGGTGGGTTGCCCAGGAGACAGCAGCAGGGTCGCAGCAGTGTCAGTGGAGCCAAACGTCCACGGAGTAGAGCACCAGCTCCACTGCAGCCTACCACCACGGCCAGTAGTGGTGCCGGTGTGCACGGAGGAAGCAGCAGTCAGCCAGTGAGGAGTATCGGGGGCAAAGTTTCCTACTCGGCGGTGTGGCAATTTTTCGTCAAGCCGCCCGAGGAAGTAAACGTAGCCGTATGTCGACTATGTGGCCAGAAAGTCAAGCGTGGCCAGGGGGCCCATGTTGGGACTACAGCGTTGCGGCAGCATATGCAGCGTCGCCATTTGGTGGCCTGGGAAAACCGTGATAAAGATACGGCGGTTCTGCCCGCCCCAGCCCCCGCTCCATCACCCGCTCCGTTACTTGCTCCGTCACCCGACGTCAATCGCCCTCCATCAGCCAGTCAAGGCTCCAACACCTCTGCTGAGGGGAGTTGTCGCTCGTTGGCATCTTCCGCTCGTTCAGATGCTCCTTCTCCTGCTACTCCTCTTCACGGATTCCGTCAGCAGTCTTTCTTGGAATCCGTTTCCAAGAGACAACAGTTTGCGAGCACGCACCCGACGGTGCAAAAGCTGAACGTCCTCCTGTCCAAGTTGCTGGTGCTGCAGTCCCTCCCTTTCCAAGTGGTGGACTCAGCACCTTTCAGAGAAATGATGGCTTGTGCCGCGCCGCGGTGGAGAGTGCCAAGCCGTCATTTCTTCGCCAAAAAGGCAGTGCCAGCCCTGCATTCACATGTAGAAGACATGGTGGGACAGTCTTTGAGCATGTCGGTCTCTGCCAAAGTGCACGGCAGCGCCGACGTGTGGAGCTGTAACTATGGTCAGGGACAGTACATGTCATTTACGGCCCACTGGGTGAACGTGGTGCCGTCACAGCCGCACCAGCAACTTGGACAGGTCACGCCACTTTTGCCTCCACGTTTGCACGTCCTTGGTCCGGCAAAGATGTCCGCCTCTACCACCTCTTCTTCCGCCGTGTCCTCAGCCGCCACCCCCGTGCCAAGTCCCATTACCCGACCGGCATATCACATGTGCAGGGCGCAACGGTGTCACGCTGTTCTGCACCTGGTATGCCTTGGCGAACGTAGTCACACAGGGGAGGAACTTCTGAGTGTAATGAACAGAGAAATCGACAGATGGCTGTCTCCGCGCAAACTGAAAATCGGAACCATGTTGACCGACAACGGAAAGAACATGGTGTCTGCTCTGCGTCAAGGAAGGTTGTGCCATGCGCCATGCATGGCTCACGTGTTCAATCTGGTTGTCAAGCGGTTCTTAAAATCCACCATCCCACTGCAAGACATCCTTAAAATGTCACGTAAACTTTGCATGCATTTCAGCCATTCCTACACCGCAAAGCACACCCTCCTTGAGCTGCAGCGGCAGAACGGAATTCCACAGCATCGCCTGATCTGCGACGTTGCAACAAGGTGGAATTCAACCCTACACATGTTAGACCGCCTTTACGAACAGCGAAAGGCCATCACCGATTTCCTGATGTTACAAGCGGATAAAGGTACTCCCCTGTGTAACTTCGATGTCAGCCATTGGCAGCTCATGCGTGACACCTGCCGCTTGCTCAGGCCCTTTGAGGAGGCCACGCTATTCGTGAGTCGGCAGGACTATGGGATGAACGACGTCATTCCTCTGTTGCACGTCCTTGAACAAATGCTGTTAACAATGGCTGGTCAGGGTGCGGTAGACGTGGCGCACAGATCTCAACGCCACATGACCCCTGTGGGGGCAGGACAGGAAGAAGAGGAGGAGGTAGAGGAGGACATTTGTGCTCAGGAATTATTGAGTGAAATGGGTGGTTTTTCCACTCAGCGGACAGGAGTGGAGGAGCAGGAGCATCTGGTAGAGGAGGAGGAGGAGGAGACAGAGGACCCAGACGCACCGTGGCAGTATGCTGTGGAGATGGAGGCAGGGAGTCCCTCGCATTCCGTGGCACAAATGGCCCATAGCATGCTCGGTTGCTTGCGTAGCGACAGCCGAATAATAACCATCAGACAGAGGGATGACTTTTGGCTGTCCACCTTGTTGGACCCTCG
Source organism: Staurois parvus (assembly GCF_062004578.1). Lineage (NCBI taxonomy): Eukaryota > Metazoa > Chordata > Amphibia > Anura > Ranidae > Staurois > Staurois parvus. The sequence goes on from NW_028318302.1 coordinate 984,940, forward strand.
CTACCGTTCCAAAATGGTGGCCTTTTTCACACCTGCTGAGAGGGAGGCCAAAATAACGTACTATAAAAACCACCTATGTAGTCAGTTGGTCTCTGCCTTTGTGCGCCAACGTCCATCCTCAGACACTGTGGGCCCTGTGCGCTCGCGTTCCGCTGCCATGGCAGCAGGGGAGGGGTGGGGTGGTAGGAGCAGTGGCAGCTCCACCAGCAGCAGCTGCCTCAGTCTGCAGTCGATGATGAGTAGCTTTCTTCACCAGCGCAGTGAGGAAACTACTAACCAGCCGCAGCAGCAGCAGCAGCATCAGGTGGACCTGGAGCAGGACCTCAAACAACAGGCTTGGGCCTACTTGGACAGCACCCTGCCAACCGAGGTAGACAATCCCCTTGACTACTGGGCAACGAAACTTGACCTTTGGCCCCAACTAGCTGAATTTGCCCTTGAAAGGCTGTCATGCCCGGCCAGTAGCGTGGCATCGGAGCGCGTGTTTAGTGCGGCAGGAGGTATTGTAACTCCGCGGAGGACACGACTGTCCACCCAAAGTGTGGAGAGACTCACGTTTGTGAAAATGAATCAGGCGTGGATTAGTCTGGATTTCAAACCACCAGTTCCTGACACAACTGACTAAATCCGCCATGAATCATGCCTCAAACATGTGCCACTTTGAGGTCTCCTCACACACTGCTGGTGTGTAGAATTTTTTGACATAGGGTGCTGGCAGATTATGGGCCTCCCATAGCTGCTGCCAGGCCCCTAATCTGCCATAGGCCCCTATATACCGCTTCCTCATGCTGCTGCCAGGTCCAGAGTCTCTCATGGGTCCCTGTACGGCCTCCCATTGCTGCTGTCTCCATCGCCACACTCTGCCATGTGCCACTTTCAGGTCTCCTCACACACTGCTGCTGTGTAGAATTTTTTGACATAGGGTGCTGGCAGATTATGGGCCTCCCATAGCTGCTGCCAGGCCCCTAATCTGCCACAGGCCCCTATATACCGCCTCCTCATGCTGCTGCCAGGTCCAGAGTCTGTCATGGGTCCCTGTACGGCCTCCCATTGCTGCTGTCTCCATCGCCACACTCTGCCATGTGCCACTTTCAGGTCTCCTCACACACTGCTGGTGTGTAGAATTTTTTGACATAGGGTGCTGGCAGATTACGGGCCTCCCATAGCTGCTGCCAGGCCCCTAATCTGCCATAGGCCCCTATATACCGCCTCCTCATGCTGCTGCCAGGTCCAGAGTCTGTCATGGGTCCCTGTACGGCCTCCCATTGCTGCTGTCTCCATCGCCACACTCTGCCATGTGCCACTTTCAGGTCTCCTCACACACTGCTGGTGTGTAGAATTTTTTGACATAGGGTGCTGGCAGATTATAGGCCTCCCATAGCTGCTGCCAGGCCCCTAATCTGCCACAGGCCCCTATATACCGCCTCCTCATGCTGCTGCCAGGTCCAGAGTCTGTCATGGGTCCCTGTACGGCCTCCCATTGCTGCTGTCTCCATCGCCACACTCTGCCATGTGCCACTTTCAGGTCTCCTCACACACTGCTGGTGTGTAGAATTTTTTGACATAGGGTGCTGGCAGATTATGGGCCTCCCATAGCTGCTGCCAGGCCCCTAATCTGCCATAGGCCCCTATATACCGCCTCCTCATGCTGCTGCCAGGTCCAGAGTCTGTCATGGGTCCCTGTACGGCCTCCCATTGCTGCTGTCTCCATCGCCACACTCTGCCATGTGCCACTTTCAGGTCTCCTCACACACTGCTGGTGTGTAGAATTTTTGGACATAGGGTGCTGGCAGATTATGGGCCTCCCATTGCTGCTGCCAGGCCCCTAATCTGCCATAGGCCCCTATATACCGCTTCCTCATGCTGCTGCCAGGTCCAGAGTCTGTCATGGGTCCCTGTACGGCCTCCCATTGCTGCTGTCTCCATCGCCACACTCTGCCATGTGCCACTTTCAGGTCTCCTCACACACTGCTGGTGTGTAGAATTTTTTGACATAGGGTGCTGGCAGATTACGGGCCTCCCATAGCTGCTGCCAGGCCCCTAATCTGCCATAGGCCCCTATATACCGCCTCCTCATGCTGCTGCCAGGTCCAGAGTCTGTCATGGGTCCCTGTACGGCCTCCCATTGCTGCTGTCTCCATCGCCACACTCTGCCATGTGCCACTTTCAGGTCTCCTCACACACTGCTGGTGTGTAGAATTTTTTGACATAGGGTGCTGGCAGATTATGGGCCTCCCATTGCTGCTGCCAGGCCCCTAATCTGCCATAGGCCCCTATATACCGCTTCCTCATGCTGCTGCCAGGTCCAGAGTCTCTCATGGGTCCCTGTACGGCCTCCCATTGCTGCTGTCTCCATCGCCACACTCTGCCATGTGCCACTTTCAGGTCTCCTCACACACTGCTGGTGTGTAGAATTTTTTGACATAGGGTGCTGGCAGATTATGGGCCTCCCATTGCTGCTGCCAGGCCCCTAATCTGCCATAGGCCCCTATATACCGCTTCCTCATGCTGCTGCCAGGTCCAGAGTCTCTCATGGGTCCCTGTACGGCCTCCCATTGCTGCTGTCTCCATCGCCACACTCTGCCATGTGCCACTTTCAGGTCTCCTCACACACTGCTGGTGTGTAGAATTTTTTGACATAGGGTGCTGGCAGATTATGGGCCTCCTATAGCTGCTGCCAGGCCCCTAATCTGCCATAGGCCCCTATATACCGCTTCCTCATGCTGCTGCCAGGTCCAGAGTCTCTCATGGGTCCCTGTACGGCCTCCCATTGCTGCTGTCTCCATTGCCACACTCTGCCATGTGCCACTTTCAGGTCTCCTCACACACTGCTGGTGTGTAGAATTTTTTGACATAGGGTGCTGGCAGATTACGGGCCTCCCATAGCTGCTGCCAGGCCCCTAATCTGCCATAGGCCCCTATATACCGCCTCCTCATGCTGCTGCCAGGTCCAGAGTCTGTCATGGGTCCCTGTACGGCCTCCCATTGCTGCTGTCTCCATCGCCACACTCTGCCATGTGCCACTTTCAGGTCTCCTCACACACTGCTGGTGTGTAGAATTTTTTGACATAGGGTGCTGGCAGATTATAGGCCTCCCATAGCTGCTGCCAGGCCCCTAATCTGCCACAGGCCCCTATATACCGCCTCCTCATGCTGCTGCCAGGTCCAGAGTCTGTCATGGGTCCCTGTACGGCCTCCCATTGCTGCTGTCTCCATCGCCACACTCTGCCATGTGCCACTTTCAGGTCTCCTCACACACTGCTGGTGTGTAGAATTTTTTGACATAGGGTGCTGGCAGATTATGGGCCTCCCATAGCTGCTGCCAGGCCCCTAATCTGCCATAGGCCCCTATATACCGCCTCCTCATGCTGCTGCCAGGTCCAGAGTCTGTCATGGGTCCCTGTACGGCCTCCCATTGCTGCTGTCTCCATCGCCACACTCTGCCATGTGCCACTTTCAGGTCTCCTCACACACTGCTGGTGTGTAGAATTTTTGGACATAGGGTGCTGGCAGATTATGGGCCTCCCATTGCTGCTGCCAGGCCCCTAATCTGCCATAGGCCCCTATATACCGCTTCCTCATGCTGCTGCCAGGTCCAGAGTCTGTCATGGGTCCCTGTACGGCCTCCCATTGCTGCTGTCTCCATCGCCACACTCTGCCATGTGCCACTTTCAGGTCTCCTCACACACTGCTGGTGTGTAGAATTTTTTGACATAGGGTGCTGGCAGATTACGGGCCTCCCATAGCTGCTGCCAGGCCCCTAATCTGCCATAGGCCCCTATATACCGCCTCCTCATGCTGCTGCCAGGTCCAGAGTCTGTCATGGGTCCCTGTACGGCCTCCCATTGCTGCTGTCTCCATCGCCACACTCTGCCATGTGCCACTTTCAGGTCTCCTCACACACTGCTGGTGTGTAGAATTTTTTGACATAGGGTGCTGGCAGATTATGGGCCTCCCATTGCTGCTGCCAGGCCCCTAATCTGCCATAGGCCCCTATATACCGCTTCCTCATGCTGCTGCCAGGTCCAGAGTCTCTCATGGGTCCCTGTACGGCCTCCCATTGCTGCTGTCTCCATCGCCACACTCTGCCATGTGCCACTTTCAGGTCTCCTCACACACTGCTGGTGTGTAGAATTTTTTGACATAGGGTGCTGGCAGATTATGGGCCTCCCATTGCTGCTGCCAGGCCCCTAATCTGCCATAGGCCCCTATATACCGCTTCCTCATGCTGCTGCCAGGTCCAGAGTCTCTCATGGGTCCCTGTACGGCCTCCCATTGCTGCTGTCTCCATCGCCACACTCTGCCATGTGCCACTTTCAGGTCTCCTCACACACTGCTGGTGTGTAGAATTTTTTGACATAGGGTGCTGGCAGATTATGGGCCTCCTATAGCTGCTGCCAGGCCCCTAATCTGCCATAGGCCCCTATATACCGCTTCCTCATGCTGCTGCCAGGTCCAGAGTCTCTCATGGGTCCCTGTACGGCCTCCCATTGCTGCTGTCTCCATTGCCACACTCTGCCATGTGCCACTTTCAGGTCTCCTCACACACTGCTGGTGTGTAGAATTTTTTGACATAGGGTGCTGGCAGATTACGGGCCTCCCATAGCTGCTGCCAGGCCCCTAATCTGCCATAGGCCCCTATATACCGCCTCCTCATGCTGCTGCCAGGTCCAGAGTCTGTCATGGGTCCCTGTACGGCCTCCCATTGCTGCTGTCTCCATCGCCACACTCTGCCATGTGCCACTTTCAGGTCTCCTCACACACTGCTGGTGTGTAGAATTTTTTGACATAGGGTGCTGGCAGATTATGGGCCTCCCATAGCTGCTGCCAGGCCCCTAATCTGCCATGGGCCCCTATATACCGCCTCCTCATGCTGCTGCCAGGTCCAGAGTCTGTCATGGGTCCCTGTACGGCCTCCCATTGCTGCTGTCTCCATCGCCACACTCTGCCATGTGCCACTTTCAGGTCTCCTCACACACTGCTGGTGTGTAGAATTTTTTGACATAGGGTGCTGGCAGATTATGGGCCTCCCATAGCTGCTGCCAGGCCCCTAATCTGCCATAGGCCCCTATATACCGCCTCCTCATGCTGCTGCCAGGTCCAGAGTCTGTCATGGGTCCCTGTACGGCCTCCCATTGCTTCTGTCTCCATCGCCACACTCTGCCATGTGCCACTTTCAGGTCTCCTCACACACTGCTGGTGTGTAGAATTTTTTGACATAGGGTGCTGGCAGATTATGGGCCTCCCATTGCTGCTGCCAGGCCCCTAATCTGCCATAGGCCCCTATATACCGCTTCCTCATGCTGCTGCCAGGTCCAGAGTCTCTCATGGGTCCCTGTACGGCCTCCCATTGCTGCTGTCTCCATCGCCACACTCTGCCATGTGCCACTTTCAGGTCTCCTCACACACTGCTGGTGTGTAGAATTTTTTGACATAGGGTGCTGGCAGATTATGGGCCTCCTATAGCTGCTGCCAGGCCCCTAATCTGCCATAGGCCCCTATATACCGCTTCCTCATGCTGCTGCCAGGTCCAGAGTCTCTCATGGGTCCCTGTACGGCCTCCCATTGCTGCTGTCTCCATTGCCACACTCTGCCATGTGCCACTTTCAGGTCTCCTCACACACTGCTGGTGTGTAGAATTTTTTGACATAGGGTGCTGGCAGATTACGGGCCTCCCATAGCTGCTGCCAGGCCCCTAATCTGCCATAGGCCCCTATATACCGCCTCCTCATGCTGCTGCCAGGTCCAGAGTCTGTCATGGGTCCCTGTACGGCCTCCCATTGCTGCTGTCTCCATCGCCACACTCTGCCATGTGCCACTTTCAGGTCTCCTCACACACTGCTGGTGTGTAGAATTTTTTGACATAGGGTGCTGGCAGATTATGGGCCTCCCATAGCTGCTGCCAGGCCCCTAATCTGCCATGGGCCCCTATATACCGCCTCCTCATGCTGCTGCCAGGTCCAGAGTCTGTCATGGGTCCCTGTACGGCCTCCCATTGCTGCTGTCTCCATCGCCACACTCTGCCATGTGCCACTTTCAGGTCTCCTCACACACTGCTGGTGTGTAGAATTTTTTGACATAGGGTGCTGGCAGATTATGGGCCTCCCATAGCTGCTGCCAGGCCCCTAATCTGCCATAGGCCCCTATATACCGCCTCCTCATGCTGCTGCCAGGTCCAGAGTCTGTCATGGGTCCCTGTACGGCCTCCCATTGCTGCTGTCTCCATCGCCACACTCTGCCATGTGCCACTTTCAGGTCTCCTCACACACTGCTGGTGTGTAGAATTTTTTGACATAGGGTGCTGGCAGATTACGGGCCTCCCATAGCTGCTGCCAGGCCCCTAATCTGCCATAGGCCCCTATATACCGCCTCCTCATGCTGCTGCCAGGTCCAGAGTCTGTCATGGGTCCCTGTACGGCCTCCCATTGCTGCTGTCTCCATCGCCACACTCTGCCATGTGCCACTTTCAGGTCTCCTCACACACTGCTGGTGTGTAGAATTTTTTGACATAGGGTGCTGGCAGATTATGGGCCTCCCATTGCTGCTGCCAGGCCCCTAATCTGCCATAGGCCCCTATATACCGCTTCCTCATGCTGCTGCCAGGTCCAGAGTCTCTCATGGGTCCCTGTACGGCCTCCCATTGCTGCTGTCTCCATCGCCACACTCTGCCATGTGCCACTTTCAGGTCTCCTCACACACTGCTGGTGTGTAGAATTTTTTGACATAGGGTGCTGGCAGATTATGGGCCTCCCATAGCTGCTGCCAGGCCCGTAATCTGCCATAGGCCCCTATATACCGCCTCCTCATGCTGCTGCCAGGTCCAGAGTCTGTCATGGGTCCCTGTACGGCCTCCCATTGCTGCTGTCTCCATCGCCACACTCTGCCATGTGCCACTTTCAGGTCTCCTCACACACTGCTGGTGTGTAGAATTTTTTGACATAGGGTGCTGGCAGATTACGGGCCTCCCATAGCTGCTGCCAGGCCCCTAATCTGCCATAGGCCCCTATATACCGCCTCCACATGCTGCTGCCAGGTCCAGAGTCTGTCATGGGTCCCTGTACGGCCTCCCATTGCTGCTGTCTCCATCGCCACACTCTGCCATGTGCCACTTTCAGGTCTCCTCACACACTGCTGGTGTGTAGAATTTTTTGACATAGGGTTCTGGCAGATTATGGGCCTCCCATTGCTGCTGCCAGGCCCCTAATCTGCCATAGGGCCCTATATACCGCTTCCTCATGCTGCTGCCAGGTCCAGAGTCTCTCATGGGTCCCTGTACGGCCTCCCATTGCTGCTGTCTCCATCGCCACACTCTGCCATGTGCCACTTTCAGGTCTCCTCACACACTGCTGGTGTGTAGAATTTTTTGACATAGGGTGCTGGCAGATTATGGGCCTCCCATTGCTGCTGCCAGGCCCCTAATCTGCCATAGGCCCCTATATACCGCTTCCTCATGCTGCTGCCAGGTCCAGAGTCTCTCATGGGTCCCTGTACGGCCTCCCATTGCTGCTGTCTCCATCGCCACACTCTGCCATGTGCCACTTTCAGGTCTCCTCACACACTGCTGGTGTGTAGAATTTTTTGACATAGGGTGCTGGCAGATTATGGGCCTCCTATAGCTGCTGCCAGGCCCCTAATCTGCCATAGGCCCCTATATACCGCTTCCTCATGCTGCTGCCAGGTCCAGAGTCTCTCATGGGTCCCTGTACGGCCTCCCATTGCTGCTGTCTCCATCGCCACACTCTGCCATGTGCCACTTTCAGGTCTCCTCACACACTGCTGGTGTGTAGAATTTTTTGACATAGGGTTCTGGCAGATTATGGGCCTCCCATTGCTGCTGCCAGGCCCCTAATCTGCCATAGGCCCCTATATACCGCTTCCTCATGCTGCTGCCAGGTCCAGAGTCTCTCATGGGTCCCTGTACGTCCTCCCATTGCTGCTGTCTCCATCGCCACACTCTGCCATGTGCCACTTTCAGGTCTCCTCACACACTGCTGGTGTGTAGAATTTTTTGACATAGGGTGCTGGCAGATTATGGGCCTCCCATTGCTGCTGCCAGGCCCCTAATCTGCCATAGGCCCCTATATACCGCTTCCTCATGCTGCTGCCAGGTCCAGAGTCTCTCATGGGTCCCTGTACGGCCTCCCATTGCTGCTGTCTCCATCGCCACACTCTGCCATGTGCCACTTTCAGGTCTCCTCACACACTGCTGGTGTGTAGAATTTTTTGACATAGGGTGCTGGCAGATTATGGGCCTCCTATAGCTGCTGCCAGGCCCCTAATCTGCCATAGGCCCCTATATACCGCTTCCTCATGCTGCTGCCAGGTCCAGAGTCTCTCATGGGTCCCTGTACGGCCTCCCATTGCTGCTGTCTCCATCGCCACACTCTGCCATGTGCCACTTTCAGGTCTCCTCACACACTGCTGGTGTGTAGAATTTTTTGACATAGGGTGCTGGCAGATTATGGGCCTCCTATAGCTGCTGCCAGGCCCCTAATCTGCCATAGGCCCCTATATACCGCTTCCTCATGCTGCTGCCAGGTCCAGAGTCTCTCATGGGTCCCTGTACGGCCTCCCATTGCTGCTGTCTCCATTGCCACACTCTGCCATGTGCCACTTTCAGGTCTCCTCACACACTGCTGGTGTGTAGAATTTTTTGACATAGGGTGCTGGCAGATTACGGGCCTCCCATAGCTGCTGCCAGGCCCCTAATCTGCCATAGGCCCCTATATACCGCCTCCTCATGCTGCTGACAGGTCCAGAGTCTGTCATGGGTCCCTGTACGGCCTCCCATTGCTGCTGTCTCCATCGCCACACTCTGCCATGTGCCACTTTCAGGTCTCCTCACACACTGCTGGTGTGTAGAATTTTTTGACATAGGGTGCTGGCAGATTATGGGCCTCCCATAGCTGCTGCCAGGCCCCTAATCTGCCATGGGCCCCTATATACCGCCTCCTCATGCTGCTGCCAGGTCCAGAGTCTGTCATGGGTCCCTGTACGGCCTCCCATTGCTGCTGTCTCCATCGCCACACTCTGCCATGTGCCACTTTCAGGTCTCCTCACACACTGCTGGTGTGTAGAATTTTTTGACATAGGGTGCTGGCAGATTATGGGCCTCCCATAGCTGCTGCCAGGCCCCTAATCTGCCATAGGCCCCTATATACCGCCTCCTCATGCTGCTGCCCGGTCCAGAGTCTGTCATGGGTCCCTGTACGGCCTCCCATTGCTGCTGTCTCCATCGCCACACTCTGCCATGTGCCACTTTCAGGTCTCCTCACACACTGCTGGTGTGTAGAATTTTTTGACATAGGGTGCTGGCAGATTATGGGCCTCCCATAGCTGCTGCCAGGCCCCTAATCTGCCATAGGCCCCTATATACCGCCTCCTCATGCTGCTGCCAGGTCCAGAGTCTGTCATGGGTCCCTGTACGGCCTCCCATTGCTGCTGTCTCCATCGCCACACTCTGCCATGTGCCACTTTCAGGTCTCCTCACACACTGCTGGTGTGTAGAATTTTTTGACATAGGGTGCTGGCAGATTATGGGCCTCCCATTGCTGCTGCCAGGCCCCTAATCTGCCATAGGCCCCTATATACCGCTTCCTCATGCTGCTGCCAGGTCCAGAGTCTCTCATGGGTCCCTGTACGGCCTCCCATTGCTGCTGTCTCCATCGCCACACTCTGCCATGTGCCACTTTCAGGTCTCCTCACACACTGCTGGTGTGTAGAATTTTTTGACATAGGGTGCTGGCAGATTATGGGCCTCCTATAGCTGCTGCCAGGCCCCTAATCTGCCATAGGCCCCTATATACCGCTTCCTCATGCTGCTGCCAGGTCCAGAGTCTGTCATGGGTCCCTGTACGGCCTCCCATTGCTGCTGTCTCCATCGCCACACTCTGCCATGTGCCACTTTCAGGTCTCCTCACACACTGCTGGTGTGTAGAATTTTTTGACATAGGGTGCTGGCAGATTACGGGCCTCCCATAGCTGCTGCCAGGCCCCTAATCTGCCATAGGCCCCTGTTGTCGCTTGTTGGCATATTCCGCTCGTTCAGATGCTCCTTCTCCTGCTACTCCTCTTCACGGATTCCGTCAGCAGTCTTTCTTGGAATCCGTTTCCAAGAGACAACAGTTTGCGAGCACGCACCAGACAGTGCAGAAACTGAACGTCCTCCTGTCCAATTTGCTGCTGTCAGGCTCGTAATCTGTCATGCGCCCCTGTACCGCCTCCTCATGCTGCTGCCAGGTCCAGAGTGTGTCATGGGCCCCCGTACCGACTCCAAATGCTGCTGCCAGGCCCGTAATCTGTCATGGGCCCCTGTACCGCCTCCCCATGCTGCTGCCACGTCCAGATTGTGTCATGGGTCCCTGTACGGCCTCCCATTGCTGCTGCCAGGCCTGTAATCTGCCATGGGCCCCCGTACCGACTCCTCATGCTGCTGCCAGGCCCGTAATCTGCCATGGGCCCCTGTACCGCCTCCTCATGCTGCTGCCAGGTCCAGAGTGTGTCATGGGTCCCTGTACGGCCTCTAATTGCTGCTGTCTCTATCGCCACACTCTGCCATGTGCCACTTTCAGGTCTCCTCACACTGCTGGTGGTTTCCATTTTTGTCATAGGGTGCTGTATGGCCTCCCATTGCTGCTGCCTCCACCGCCACACTGTGGCTCCACACTCTGGTTTTGGCCCCGTGACTGCCCAAATGAGTGAAGTGTGCGGTGATTCTAAGATCGACGGCACTCATCTGCATGTCATACTGCCTGACAGTATTATTTCTCTTCCCCAGCAGACTCCAAGGGCATTTAAATTAAAGGTACAGTGTTCAGCACTAATATTAAGTCTCTCTGAAGCCTAGAAACACCCTTTTTTAAGTTAAATTCACAGCGAATATATTCGATTCGAATCGAAATTTTTCTACGAATTCGCCGAATCAGTCGAATCGAATTTTTGAATACTTCGCTCATCTCTATTCACTATACTAAACTGCCCTGTAGTGTGGTTAAGCTCATGTGCCTAACTTCATATTTGATGAGTTTAGGACAATTCTTTAATTGGATGGACAGAATCAAGACCAAGAGAAGCTGATACACTACACTGTTGCCCCAGGACAAAGCTGTGTTTTGGTGGATTATCAAGCTTGGTTATAAGAACAGTTGGCTTAGACCTGGTGATCATAAATATAGCAGTCTGATTATAGGCATAACTGCATACATTCAGTAGCACTTCTGTAATAACTTTAAAATGATAAGTTCACCTTTCATAACATGCTACACCCATATTCAGGGTGTAACATGTAATGATCTGACCAGCCCTCGCTGCCCCCCAATCCCAGCTTAGAACGCTAGTGGGGGATCTCCCCTGCTAGCTGTAAAATAAAAAAAAAGCGTGGCCATGTGGGGCTCTGCCCACCAACCCGCGTCACTCATTCACTGCTTTCTGTGAATGAGAGACTACAAGTCCTGGCTGCCTTAGCTGCATCAGCTTGTAGTCCTCAATGAATTAGTACATGGATTCTTCCTGTCAGTATATCTGCTTGCTTGTACATCCCGTATGAGCAAGCAGATATTTTGACAGATCTGCAGGTGACCTGCATGGCACTGGAATTCTGCTGATCGCTAGTGCAATGGTTTACAGGTTCCTGCAGACAAAAATAATAAATGCACTTATCCTTTAATGTTTCATTCTGTGCCCTCAGGACATAAAAACTGTTATTGTTAATAAAAAATTCTTAACTTTGCTAGATGGAAACTTGAAGTTTGAGTGGTGAGCAAAAAACAGGAGTTTTGCTTTTGACTACTGGTGATTGCTCATGGTTGCAATTGTTTTATTTTCTTCTTTGGGATCTTTGCTAGGAACCCCAACTACAATACATAAATACACTGCTTGTAAAATGTGCTCTGCTTGGGGTGTCTAGATTCCAAGAAAGATGACTAACTCTTACAACAAGGATTAGGTTTATTTACAAACAGGGATAAAACTACAACATATTTACAAATGGGTAGGGAGAAGGAGTGGGGAAAGGAAAGAGATCTATCAGCTCCTATACACACATCCTGACACATTCTCTTCTATTCTCTCCTGCCAGGGCCCTTTTTGTCCACAATTGAGACCCACACCCCCAGCTGGGGGTGGTAATTGCAGTCAGTGATATCTTGAACAAAAGGTCATAAAGCTCCTTCCTGTCCCAGGCTTATAATTGCATTCCTGTTCAGATGTCAACATGGTCTTCCAGCCCAGTAGGTAAACTGTCATTGTAGCCAGATTTGGGCAGTAAACCCCTGCAGGGGGTCCTAGTAGTCAGAATGTGTACTCCACTCTTCCCCTTCAGTAACCAAACTGTCCAGGTGTGGGGGCTGGGGTCTTACTAGTCAAATGTTAACGAACTTGTGTATTTACCTAGCCCCTGTTGAAGTTGGCTAGCTGTGCAAATAGCCATATTTTAGTTCATGTCCAAACTACAATTATATACATTTTTATTAAGTCAGTTAAACTCCTGGGATGATATTCTGGTCCGTTAAGTAGCAGAGGGGGTTGTTAATCAGTTTCAGCTGCTTTGGTGTTAATGAAATTAACATCAGGTGAGCTAGATGGGCAACAATGAGACAACCCCTAAAACAGGAATAGTTTTACAGGTGGAGGTCACTGTCATTTTTTTCCTACTCATCCTTTTTGGTGGTTTCTCACTAGTTTTGCATTTGGCTAGGGTCAATGTCACTACTGGTAGCATGAGGCGATACCTGGAGCCTACAGAGGTTGCACAGGAAGTTCGACTCCTCCAAGATGGCACATCAATACGTGCCATTGCCAGAAGGTTTGCTGTGTCTCCCAGCACAGTCTCAAGAGCATGGAGGAGATTCGAGGAGACAGGCAGTTACTCTAAGAAAGTTGGACAAGGCCGTAGAAGATGCTTAACCCATCAGTATCTGCTTCTTTGTACAAGGAGGAACAGGATGAGTACGGCTGGAGCCCTACAAAATGACCTCCATCGGCCCACTGCTGTGGAGGTCTCTGACCAAACAATCAGAAATAGACTGCCTATGGGCCACCCTCATGAATTATATACACTGCTCAAAAAAATTAAACGAACACATTGAAAAAACATCAAATCTCAATGTGGAAAAATATCATGCTGGATATCTATACTGATATGGACTGGGTAATGTGTTAAGAACGTAAGGATGCCCCATTGTTTGATGGAAATTAAAATTAACCTACAGAGAACTGAATTTAAAGACACCCCAAAAATCAAAGTGAAAAAATGATGCAGCAGGCTAGTCTATTTTGCTGAAATTTCATTGCAGTAATTCAGAATGGTACTCAGTAGTTTGTATGGCCCTCATGTTTCTTGTACGCATGCCTGACAATGTCAGGGCATGCTCCTAATGAGACGACAGATGGTGTCCTGGGGTATTTCCTCCCAGATATGGACCAGGCCATCACTGAGCTCCTGGACATTCTGGGATGCAATCTGGCAGCGTTGGATGGACTGAAACATGTTATCCCAGAGGTGTTCTATTGGATTTTGGTCAGGCGAGCATGGGGGCCATTCAATAGAATCAATTCCTTCATCCTCCAGGAACTGCCTGCATATTCTCATCACATGAGGCCGAGCATTTACGTGCACCAGGAGGAACCCAGGACCCACTGCACCAGTGTAGGTTCTGACAATGGATCCAAGGATTTCATCCCGATACCTAATGGCAGTCAGGTTGCCATTGTCTTTCCTGTAGAGGTCTGTGCATCCCTGCATGGATATGCCTCCCCAGACCATGACTGACCCACCACCAAAACGGTCATGCTGAACGATGTTACAGACAGCATAACTTTCTCCACTGCTTCTACAGACCCTTTCACATCTGTCACATGTGCTCAGGGTGAACAGGGTGCCAGTGACGGACCTGCCAATTCTGGTGTTCAATGGAAAATGCCAATCAAGCTCTCTGGTGACGGGCAGTGAGCACAGGGCCTACTAGAGGACGATGAGTCCTCAGGCCACCCTCATGAAGTCTGTTTCTGATTGTTTGGTCAGAGATCTTCACACCAGTGGCCTGCTGGAGTTAATTTTGTAGGGCTATGGCCATGCTCATCCTGTTCCTCCTTGTACAAAGGAGCAGATACCAGTCCTGCTGATGGGATAAGGACCTGTACAGTGATAGGTTGCCACCTGTGCAATAAGTCCATCTGTGAAATTTCCTTGCTACTAAATATTCCACAGTCAACTGTTAGTGGTATTATAACAAAGTGGAAGAAACTGGGAACAACTTAACTCAGCCACGAAATGACAGAGCGGGGTCAGCACACGCTGAAGCGCACAGTGCGCAGAAGTCGCCAACTGTCTGCAGAGTCAATACCTAAAGACATCCAAACTTTGTGTGGCCTTCAGATTAGCACAACAGTACATAGAGAGCTTCATGGAATGGGTTTCCATGGCCGAGCAGTTGCATCCAAGCTTTACATCACCAAGTGCAATGCAAAGTCTCAGATGCAGTGGTGGACTCCAGCAGTGGAGATGTGTTCTCTGGAGTTACGAATCATGCTTCTCTGTCTGGCAATCCAATGGACATGTTTGGATTTGGCGGTTGCCAGGAGAACTGTTCTTGCCTGACTGCCAAGTGTAAAGTTTGGTGGAGCGGGGATTATGGTGTGGGGTTGTTTTTTAGGGGCCAGGCTTGGCCCCTTAGTTCCAGTAAAGAGAACTCTTAAGGCTTCAGCATACCAAGACATTGTGGACAATTTTATGCTCCCAAATTTGTGTGAACAGTTTGGGGATGGCCCTTTCCTGTTCCAACATGATTGCGCACCAGTGCACAAAGCAAGGTCCATAAAGACATGGATGCGTGAGTTTGGGGTGGAGGAACTTGACTGGCATGCACCTTACCTTAACCTAATAGATACCCTTTGGGATGAACTTGAGTGGAGACGGAAAACCAGGCCTTCTTGTCCGACAGTGCCTGACCTCACAAATGCGCTTCTGAAAGAATGGTAAAACATTCCCATAGACACATTCCTAAACCTTGTGGACAGTCTTCCCAGAAGAGTTGAAGCTTTTATAGCTGCAAAGGGTGGGCCAACTCAATATTGAACCCTACGGACTAAGATTGGGATTCCATTAAAGTTCATGTGCATGTAAAGGCAGGTGTCCCAATGCTTTTGGCAATATAGTATATATTATTATTATACAGGATTTAAATAGTGCCAACAGTTTACACAGCGCTTTACAATATACAGGGGAGTACAATATATAGGGGAGGCAGTACAATTACAAAACAGTTCAACAGAGAAGGAATAGGTGGGCCCTGCTCATGGAACTTACAATCTAAAGGAAGGGAAGGTGATTCAAAAGGTGATAGTTGCGAGGGATGATCTGGTGGAGGGGATTGAAGTACAGTTCTTAGGTGGAGGTGGGGTAGGCTTCCCTGAATAAGTGGGTTTTCAAACATTGCCTAAAGGTGGACAGGGTGGGTGCTGACTGGACATACTGGATAGAGAGTTCCAGAGGATGGGAGCGCAAGATATCTTGGGAGGAGCAGAGATTTTGGCGATATCTGCGGATGAGGTTGGTAATGTAGTTAGGGACAGTGTTGGGGATAGCTTTGTACATTGCGGTTAGTATTTTGAATTTTATACGTTGGGCTAGTGAAAGCCAGTGAAAAGATTAGCAGAGAGGGGCAGCAGTCGCTGATTGGTTAGTGTATAGGTTTTGGCAGCAGCATTAATAATAGACTGAAGTGGGGATAGCCTGAGTAAAGGTAGGCCAGTGAGCAGGAAGTTGCAGTAATCAAGGCGGAGTATAACTAAGACATGGATAGGTTGTTTGGTGGTGTCGTTAGTCAGGAAAGGGGCGAATTCTGGAAATGTTGCAGAAGTTGAGGTGGCAGGATTTAGCCAGTGATTGGATGTGGGGCCCAAAGGAGAGGTCAGAGGTTAGGATTATGCCTAGAACCATGGCATGTGGGGAGGGACCAATGATTGTGCTGTTGATCTTAATGGTAAAGTCATGAGTGGGGGATTGGGAAGGAGGAACTATTACAAGCTCAGTTTTAGAAAGATTGAGTTTGAGGAAGTGGTGTGACATCCACACTGATATGTCGCCCAGTAGACTTGTGATATATGAGGAGATCGAGGGGATGAGCTGGGGAGTGGAGAGATAGATCTGGGTGTTATCAGCATAGAGGTGGTATTGTAAGCCATGGGAGGTTATCAATTGACCTAGGGAGGAGGTGTGTGAAGAGAAAAGGTGGGGCCCAAGGACAGAGCCTTGGGGTACCCCAACAGAAAGAGGGAGAGATTTGCAGGAGTTGGTGTTTTGTGTGAGGCTGAAAGTGCGCTGAGAAAGCTAAGAGGAGAACCAGGAAGGAGCAGAGTTACGGAGGCCAAGGGAGTGGAGTTTACTGATGAGGAACAGGTGGTCAACTGTGTCAAAGGCAGCAGAAAAGTCTAAGAGTATGAGTATGGAGTAATGACCATTGGTTTAGCAGTTAGTAGGTCGTTAGTGAGTTTTAGTAGGGCAGTTTCAGTAGAACGTTGTGAGCAGAAGCCAGACTGTAGGGGATCGAGAACAAGGAGGAGAGTATTGAGTGTGGTGTTGAACCTGGTATGTTGGTTGGAGGAGGAAGCATGACACTGGAGATCTCATCATGAATTGTGTCGATCTTGAAATGCCTGGCAATCTCCTGGGCAGTAAGTAAGTTGGTGGGTGAAGGCAGTGGGGGATGAAGTAAGGAACTAAGGGTAGAAAAGAGTTGACCAGGATTGGATGCGAGGGTTTTGATGAGAGTGTTTTAACCACTTCCAGACCGGACACTTTTACCCCCTTCCTGACCAGGGCAATTTTCAGCTTTTAGCACTATCACACTTTGAATGACAATTGCGCGGTCATGCAACACTGTACCCAAATGAATTTTTTACCATTTTTTTGAGATAGATAAAGATTTATTTTGGTGGTATTTATTCACCACTGGGATTTGTATTTTTTTTGCTATGTAAATGAAATGTCCAAAATATTTGAAAAAAAGTGTTTTTTTTATAAAATTTTGCAAATAAATAATATTTCATCATAAATCTTAGCCAAAATTTATTCCGTTATCTTTTTAGTAAAAAAAAAAAAATCCAAATTAGTTTATAAGCAAAAATTATAATTTTTAAACATTTTTTTTTACATTTTTATTTTATTTTTTTATATTATTATTTTTTATTTATTTATTTATTTTTTTACATACTGTCACCCTAGCAGTACAGTGTCACCATGGTGACACTGTACTACTTGTGAGGGGTGATGAAGATTTTTTTTTTTTTTTTACACTGATTGCTTTTACACCCATATAGGATGTAAAAGCAATCATTTCTCTTTCTCTCTGTGTGCATTCTTGCACTCATTGAGAAGAACTGAGTGAGCTGTGATTGGTCACAGCTTGTCACATGGTACAAGGCTTTTGTGAATAGATCATTCACAGATTTCACACATAGTAAGCAATGATGTCAGAAGTGACATCTTGCTTACTACTTTGCATGTGATCACTGATTGGCCAATCAGTGATCACATGATCGGGACCTCGTACAGAGGTCCCGTCCGATGATCGGTGTTTCACTGTGTCCGGAGGACACAGCGGGCACCGGATCGCGGTGCTGCGCGCTCCCAGGGAGCGCGCACAAGCAGGGTGCGGGGAGGCCGTTTATAGACGGCCACTCGACCCTGCAGTGCCACTGTCCGGCCGTTGATATACAACGGCTTGTCGGGAAGTGGTTAATAGGTTTGTAGCAGGCGAGGCCTGGTTCTGCATGTGGTGAGAGAAGCAAGTGTGTCCAGGGAGGATGATAGTAAGTTGTTGTAGGCAGATGTAGCCAGGTCTGGACAGGACAGGGGTGAAATCTGATCATAAAGGCACTCGGTAGCAGAGTTAGAAGGGAAGGGCTGAGGTGGTGGACGTTTCTGTAGGTAACTGCTGGTTGGAGGAATGGGAGGTAGGAGATAGGGAGAGTGTGAAGCTGATAAAGTTGTGATCAGAGAGAGGAAAGGGGGTATTAGAGAGGTTACAGTGAGTGCATAGGTGGGAGAACACAAGGGTGTTGCCATTAGAGTGAGTGGTGGTTTGTGTGCATTGTGTAAGATTAAGAGAGAAGGTTAGGTTGAGTAGTTGAGAAGTGGCTGAGGTGTTAACATCACGGAGTCACCGAGGATGATGGTGGGTACCTCAGAGGAGAGAAAGCAGGGTAGCCATGCAGAGAAGTCATCAAGAAAATGTGACACTGGGTCAGGAGGCCGGTAGAGGACTGCGATCCTCAGACAAACAGGAGAAAAAAGACGAATACAGTGCACTTCAAAAGAGCAGAGGGACAGAGAGGGAGGTGTAGGAAGAACCTGGAACATGGTTTCTGGGGAAAGAAGAAGCCCAATTATGCTCTCTTCCCTTTGGGAGAGGAGGAGGTCATTGACAGAGGAAGGTTAGTTAAAGACTGCTCGGGCATTCCAGAGGGCACATAAGGGAAGGCTGGCTTGTGGAAGCATGGGAATCGAGATAAGAGAGTGAGGGTTGTGGCTTCTGCCAGAGGAGACTGCTGCTTCTGCGGGTGGAAGTTTGAAGGTGGAGGGTCAGGGTTTGGGGCGATCTCTCCAGAAGTTAGTAGTAGTAGTAAGGGGGAGATAAGGTGGGAGCAGGATTTATACGTGGGCAGATACTGCAGTGATTTGGAGGTGGTGACATTATCTGGGCTTAGAAAGAGCAGGAGATAACTGCAGTAATCTTCAGAGGGAAGAAGTGAGGGTGATTTGTATACGTTGTGAGGTGATGGGGAGGGGTAAAGAAATGAGAGTTTGAGGAGAGAGGGCATTATAGCAAAAAGGAAAGTTAGTAAGAGCATGTAGGAGGGTGAGGAGAAAATAAATAGGAAGACTGAGGGAAAGAGATAGGAGAGAAAAGAGCACTTGCAGACTACTTGGGGTGGAGCACTAACATTTGTACTTGCCTTAAAAAGTGCAATGTTCACCATGCCATACACTTAGCACCCAATTGGCCAGCCTATACCCCTACCACCCTCAGAGGAGACCTGATCAGAGGATGATGAGATGTTCCCATGCCATACACTTAGCACGGGTATATATATATACTGTATGTACATGTATTTTATATAATGTTATGTATATTATTATACTGTATTGTCTTTGAGGTCCTATTCAGAACAATTCTAGCCACGATTCCAAATTGCAATCGTGCCAAAATAAGCTGTGCACTTTTGGGTGCCATTCATTGTTAAAGACGCCCAAATGCAGTTAGCAGATATGCATTTTGCTGCATATTTTGTCATTTAACAAATCCTCTACAAATGCACCAAAACACGCACTGAAAAAAAGCACAACGCTTCATGCTGAAAAATTTTCAATTTGGCTTTTTGGGTGTTTTTTAATGGGCATTTTGGCACTTTTTTCAACGCACATTTTGGTGTGTTTTTAGCAAATGTTTATGTCCATTTTGGTACTTTTTTAACGTGTATTTTGGCAAATTTTTTAACCCACGATTTTTGTGTGTATTCTGGAAATGCATGCAAAATGCATGTCCTGCTTGCGGTGCCTTTTAGGATACAATTTTGCTTTGTTGCATTATTAATGAAATTAGTTTAGTTTTGTTCCATTTATTCATTTTCGGACAGATTTTAATTTTTTCAATGGATTCAAATCAAAAATATTGAATTCATTGGGAAGAGTAGTTTGTTCTATTTTATTCCAAATTTGAATTTTAGAAGATGGCTATATTCTTTCTATTCTATTATTTTTCTATTCTATTATTATGTTTTCTATTCTTTTCTATTCTATTATTTTTTATTCTATTCTTTTAAATCAATTCTATTCTTTTTGAAATTCAAATTTCGGAAGACAGCTATATTCTTTCTATTTTACTCTATTCTAATCTATTCTATTGTTTTCTA
This sequence comes from Staurois parvus, assembly GCF_062004578.1. Taxonomy (NCBI): domain Eukaryota; kingdom Metazoa; phylum Chordata; class Amphibia; order Anura; family Ranidae; genus Staurois; species Staurois parvus. Next base: position 1,004,851 of record NW_028318302.1, read on the forward strand.
TTCTAATCTGTTCTATTCTATCCTGTTTTAGAGTATTATTTTTTAAATTCAAATTTTGGAAGACGGCTATAACCTATTTTATTCTATTCTATTCTGATCTATTCTAATATACATTATTTTATTTTCTATTCATTTATGTTGTATTTTATTCTATTCTGTTTTATTCTATTCCATTCTTTTTTAAATTCAAATTTTGGAAGACAGCTATATTCTTCTTATTCGGATCTATTCAATTTTTTCTATGCTATTCTTTTATTTTCTATTCTTTTCTTTTCTATTTTATTAATTCTTTTCTATTCTATTCCTTTATGTTCATTCTATTCTATTTTATTTTCTATTCTATTATTTTTTATTCTATTCTGTTTTACTCTATTATTTTCTATTGTATTCTATTTTATTCTATTCTATTTGAAATTCCAAATTCAAAGTTCAAAAGATGGCTATTTTCTTTCTAATTTATTCTATTCTATTCTTGTCTATTTTACACTATTCTAATCTGTTACTTTTTTTTGTATTATATTCCTCTCTTTTATTTTCTATTCTATTCTTTTATTTTCTGTTCTATTTCATTCTGTTTTATTTTTTTAAAAATTTGAAGTTCGGAAAATGGCTATATTCATTCTATTTTATTTTTTTCTGTTGTATATTGTTCTATTGTAATCTATATATTTCTTTATTCTATTCTATTATTTTATCTTTTATTCTTTTCTATTCCTTTATTTTCTACTCTCTTCTATTATTTTATTTCTATTCTTTTCTTTTAAATTCTATTCTTTTCTGTTTTATTCTTTTCTATTCTTTTTGAAATTCAAATTTCAGAAGATGGCTACATTCTAATACACAAAGTCTTTGAAGGAAATCATAAATAGTCAACACTTTGTTTACATTTTTAATTTGTTTTCAAATTAATTTTGAATTTGATTCGAATTTTGTTTTGTTATTTCAGATTAGTTTAAATTTGTTACTTTTGTAATTTGGAAATTCAGATACATCCAAATCTCTGAATAATGAAAATTTTATCCGAATTTAGGAACGAAATGAACTGCACATGTCTAAATGTGACCACTACCCTTCTTAACCTCTTGCCGACCGCGCATAGCCGAATGACGGCTTCACCGCGGCCGGCCAGTTCTGAGTGGACGTCATATGACGTCCTCCCAGAACGCGCTCTCCTGCGCGCCCCAGGGGGCGCGCACCCGGCGATCTCCGTGATCGCTGTGTCCTACGGACACAGCTGATCACGTGATGTGGTGAAAGGCCGATCCCACCGGCCTTTTACCACGTGATCAGCGGTGTCCAATGACACGCTGATCACAGGGAAAGGCAAGTGCCAGTTCTCGGCTGCACTTTCCTCACGCTGTCAGATCGTGAGGAAAGTACTGCCGAGAACCGGCAGTTGTCAGAGCGGGGATCGGCACCGATCATCAGGGCACTGATGATCAGTGCCCTGATGATCGGTGCCCAGCAGTGACACCTGCAAGTTCCGCCCAGCAGTGCGCCCACTAGCCCCGCCCACCCGTTCCCAGCAGTGCCCCCACCTGTGCCCAGCAGTGCCCCCACCTGTGCCCAGCAGTGCACCCACCTGTGCCACTTTGCAGTGCCACCTACCTGTGCCCAGAAGTGCCACCTACATGTGCCCAGCAGTGCCACCCACCTGTGCCCACCCACCTGTGCCCACCAGTGCCACCCACCTGTGCCCACCAGTGCCACCCACCTGTGCCCACCCACCAGTGCTGCCCACCAGTGCCACCCACCAGTGCAGCCCAGCAGTGCTGCCAGTCAGTGCCACCAGTCAGTGCCCAGGGGTTGTGCCAGTCAGTGCCGCCAGTCAGTGCCCAGAAGTGATGCCAGTCAGTGCCGTCTATCAGTACCCATCATCAGTGTCACCTATCAGTGCCGCCTATCAGTGCTGCATATCAGTGCCGCCTATCCGTGACCCCTAATTAGTGCTGTCTATCAGTGCCGCCTATCCGTGCCACCTCATTAGTACTGCCTATCAGTGCCCTTTAGTGCTGCCTATCAGTGCCCATCAGTGCCGCCTATCAGTGCCCATCAGTGCCGCCTCATCAACGCAAATCAGTGAAGGAGAAAAAATACCTGTTTGAAAAATTTTATAAAAGAAACAAATAAACTTTTTTTTTTTTTCAAATTTTTTGCAGTTTTTTAATTTATAGCGCAAAAAGTAAAGTGCCCAGTGGCGATTAAATACCACCAAAAGAAAGCTCTATTTGTGAGAAAAAAATGATCAAAATTTCATATGGGTACAATGTTGCATGACCGCGCAATTGTCAATCAAAGTGCGGCAGCGCTGAAAGCTGAAAATTGGCTTGGTAAGGAAGGGGGTATAAGTGCCTGGTAGGCAAGTGGTTAAACAGCTATTTTTTTCTTGCTTTTATTTTTTTACCCCAAACTGCCCCTTGCCTCTATTCTCAGCTACAGTAGATAAGAATGACATGTCTCTCCTCCTGAAGCCTCCTGAGAGGCATCGGGTTCAATGCAGTGAATAGAGAAGAGCAGAGCTTGCATTGCACAAAATTACTACATTTTAGAAATCAAACACCCCAAGTTATTTTCTAAGGTGCATAATGAGTGCTTTTGAGTCATTTTTTTGCCACACATTTTTGAAAAATACAGAAATATGAAAATGAAATTTTTTATACACAATTATGGTTTTTCTAATACACAGTATAGGCATACTTGAATTTACACCCCAAAACACAATCTGCTAATCAGGCCCCTGCCTAGTTCACTGAGCTGACTGCCAAACCACACTTCCCCAACTGTGTATACAGAACAGTGCCACCCAGTGCCGCACCGCTGGTTCTCCTGTTGCACACTCACAACACTCCCGTCTATGGGAAAATGGTCACCTGCATGCATAGTGGAGGTACGTGGTGGCCATCTTGGAGACCAAACAGTGTCCTAAGAGGCCCAAAGGGGATCACTTCCAATGTCCAGGATAGGTAATAACACCATGAGAGGAGAGAGGAATGCTGCCACCCACAGTGGGAACCTCCTAATTGACTCCACGCCCAAGCAGAGACAACTGGCACCAAATTTCCAAAACCACCACCAAAAGCCCCACCATCAGGCACCCCACACTCTCCCCACACAAATACAACAAAACCAAAAATATATCGAACAGAGTAAGCAAACAGTACAAAAATATCTGTAGTGACAACACAGAATAAATGGAAAGTGAAAAAGCATTCAAGAGTTTCAAAGACAACAAAACAGCCAAAATGCAAGGTGGAAGATTTTTTTTTACCTTTGAGGAATACCCTGGAAGATAAGGTTGAAAACAGCCTGATTGAGCCCCAGGGCTTCTATAGCTTTTAACTGGTGAATTCATCTTAATTCTCTTTGTAATAGCCTTTTGTCCCAGTCTCCTCCCCGAAGATTGGGGTGGATATGGTCCAATGATGTAGACCTTAAACTGGGGAAGATAGTATTGGTGGGCAAAAGTGACACAGCTGCCAAGAAGCAGGTAAAAATTACCCATCTTCATGGCATAGACATTGATGCGGATCCTTTTCTACCATTGACCTTTAGATTTACAGACAACCTTCCCTTCCTGTTGAGGACATATATTAGGTGGCTTGTAAGGTGGCATGATTCCATGCTGCCAGAGGGACCACATGGTGGCTTTGTATATTTTGTGTTTATTTTTCTTTTTGGTGTTTTTTTTCTTGAATAAAATGAAGGTATTTTTGGTAATAATAAATAGAAGAATCTTCTAGTGTTTTTTTCCTTTTTCATATTAGCATTTCACATTTTATGAACGTTATTCATGCTGTTGTTCATTTGGGATCTCTGCGTCTGGCCCCACTTGCTGACTCCCTTTCTGCCCCGCCAGGTTGTACACCTACCCAATCCATAAGAAGTGATTTTTAACATGTAACCACAGACCACATCTCCATATGCTATACTGGGGTTTATTTACTAAAGCTGGAGAGTCCAAAATCAGACTCACTTCTGCATAGAAACCAATCAGCTTCCAGGTTTCATTGCCAAAGCTTCATTGAACAAGCTGAGGTTAGAAGCTGATTGGTTTCTATGCAGAAGGTAGTCTGATTTTGGATTCTCCAGCTTTAGTAAATAAACCCCACTATGTCACTTTTTTGAGTGTTGTAAGTAGCTAATCCTATGTGTTCTTCTTTGATGGCTGCATGCATACTACTGCTTTGCGTTTAGTTTTTTCATTTTTTAACATCAAGGTCCTCTTGGTTGTCCTTGAGGAATATCATAAGGCTCAAAATGTGTTTGACAGTTGGACTCCACTGATCAGGTGTAAAGGCTGTCTATAGCCCTCCTGTTTGTTTTATTTGAGGGTTTTGTGATGTGGATGTATGTTCAAGAGAACTTTTTTGCTTTATGTTAGAACTAGGAACTATGTGAAATAAAATTTTTAGGCTTGTTTTTAATCTAAGAACGTTTTGTTATATTCTTCTAATGCCCATCAAAATCCCTGCCACCCATTATACTTTTGTCTGGATATAAACACTGGGATGAGCACTGATATGACCTCAAACTACATATTTTTTCTGCAATAGATAATATTTTAAAATAACAAACAATTCATAATTAATAATAAAGGTCCTTTAGAAATAGTCCGTGAGGTGTGACAAAAGTGCATGAATCTACTGCAGATTGCTTACACCAACTTCTGTGCACATTCACTGTAAAGATATGCACTCCATCTGCTTACCAGAGCAAAAGCAAGAGGTCATACATGGTTATCAAATGGGCAACAACCACCACTTCTCCCAGGATGAGCAGCAAGGGTTAATGATATTGCTTCAGATACCTAATCTCTCAATATGATGGCTTCATCAGGTACAACAGTGGTAATGGAAGATCTGGTATAAAAGAAATAAAGCATACTATAATAATAATAAAGCTCACTATGGTGACAGTGTACTGTTCTGGTCAATGATCAGAGACACAGTGGCCCTGATTTACTGATGTGCCTAGGCGCATTTCCATGGGCTAACGTCTACTTTTTAATAGCAACCGACTACTTTTAGACGGCAAAGACATTTACTAAAGAAAGCGTCAACAAGTAGACACGAAATCGAATTTACTAACCAGGCACAGTCCAGGAATCAGTCTCAAAAAGCAGACTTGCTAAGAAGCACATCTAACACCACGAAATATCACTGCAGAGGCATGTTCACATTGAAATTCCCTTTACCAAATATCGGGACTTCACTTTAAACAATATCTGACATTTCAAAAAAATTTTAAAATGTGTAAAAATAGTTTTTTAAAGGAAGTCATGACAGTGAAGAACTAGATGCTTTTCCAGCATCTATGGACGGATATAAATGCGCATGTGCAGAACACATTTTAGCTGTCTGCCGTGGGCGCTTTCTTTTTAGACGCTGTTTAATAGTAAATCTCAGTGTGGAGTCCACTGACAGATGGCACTCAGTCGCGTCTAATGTGTTTAACAAACAGCACTATTTGTAGCTAGGCATATCTTTATGTATTCTAATTTGATTTCCTTAGTTCTATTGATTCTGTTTTTGTTTCTTATCCTTTATAATTATTTCTGTAATGATTTTACTTATTTCGAAGGTCTAGATAATATTTATTTTGACAGCTGAATCTAAAAATAAAGGTCTGCAATTAAAGAAAAAAAAAAAACGGTGTAGGGTCTCCCCTCTCATCCATACCAAGCCCTTCTGGTCTGGTATGGATCTTAACAGGTAACTCCACGCCAAAATTAAAAAAAAAATCCATACCAGACCCTTATCCGAGCATGCGGCCTGGCAGGTCAGGAAAGGGGGGGGACGAACGAGCACCCCCCCTCCTGAACCATACCAGGCCACATGGCCTCAACATAGGGGGGTGCTTTGGGACAGGGGGGCTCCCCCCCAAAGCACCTCCTTGTCCCCATGTTGATGGGGACAAGGGCCTCTTCCCCACAACCCTGGCTGGTGGTTGTGGGGGTCTGCGGGCGGGGGCCTTATCAGAATCTGCAAGCCCCCTTTAACAAGGGGGCCCCCAGATCCCGCTCCCCCACGTGAATGAGTATGGGGTACATGGTACCGCTACTAATTTACAAAAAAGTGAAGAAGAAAAAAAGGCTGGCTTTTGCATTTAAAAATCAGCACAGACATACACTTCGTATTGTGAAAAAAATTATGAAAAAATTTGTAAACCGAGACATTATTTTCAATGGATTTTCCTTCGTAAACCGAAAATTCTGTTAACCGAGGCGTTGGTAAACCGAGGTACGCCTGTATTAGTATTGCAATCCTTTGTATTGGGATACATAGAACCAACATACATCTGAATTGGCAACATAGCACAATATTTGTGTCATATCTGAGATATCTGGCTAGTTACACTGACCTTGCCAGGGGACTTAGGGTTTATTCACATCACAGAAATGGAGCCCGGATTAGTGTTACAGCTCCATGGATGAGTGGTTAGCATCACTGCCTTACAGTGCTAGGGTTGGTGGTTTGAATCCCAACCATGGCAATGAAGTTGCACAATCTCCCTGGGTGGCTACCCTAACATAGATGTGCTGGTGGCAGCATCTTTGCTTTCTGTCTAAATGATCTTTAGAATGTGAATTAGAATGAGGCCTTGTCAAACACCTTCAATGCTGCACCTTATGTAAATGTCAAACCATGGGATGAGATAAGGGCCTGAACTATTGATTGATTTGATAATGCTGGTTTGCACTCCATCCCCTTTTGGGAAGGGTTTATCAAGCAAAGAGCTGAGAGAGAGAGAAAAGAATTAAAAAAAAAATGTATAAAAAAATGGCATAGAGTCCCCCTCCCAAATCCATAACAGACCCTTATCCGAGCATGCAGATACCGCATGCCTTCAAAGATTTATTTCCTTTGTTGAATTGCCTACTTGGTTCATACCAGTTGCGATTTAAAATTGTGCTTTTTGTTGGCAATTTCACCGTGCTTTCTGAAGATTTACCAATGAGTTATTGCTCTTTCACTTTTGTTTTGCATTGCAATTTCTATTGTAGTCTATATGTGAAATCGCTATAAAATGCATAAAAAGTTAGACAAGGACTACTTTTAAAATTGTGCTGCAGAAAATTGCGTATGTTAAGACTCTCACATCCATATTCATTAGATCCAATATCAGGTACAATTTCAATTCCCAAATCGCACCTGAAATCGCGCACTCTGGCCCTGGGACTTGCAAATTGCATGCCAAATTGCACCCGATGTGACCGGGGGCTAACACCACAGTCACATCTAATCCGATTTGGAAATTGGTCAACTTACAATAGGGTGTGACTTGGCCTACGATTTGCAAGTCGCCTGACATGCAAATCGCACGCCAAATTGCACCCGATGTGACTGGGGGCCACCCCAGTCACATCAAAGTGAATTTTGAAGTGGTGCAACTTACACTACGGTCACATCATGTGACTTACAGTGAAGTCGCATGATTTCAAAGTCGGGGAACATGCTGATTTAAAGCTCAATTTGCAAGACATCTGACACAGATCTCTCTGCAAATCGCATGAAAAGTAGTGTATTCATTACTTTAGAAATTGTTGCGGCTCCAACCAAGTTTAAACCACACTAATATGAACGCTCTAATAGCGGTCACATTGAGTGCGACTTGGCAAGTGATTTGCATGACATGCAACTTTAAATCGTATGCCAAGTCGCACCCTATTGTCTACTATTAGAGCGGTCACATGAGTGCATTTCCGACACTGATTTCTAAAGTAGTACATGTACTACTTTTGTGGCGATTTGCATAGATATCTGTGTCAGATGTCTTGCAAATTGCAAGGAAATCGGCATCTTCACTGTAAGTCACACGATTTCTAAATCGGCTTTGATGTGACCGGGGTGTAAGACCTTTTTATGTTTGATTTCCTGAGTGTTTTTCCGATTTATGGGAAATCCTGCATACTAGCAAAAGTGAATTGACATTTTCAGTATTGCATGCGAGATGTGGTCATGTGACTGCCTTAACTCATGCAATAATCTGGAGTGAATTGTGCCCATAATGCCAATAAATGTTGCTATGGGTTTCCCCGTCACATCCCTGTTCAATGTTCTGTTGTATGCTGCACAGGTACACTTTGCTGTGGCTTTCTTTCTGACTCTGATTTGTGGGGCCTGTATACCAAGGGTTAATGCAGGTGAGAAGAGAATTAATCAGGTGTAAACACATTCTCTGACCAAATGAATGACAGTGGTGGGTGTGGCCTATGTTATATAAAAAGTTGCAGTAATGGGTGATTTTTGCCTTGGGAGAGGCCAGGTTATATTCTGCAAGTCCTTGCCTGTTTTGGTTTGAGGAGGAAGAGATATTGTGATGAATTGCCACAGACCACACTCACGCTCTGTTTTGATGTGGGCTGTAAATGTTTTGCATTTTTTTCCTTCTAAGGTGTGTTTGTGTGTTATTGTACAATGATTGTGTGTTATTATCTTTGCATTGTAATCCTATCCTGTCAATTACTCTGCTCTTCCAAATCTGCACTTGGCTATAGTTTGCTTGCTTATTTAGACTGAAATGCAGTTTTTGGACAAACCTGATGAGAAATGTATGTGTGGGGGATTTGGGGAGGTGGGAGGTGTTTTATTTTGGCGCGTATGTATTTTTATATTGATATTTTGATCTGCAGCCTGTTTTGTGGATAGATAAGCCTACTAAGTGATTCATATTAACCGTTTGTTTCTTACTGTAACCTGTGAAAGCACAGTTCATTAGAAGTATAATCTTTTAGATTGTAAGCTCTTATGAGCAGGACCGTTCTATTTTAGCAACATCAATCTTGCTTTTTTTCCCACCAAGAAATGTAGATGGGAGAGGGAGGGAGCGAGCCCAGGCTGGAGCAGGAGTCAGCAAGGTAAGTGTCACTAATACCAATGATGGGGCACTATTCCTCCCACTGACACCAATGATGGGGCACTATTTCCTCCCCCCCCCACTGACACCAACGATGCGGAACTCTTCCTCCCCCCACTGACACCAACGATGGGGCACTATTCCTCCCCCCACTGACACCAATGATGGGGCACTACCCCCCCCACTGACACCAATGATGGGGCACAATTCCCCCCCACACTAGTATCAATGATGGGGCACTATTCCCCCCCCACTGACACCAATGATGGGGCACTATTCCTCCCACACTGACACCAATAATGGGGCACTATTCCTCCCACTGACACCAACAATGTGGCACTATTCCTCCCACTGATACCAATGATGGGACACTATTCCTCCCACTGATACCAACGATGGGACACTATTCCTCCCACTGACATCAGTGATGTGGCACTACTCCTCTCACTGACACCACAGACTTGGCACTACTCCTCCCACTGCAAAATTACAGTTATGAAGTAGCAACGAAAATAATTTTATGGTTGGGGGTCACCACAACATGAGGAACTGTATTAAGGGGTCGCGGCATTAGGAAGGTTGAGAACCACTGCGCTAGGTAGATAACCCAGGATCCAGGGTTGGCTGTTCTAGAATATGCTTTTCTGAAAAGCAAGCCACCAAACCAATTAGCAAGGGTAATCTTAATGTATTGTCACTCAGTAAGGTTGAAACTGAACAAATGAACATAAACTGGCAATTGTGGTAACACAGTTTAGCATTAAAAATTGTTAACAATAAAGACAGCATTAGGGTTGCCACCTGATCCCTTTAAAACCGTACACATATTATTGGGGATGAGGTGGCAATCCTAGACAACATATAGCATCCAGATCAGTATAAACAGTAGCAATGCCACCCAAAATGTAATAATGAGCACAATAAGACTTGATCTACCAACACAGGAACTATACTGCCATTGTGCACTAATGGTGGCTATTCTAGGCCTAAAATTGCTGGACAGGCACTGTCAGGGATTAAATGACCTGAAAGGGTAAAGGGGACAGAGGGAATGTGCAAAGTGAATTATGGGACAACCTCGGGGTTGATCTTCTGCTATCATTGGGACCCTTTAACAAGCTTTGGTGCACATAATGATAGTCTTTTGAGCCTGCATGCAAGCAAGCAGTGAGATATAAAGTGATAAAACACAGTTCTAGTACTGGAGAATGTGGGCCAGAGGTGGTACCAGTTCGGTGTAGTTGGTGATGATGTGGTATAAATTAGGTAGAAGCTTGGTACGTGTTTGATAAAGGAGTGGGGTCCTGCTCTCACAGTGGAGTGGAAAGGGTTTTTAAGTTCTTGTTTCTCCTTGGAGATGAGTTTTAAACTGTAGATTCATCAGCCACTGTAAAAAAATTCTTCCCATAGCCCAAATAATGGCTACTTTAAATATTCAAGTTTATTGATATAGTTATTTTTGAAAGGAGAAATCACATACTGTAAGCCCAGGGACATATAGAATAGCTACACATTCTGCAGCTATTTCCTCTTCTACCAACTCTGCAGCTCTCAACTTTGTCAACACCAAATTCCTTTACATGTGGAGTATGCATGTGACCTTATTTTCAGTTTCTGAGCTGTTGTTGCCTTCATTAGTTCTGATTGTTTCACTTTATCCATCATTGTTTGCTTCCATTAGCTTTACTGCTACATTTTTATTTGGTACTTCAAAGTTTTTGTAAACTCTACCAATGAACTTCTCTTGCTCCCTTTTGATCTGGAAATTATAGCGTTGAAAGTATTTTGTTATGTCTGCTTGATAAATGTCAGAAAAATGTTAATCCTTCTAGAAATTCAGCGAGCTCTTTTTTTTTTATTCATCTTTTTATTTAGTAATTATACAAACATCGTTAAAACATTTTCTCATACAGCATATACTTTTCCCATTTTCCTGTAATAATAAACACTTCCAATTAACCCACCCCTTTGCCCCCCTCCCCGTCCCTCCCCACCCCCCCAGACATCCCAATCCTCTCTCTATCTATATCCTTTCCTGTCTCTTTATTCATCTAACTTTCCTATAACATTTTAGGCTACCTCTTTTGCTCTCATTAATTGAGCATACATTTCTGAATTTTTAAATTGCCTCCAAACATTCCATACTTTTTTGAACGATCCTATCTTATCCTCATCTACACATCTCAGTTCTTCCATATTAAAAATACCTTCCACTCTATCTATCCAATCCGCCATCTTGGGAACATCTGCTACTAACCAAAACTTCCGTATTAAACCTTTTGCCGCGCTAATTAGATGATAAAGTATTTTATTCATACCTGTTCCTACATTAGGCTCAGAGAAATAGAATAAGCATTTCAGAGGGTCTCCCTGGATATATACCCAGCAAATCTCTTGAATATAATAAGCCATTTCCTTCCAATAGTCCTGTATCCTCAGACAACTCCACCAAATATGTCCCATATTACCCTTTTCTCCATAACCCCTCCAGCACCATGGAGAACACTCCCCCGTCTGCTTGTGGGCAACACTTGGTGTTATATACCATCTTGCCAGACACTTAAAATTCATCTCGACAATACGCATGTTTATTACTTTATGTGTTAAATTACATATGCCTTTCCTTTGCTGGGGGTTAATTTTTCTTCCTAATTCCTTTTCCCATTTATCCCAATACCCAGGGGACTCTACTTCCTCTAGATTCGTGAGAATCCTATATATCTTTGAGGTGATATGTTTTGGACTTATGTCTGTGTGCATTAATTTTTCAAATGGATTCATATCTTCTCCCTCCCTCAGTGGTTGTGGTAAATTTGCAACAAAATGTGATAACTGATTATACCTCTACTCATCAAACGTAACAAACAAATCCCTATTTTCCTTTAAATTCTGAAATGTGTCTAATCTCCCCCCTTTTATAATATCTTTCAAGCGTGCATTTTTATTTTTAATCCATCTCCCACTTATTTTAACATTTCCAGGTGCAAAAAAATCTGTCCCCCCTAAGGGTATCAATAATGAATTACATTTTCATTTCTCCTTATTGTGTAATTTATCCCATGTGTCTAATACTATCCACGTCAATCCACTTGTCTCTACATCCAGGGCGCGAAACCCATGAGGTATCCAAATCACTTTATCTAAAGTTACTTTACTTAATTCCTCTTCTATTCTTACCCAACATTTCCTCTGTGCGTTAAAAAACCAATCTATACCCGTGACAAAATTACAGCTGTGTAATAATTCTTTATATTTGGTAACCCTAAATCTCCATTTGCTTTTACTCTGCATAATACTTTATAACTAATCCTAGGCCTCTTATTTGCCCATATGAACTTACTAATCATCTTTCGGATTCTTGCAAAAAAAAAAACTAGGCAATGCTATCGGCAACATTTGAAATTTATACAAGATTTTAGGGAGTATCACCATCTCAACTAAATAAATTCTTCCGATCCCCTCCTTTATTAGTCTTTTCAACTCGTTTTTTATCTCATTTATCAGGGGAATGTATTTCATTTGGCATAAGCTTTTTACAGATGTCGTCAATTTTATTCCAAGGTATCCAATTTCATTTTTCTTCGAGGAAAAAGGGAACGTTGCTTGCAACCTTCTCTTTTCTGAGTCTATAAGATTGATGTTTAGGATTTCCGATTTAACCGGATTAATCTTCAAATTTGATACCCCCCCATATTGTTTAAGTTCCTTCATTAAATTGGGTAATGAAATACTAGGGTTGGCCACAGAGAACATCATGTTATCTGCATATGCAGCGGCTTTGTTGTCAGGGCAGGAGCTGAGGAACGGACAGGCAGGCCTAACAATGTAACGCACTGGCTGACGACAACCACTACCCACAGACCGAAGTCCCTCAGGGCGCGGAGTCTAAGTCCCAGGCTGCCCTTCACCAGGGCCCCTGATGGTGGGGATGGACTTGACGCAGCCAGGAACCAGGTCGCGGCCCCCGAGACACCTCAGCTGCGGTAATGGCCGCCGCCAATGGCGTGTAGCTGGTGGAAGAGACAAAAGAGTAGTCAGACAAGCCGGGGTCAACAACAACAGGACAAAACAGTACAGTACAGCAGACGAGAATCACAGGTCACGAGCCGGGTTCAGCAACAGAGGGTCAGATCAAAGGAGAATACAAAGAATAGTCAAGTCACAAGCCGAATCAGATACCAGGAGAGTCACGAGAGTCAGAAAAGAGTAATAGCAACACACAGACACAAGACACAAGTGCAAAGAGCATGTGCGGGCCACAGGCTTATATGTCATCAGCCACACCCCTCTGGGGGATGGACCACAGAAACCTGAAGCCATAAAAGGATTCCCATAATGCACAGCAGAATCCAAGATGGACGCCAGCACATGGAGTAACATAACCTCAGGGAAAAGGTAGGACCTTGACAGTACCTCCTCCTCAAGGGCCCCTCCCCCTCCGCGGCTCAACAAAAGGTTTCTGAGGAAAGTGGGTATGAAAAGCGCGGAGGAGGGCAGGAGCATGGACATCCGCGGATGGAGCCCAGGAACGCTCCTCGGGACCATAACCGCGCCAATGAACCAGGAACTGTAATCGACCACGCACCAATCGAGAGTCCAGGATCCGGCTCACCTCATACTCCTCATGACCGTCAACCCGGACAGGACGGGGCCGAGGAAGAGAGGTAGTGAAGCGATTGCAGATCAGAGGTTTCAACAGGGAAACATGAAAGATATTGGAGATCCGCATCCCAAACGGAAGGGCAAGGGCATAGGCCACCGGATTCACTTTGCGGAGAATGCGGAAAGGACCGACAAAACGGGGAGCTAGTTTGGGTGTGGGCACCCGAAGATTGAGGTTGCGAGTGGACAACCACACCCGATCGCCGACCTGGTATGAAGGAGCAGGCAACCGTCTGCGATCAGCCTGGAACTTCTGGCGCTGAGCTGAGTCCCTCAAGGCCCTCTGGATCTGCCCCCATGAAGAACGCAGGGCAGCAAGATGGTTCTCCACAGCCGGAATGTCCTGTGGTGAGAACCTCTCAGGTAATACCGCGGGTTGGAACCCATAGTTGGCCATGAAGGGAGACATCCCGGTGGAGGAGTTGACCGCCGAGTTCCTGGCAAACTCTGCCCACGGCAGGAGATCGGCCCAATCGTCCTGATGGTCTGAAATATAACACCGAAGGAATTGTTCTAAGGCCTGATTGGAACGCTCCGCAGCCCCATTGGATTGCGGGTGGTAGGCTGAAGAAAAGGAGAGACTAATACCCAACTGGGAGCAGAAGGTACGCCAGAATCTGGACACGAACTGACTCCCGCGGTCCGAGACAATCACCTTAGGTAACCCATGCAGGCGAAAAATCTCCCTGGAAAAGACCGTGGCCAGTTCTTGCACTGTGGGTAATCTCCTGAGTGGAATGCAATGGCACATCTTGGAAAACCGATCGACGATCATGAGGATGACCGTATGACCCCGAGACACCGGGAGGTCTACAATAAAGTCCATCCCTAGATGTGACCAAGGACGCTCCCCATTGGGAATGGGTTGCAGAAGACCCAAAGGGAGATGCCGTGGAGACTTGGCCACGGTCCGTGAACCCTGATGCATGGTCATGAGCAGCTTGGCCGCCGAGGCGGAACGAGCCGGTACGTCGAATACCCTACGGAAGGCATCGAGAAAACCGGAAAAATCTTGAATCACCGGGTCATTCCTCTCCCATAAGGGATTTGCCCAGGCCAAGGCCTTGTCTGAGAGTAGTGAAATTAGGAACCCCACCTTTGACCTCTCAGACGGAAAGGCGTGGGGTATTAATTCAAAATAAATACCCACCTGGTTGAGGAACCCACGACACTGACTCGGCTCACCCCCAAAGCGCTGTGGAAGAGGGGCAGAACCAGTCATACCTCTGGGCGCCGCTGATGCAGCCGTCGAGGTGGTGGACGCAATAGGCGGAGAAGCAGCGGGAGAGACCACCGGAGCGACTACCGGCCTAATAGCACCAGGAGCAAGGTGTGCAGTGCATGCAAGCAGAGTTTGCAACGCATGAGCGAACTGATCCAACAGGTGATCCTGTTGACCGAGTCTGGCGACTAGCATTGGGAGCGAAGGCGTGCCTGCACCGTCAGGGTTCATGGCACTTGTGTAATGTCAGGGCAGGAGCTGAGGAACGGACAGGCAGGCCTAACAATGTAACGCACTGGCTGACGACAACCACCACCCACAGACCGAAGTCCCTCAGGGCGCGGAGTCTAAGTCCCAGGCTGCCCTTCACCAGGGCCCCTGATGGTGGGGATGGACTTGACACAGCCAGGAACCAGGTCGCGGCCCCCGAGACACCTCAGCTGCGGTAATGGCCGCCGCCAATGGCGTGTAGCTGGTGAAAGAGACAAAAGAGTAGTCAGACAAGCCGGGGTCAACAACAACAGGACAAAACAGTACAGTACAGCAGACGAGAATCACAGGTCACGAGCCGGGTTGAGCAACAGAGGGTCAGATCAAAGGAGAATACAAAGAATAGTCAAGTCACAAGCCGAATCAGATACCAGGAGAGTCACGAGAGTCAGAACAGAGTAATAGCAACACAAAGACACAAGACACAAGTGCAAAGAGCATGTGCGGGCCACAGGCTTATATGTCATCAGCCACACCCCTCTGGGGGATGGACCACAGAAACCTGAAGCCATAAAAGGATTCCCATAATGCACAGCAGAATCCAAGATGGACGCCAGCACATGGAGTAACATAACCTCAGGGAAAAGGTAGGACCTTGACATTTGTGCTCCCTATCTCCTATTTTTATCCTTCTTATATCCTTACTTCTCCTTACCCTGTCCAGCAATGGTTCCAACGATAACACAAGCAGCATGGGGGACAGAGGACAACCCTGCCTTGTTCCATTTAACATCCCACAAAACTGAGAGAAGGTTCCATTGACTTTTACCACCGCAGATGGGTTCTTATATAATTCTTAAAAAGTTCTTTGCTTGTTTATTCCTAACTCCTCTCATCAAATATTTTCCCGGTTTATTTCCCCACTGATATCTTTCTTTTGCCATTTTATTAAATATCCTCCTGGAGTCCTGTTCCATCAACTCTTTTAACTCATCTCTTTTTTGTATAATCCTCTGAAACTTATCTATCCTCTTTCCCTTTTAGTGCGTTTGTTCCAATTTTTGTAGTTCTTCTATAACCGGTTTTATTTTTTTCCCTCTTTCCTTCTTCTTCTCTATACCTATAGCAATCAGTAATCCTCTAATGTAGGCTTTGTGTGACTCCCAAATCGTTGCCTCAGACATTCCCTCGGTCTCATTTATCTCAACAAATTGTTCAATTTCCTTTTTTATCCTCTTCTCAACTTCCGGGTCCTGTAAAAGTGAATCATTCAATTTCCAAGACAATGATCTATCTTCTTCCCTCCCTATTTGAAGCCTCATCGTAACGGGGGCGTGATCTGATAATGACATTACTTCTATCTTTGATCCCTTCACTATCTCCAATTGTCTATGTTCTACCATAATATAATCCAGCCTTGAATAGGAGCCATGGGCTTGGGAAAAGAAGGTGTAGTCTCTTTCTCTAGGATGACTTATCCTCCACACATCTACCAGCTGGTATTTATATAATAACCTCTTCAACAATTTGAGACTCCTTTTACCTTCCCTCCTCCCCCCTGTAGAGACATCCCATCTAGGATCAAAACATATATTAAAATCTCCCCCCATCACGAGGCTCCCCTTTTTAAACTCCATAAGCTTCCTTATGGTGCCTTCCAGAAATCCTGCTGAATTTTTGCTTGTGCAGTATATGTTAGCCAATGTATATTCCTTTCCCTGCAATTTTCCCCTGATAAACAAAAATCGACCTTCCAAATCTTCTACTCTATCCTCCAAATGGAAGTCAATTTTACTGATAGACCAATTGCTACTCCTTTTGTTCCCTTTACCGGTGAATCCGCATATACCCAAGTTCGATAATACTTCGAGTATAATTTCACATTAACATTTCTAGATAGATGGGTTTCTTGGAGAAAAACAATATCTATTGAATATTGTTGCATTTCCCTAAGTATTTCATGTCTTTTCCTAGGTGAGTTTAGCCCTTTCACGTTATAGGTCATAAACATAATCTCAACCATATTCTTTATTATTTTGATCTATTCTCTTCCACTCATTTCCATTTGGATATAGATAATTTAAATACCAATAATCTCTGATCCCCCCTCCCCATCCCTCATCTCCTCCCCCCTTGGCTTACCTTAAGCCTAGGAATTTTACTAGAACGGTCCCCCCTAGCAATTCCTTGATTGGGGTGAAACTCACCACATGACCACCTCCTAATCATCTGTACAGATGACATCTACAGTTGCAAGAAAAAGTATGTGAACCCCTTGGGATTACGTGGAGTTTTGCATGAAATGGGCATAAAATGTGCTCTGAACGTCATCTAAGTCACAACAATAGAAGAATACAGTCTCCTGAACATAATACTACACAAAAATTAGATGTTGCCATGGTTTAATTGCACATAACATGTAAACATTCACAGTGCAGGGAGGAAAAAGTATGTGAACCTTTGGACTTAATAACTGGTTGACCCTCCTTTGGCAGCAATAACCTCAACCAAACGTTTCCTGTAGTTGCAGATCAGACCTGCACAACGATCTGGAGTAATTTTGGACCACTCCTTTTCACAAAACTGTTTCAGTGTAGCAATATTCTTGGGATGTCTGGTGTGAATCGCTCTCTTAAGGTTAAGCTCTTGAGGGACTCCAAGATTCTGCCACCGGACAGGGCAAGAGAAAAAAAAAAGGGAAGGAAGAGGAGGAGGGTAGGGGGCAAACCCAAAAATAAGTAGCCCCTCCCCACTCCTCCTCTCTATCCCATGCCCCCCCTTTGCGCCCATCCTCTGACATCTACCTCCTATCTACCTGTTGCCCTCTACCTGCCATTCTCTAACCCCATCAAACCATCCCTCTATATTCACTTTCTGTAAGTCTAATTTTTCACAAAAGTCATTATAGTCCTCTGGGAATCTTAATCTAGCCGATCTTCCATCTCTCCACCCGACTAGACATGCAGGAAATCCCCAGTTATATCTGACTTTTTTCTCTCTCATATGGTTTAGAAGTGGTTTAAAGGCTCTCCTTCTTGCCAGTGTCTCTGGGGAAATGTCAGCAAAGATTTATATGACAGAGTCTTCAAACTTTATTTCAGGGAAGTCCTGCAACCTTTTCCATATCTGGTCCCAATCTCCGATCTCCTGAAATCTTGCTATTACATCTCTGGGAATTTCTACTGATAAACCCTTTGGCTGTCTGGCCCTATATAATATGTCCATTTTTATACAATCTGTTTCTGGTCTTCCCATTATTGGATTGCAGATTCTTTCCATTTTCCCCCTTAAGTCTTCCTCCTGTCCTTTTTCTTCCGGGATGCCTCTAAACCTCCAGTTGTTCCTTCTAGCATGGTTCTCCTGATCTTCTGCTTTAAGTATTAGACCTCTCATTTCTAATTGCCTCTCTTATATTTGAATTTCTAATTTCTCGATTTGTAATGTGTGTTCCTCTACTTTTTTCTCTGACTCCTCGAGACTCAATCGAGACAAGACATGACCCAGATCACTTCAGAGGTTCCCGATCTCCTTCTTAACCACCGTCTCCAATTTCATACACATTTCCACCAAATCCTTTTTTTGAAGGGTGTGTGCTAGGGGCCCTTCCTGCTCCCCTTTTCTTTGTTCCCCTCTAGCTTCCAAGGTTGGACTTCCTTTTTCTTGTACTTTCTCCACGTTACCAAATGACAATCTGGATTGTTCACCCCAAGACTAATAGAACGTTCGCCCTGGTTCTCTTGATTTTGCAGCTCTGGACTTTTTTTCCCTTGAGCCGGCATATATTTTTTTATCGTAGGGGCATTTACATTTGCCTGGGGTGTTTTAGGGCCACCCCCTTTAGATGGTTTACTTCTCATTTTCCTTAGGGAGTTCCCGTTTGATAGGTTATCTGCTATATAGGACTGGCGTGAATCTGCAGTATAAATCTGGCACAAGTCTGCTATATAATACTGTCATGGATCTGCTGTATTAGACTTGAAAGGTCCGCTATCCAAGACTGGTGTGATGCTATTATATAGTGCTTGACATGGATCTGCTTTATAGACCTTGGTGCAGGTCTACTGCAAAAGGTTTAGTATAAGTTTGCTATTTAGAGTTTGGTGTGGGTCTGCTAAGTGTTTGCTGTAAGTCAGCTGTTTGAAACTTGATGCAGATCTACTATGTCAAATTTAGTATGAGACTGCTGATTAGAGCTTGGTGCGGGTCTGCTGCATGGCGCTTGATGTGAGTCAGCTGAGTAACACTTGGTGCAAGTCTGCTGTATAATATGTTAATATGAGTCCACTATTTAGCGCTTGGTATGGGTCTGCTGTTTAAGCTTTAGTGCACGTCTGCTGTATCAAAGTTGGCACGGGTCCGCTGTACAATATTTAATATAGAACCGCAGCCCAAACCCCCATGTAGTCCTGCTCATAACATGCTATAACATTTCCACTTCTCTAGCACAACTGTACTCACCCAGTTCTTCTCAAAACTGGGGAGACCATTCTTCTGGAGAGTTAACACATATTCCAAAACCAGGTACCAAGCTATAATGTCTTTTGTTCACAAGAACATTAAATCACCTTCTTTAACAATGTCTCTGCATTCATTGTAACACTAATATTGCCTTGGTCCTGGCAATAGCACATTTACACTTTACCCAAATGTTCCCCTGTAGCACTGCGGCTTCACTCCTGTGCTCCAGACCCCCTGCAGCTGCACATTTCCCCTTCTGACCTGTATCTTCTGCTCCTCCGATTTTCAGGCACTGTGCGGCGCAGCTACAGGTCTTTATGTTCCTCTCTGGGTCCTTTCCTCCTCTCTCTCCTTCCTCCACCACTTCCCTTCTCCTCCGGATCGGGACTTACATGGGACCAGACTTACTCCACTCCCACACCACACCGCCGACACACCGCACCAAGCTGCACCCAACCTGCTCCGGTCCGGGAGACACCCGGACCCCGCACCTTCACACCCCAGGGCAAGGTAGGCTTCCTCCGTAGTTAGGGCATCACTCCCTCCTCCTGAGCAGGCCGGCGTCTGTGGCCTCTACAGCATGCTGCTACGGCGTCATGCTGCGGCTCCTCCGTCTCATGCTGCGGCTCCTCTAGCCTTCAGCGAGCTCTTAACTTCCTGTATTAAGATGGCAACTCCATGCTTCTACTGCACTGCATCCAGCCTGCCTGAGTTCTCAAACTACAGAATGTTAGACATGTGCATGTCAGAAATTTCCATTTTGTTTTGAATGCATTTATTAGTTGAAGAATCACATTCGTTATGTTGAACCGATTCCTTTTCGGTATTTGTATCTCCAGAATTTGTTTTGTATTCGTTGGTCTAGGTAGATTTTTTTTAAAATGTCCTGTTTTTCTAGAAGATTGCTATATATTTGATATATTATCAAATTGGACAAATTCAATATTTTTGGACGCTAGTCCAATCCACCAAGAAAAATGGCATGAGCTTATTGGACAATATTGACTGGCATCATGTGCATCTGAATTAATGAATTGAAAGAAATTCTATTCCAATCGTTATCTGAATCCGAATTATTGAACAAATCCAAAAATGTAATTTATTTTCCCATGGCCCCCTAACTACTATCACATCACATCCTTGGAATGAAAAAAATGCATATGTTAATTCGTCATAACTTTTTTGTTTTGGATTTGTTGCTATTCATTTCTGTGTCCATTCAGGGATTTGGATACATTATCCATAGATACAGTGCAATAAGTGTGCATTGTCACTGTAGGAAGTGTGTTACTGATGGGACCACCAGGTGAAAATAAAGAAAATTAAAAAATCATGAAACCAGCACATCTAAGGACTGGTAAAATTACTTACGTATGTTACTTACTTATGTAGCACTACCCCCTTAGAAGTTGCAAAGGTTTCAGGTCCCCCTATAGCCCTGCACAGCCAGGCAACGCACATTTCCAAGCAGACTTGCATACAGGAGTCAGAGATCAGTCCTTGAGCTTTGTTTCTGTGATTTTATTAGGGGGGATTTGAACTGGGATAGGGTTAAGGGTGTACAAGATGCCTAGTGGAACTGATGAACTGAGGACAACTTCCTGGAACTATTTACAAGCCTCCACTGCAACACAGTCTCTGTTGGAGAGCTAGCCAGCGTCTCCTAGTGTACCACCCCAGAACCCAGATAGACTCCTCTTCCTCAACCCAGCTGTCTGAAGGTATCCATGAGCAGGAGATCCAGTGCCTGTCACTTTAAGGGAATAGACAGTCCAGTAAGTGCAAATCTGTTTTCCCACCAAAGTTCTCCTTCCACTATTTGGCCCAGGGGGTGCAGGTCTACTCACTCAGCCCTTTCCCGTGTAGCTGGTGGGTTGGTGGCTGCTCCCAGGCTTTCTAGCTGGGCAGCATCTTCCCTGCCACTCAGGTAGTTCTCTCTCAGGGGGCTGGTGAAGTCCCAAGTTTTCCAAATTCCCAGCTCCACTGCCTGTAGGTGAGCCCCTCTCTCCATATAGGCCCCCTACCAGGCTCCTGCCTTCAGCCTCACAGCTTCCTCTCTGTCTTCCACCCGAACTCTGCTGCTGAGCAGGCTCACCTACGTTTAAGGGTTGTCCTGGCCCCTTGCCAAGCCTCCTGTTGGGAACTGGCCAGGATCCCTTAAGAATACAAGCCAGCCACTCCTTAGATCCACTCACTGCTTCTAGACCTTTCTCCAAAGATCTAGCACGAGGGAAACTCCAGAGGGCTGGTCTGCAGAGCCTCTCAGCTCCTGACCCAAATATAACCCTTTGACTATTGCACCCAGGCTTATAGACCTGTTGTGGAGTTTAGATACACTTTAAATAGAAGATGTGCAAAATCATACATTGGTAAGATTTGTATTAACCTAAAAAGACTGTTGAATGTATGGGATTTTATTATGGTTCTACTTAGACTGAAAGACAATCATTTGACCTCTGGGGTCGTGTATTCCAAATATTACATACCAGTACTACTGACCTGTGCTCATGTGACTATCACATCTTTTTCCCACCAATGTGAATGCAGCATGATCCACATCTGACTCAATACTGAATTTGTCTGCTGACAAATGGCTTTTATCTATGAGAATAATTTTGTGTGTTAGGCATCTAGCTTTAGGCTGGAGTAAGGATGTGATCACAAGAACTTAATTTACTGTTAGCTATTTTTAAAATAAGCAAGCAGATAACATGTCTTTTATAACATTCATTTTTTAACAGAAAGGAAAGAAAACATATATACAGATAGGCTTGGCTGAACAACAGAAAGATGATAGTACAGTATTTTCCATTTTTAATATTAAAGCGAAACTATACTCAGCTTGGATCCAGTGATGCAACGTACTGGTGCTCCTCTTCAGCCACTGACACGTTCCAGGTATTTTGTGCCGGCCGCTTTCATTGGCGCGGCTAATATGTAGTCACTCCTGCGCATGAGTGGAAGTGCATTCAGCTTTGGCACTGCTCACTGTACAGGGGCAGACAGGTAGGTAGGTCATTTTAATGCAGAAGAGACGAAGCATGTCTCTTCTGCATTAAAAATCCTGTCTGTTCGCCCATTTTTATTTTGCACATAAAGTTCCACTTTAAGGAAAATGAAAGAGCTTTGGTTTCCTGGTCATAATTACCTGTGAAAAACACACCATATTTAATTTTCAAAATGATGAAAGGAAATAATCTAGTGAAACCACTAATTTATATGACAGTAAGAAAAACACAATATACTATATGCTATATAACAATTGGTTTTGGTAAAGGCATTGTACACTTGCAAATGTTTTTTCTTGTTGTTTTAACTAGGTTTTAGTGTGGTTATATTCCCTGTTTGTTTGGCTTACATGGTAATGATGGGCTCACATGTTGTGGCTGCAATTTGTAATGCTCCCAATGCCCCAAGGGGCAAGACAACTTCCTGTTCTGGGAAACACAATGTCTAATGCATACATTGCCACACATTCAGTGTGACATCACAAATATAGAGTATAAGTGCTAGTTTAATTAAAAGACATCTTCTAACTGCATGGTAACTCTCTGTATCAAATCTAATTATTGTTGATCTCTCAAATGCACCAGCACTAGACTGAGAAACCCTGGGATTGAGGGATATGCAGTTTCTTCACAGGAAGTGTTAGTTCTTAGACTATAGACATAGGTCATGCATTAACCTGTGCAGTGCCATGTAACATGCCTCATGTTTCCACGCAAAAGGAATGTATGACCCAGCAATGTGAAGATTTACTCAACTATAGGCTTTTGTGTACAGGACAGCAAATGACACCTTGAAACTACATGAGCAATGCTCATCTTATGCAGGTGAAAAACACAAGGTGCATGTGAGAAGGTTAATACAATTGATACGTTAAAAAGTTAAAAAAATATTACATTTTATTGTTACCAAAAGTATAAATCAAATCACCCAAATGTATAGTTCTCCTATGATGCAAACAGTCTAAAAACAATGCACAAAAGACTTCATCATTATAAACACCACTACTGCTAAAATTGTGACTGTGCAGTCCCTCATAATAGTTCAACCTATGTCCTTATTGCCACTATCCTTCTATCACAAAGTGTCTGAATAAAGCACAACATGATACTCATTTATGAGTCAAACAATCCCAAAAAAATGTTATATTATAAACCTGCAAACCTAAACAATTATGTCAACTGTAAACCCACACAATGGATTTATTGTGTTTTGCTATATCTGTTCCTTAAGTGCATAAGAATGCAAAGTGTACAGTGCTGCCCTGTACCCTGAAGAAGACAGTCTATTCTCAAACAATATTATCTGGAAGTGTGTTAAGATTACAGAACACCTCCAAACTGTTATGGAAAAGAGGAGAGTGAAGGAGGTGTTCCATAGTCCTAACACGTTTTGTCCTAAAGTGACATTTCTCCTCCATGGATACAGTACCATAAGTAAACATTGTTACTCTGGGATTGGAAGTCTGTTACTAGCAGGCTCACCAGGAGAAAATATATAGAAAAAATACTGAATAAGCCACCACATCTGAAGACTGGTATGCTGTGGGTGCAAAGCACTATTAAGCCAACGGGGTATGCAAAATGTTATGGGGTAAGAAAGGGAATAAAATACTTAGTTGGAAAGTGCACACTTCATGTAGCACACAGGAGTGTGGAGTAATGAGGGACATGAAGAAATATGAATACAATTGTGGGTTTTTGTCACATTTTTTTTACATACTGTCACCAGTGTGCAGTGTAATCATATGATTGGTGTGGTGGAGACCAGGGATACTGACTGGTGACAATTTTATAAATATTATAAATATATAAATATTAACTGTCATGAATGGCTTCCAATTCATGACAGCTTGCTTACTGTTGACATGCTGTGATTGGCTACAGCTAATCACATGATACAGGGTGCCAGAACCATGTTATGGCTGTAGGCCAATCACAGCATCACAACAGTAAACAAGCTGTTCAAGAATGAAAGCCATTCAGGACTACCTACATACTGTAATATGTGATTGCTATGATTGGTCATAGTGATCACATGATACCCCAGCCACTCACAGTGGCCGGATACCAAGTACCATGATCATGTTCAGTAAACACAGTGGTCACTGAATCACTCCACTGTACGCCCCAGGGGGGTACACTAATGCGCATGTGCATGGGCTATGTACCAGTACAATGTCACACCTGCCTGTGCCACCTGCTCGCACTACATTTACTGTGAGCGGGTCGGCAAGCGGTTAATAAACACTGTAAATAGTAGTGTGTTCTTCAGCTATGAACACATTTTAATATTTCAAGAATGCCAATGTGCCTATAGTGGTGTCCAATACCTGGTGGTAGCAACCACCATTGTAGTGAAATGCAGTGTGAGATAAGACACCATAGAAACAGGGGATGCATCAGTGGCATATCATCCATTCATGCAATGTGTGTGGTGCACACGAGCCCCAAAGAGAATGGGGCCCACTGTGCTCTGACTCATATTGCACCCATGGAAGATCCTCAGTCAAATACAGATCCTACAGCTGGAGCAGTGGGCAGCAATCTGGGGGCCGGTTTGTAATCTCAGGGTGGGCTGAGAGTTTTTGTCATCCACTGGGAGCCAGGGAGGAAGGAAATCTCCCATGCATGTGAGGTGACTTCTGTGAATTTAAAAGGGGGGGGGTGGTGATATTGTACAGACTGAGCTGGGAGGAGGAACCGGTATTGTACAGACTGGGGTAATGGTATTCTACAGACTGGATGTACATAAAATTGTACAGACTAATGGGGGGGGGGTATTGTATGGACTGAACATGGGGAGAAGGGGGCATAGTATTTGTCAGGAGCCGACTGGCGGTAGCCTCTAGCGACCCACATGCCGGAGTCCCTCAGGGCGCGGAGTCTAAGCCTCAGTCTGCTGGTTCACCAGAGCCCCTGATGGTGGGGATGGACTTGAAGTAGCCTGGGACCAGGTCGCGACCCCCCGAGTAACACCAGCTGTGGTAAAGGCAGCCGTCAATGGCGGATAGCAGGTAAGAGCCAGATGTGAAGAGCTATAACGTTGGTAACAGTGGAGCAGGCAGTACAGAGTGGCAGGCAAAGAATAACAGGTCACAGGCCGGGTTCAGCAACAGGAGGTCAGACAATCAGGATCAGGCAGAGAATAGTCAGAACGAGCCAAGGGTCAGAGCAGGAGAGGACAACAGGATCAGGATCAGGCTGGGTCAGCAACAAGGCAATCAAGTATACAGGAGCAATCAGAAACACAGGAACAAGACCATACGGCAATTTGGAGATGCACAGGGCTGGTTTAAATAGTGCGCTCTGTGCTCTCATTGGTGCCAGATGCGCGTCCGCTGTCGCGAGTGCGCATGCGCGGCCGCCGCCATTGCCCAAGCCCCAGTGCTCGCCGGCTAGTGCGCATTGGCGTTCTGCGCATGCGCGTACGCGCGTGTTGCCGAGATCCCTGACAGTATTCTACAGAATTGAGGTAAATGGTATTGTACAGACTAAGGGGGGGGGGGGGGTAATGGTACTGTACAGACTAAGGCAAATAGTATTGTACAAACTGCAGAACACAGAATTGGGGGGAACAATGGTATTGTACAGACTGAGCTGGGGGAGGATGGTATTGTACTAGGGGGAGGGGAATGTTATTGGTATATGTTAGGGGAATGGTACTAGGGGGAGGGGAATGGGGAGGGGGGAGTTTTATTGTACATCGTGAGCTTGGGGGGATAGTATTGTACAGGACTACCGGGGGGTGCGACTGGGGGGATAGTGGTATTGTACAGACTGGGGGGAATGGCACTGTACACACTGAGCTGGGGGGGAGGGGATGGTATTGTACAGACTGGGGGGGAGTGGCACTGTACACACTGAGCTGGGGGGGAAGGGATGATATTGTACAGACTGGGGAGGGAGGAATAGCATTGTACATACTGAGAGAGTGAATGGTATTGTACAAACTGCAGAGCACAGAATGGGGGGGGGGGCAATGTTATTGTACAGACTGAGCTGAGGGAGGATGGTATTGTACTGGGGGGAGGAGAATAGTATTGTACAGACTGGAAGGGGGAGTGTTATTGTACAGAATGAGCTTGGGGGGATAGTATTGTACAGGCTGAGCTGGGGGGAGACTGGGGGGGGGGTGTGGTATTGTACAGACTGGGGAGAATGGCACTGTACAGACTGGAGGGGGGTGTTTCTGTACAGACTGGGGCGGGAGGAAATTGTATGGTACAGATTGGGGGAGGAAATGGTATTTTACATACTGAGGGAGAAAATTGTATTTTACAGACTGGCGAAGAATGGTATTGTACAGATGGAGCTGAGGGGACTGGTATTGTACCACCTGTCCCTCCAGACTTAACTGGGGGGGATGGTATTGTATAGTAGTGATGGGCCGAACACCCCTAGTTTGGTTCCTGGTCAAACATTTGAACCGCGAACTTCGAACTCAATGCAAGTCTATGGGACACGAACATGAAAATTCAAAAGTGCCCATTTTGAAGGCTTGTATGTAAGTTATTGGCCATAAAAAGGGTATGGGGACTCGGGTACTGCCCTGAGGGACATGAATCCCTGAGAAAAAAAAAATCCAAAAAGTACAGTTTTTAAGGGGGCAATCGTTTTTCATTGCTTAAGGTAAAAAGAAAATGAACAATTCCTTTAGATACCATGCCTGGAGGATCCCCATAAGCTACCTGCAAAGCTGCACATCTGCACAATGTATAGAATCTGCTGCAGCAGGACTGACATAAAAAAAAATTACATTTTAAAAAAAATAAAACAGCGTGGGGTCTCCCCAATCCTTACCAAACACTTTAGGTCTGGTAGGAAGGTTAGGAGGGACCCCACAGTAAAAATTTATAAAAAAAAGTGGTTGGGGTTACCCCAAAAAAGCCATACCAGGCCCTTTAGGCTTCGCAGGACTTTTAAAGGGAACCCCACCTACCAAAAATGTGAGGGAGTGCGAGGGGTTCCCCCTAGAAACAATACCAGGCCCTGTAGGACTTTTAAGGGGAACCCCACCTCCAAACAATGGGGAAAAAAGTGTGCCCCCCCCTAAATTCCTACTAGACCCTTGATCTGAGCACAGGCCTAGCAGGGCAGGAAAGGGGGAGACTGAATGAGTGCCCTCCCTCCCTTACCAGGCCATGTGCCCTCAGCATGGGGACGGTGTCCCCTTGTCGATGGGGACAAGGGCCTCTTACCCACAACCTTGGTCCAGTGGTTGTGGGGGTCTGTGGGCAGCAGAACTCATTAGCATCAGTGTACCTCTTAAAATAAGGGGGCACCCTGATGCTGCCCCTCCCTTGTGAATGAGTAAGGGGTACTTACCGTTCGTGTGTTTGCCGAATACACAAAAGACAGATGTTCGAGTCAAACTTACGTTTGACTCAAACATCCAGACCAGTACTATTGTACAGAGTTAGCTGGGGGGGTAATGGTATTGTACAGACTTGGGGGGGGGGTGGTATGGGAGGAATTATGAAAACTGAGCTGGGGTGTGGGGTAATGGTATTGTGCAAACAGAGCTGGGGTAATGGTATTATACAGACTGAGTTGGAGGGGCTAGAAGGAGGTATTGTTAAGACTAAGCTGAAGGGGGGAGAGGTATCATTCAAACTGAGCTTGGGTGTGGGGGAAGGGTATGGTGCAAACAGAGCTGGGGGGAGGAATTGTGCAGACTGAGCTACGGGGATGGTACTATACAGACTGAGCTGGGGGGGAAATTGTGCAGACTGCGGAGCTGGGGGTGGGATGGGGGAGTGGCACTATACAGACTGAGCTGGAGGGGATGAAGGTCAATGGTATTGTACAGGCTATAGGGAGGAATCGCCTCCGCTCCTCTTCCTCTTTCTGTTGGAGTACCCCAAGGCTCTGTCCTTGGGCCCCTCCTCTTCTCTCTTTATACCCTTCCCTGGGCCAGTTGATAACCTCCCATGGCTTCCAATACCACTTCTATGCTGATGGCACCCAGATCTATCGCTCAACCCACCCCCTTTATCTCCTTATGTATCACAAATTTACTGAGCGACATATCTTTATGGCTGTCATACCACTTCCTCAAACTCAAACTTTCTAAAACTGAGCTTGTAATATTTCTTTCTCACCGATCCCCTCCCCATGAATTTATCATTGAGATCAACGGAACAACCATTGTTCCCTCCCCACATGCCAGGGTGCTAGGTGTAATCCTAGACTCTGACCTTTCCTTCAGCCCCCACATCCAATCACTGGCTAAATCTTGCCGCCTCAACCTCCACAACATTTTCAGAATTCGCCCCTTCCTGACTAATGACACCACAAAACAACTTATTCACTCCTTGTTTATTTCCCACCTTGACTACTGCAACTCCTTCCTCACTGGCCTACCCCTACACAGGCTATCCCCCCTTCAGTCTATTATAAATGCTGCTGTTAGACTAATGCACCTAACTAACCGATCCGGGACTGCTGCCTCTCTCTGCCAATCTCTTCACTGGCTTCCACTATCCCACCGTATAAAATTCAAAATACTAATCACAACATACAAGGCCATCCACAACATTGCCCCCAGCTATATCACCAACCTCATCTGCAGATATCGCCCAAACCATCCTCTCTGCTCCTCCCAAGACCTCCTGCTCTCCAGTTCCCTTGTTACCTCCTCCCACTCTCACTTCCAGGATTTCTCCAGAGCCTCTCCAATCCTCTGGAAGTCTCTGCCCCAGTATGTACGGTTAGCTCTTACCCTGTTCGCCTTTAGTCGATCCTTGAAAACTCATTTATTGAGATAAGCATACCCCACCTCCACCTAAGAATGGTACTTGACTCATCTCCATCAGATCATCCCCCTCAGCTATCACAATTTGTGCCACCTCCCCCTTCCTTTAGATTATAAGCTCCATGAGCAGGGCACTCCTATTCTTCTATTATTGTACTGAACTGTATTGTAATTGTACTGTCACCCTTTATATGTAAAGCGCTGCGCAAACTGTTGGCACTATAAAAATTATGAATAATAATAATTACCTACATCAGGAAAAGTGGAAAAATTGTCTGGGACCTTGCATTTAGACTGTTCAAAAGAGGTACCACCTCTACTTGGATACATTCTACACAAACCATCCCCTTTTCCACCCCTCATATCTCCATGAAACTTTGGCCTGTGGTACAGCATGAACAAATAGAAAGGACTTCCCACAAAGGCTGGTGACCACAAGGTTAGAAAGTAGGGAATCGGCAAATTTGAGGAACAGAAAAGTACCTGCCAAGAAGTGGGGGGATAAGCAAGATGTATATGTCCTGCCCACCATTCACAATGACACCATGCTGGAAATCGATGGACAACACGGTCCAGTCCAAAAGCCTGAGTGCATCCATGATTATAATCTGTTCATGGGGGAGGTGGATTTCAAAAATCAAATCCTACAGCTCTATTTTGCAAATAAGAATATCCCTGTACTGGTACACAAAAGTTTCAATTTACTTCGTTTGTCACCTATCACAAATCCCTGGAAAGACCCATCTCCGTTCTCAAATTTATAGAAGCTTTTGCCACTACTACCAAAGCTCTCCACCAGAAAACATTTGCTCTGATGCTGTGAGAAGACTTCTTGAGAAACATTTCCCAGAGAATATTCCATACACAAAACAGGGCTGCAGACTTGCCTCAGATGCTTAGAGCTGGGACCAACTCTTTCTTTGTCATTACTCCAAGCAGTTGCTTTATAAGAGGACCTGATGCCCGGCTCCCAAGCACCTCCAGTGTCCTGCCGAGAAGAGGAGAGAGGAGCGGGAAGCCCTGGAGAGACTAGCTGGGGAGAGGGGGGGCTTGCCTGGTGGGGTGCGTGGACCGAGGACCTCTGGGAGTTGCGGCCATCATGGTGGGTCTTCCTGTGCTCTCGGCCCGGCACTGTGTTCACAGGAGCTTAGTGGACACTGGGCTATCCGGTGATCTGCCGAAAGGGAGCTCTGGGAGGCAGAGGAGCCGGCTGGTGTTTCTTGGAGCAAGGGAGATGCCGGCTCTCTTCCTCCTGCACACAGGACCGTGGCAGCTGGAGACATGCGGAAATGGGCTTGGTGAATCCCCCCTGCAATCCATTCATTGTGTGAGGGGAATGTCATGTGCAATGTTCCCCAGAATAGAATACCTGGAGCCGCCTCACCCCTCACTTGGAGTAAAAGAAGAGATGTCCTAAAGTGTGGGAGAAGTTCAATCCCATAGAAACCAGAGATCTCACAAGTATTTCTGTTTCGAGTGTGGGAAATGTCTTTCATGTAAGTCCTATTTTTATATATAGAAGTGATAATAAAAGAGGGAGCAGTCACACCCTTGTTCAGAGTGCAGGAAATGTTTTTCACAGAAGTCCAGTCTGCATATATATCAGAGACCTCACATGAGGAAGATGCTATATCCCTGTTCTAAGTGCGGGAAATGTTTTCTCAAACAAAACTAGACTTTAGATATATCAGAGATCTAACACAGGTGAAAAGCCATATGTTTGTCCTGAGTGTGGGAAATACTTTTCATTGAAGCTTAGTCTTTACACACATCAGAGATCTTACACGGGGGAGAAGTTGCATACCTGTCCGGAGTGCGGGAAATGTTTTTCATGTCCTATTTTTATATATGCCAGTGATAACACAAGAGGGAGCAGCTATACCCTTGTTCAGTGTGCGGGAAATGTTTTTCACAGAAGTCTAGCCTGCATATATATCAGAGACCTCACATGAGGAAGATGCTATATCCCTGTTCTAAGTGTGGGAAATGTTTTCTCAGATAAGTATAGACTTTATATATATCAGAGATCTTACACAGGTGAAAAGCCATATATCTGTCCTCAGTGCGGGAAATACTTTTCAGTGAAGCCCAGTCTTCACACACATCAGAGATCTACATTGAGGAGAAGTTGTATACCTGTTCAGAGTGCGGGAAATGTTTTTCAGAGAAGCCCTTTTCTTCATATATGACAGAGATTTCATACGGCGGAAACGCCGTATTGGGGACAAGAGGGTGAGTGAGAGCGGCAAAAGTACTGAGATTAATATATTGCATGGGAACTGAACTGTATGTATTGAACTATATGTTTAAACTGAGGAGGGGTTCACCCAGTGGGTCTTAGAGGAAAATCAGGAGGACAATGTAAAACAAATAAAGACCTAGAAGAAGAGGACCCGAGTAGATGATTTCGGGAGTGGGGAGAGAGAAAAAGGAAGAAAAGAACTGAGAGGGGGATACCCATGGAAGACAACAAATTTTGATATCAAATCAAAAATAGCCCCCCCCCAAACCAGAACTGCGGCAATTTGAAATAGTCCCTGACAGCATGAAAAAAAAGTATCAAAGGGAGGAGGGCCTAAGGATTCCCAAACAGGGTCAATTAAAAAATATATATCCTCACAGGAGAGAACAGACTCCAGAAGAACAGACTCCAGAGAGACAACAGGGAATAAGTGTAAGAGGTGAGAGAGAAAACGGCAGGGAATGTTCCAGACTATCCCTGGGAATAGCTAACAGTAGTTAACATTAGGAAGAAGAAGTGGATATGGATAAAGTAGAAGAACAAGAGGAGAGCTCACAGATGCCTACTAAAGCAGACATAGCAGAAATGTTTCAAGGACTCGAACTCCCTAAAACAGGAACTGGCGAAATTACACAAAGACTTGGGCAAATATTATCAAGGGTGGAGGAGACAGAAGAAAAACTAGATAAACATGCCCAAATTATACAGAAATTAGAAAAACGGGCTATGGAAATGAGAACAGAAGAAAGAAATCTGTTATATAAATTGGAAGACCAGGAGAATAGGGATAGGTGATGCAATCTAAGGATGGAAGGCTTTCCAGAGGGGAGGAGGGTATGGGGTGGGGATAGGTAGTTAAAGACTCTGCAAAATAGTGGGAGAAACATCAGTCTGGAGAAATCCTAGATATCAAAGGGGAAGATGTGGAGGAAAGAGGAAGAGAGAAAAGATGGGGAAGATAGAGGTGTGGAGAGAAGAAGAATGGAAGAGATTCACTTTGTGACTCATAATGTTAAAGGGTTAAATAGTCCTGGGAAGAGATTTGGGATTTTTAAAGAAATTCAACATAGATTTTCTTCAGTGGTTTTTTTTTTTTTTTTACATGAGACATATATGGTGCAAGAATCAAATGTGAAATTAAATTCCAGATATTATCCAATGTGGTTTTATGCAGATTCCCCAATTAAATGTGCCAAGGGAGTGGCAATAGGTTTTGCAAAAAATATAAGGTTTAAGCTGGAAGACAGATTGGTAGATCCAGAAGGGAGATTTCTGTTTCTGAAGGAAAAATTACAGGAAATAGACTCTGTACATTAGCAAATATTTATTGCCCGAATAAGAAACCGGAGGTTCCTAAAAAATTTCAAAAAAGGCAATTTAATTGTGGCAGGTGATTTCAATCTCTGCATGGATCCCCAGATGGATGGATGACGTCCCCTGTGCAGAGAGATGGTAGTAGGTCTCTGAAATCCTTGAAAAAATGATATACCAATGTCAACTTGTAGACATATGGAGAATTAAGCACATGAAGGACAGACTATATGTTTTATTCTCATGCACATGAGATGTATTCAAGAATGGATTATATATTGCTGGACCATCGATTTATAGAGTCTCTGGTCAAAGTAAAAATAGAAGTGATGTCAATATCGGACCATGCCCCTGTCACAATGCAATTATTATGGGGAAATGAGCAGACCGGGGGGAAATTATGGAGGTTAAATGAGACACTTCTCCAGGATTCAGAGGTGGATCAAAGAATTAAACAAATAGAGCAATTTTTTGAGGAAAATAATTCTTGGGAAGTGTACGTAGCAACAGTGCGGGAGGCTCATAAGGCCTATATTAGAGGAATCCTGATAGCGATTGGAGCAAAATAGAAGAAAGAAAGAAGAGAAAAAATAAACACACTTCTTAGTGAACTCTGTGAGTTAGAGCAGATACATAAACATAAAGTACCAAAAGAGATTATGCAGAGGGTAATAAATAAAAGAGAAGAATTAAATACATTTCTGGAAGAAGATGAGAGAAGAGTGTTCAATAAAATGATAAGTGAGAGATACAGATGGGGAGATAGGCCAGGAAAGTATTTAATGAGGGCTCAGAGAAAAAAAAAATCTAGGGACTGTATAGAGAAAATAAGAGACCACAAAGGAGATTTAATGTATTCAACTAAAGATATAGCTAAAGTGTTTAAAGAATATTATAATAAGCTATATAATCTTATCCCCCACAGCTCCATGAGTAAAGATGAAGTAGGAAAAATAGTAAAAAGACAGACATACTTAAAAAAGGCAGGATTACCAAAATTAAGTGAGGAGCAATTAAAATCCCTGGAATCAGCAATAACGTAGGAGGAAATACACTCAGCATTAAAGAGCACTATAGCTGGGAAAAGTCCTGATGGATACACAGTGAGATATTATAAAAAATATAAAGAATTATTAGTACCTAAACTGAGGATATATATGAATGCATTGGGAGGAGAGATGGAAATGAGGAGGGAATCCCTACAAGCCCATGTAGTTCTCATACACAAGGAAGGTAAAGATGATACTCACTGTTCAAGTTACAGACCGATTTCCGTATTAAACACAGATACCAAACTATATGCAAAAGTTCTGGCAAACAGGTTGAAAGAGCTAATGTCGGAATGGATACACATAGACCAAGTAGGCTTTGTCCCAGGGAGAGAGAATAGAGATAACGGACTGAGATCTCTGTTTCTCATACAAAAAAGTAGGAAAGAGAAAATCCCTGTGGTGGTACTCTCGATCGATGATGAAAAGTAGATTGGGGATATATGTTGGATACATTGGAAGTATTGGGGATGGGACCTAGAATGAGAGAGTGGATAAGGAAGTTATATAGTCAACCCTCTGCAGCAATCATGGTTAATGGGGAATTGTCAGAGTATTTTGGGATGCAGAACAGAACTAGACAGGGATGCCCTTTGTCTCCATTGCTATATGTTTTATTATTGGAATCTCTTTTGGCTACAATAATGAATAATATAGATATAAAAGGAATTTGGATAGGCGATACGGAGCAAAAGGTGACAGCTTATGCAGATGACATGCTGTACTATGTGGGAAACCCAAGGATAACATTGCCAAATTTAATGAAATCACTGAAAGAATATAGGGAGATGTCAAATTTAAAAATTAACCCAACAAAAACAGAAATTTTAAACATAAATCTTCCAAATAAAGAGAAAAATAGGTTATGGGAGGAATTTCCCTTTGTTTGGAGAGAAAAAGAATTGAAATATCTAGGAATAAAATTAACTGTATCCTCCAAGAACTTGTATAAATTGCATTATATCCCATTGTTAAATGAGATCAGGGAAGAACTAAGGAAATTAGGAGGGGGAACCCCGTCATGGATAGGTCATATAAATTTGATAAAAACGGTGATTGTTCCAAAAATATTATATAAATTTAAAATGATACCAATTAAACTACCAGAAGTATACTTTAGATCAATTAAAAAAATGTTAATAAGATTTATTTGGAGGAATAAATAAATGAGAATAAGCCAGGAAATTTTATGTAGAAATAAAGAGAAAGGAGAATTGGGAATCCCAGATTTAAAAAGATATTATAACTCGGTAATAATGGCGAGAATTTTTGACTGGACATATAATGCAGAGGGGAAAAGCTGGGTTAAAATAGAAAACATACTAAGTAATACTAAATTAAGTGGAATTGTATGGTTCCCTCCACAATACAGAGGATTAGCAGACAGTACAAGTTTGTTCACATTTAATGTTTTAAGAGTTTGGGATGTTTTACACAAACAGATGGGATGGGAATTTAATTCACTGTTAATGCCCTTAATGTCCACAGAGTTTTTCCCCCCGGGTAAAGAAGGTATCACAGGGAAGTGGATTAAGAAGGAAGATGCACAATTAAGGAATATAATGGTGGGGGAGGAAATAGGATCACTTAAGGAACTGGAAAAAAAAGGAGAAGTTTTTACAAGAATGGATGAGTGGCGTTATTTTCAATTGAAACACTTTGTAGGAAAGCTTCCAAAGCCTTTAAGAATAAGAGAGGATTGGAATCTTTTAGAGCACTTATTAGGTACACGGGGAGATGGGAAACACGGAACCTCAAAAATATATAAGATTCTCACTGAAATAAATGCAGATATAAGCCCTCCACATATAGAAAAATGGGAAATAGATATACGAGTAACAATAGATGCGGAAAAACAGAGGAAATTGTATAGAATAATCCACGGAAATATACATATGCAGGAGGTAGAAATTAATTATAAGTGTTTGGCAAGATGGTATATCACACCGAGTGTGGCACACAGATTGAGTGGAGATAATTCACCTTTATGTTGGCGTGGATGTGGAGGTAGAGGCACAATGTATCACATATGGTGGGAGTGTTCTAAAATACAAGAGTATAGGGGAAAAATAGTAAGCTTGATTCAGAAAATTACAGAGGTTGATATTCTATTGATATTCTAGTAGACCCAGAGATTTGCCTTTTTCATAGTACTAAGCTTTTAGATAAAAAATACAAAGAATTTGGTTTATTGTACTATTTGAATGCAGCAAAGGGACTGATACCCAAGTATTAGAGGAGACAGGAGGTGCCAAAAATAAAGGACTGGGTGGATAGGGTGGATCAAATATGTAAATTGCAGGAACTTTATCATTTGAATGAAGATAAGATGGAGAGTCACCATACAAGATGGAACAAATGGGAGGAATTCAAAAAGTCAAGGCTAGCCTTAGAGGTTATGGGGGATTAACAGAATAATATGGAAACATATTTTGTTCTGCCTTTATTGGGATTAGGATCTCCAGAAATGAACAGGAAAATGCAGAGCAGAAGGGGTCAGGAAGGGGTCATTGGATGGGGGGGGGGTTGAAACGATAAATGTTTTGATAATATGCTAAGGATTTAATGAGTATGTTTGTATAACTTGTTTATCTGAAAAATTTATAAATATTTGAATTTTAAAAATAAATTTAAAAAAATTAGGAAAAAAAAATATAAGAGGACCTGATGAAGCACTTGGCACCAGCTAATTTAGTTTGGGTCACATAAATAAAAATGACAGTTATTTTTGGACTGTTAAAAAATGGTAGGCAAAAATTACAGTTTCTGACAGTTCCTTTCTACCAGTTTTTTGTCAGTTCAAAATTGACAGTTAAAAAAAGGCTGTTTATTTTTTTGACAGTTAAAAATTACAGCTGCAAATGACAGTTGTTTTTGGCAGGTAAGACATTACAGATAAAATGACTGTGAAAATTGACAGTTATTTTTTAACAGTTTAAAAATTACCATTATTTGTTGACAGTTGCAAAAATGACAGTTATTTTAAACAATGAAAAAAAATTACCGTTATCTTTTCACAGTTTAAAAAAGGACAGTTGTTTTACATAAAAAAAATGACAGTTAAACAAAAGACAGTAAAAAAAAAATGACAAGTATTTTTTTACTATTAAAAATGAATTTATTTTTGAGAGTTAAAACATGACAGTTCTTTGACATTTAAAAATGACAGTTCCAAAATTTAGTTTTTTTGACCTGTAAAAAATTACAGTTAAAAGGATAGTTAAAATTGACAGTTATTTTTTCATTGTTAAAAATGATTTTTTTTTTTTTACATTTAAAAACACTGACAGTTATTTTTTCACAGTAAAAATTGACGGTTATATTTGACAGTAAAAAATTACAGTTATTTTTGACAGTTAATTGATGGCAATTAAAAATGACAATTACTTTTTGACAGTTTTTTTAACAGTTAAACAGTTAGTTAGAAAATGACAGTTAAAACTGAAAGGTTATTTTAGCGGTTAACAAATGACAAAACCGACAGTTAATTATTTTTTTCCCATCTGATACATAATTGAATCACAGCTTGGTGGGACTGATTTCATACTGTGTGGACATTATATAACTTCCTGCCAGTTTTACTGCTCATGCACACCCCTAGAGCGTGCAGCTCTGCGATCAGTGGTGAGCTGTATCCCCTGGACACAAAGCATCACTGATCGGGGTTAAGAGCCAATGACAGCAGCTCTCTATCACATGAATTCTGTGTCACAGCTGATCTCAAACATGTAAACAAACACTGGTAACTTGCTGTTACTGGCTTTTCCTTCACACACAAACCGTGTGAGGAGGAGAGACTGGAACTTTGAGTTACTGATTAACCCTTTGCATTAATGTTCAAACCACCTGATTGCGCTGATATGCCCTCTGAAACAGTGTATTTGTTACACAGCAGCAACCAGCAGTGCACCTTTCACAGAGCAGCCATCAGTGCAGCCATCAGCAGCGGTTCTGTCATTCAGCAGCCATCAGTGCTACCATCAGCAGTGTAACTGCCACACAAGAGCCATCAGTGCCACCACCAGCAGTGTAGCTGTCACACAGCCACCCATCAGCAGTAACAGAAAATGACAGTTCTTTTTTGACAGTTAAAAAATGACAGTTCTCATTTGGCATGCTATGACGTAAGAGGCCCTGCCCCTTTATGTTATGACCTAAGAGGCCCTGCCCCTTTATGCTATAACATAAGAGGCCCCACTCTTTTTGCCACTATGACATCAGAGGCCCTACCTCATTTTCTGCAATGATATCAGAGGCCCTGTCTCCTTTTTCGCTATGACATCAGAGGCTCTGCCTTCTTTACACTATGACATCAGCGGACCCACTCTTTTTACTACTAAGACATCAGAGGCTCCATTCCTTTTCCTGCTGTAAGAGCCCACTCCCTTTACATCTATGATAACTTCAAAATGACAGTTACTTTTTGAGGTAAAAAAATTACAGTTCTTTTTTAACAGTTGAAATTGAACGTAATTTAACAGTTAGAAAATGACAGTTACAAAATGACAGGTTTTTTTGACAGCTAAAATTACAGTTAAAAAAATGACAGTTAAAACAAGCAGTTATTTTTTGATAGTTAAAAATACTGTTAAAAAATGACAGTTAAAAAAATAATAATTAAAACCAACAGTTATATTTTTTTGACAGAGAAAAAAATTACCATTATTCTTGACAGTTAAAAAATGACTTATTTTTTTGATGGTTAAAAAATTAATTATTTTTTGACATAACTGTGCTTCTGGGTGCATAGAGCTATCAGCAAAGGGAGCAGGAGTTGCATAAGCTGATGTTTCCTCTGTAGCACCAGCTCCTGTCCTAAGTGGAGTGATACCAAATGCACTTCATCTGGGACCAGGGGCGGACTGACCATTCTGGTACTCGGGCACTGCTCGAGGGCCCGGGGTCAGTAGGGGGCCCCATGGGATGCGCCTGGTACCTTTCATAGGCTTTTTTGAGTGTGGTTTGAGTGTGGGTGAGGACACAGGGGCCCCATGATCTCCTATTGCCCGGCGGCCCCATGAGTTGTCAGTCCACCCCTGTCTGGGACCTTTCTAGATTGTGGAGAACAAAGCCAGCAGGAGCTGGAAAAGGACCCAAAAGGACAGAGTTTTAAACAACACATACACTGGGCATTATAGCTTTTGCAATGAGCATACTAGCACCTATAAAAGGGTTAACAACTATTAGGCTGCTTTCACACTGATCCAGAAGTGCAGTGCCCTGTACCTGTGGGTTAGCTGCACTGGGCCATACATTTCTATTATATCCTGCTTGTTTGGTGTGCTTTCTGAAAGTGCACCACACCTGCAAGATATAGTAGAAGTCTATGGAAAAACGCAGCTTACTCACAGGAAAGCCGCAGATGCACTATGCTGCACCTGTGGTGGGGGTAAATCGTGTGTGAAAGCAGCCCTATAGGGGGCTCAGGACAGTAAGGGCTCATTCACATTTGTAGTTTGGGATGGTGGTAAAGCTCCACAGTTTCCAAAGAGATCACAATGGCGACCCCATCCCATGTTCCAGGGGGGCCCTTGTGGCCTCTCTCTCACATTCTGTTTTACACTTGGACAGGAGGAGTGGTATATACAGGAATTGATCCTCTCAATTTTCCTCCTGCCATCGCTGAAAGCTAGCTTTTCCGCCTATCCCTCCCACCAGCATTCAGTGACTGTAAGAAGAAAATGTTCATTATGCTATTCAGAATAATACATTTGAAATTCTGAACCATTTCATATCATTATGGCCTACGATCAGTTACCAAATCACTTAAGTGGTCCTTGGTTGAGCACCCCTGCCTTAAAGTCTGGTGCAAATAACCCGCACTTCAGGAGTGTCAATTTTTGGGGTCTACTGCAGCTTTCATTGGTTCCTTCTGCTGACCTCATACCACCCTTTTGAGAGCTGCAGGCTAGCACAAGAATAAACATTTCCAAAAGCCCTAGTTTTCCAGGGGACCAGTTATTTTTTGTTGCATTCAGCAGTGTGGGTGGTAGGTAAGAACATTCATCATCTATTTACAAGTATGGCATTGGTTTTTATTCATATGTTTATGTGACAGTGGCTTAGTGGTTAGCATGTTTGCCTTGCAGTAAATGGGTCATGGGTTTGATTCCTGACCATGGTGCCTCCTGCATGGAGTTTGCATGTTCTCCCTGTGTGTGTGGGTTTCCTCCGGCTGCTCTGGTTTCCTTCCACACTCCAAAGACATGCTGGTAGGTTAATTGGATCCTATCTAAATTGGCCCTAATATGTGTATGTATGAATGTGAGTTAGGGACCTTAGATTGTACACCCCTTGAGGGTTAGGGACTGATGTGAATGTACAATATATATGTGTAAAGTGCTGTGTAAATTGACAGTGCTATATAAAGTACCTAAAATAAATAAATAATAAATGTGGTCACTTTGAATGTTTTTTTTGGCAGAAATTGGGGAGATTGAGTTCTACAGTTATATTGTATTCATGTTATGCTAGGTGACTAATTTAAAGTGAAAAAAAAACCGGAATAAAATTCCTTCACCAGCCTCCCTATCAGTTACTGTAAAATAACGCAGACTACAGATAAAAGGCTTGTGATCTGATGTCTGCATTTCTATTTAGTGGAAGGTGGATAAATATTATTCATAAACTCAGTCCCCTTTTTTAGTATAAATAGTGACTAGTGTTCTTTTTAAATTAGGTAGTAAAAAGATTATGCTTTCAAATAAAGGTCTAAATTTTGAAAAGTTGAAAATGGGATTTTTCTTCTTCCTACTATATAAATGGTACTTTTGAAAGAGGAACACAGAGACAGTATAATTCTGTAGGTTATGTGAATATAAATTCTAATTTCAGAAGGATTTTGGTATGTCTGCCACCAAATGCAAATTTTCTTTTAGCAGAACAATGTGCCATGAAGACTGAAGCCAAATAAATGTCAAAGATTATCTGAATTTGTCAGAAATGAAAATGAAACAAATGCATGTGCAATAATTCTAGGCAATGCTAACCTACTGCATTTGAGAGCTTTATTTACAGTCTGACAGCATTCCCCATAACATTACAGTTGTTAGCTTCCATTGTGCCTTCTGATTAATGTTCTTATAAATTTGAATTTGGCATTTTTACAACAAATTTACTTTAGCTTGTGGGAATTCCACTAAAGCATGTTTTACTATGTTTGAAATTAAAATATGCAAATAGAAGTATGTTATTCTCATAAAACAAAACTCCAGTCAAAAACAACCAAGCAAAAATGGATAATCCATTAAAAGATAAAATCAGCTTTATTTGCAATATTCACCTTCAATCCAGAAGTTTCCCTGCAGTACTTTTTCTGCCACTAGATGACCTTATTCTGCTTGCCAGTATTATTCAATCCACTTGCTCTGAGCCCAAGCTATCCTGGACCTGCCCTAGCCTGTGACTGGGCAGTGAAAGGAGAAGCAACACAATCAGCTCATTTCTCTGTCACTCTGTTTTCTCTTCCTATTAGCATGTTTCTGGTCAGCACATGAACTGATTGTTTTTTGTGCTTCTTCCTCCTTTCACACTCACTGTACAGGGACTGTAAGAGGCTGATACAAGGTCAAATTCAAGTATTGACACTGCTTTCAATTATACAAGTTCAGCTTTAACTTTTAGAAAACATTGAATATCACAAAGAAGAAAATGAACTGTTGAGGTATTCCCCATAGTTATAGTTACAATTTCACAGATTTTTATTTAGTTTTCATAAAAAATATCATAAAATTATAGCAACATTCATTGTGCATGCCTCAAAATGGCAGAACCCTCATCCCTATAAATCCTACCTCACCACCTATAGGTCCTATCTATAGTGGCATGCTGGGCATCAATTAATTATAATATATTTTAGTTCCTAGAGCGCCATCTCCTTTTTGATATCCCTAGTGTGTCTGTGGATACTAGCCACTAGAAGGGACACCTTTGTGTGACAAAGCAAACTGACTTACTGGAATATTTCAGACATTTCTGTTATTTTACATTTTAAGGTTAT
Source organism: Staurois parvus (assembly GCF_062004578.1). Taxonomy (NCBI): domain Eukaryota; kingdom Metazoa; phylum Chordata; class Amphibia; order Anura; family Ranidae; genus Staurois; species Staurois parvus. The sequence goes on from NW_028318302.1 coordinate 1,046,622, forward strand.
TTCTGTATTCCACAAAGAGAACTGGAATTAGCGAAAACTTTTAACTGTGAAGCAGAGGCTCACTGGCTTTCTGGCAGGATCAACAGGTATTTTTTGCATAATAGTATGTTTACCAGATCAAAAGAGGACAAGCAAGGGTTTATAGAGGTATATGCAGGGGCAGACTGACAACTCATAGGGCCCCCAGGCAATAGGAGATCATGGGGCCCCCTGTGTCCCTGCCCACACTCCAGACACACCCACACAAAGCCCCACCTACATATAGCACTGCCCGCATTACATGCATTTGTCACAGAATTTCTCTATACTATGTTCAAAATAAATGTTTATTATAAAAAAGAAAAAAAAAAAAAAAAAACTTACATTAAAGAAAAGGTCAACAATAAAAGTTTTAAAGAATGAACACAATATAACAGGTGCAACAAATGTCTTCTTAGCTGAAGATTTTAATAAAAAAAATAAACAAAAAAAATTTAAACAAAAAATAAAAAGCTTTGACCATCATGTTACAAAAGCATTAAACAGCTATGTTCAGGTGACATCTTGGCAAATCTGTCAGCTGTCCCACTATAAGTTGCTGATCACCGCCATTCCCTGTATAGTGTCTGTAGCGGCAAATATTCCAGTATATATCCTATAGTTTGTAGACGCTATAACTTTCACATAAACCAATCAATATACATTTATTGAATTTTTTTTACCAAAGACATGTAGCAGAACACATTTTGGCCTAAATTTATGAAGAAATGTTTTTTTTTATTTTTTTTATTGGTTTTGTTTTATAGCAGAAGGCAGAAAATATTGTTTTTTTTAAGTTTAATGAAATAGGAGGACAACTGGTTAAATCACACACAGGTGGACTTTACTGAGGATTTACCCCCCTTCCTGACCAGGCCACTTTTTGTGTTACGGCACTGCGTTACTTTAACTGACAATTGCACGGTCATGCAACACTGCATCTAAATGTAATTTGTGTCCTTTTTTCCCCCCACAAATTTAGCTTTCTTTTGGTGCATTTGATCGCCTGTGCATTTTTATTTTTTGTGCTATAAAAAAAAAAAAGACAGACAATTCTGAGAAAAAAAAACAATATTTTTGACTTTTTGCTATTAAACATGTTCAGTAAAAAAAAAATTAAAAAAAAATCAAATTTCATCATACACTTGGGGCAAAATGTATTCTGCGACATGTCTTTGCTAAAAAAATACCAATACGTGTAAATTAATTGATTTACGTGAAAGTTATAGCGTTTACAAATGGCGTTATAGATACTGGAATTTTTTTTACTTTTACTAGCGACTTATAGCAGGTCTGCGGCAGCCATTCTGACACTGGGGGGAACTGACTTGGTGTCACTGACATCCCCAGTTACACCAATACAGTGATCAGTGCAAAAAAAAAAAGCACTGACACTGTACTAAGGGCACTTGGCAGGAAGGGGTTAATATGAGGGGCTATCAAAGGATTAACTGTGTGCTGTTTCACTGTAATCTCTGTGTGTGTGCTTCACTGTAAGCACACTGCTTTGGATGTCTGTGCACAGCCATCCAAAGCAGTGTGCATGAGCTGACAGGGAGAATTATATTTTTTTAACATAGAGTATTCCTCCCAGTCAGAGATCCTGGGCAATCACTAGGTGTCAGTGAGTAATCACAGGCCGGGACCTGGTGATTGACAGCCGCAAATGGCTTCGTGTGTAGGGTGGTAGCGCAATGCGCGAGTGCCCCCTACCTAGAAATGCAAAATCACATATATATATATACACACACACATGTGATTTTGTGCACCTGTGCTGCCCTGTAGCAGTATATCTGCTATAGGGCAGTTTGGAAGCGGTTAATCTCAGTATAAATAAAACTGTTCTGTGAAGCCCTCAGAGGTTTGTTAGAGAACATTAGTGAACAAACAGCATCATGAAGGCCAATGAACACACCAGACAGGTTAGGGATAAAGTTGTGGAGAAGTTTAAAGCAGGGTTAGTTTATAAAAAAATCTCAAGCTTTCAACATCTCACTGTTCAATCCATCATCCAAAAATGGAAAAAATATGGCACAACTGCAAACCTAACAAGACATGGACATCCACTTAAACTGACAGGATGGGCAAGGAGAGCATTAATCAGAGAAGCAGCCAAGAGGCTGGGTAACTCTGGAGGAGCTGCAGAGATGCATAGCTCAGGTGGGAGAATCTATCCACAGGACAACTATTAGTCGTGCACTTCACAAATCTGGCCTTTAAGGAAAAGTGGCAAGAAGAAAGCCATTGAAAGAAAAACATAAATAGTTGCTGCACTGCCTCTATTGAGTGAATATAGCACCCTACTTATGTGTGGGTGTCCCACAAATGTGCGTGTGCCTCAATGCCCTATGGAATAACAAAAATGTATCTCTCCTGCTCAATGACTTAATACATCCTTAGATTGAGAAAACAATATGCATACAACAAATGGGCTAAGGAATAAATAAATACAAACATGACAACATGATGCAACAGCTGGAGGGCCGCCAGTTTGACACCCCTGGGCTACAAGCTCCTGATGACGTCATATGATAAAACATGTAGGACGGGGCCAGACAGCGATACACTTGTCCTTTTGAGAATTTTTTGCATATAAATGCACTGTATGCTTAGTTTGGTACATTGTCACGTTTGTATTTATTTATTCCTTAGCACATTTGTTGTTTGAATATTGTTTTCCCAATCTAAGGATGTATTAAGTCATTGGACAGGAGGGATACAGTTTTGTTAGCCCATAGGGCATTGAGGCACACGCACATTTGTGAGTCACCCACATGCAAGTGGGGTGCTATATTCACTTAAGAGAGGCAGCGCAGCAACTATTTATGCTTTTATTTACACAATTGTTCACCATTGCACATTTGTGGTTTTGCTAGCAGCAGCCAGTCTAATTAATCAGTCCTCTGCGCAGGCTACACTTATACATATTGTTGAAAGAAAGCCATAGGAAGTCTTGTTTGCAGTTTGCGAGAAGCCATGTGGGAGACACAGCAAACATGTGGAAGAAGGTGCGAAAAATTAACACTGCACATCATCCTGAACACACCATCCCCACCGTGAAACATGGTGGTGGCATCATCATGTTGTGGGGATGCTTTTCTTCAGCAGGGACAGGGAAGCTGGTCAGAGTTGATGGGAAAATGGGTGGAGCCAAATACAAGGCAATCTTGGAAGAAAACCTGTTAGAGTCTCCCAAAGACTTGAGACTAGGGCAGAGGTTCACCTTCAAGCAAGACAATGACCCTAAACATACAGCCAAAGCTACAATGGAATGGTTTAGATCAAAGCATATTCATGTGTTAGAATGATCCAGTCAAAGTCCAGACCTAAATCCAATTGAAAATCTGTAGCAAGACTTGAAAATTGCTGTTCGCAGAAACTCACCATCCAGTGTGACAGGTACTATCTTTGCTCAGGGCTTCTGCTGCTCCATGTGCTGGCATCCATCTTAGGTGTCTGCAAAGCATTGTGGGATCCTTTATGCTTTCAGCCCCCTGCGGCTCCTCCCCCAGGAGGTGGCAGCTTATCACATATAAGTCTGCTGTTTGTAGCTGTCCATTGCATTGCAGCAAGCTCTTGTTTAGTTTCTCATTGCTCTCCTGGATACAGACTTGGCTTTGGCAAGACTCCTTCCTGGCTTCTGACCCCGGCTCTGGCGACCATCCTTCCTGGCTTCTGACCCCGGCTCTGGCGACCATCCTTCCTGGCTTCTGACCCCGGCTCTGGCAAACATCCTTCCTGGCTTCTGACCCCAGCTCTGGCGACCATCCTTCCTGGCTTCTGACCCCGGCTCTGGCGACCATCCTTCCTGGCTACTGTTCTACTAAATCATCGGCTGTTGCTGTTGGACTTGCATAGACTCTGTCTTGTTGTTGTATAATAAACCTACCTTTAATTGCACCTCCTTGTGTGTCTGGCTCCTCGCTCCCTGACACAGAGCTTGAGCTATTTTGCAAAAAAGAATGGGCAAAAATGTCACTCTCTAGATGTGCAAAGCTGGTAGAGACATCCCTAAAAAGAATTGTAGCTGTAATTGCAGTGAAAGGTGGTTCTACACAGTATTGATTGAGGTGGGCTGCATGCCACACTTTTCACATTTATTTGTAAAATATTTTGAAAACCATTTATCATTTTCCTTCCACTTCACAATTATGTGCCACTTTGTGTTGGTCTATCACATAAAATCCCGATAAAATGCATTTGTGTTTTTGGTTGTAACATGACAAAATGTGGAAAATTTGAAGTGGGAGTAATATTTTTTCAAGGCACTGTATATAACACTGATATCTGTACACTGGCTGCTATTTTCTATATATAAAACACTGATGTCTGTACACTGCATGCTATTTCCTATATAAAACACTGATATCTGAAAGCTGAGTGGCACTCGGTGTACAGATGTCAGTGAGATATATATGGAATAACACAAAGTGTACAGATATCTGTGTATTATATATAGGAATAGCAGTCAGTGTACAGATATCAGTGTTAAATAACACTGTTATCTGTACACAGACTGCTATTTCCTATATATAACACTGTTTTCCGTACAATGCATGCTATTCCCTACATAAAACATTGATATCTGAACACTGAATGGCACTCAGTGTACAGATGTCAGTGATATACTGTGTATAGGAAAAGACACTCAGTGTACAGATATTAGTGTTATATATAGGGAATAACACTAAGTGTACAGATGTGTTATATAACACTGATATATTTACACTAAGTGTTATTTCCTAAATATAACACTGACATCTGTGCAATGAGTGCCACTCAGTGTACAGATATCAGTGTGCACTCAGTGTATATAGAAATCAGATCTATTAGATATAGGGTTGGGATAGGGAATGGCACTCAGTGTACAGACATCAGTTTTATATATAGGGAATATCAGTCAGTGTACAGATATCAGTAAAATATAACACTGATATCTGTACACTGACTATTCCCTATATATAACGCTGATGTCTGTACACTGCGTGCTAGTCCCTATATAAAACACTGATATCTGAACACTGAGTGGCACTCAGTGTACATATGTCAGTGTTTTATATATATATATATATATATATATATATATATATATATATTATACACACCCATATACACAGTCAGGTCCATAAATATTGGGACATCAACACAATTCTAACATTTTTGGCTCTATACACCACCACAATGGATTTGAAATGAAACTGCATATGTGCCTCCCACTTGTTAAGGGACCAAAAATAATGGGACAATTGGCTTCTCAGCTGTTCCATGGCCAGGTGTGTGTTATTCCCTCATTATCCCAATTACAATGAGCAGATAAAAGGTCCAGAGTTCATTTCAAGTGTGCTATTTGCATTTGGAATCTGTTGCTGTCAACTCTGAAGATGAGATCTAAGGAGCTGTCACTATCAGTGAAGCAAGCCATCATTAGGCTGAAAAAACAAAACAAACCCATCAGAGAGATAACAAAAACATTAGGCGTGGCCAAAACAACTGTTTGGAACATTCTTAACAAGAAGGAACGCACCGGTGAGCTCAGCAATACCAAAAGACCCTGAAGACCATGGAAAACAACTGTGGTGGATGACCGAAGAATTCTTTCCCTGGTGAAGAAAACACCCTTCACAACAGTTGGCCAGATCAAGAACACTCTCCAGGAGGTAGGTGTATGTGTGTCAAAGTCAACAATCAAGAGAAGACTTCACCAGAGTGAATACAGAGGGTTCACCACAAGATGTAAACCATTGGTGAGCCTCAAAAACAGGAAGGCCAGATTAGAGTTTGCCAAACAACATCTAAAAAAGCCCTCACAGTTCTGGAACAACATCCTATGGACAGATGAGACCAAGATCAACTTGTACCAGAGTGATGGGAAGAGAAGAGTATGGAGAAGGAAAGGAACTGCTCGTGATCCTAAGCATACCACCTCATTAGTGAAGCATGGTGGTGGTAGTGTCATGGCGTGGGCATGTATGGCTGCCAATGGAACTGGTTCTCTTGTATTTATTGATGATGTGACTGCTGACAAAAGCAGCAGGATGAATTCTGAAGTGTTACAGGCAATATTATCTGCTCATATTCAGCCAAATGCTTCAGAACTCATTGGATGCTGCTTCACAGTGCAGATGGACAATGACCCAAAGCATACTGCAAAAGCAACCAAAGAGTTTTTTAAGGGAAAGAAGTGGAATGTTATGCAATGGCCAAGTCAATCACCTGACCTGAATCTGATTGAGCATGCATTTCACTTGCTAAAGACAAGACTGAAGGGAAAATGCCCCAAGAACAAGCAGGAACTGAAGACAGTTGCAGTAGAGGCCTGGCAGAGCATCACTAGGGATGAAACCCAGCGTCTGGTGATGTCTATGCGTTCCAGACTTCAGGCTGTAATTGACTGCAAAGAATTTCAGAAAAGTATTAAAAAGTGAAAGTTTGATTTATGATTATTATTCTGTCCCATTACTTTTGGTCCCTTAACAAGTGGGAGGAACATATGCAAACTGTTGTAATTCCTACACCGTTCACTTGATTTGGATGTAAATACCCTCAAATTAAAGCTGACAGTCTGCAGTTAAAGCACATTTTGTTCGTTTCATTTCAAATCCATTGTGGTGGTGTATAGAGCCAAAAATGTTAGAATTGTGTCGATGTCCCAATATTTATGGACCTGACTGTATATATAGGGAAAGGAACTCCTTGTATAGATATTAGTGTTATATACAGGGAATAGCACGAAGTGTACAGATATCAGTGTTACATAACACTGATATCTGTACACTGAGTGCTACTCCATATATATAACACTGACATCTGTACACTGATTGCCACTCAGTGTTCAGATATCAGTGTTTTGTATAGGGAATATAGAAACCAGGGTTATTAGGGTCAGGACAGACACTGGGCAGAATAGAACACAGTGCTGTCACCTGGCTGGGGATTACACACACACTGAGCTGCTGCAGGAAGCCAGGCCAGCTCAGTGATGACTCCATTCTCCAATGACTGTCAGCCCACCCACTCCAGCTCTCCGAGTTCAGCACCCGCGGCAAAGATGTAGTCCAACCTCTTCGCTGAATCCCCGAGGAGGAGAGGTGGCCGGAGTGCCTGCCACAGTGTTGCCCCATCTAGCATCGCTCTCTAAACTTGGCCAACCAGTATTTCCTCCTTTTGGCAGCATTCTGGGTACATCAAGGGGATGGACTTAACCTCTCATGGGTTCCTCTACTGACCTTGACAGTGCCCAAGCTCCCAAATGGTATAGGTTTACTTACATGTACATCAATACTTTCCAAAGATAGAGGTTATGTCTGGTATTTGCACACTGCTCAAAAAATTAAAGGAACCCCTTTTAATCAGAGTATAGCATCAAGTCAATTAAACTCTTGGTATAGTGATCTGATCAGTTAAGTAGCAGAGGGGGTTGTTAATCAGTTTCAGCTGCTTTGGTGTTAATGAAATTAACAGTCGCACTAAATGGGCAAAAATGACAGGACCCCCAAAACAGGAATAATTTTACAGGTGGACTGGCATTTTTTTCTCTACTCATCTTCTCTGACTGTTTTCACTAGTTTTGCATTTGGCTAGGGTCAGTGTGACTATAGGTAGCATGAGGTGATACCTGGACCCTACAGTTTGCACAGGCAGTCCAACTCCTCCAGGATGGCACATCAATATGTGCAATTGCCAGAAGGTTTACTGTGTCTCCTAGCACAGTCTCAAGGGCAAGGAGGAGATGCCAGGAGAATGGCAGTTACTCTAGGAGAGCTGGACAGGGCGGTAGAAGGTACTTAACCTATCAGCAGGTATCTGCTTCTTTGTGCAAGGAGGAACAGGATGAGCACTGCCAGAGCCCTACAAAATGACCTCCAGCAGGCCTTTGGTGTGAAAGTCTCTAACCAAACAAATCAGAAATAGACTTCATGAGGGTAGGCTGAGGGCCAACTTCCTCTAGTGGTCCCTGTGCTTACTGCTTGGCACCATATTGCTCGACTGACATTTGACATTGAACACCAGAATTGGCAGGTCCGCCACTGGTGTCCTATGCTTTTCACAGATGAGAGCAGGTTCACCCTGAGCACATGCGACAGACATGAAAGGGTCTGGAGAAGCTGTGGAGAATGTTATGCTGGCCGCAACATCGTTCAGCATAACTGTTTTGGTGGTGGGTCAGTGATGGTCAGGGGAGGCATATCCATAGAGGGATGCACAGACCTCTGCATGAAAGACAATGGCACCCTGACTGCCATTAGCTATCTGGATGAAATCCTTGTCAGCCCTTCACAGGTGCAGTGGGTCCTGGGTTCCTCCTGGTGCAGGACAATGTGTTGAGAGTATTCAGGCAGTTCCTGGAGGATGGAGGAATTGATACCATTGAATGACCTCCACACTCGCCTGACCTAAAACAAATAGAACACCTCTGGGATATCATGTTTTGGTCCATCCAATGCTGCCAAGTTGGCATATATGATACACCTTTGACTTCTTTTTGATTGTGAGTAGTTATTGGATGTTCAATACATTTTAACATTTTTTTAATATAGTATGTGAGTTCCCTTTTTTGCCTAATATCTGCAGAGCCATGAGTGTATGGGAAGATTCTTTAGAGGAGTGGTGCATTCTGAGTAATTCATGCCAAGCATTCACATGTGAGACAGATCTTTTTGGAACCACCAGATTGTTAGTCGACTAGTGCATGGGACGATTCTTCAGAGGAGTGGTGCATTCTGAGTGATTTTATGCTGAGCATTCACATGTAAGGTATATTGTTTTGGTGAGTGAGACTCACATAGGGTGAACACGAGAGGTGATTGTTCATGGTGTGGGATAATCTTATCATTTTTTTGTACGATTGATACACGGATATTAATTTATTGACAATAGGTGTGGTACTTTTGCATGGACTTTCTTATGAACCTTATGGTTTAATGTATTGTTTTTTCAGCATTGCTCTAGCGTCTTCTGAAATCTATTAGCATTATTTGATTTCTTGTGAATTACTTATGTGTTTTTAAATGAAGCAGCAGGAGAATTTTCACAGAAATAGGCTAATTGGTTAGATATTTGTTCAACTCTATATGTTATTATTAATTGAGTTGTATATTCATGTTAATTTTCACAGCGCAGTGTTATTAGAAGTTTATTGCTTATAGACTTATCTCCAAAACCTTGGACTTCCAGTGCTTCATTGAGGGGTTGGGGAAATGCTGGGGAAACCTTGTCGATTGGTAACTGCCTGGTCCCAGATAGTCTGCCTCTTACTTATACTTGGGCTTATACCTCAGAGAGAGGCTCCTGACAACACCACCAGAGCTTTAGCCCCGATACATTTAGTCTGGTCAAGGACCTCACCACTCATGCTTTTGTCAACTGAAACCCCTTGACTGGGAATTTCTGAAATCTACTTAAACCTACTTAGGCCTGCAGTGTGCATAAATGAGACCTGCTCGATTATTTTACAATATTCAAGGGTACTCGTCAAGGCTGCCCTCTTTGTCCTTTAAAATTTGTGTTAAACTAGAACCCCTTTGATGCACTATCATGGCTACTTAAGATGTCCGGTGTCTTAAACACTCTGATGCTCACCATATGATGTTGGCTTATGTGGATGACCTTTTTTCATCTCAAACCCCAAAGTTGCTCTCCAAACCCTATTGGTTCTCTTACAACAACATGGAGATCTTTTCAGCTTCTGGATTAAGTTAATAAAACCGTAAACCCTCAAGTTGACAGGGTTGATATCCTAAAGAAGACTTTCCCTTTCCAGTGGGCTTTATCCAGTTTTAACTATTTAGGGAATAAGCTTCCCCCCACCCCACTAAGCTTTACAAGACCAGCTTATTCCCTTTTCTAAAGTCTGTACTGATCTGCACTGTTGGAGAGAAGTGAACTTAACATGGTTTGGAAGAAGTTACACCCTTAAAATGACTACCCTCCCTCAAATTCCATATCTGATGTAAACACTTCCTATATTCATCCCTCAGTAGTTTTTCATTCACTTACTTTATATGCTTCCCAAGTTTATTTGGGGTGACAAACCTGCACACACTCGCTTTTCTTTTTTAATTCTTTCTAAAGGCAATGGTGGCATAGGTCTCCCTGATATTGTTTTAAACTACAATGCCAGCCATCAGTTTAAAATGGTTAGCTGGTGCACTCACTGTGCAATCACCCTAAACCTACATAAAGATGGACAGAGAGAGTCAATTGTATGCTACACTGACCCCAGCACAAATTAACAGGGTCATGTTGCTGACCAACAAATCATTCAAGGTGAACATAGTATTTCAAACAACAGGGCTTTAAATTATTGTCACAATGGTACCATGTTCCAGTGTTATGCAGTAAAATATATCCACAGAGATCCTGTGGTTGTAGGTGTCTTATTAAGCCAGGTGCACTCCTTCAAGTATTTTGGAGCTGTCTGAAGATTTGTCCATTTTGGATGGCAGTCCAAAAGATAACTTCACAACTCACCTCAGCCTCTTAGGCTTCTTACTTCATGTTAACTAGGCCCCGGAAAAGTGCTACACTGACAGTCGACCTGCTGAACGTCTAGATAAAATTCAGAACTTGCACATCTGCGATGTAGAAACAGACTGATACTCCTCCTATGTCCTTATAGTTTGCCAATATGAACAATATCTGACAGATGGAAGACCTCAGGGCGTTAGTCTACCATAGAGAGGATGAACAGGAACATGTGGCATCCGTGGAGTGCTCAGGGCCTCAGTCCACAATAGGGATACGTGGTACCCATGGACAATTTTCTTCTACCCATCAATGTATTAGCATATGTTGACCCCCACTGATTTCAATTAAGATTTCTGGTAGACTTTAGTCATTTCGCCCTGGTGATATGATGGGCAATAGGAACATCTGTTCCTTGAGGTAAGGTGGCTTTTCATACTCAGGATCTTTCCTACTTTAGGTCTTTTTCACTCTGCATTGCTTCTACCCCTAATGCCTCCTTCCAACCCCTCTTTTTCCTCCCACCCCTCAACCGATACCATCCCTCTCCAACCCCCCTCTATCGATTAACATCTTATAGTTTGTTTTTTTTTAATTTTCAGTATTTTTTCGTTTATATCACAAAAAATAAAATTGGTGTTCAAATACCACCAAAAGAAAGCTCTATTTGTGTGAAAAAAAGGACATAAATTTTGTTTGGGTACAGCGTTGTATGAAAGCACAATTACCAGTTGCAATAGCATAGTGCCAAATAGCATAAAATGGCCTGGTCATTGAGGGTAAATCTTCCAGAGGGCAAGTGGTTAAATACCGTAAATTGTAACTGTCAATACTTTATTATAGTATATAGCATAAAGGTCATAAAAGGAACATTATATAAATTTTATTTCAAGGAAAAAAAGTTACTATATTTAAAAACTGTAATGGTGTGAACCTCCTGCGCTCCCAAGTGTTTCAACTAAATACAAAAACACACCTAGAGAAGCTGCTAACATTAAATCATATACCAGTGATTGTGTTAAATAAATACAATAAAGAATGTAGCGCTACTCCTTAAGGTACATATACACATAAATAATAAATTAATAGGTGATGTGTGATCACAAAATTGCATCAATTTAAATAAAAATAAAATGTAAAAGTGATATCAATTATTATTAATTATTAATTTGTGCCCATGATTCATTAAATCTACAAAAATAAATTCATATAACTCAGAGCATGTAAAAAACACATTTACATATATACATAGATATATATAATACCGTGAATATAGAATCACACGTGCCTCTCGTGTAGTGGGAACACCTCAATATAACAATGCATAAAACAGTGCTCACAAAGTCCAATAGGTATTAATAGTGACAAAACGAAAAACATGCGCTTCCAATGACTACTGTTGGTGACCATAAATAAACAAGAAATCATGTGGATCTTTGGGTGAATGTGAATTCTGACAATCCGACCACCATCTGGATTAGCCTCTCACCTCATCACTTCGACCCTTGCAGATCAAAGCGTTTTTGTGGATCCCCCTCACAGATCCTCCAAGATAGCTATCACTCCAAATGCTGCTCCTTGTCGCACCCAAATCTCTCAAGACTTAATATTCCACCAATGGCTCCTCTCCAGGTAATTTGCAACATCAATCTCTCAAATAAGACATAAGATAGATCCTCCCATAGTGCAGTATATTTTATTTTCCACAGTAGGGACAGATAGCATAAAATAATATAAACGTTTCTCACTCACGTGGCAGCCAATTCAAGACCTCATGCTTTCGGATGAGGGCATGTATGTATGGGTGTACAACTCAGTAAAACAGGTGTACCAAGATGGCCGCCACGCCGGAAATACGTCACCACGTCCCGCCGACACGTTGCGTCACAATGTCATGTGACTTCCTCAGGCCTGAGGAAGATAAAAATAAAATGTCTTTCATGACACACTGCAGAATAGATCCAGCCAGATTAACTTCTTAAGATTTTAGAAAAGAACTTTGATATTCTTTGCATATTGTAAATATACTATATTGCCAAAAGTACTGGGATGCTTGTCTTTACACACATATGAACTTTAATGGCATCCCAGTCTTAGTCCATAGGGTTCAATATGGAGTTGGCCCACCCTTTGCAGCTATAACAGCTTCAACTCTTCTGGGCAGACTGTCCATAAGGTTTAGGATTGTGTCTATGGGAATGTTTGACCATTCTTCCAAAAGCACATTTTTGAGGTCAGGCACTCATGTCGAACGAGAAGGCCTGGCTGGCAGTCTCTGCTCTGATTCAATCCAAAGGTGTTCTATTGGGTTTATGTGCAGGTCAGTCAAGTTCCTCCACCCCAAACTCGCTTATCCATGTCTTTATGGACCTTGCTTTGTGCACTGGTGTGCCGTCATGTTGGAAAGGAAAGGGGCCATCCTCAAACTGTTCCCACCAATTTAGGAGCATGAAATTGTCCAAAATGTCTTGGTATGTTGATACCTTAAGAATTGTCTTCACTGGAACTAAGGGGCCAAGCCCGACCCCTGAAAAACAACCCCACATCATAATTCCTCCTCCACCAAACTTTACACTTGACACAATGCAGTCAGGCAAGCTGGAGCTGACCAATCAGATGCTGTCTAGCCTAAACTGTCAACACTGCAAGTAGATGAAAGAAAGCGGTGGGGATTTCAAATCCCTGCCACTCTCTCTCCTCTCCTACCACTGACACTCAGCATGAGATGCCTGCAGGGAGGTTTCCTGCACCGCTCCTGTGTAAACTCGGGCTATGACAAGCCTGGGTTCACAAATAAGCAGTGGGGAAACCACATGTGATTTGGACAGGAATTGCATTCCTGTTCAAATCACATGCTATTCTTTGCAGTGCAATTTCCGTCCATTAACGTATGCATTAGTTGCACCTCAAAGTATCGTTACTCTGTATCGTCGAGTACTTGACCAAAAGTATCGTTACTCGTACTCATCAATAAAAAAAACAGTATCAGTGCTTCCCTAATAGGTAGCCGATACATAGCTTTACATTTTTTATCCAATGCCTCAGTCTTTAACCTTCCTGCTGACAGTATGCATATATGTGGCCCTTCTGAACTTGGCTTTTTCCCTTGGGGCCACATAATGTATATCTGTCTTTGTGCTAGTAGCACACTGCACAGAGCACTCCTAGCACAGAGACTGGCTCTCAGTAGGAGCCCCAGGTTCCGTACTAACGATTGAGACCTGGGGCTTTCGGTTCTGAGTCACCTGATTGCTGTGATAGTGTCTGATTGGCTATCATAGTGATCAGTCACTGTGCTACCCACTCTTTTGAAAATAAATAATGCACATTTTGTTGTGGGTAAGAAATGTGCATTTGTTTTTTCTAAGGGGCCTGCAGAGCATTTCACACACGATCAGCAGATCATGGGTGCAATGTCAGATTCCTGCAGACTCTCAGGATAGTTGGCTGCTCATATCTCCCATATGGGCAGGCAGTTACTTGAGAGCAGGAAGATCAATGAACTTCGAGAATGCTCACAAGTGCCCTCATAGTTTACTGAGATCCTCAAGTTGTCATCTGCAATCACAGATGGGACTTGTAATCCATTCACAGGAAAATGTGGGAAGGGTTCCCTTCTGTCTGAGCTGTTTTCAAATTGTGACAGTGGGTGCAGGGAGAGTATGCACACTGAACATATTACTTCCTAAATATGGATGAAACGTAACATGTTCATAAAGGTGAACTTAGCGCGTTTAGCAGAAAAACATTTCAGTGTACATGGAGACGTTTTTTTCACAGGTACATTTTTTTGGGGGGTGGGGAGGGGGCTTTGGAGAGACATCAGGGGTCTAAACAGACCTCTAATATCTCTTTTTTTAACCACTTCCATTCCGGACACTTTTACCCCCTTCCTGTCCAGGCCAATTTTCAGCTTTCATCGCTATCACACTTTGAATGACAATTGCGCGGTCATGCAACACTGTACCCATATGAATTTTTTAGCATTTTTTTGAGACAGATAAAGCTTTATTTTGGTGGTATTTATTTACCACTGGGATTTTAAATTTTTTTGCTATGTAAATGAAAAAGTCCAAAAATTTGGAAAAAAGTGTTTTTCTTATAAAATTTTGCAAATAAATAATATTTCATCATAAATCTTGGCCAAAATGTATTCCGTTATCTTTTTAGAAAAAAAAATGACCCAAATTAGTTTATAACTAAAAATTATAATTTCTAAACATTTTTTTTACATTTTTATTATTATTTATGTTTTTTTTTTTTTACATACTGATTTTTTTTACACTGATTGCTTTTACACCCATAAAGGCTGTAAAAGCAATCATTTCTCCTTCTCTCTCACAGAGGTCCCGTACGACGATCAGTGTTCCACTGTGTCCAGAGGACACAGCGGGCACCGGATCGCGATGCCGCGCGCTCCTAGGAAGGCCGCACAAGCAGGGGGCAGAGAGGCCGTTTATAAATGGCCACCCGACCCTGCACTGCCACAATCCGGCTGTTTATATATGGTTAAACCTTTCAGTCCATTTCTCTGCATCCTGAGCTGCATTGAAGATGAATGAGATTCATCATTACTGTTAATTATAATTTAATTAATGTTTCATTCACACACTGACACAGAGTAAATACAATTTACCCTGTGCCAGTCATGAAGAACCTGCAGTGATCGCTGGCTGTATTCTTTCAGGATAGGAAGGGGGGATTTTTACCAGCCCCCCCCCATCCTCAGGAAAGGAAGAGGGCTGGTAAACACATGTTTACTAGCCCCCCCACTCTCCATGCTGACAGCAATCTGCAGCTGGTGGCTTCAGGGAGGGGGCACTTGGCCATCAGGGAGGTGGGGGGCACTGAAAGGGTGTCAGAGCCGGGGGGGGGTCTATTTTGACTAATCGATCCCTCTGTGGCTGCACTGCAGCACCCAAAGTTGGTGGGAGGGCAGAGGAGGGAAGTGGACAGCTGCAGGGCAGCCACACAGGGATCAGGGTTTGCGAGGGGGGATTGGTGCTGGGGGGGGAAAATCAGAGTAGGGGAGGTGAAGAGCAGGAAAAGGGAGAGTTAGGGGGTGGAGGGGGGCATTTTAGATAACAGCACAGGTGGGAGGAGGGGCGGGGGAAGAAAATCAGCCTTTATTTTACTGTAGAAATACACATTAAATTGTTATACACAACTAAAAACAAAATGAAGAAACATGTAAATGCATTTGATTTCAAAACAGTACTATAATATTTAGATAAGTGCAATAAGTTCTGCCCTATTCTGTAACTGGCTCCAATGCTCCAGAATCAGTCACTGCAGCCCTATTCAAAGCAATGCATCAGGCTTGCCTTCCCACCAGGGCTCTCTGTCTTTTGGAGAAGCCACAGAAAAAGGTCCCCCAAAACAAATGGTTGCATAAAGAAAGGTCTGTTGGGGTATACTCATGTGCTGAGACATGAGCCAGGGGGTTTAAATTAACTGCAGGCATTTGGATTCCAAGCCCACCAGCAGCTCAGCTAATAGCAATCCTCTCTCCCAGGGGAATTGCAGGAAGAGGATCAGTCCTGGCTATCTGTAAATTTAAGACAGAAATAATAACGCAAAACGTTGAAGGACTATTTTTACACATTGTATGCAGTTTTGATAGGCCATTTTGTGCAATATGTTTCCCAAAAAGGCAATCTCTGTCTTCTAAAAACACTGGAACAACACAAAATCATTGATTCCAATACCCCCAATGTCTCATTTAATTTTATGAACAGATCATTTGCCTACAAAATCAAAAAGAAAAGGAAAAAAAACAAATTATATGTTAGCTGTATGATACTGTTAAACATAAAATGGCAGTATTATACTTGTATAATCTGTTTTGTAATTCTATCAAATATACTTGATTTAATTAAAGCAGAGTTCCACCCAAAAGGGGAAGTTCCTCTTTAAAGACTGGGGTCCCCCACTCCCCATTAAGGATTGGCACCTTTGGAGAGCGGGGGGGGGAACAGGTACCCGAATTTGAGAGGTACATGCTCCCATTCGAAAGTTGTCCTCCTACTCTCCCTCCCCGAAGTCTTGAGACACGTGACAGGTCCCAGGAGACTACAGGGCCATTCAGGAATCACAGAGCTACTCGCACATGCACGGTGGGCACCAGGTTGTGAAGCCGCAAGCTGTCACAGTCGGGTGCCCACACTGAAGATGCCGATGCTCGTATTGCAGGATGGCCAGTGAAATGTGCTGTGGCCGGTTGCAACGTGAGATCGTGGGACAGGTAAGTGGCTGTTTTTTAGAAGTCAGCAGCTACAGTTTTTGTAGCTGCTGAATTTTATTTTTTTACAGAGTGAGTGGAACTCCGCTTTAAGTGATGTCATCTTTCAGATTGTTATTTTATTTGAATATTTGTAACTTTGTATATATGTACAGTATGTTATACTGAATGCTTTCTGAGGGACATAAACAAAATATAAATTCTCTTTGCTTTACTCATACTTATACATTCACCTTTGTTCACTATGTAATTTTACAAAGGACATGAGGAGGGCTACTGAGAGCATCCCATAAAAGTTTAGCTTGGCATGAACACTGCACCATGTGATTCTATTAGTTGCAGCTTGTTTACGGTGTT
Organism: Staurois parvus; assembly: GCF_062004578.1. Lineage (NCBI taxonomy): Eukaryota > Metazoa > Chordata > Amphibia > Anura > Ranidae > Staurois > Staurois parvus. Next base: position 1,063,702 of record NW_028318302.1, read on the forward strand.
TTTATCTCGCTTATCAAAGGTGAAGGTTATTTTATGACTGTGCAGATGATGAGTTCACATTTGGTAGAGTCTAAATTGTCTTTTGGGGTCTTGTATTGCTTTTTATAATACACTTTGTAGTCCTTCATGGTACTTCTGTGTGCTGTTAGCACTTTGCCATCTGCTGTCCTGATGTGAGTTCAGCAGGGAACAAGCCTATGGCAAGATGGCATTGTGAGATAACAAAACAACATCCCCTTTGTGTTACAAATATAACGTTTATGGATTTATTTATTTATTTTAATGAAAAACAAACAAACAAACATTTTAGAATGAATACAAGGCTTACTGCTGATGAACTATATCATATAACCCCTTTAATGTCAGTAAAATAACGAAAACTGTTTTTTGGCAAACATTGCATACATATAAATATAAAATATATAAATATAAAACGAATTGTACTATATTTTTATACCATTAGTTTATAGAATAATATACTGAGCGACATACTTGCTGTAAATTCACCACTGATAAATATTATGACTCAAAAGCAAAAAGAAACAAAATGAAACCTAATGTATGTCTGTCTGTCTATTGATATTCAAGGGGGTCAGCAAAATTACAAGACACAGGATTAAAGCAAAACTTTACCCATACCAACTTGGTAAAAAATAATGTTCTTTAGAAAGGAACATACATTCCACATTAATAATTATTCTACAAAAATTAGTGAGTGCTGTACATTGCCTACAGCATTGTTTTTTGTTGTTTCTTCTTGCAGGAAGCTGCCATTTAGCTGAAGCCAAGAGCCCTGAACAGCAGTAAATCTTTAGGCTGTCAGCAGATTGACCTCTACAAATTTGGCACAGTGCTGAAAAATAGAGAGCAACTAAGCATGTGCAGAACAGGGTGAGACGGTGTGTTACTGGACTTTAAATAGTAAAGACACTTATTTTTAATGTTTTACAAAGCTATACCTGCAAAAGCGGCCAGCCTGAAGTGATCTATTGGGACTTAATTTTCCACTTTAAGCAAAACCAGCTTAAAGGCTAAGTTAACCTCCCACCCCTTAAATTCCAGCTCAGCTATGTACCAGTATCTCATTGATGTTGCAGAAAAAGAAAAGCTTTCTTTGATTTTCAGAACAAGGCCTTACCTTAGCCCCTGCTGTGCTCATAGAAAACTTCATAACTTCCTGGTATGTAGATATGGGACATGAGAACCATTAAGACACAGGCAGCAGTTCACCAGGTGACCTTGATAGCACACATAGAAACACCTATCAACTACGCTTGCATGGCATCCCCGGAATGGCTTGTCAATGTAAGTTGCCACACCTGCTATGTATGCATCCCCAGCCTCCCTCCAGACGGGCCCTGGCCACATGCTAAACTCTCTGGAGCTGTATTAGGGCCTCTGGGCTGGACACCCCTGATGTAGTGCAAGGGCATGTCTGATGTGATATATAGAGTGAATGGATAGATAGGTGGGTCCTCCTATTCCATAGTTGTGGTAAATCTAAAGGAAACAGAGATTGTACAATCAGGTTGTATAGTGTATGGACACCTAAATTGAACTAGTACTGGTCACGTTTTAAGCCCCATTTATTTTTAATGACACCACAAATGAGGAAGCAAATACACATTTTTCTGCATCAAACACAGCAAAACGCACAGTGAAAAATGTGCAACTGAAACATGCCAAAATGTCCCTTGATCTACTTTGCTGGATGCAGGAGAGTCCATTAAAACCAGTGGGCTGCGTTATGCATGTTTAGGGAAAAATGAGCCAAAAAGTATTGTCCCCCTATGTTAGGTGCGAATGGGGACTGAAAATGAAATTGGTGTGTTTACCCATGAACAATGAGGCTCTATTCACATCTGCATGTTTCTGAACAAAAAATGCCTGCTCTGTTACGCATTTTGGAAATGTGCTGCCAATGCACACAGTGCTTATGTTACCATTGAATGTTAATGACACCCCAAGCATGGGTATCAGGACCAGGGCCACTGTTAGATATCATGGGGCCCTGTACAGCCTATCTGACAGTGCCCCCCCACCTCCAGAGAAAATATCAAAATTATATTTATGGTAAATGTACACTAAAAACTTTAATAATGTACATATGCCCAACAAAATTCCTGTTAAATCTAAATGATAAAACTGTACTGAGTTAATAAATGAAGCTGTGTGTGTAATTGAGGTCTTGGGGCTCATTCACATGGGTGCTGTGGCCTGTAGAGTGTGAAACAGTGGTTTGTTTATGTGGCTGGAGCCATTAGGAACTGTTTGCAGGCAACCTATGTTACACTATGGAAATGCTGCAGGGCCTAATTTGACAAGCATATGGTGTAGGTGTACAGCCCTGAACACAGACGGTGAGCATTCAGGGCCACTTCCCCACACCTGCACACCTGTCAGATTACAACCTGTGTTCTCAGGGGGTGCAGGACCGTATGACCACTATGATGCTCAATGAACAGATGTCGAGTATCTGCAATGACTCCCAACAGAGATTCTTGAAAATATGGGAGCCGTGGTTGCAATATGCCTTTCCCACGCTCCCCTCGGCTAGTCTGGGGATGTGATGTTGTTTGGTATTGGCGTTATCTTTTTCCTTTTGCACTCCTCTTTCCTTTTCTTTTTCTGTTTGTTTTTGGTGTGGCAGTGGATAGCTGCTTTAAGTTTGAGTTACTATCAGTGTTATACTAATGTTTTTGTCATTAATGTGCCATTGATAGCCCCTGCATGGGCACACCTTTTGCTCTGTTGGTGTTAGAGCACTGTTTTTTCTATTTTTTTTTTTACGTGCAATTGATAGCCCCTGCGTAGGCGTGTTTTGTTGCTTCTGTTTTAAACTGTTTATAAATTAATAAAAACATTGAAATACAAAACCTGTGTTCATAAAGCTGCTGTGTCCCCATAGTGTAACAGGTGGCTCCAGCCACATGAACAACCCACTCATTCATGCTGTACAGGCCAGAGGACCTGTGCAAATGTGGCATTTTTGAACATTTTTTTTCCTCAGCCTATTAATTTCAATGGGTTGTCTAACATGTGGGAACTGTCTTGGAAATTCACTATAACGAATTTCTCCTTACCGTGAGTACTCGCAGTTGGATGCGCAGAAATCCCCCATAAAGCTGTGCGAATTTCGCTTACCACAACTGCAGCTAAACTACACGAATCCTGCCCATCCAACTACTTTAGCTTCTGTTGAAATGTGGGTGTTTGGAGCTCCCTATACCTGGAAATGATCACACGACACCCTCAGATTGATGGTTGAATTCACACAAGGGCCATTTTCATTCTCCCCTTTGGTTTTATTACCAATACACACACGCCCCCCCACATGAATAAGGTCAAACCCCTCCCACAGAACAATGCAATGGGGAGTGCCTATACACAGGATGTACATTCCGATTGGAGCATAGCCTTTCCTATTATCTGTCACTGGTCCTCCCCCATGAGCCTTCTGAGGTCAGCAGACTTCCTCCCCTTCCCCCCATGAGCCCTCTGTGGAGAGCATATCTCTTGTTCCAGCTCCTAGCAGTATGTTCATTCTCTGTACAAGCATTCCCTAGAAATATCAGTCTGTACCTGGATGGGCCCGATACGATCTTTATTAAAACACATCCATCCAAGATACAGTTCAGATTGGTAATGGGTTGTAAGATATGCATAAGCCTACACGCGGAGTTTGTACCGCTTGGCGCCTTGCGGCACAGAGTCCATGTGGTACTATGCTGCTGATATGTGGATACAGGCCCGCGGTTTACTGCCAGCGGCATTCGCATCGAATGCCGTGGTGGTATACACGCCGGTCTATAAGCGCAGATCTGCCATCTCATCCATTACCGAGCTGAGTACTGTAATACATACATTGTACATGCGCATGGCCCAATTGCAGCCTTCACAGCTTTAATTAAGCCACACGAGAGACATATGAATCACACGAATATATGACACATTTAAAGTTCGACCAACAATACAAAATTTCCATGCCATTCCCTCCTGTTTTATCATATTCTCCTCGTGTTCCTTCTTGATCTTCTTCAGCTTGATGGGTGTAGTCTCAAAACCTCAAAGAGTTCCTGTAGTTGTCCCTGAGAATAAAGCTCCACGGGGTACCTGAAACAACAAGACTCGACGCAAACAGGCTTGATTGAAGCAATGATCCTCAAGAGCGTTGGAACCTTCACTACAGGAAGGCTCTTGCAAAAACCACAAACAGACTTGTGGTATGAATAAGGCTTGTGATCCCACGGTGGTCTGGGGAGATCCAGCAACAAATTCTCAAATTGCCCCTGCAGACGGGGCCACACAAGGCTGGTCTCGACCCAGACAGTTTTCCAAATCGCAGTCACAAACCATGATGAGGCTTGAAGCTTGCTTGGAGGTCTTGGAGAATGTGGTCTTCAGGGAGATAAATTAGAGGGAAGCCAGAACGTAATCTGTAGAGAAGGTGGTTGGTTGGCGAGGTCTTCCTCCGATCAGTGGTTGGAGTGGGATCCCAGGAGCGGGCATGGAGATGTGGTCGTCTGCCCGAGCTTGGCTTACACGGTCGATGAGGCAACAGGAACATCTCACCGCAGCATATAAAAGGCAGATGAAAAAGAGAAGCATCAGGACATACACTCCCTCTTCCTTCAACCAAGATCCGATGGAGAACGGTAAATCTCCCAATCCTCCCAAACCCTTGAACGGATTCCAACCCTCACTAGCTATAGCTCTAGCTTTTCCCTGTAGTTCACTAACTTTGTCCATATGGGCCTGGACCTTGTCATCGGTGTCTTCTATCCAAGTACAACAATCCTCTCCGATGAACTCACAGAACCCCCCTTTGGCGGCTAAAAGGTAATCAAGGGCCATCTTCTCCTGAAGCACTAAAATTCCCATCTGCCGTTGTTCTTGGGCAATTTCTCTGACAGCCTCTACGGTCTCGTTAAACATACTATCCACAATGACAGAAAAATTGTTCAGGTGCTTCATAAGTTCTATTCCCCATCCTGTCCATGAGGGGAACCAAGCCCATGCCTGGTCGCCCTCAGAGAACAGCTCCCTGCGAACTCTCCCTGCCATCCTTACCTTCTTGTGGACCATCAACTCTTCATGATCCATCACTACATAGGATGCGGGGACTAGCTTTATGAGGGCACACGAACCTTTCGCGTTCTGGGGAAATGTTCTATAGGCTGCCGAACCACACAGAAAATAGTATGGACCTGTCAGAGCAGAGCAGGAGGAGTTCCTCGTTCGGCCTCTGGCACTGAGCAACAGTTGCACAGACTGGGGGATTGCTCCCTCAGTCTGCACATCACATCCGTCCTTCCAACACACGTGGTCTGGTCGGTCAGTGTGGTTACTCAGAAGGGAAGTCTGGTTAGTCAGATTGACAGTTATACCTCCCTCGCAGGTGGTAGTCCCAACAAACTTGTTACCTGTGCCAAAGCTGATGTTAAAGCACACCTGAGGGCTGCCTAGCTGTCCAGTTACCCATAATGGACTGGTGAGGGCCCTACAGGAGCTAGAGCTAATATTGGTGCTAAAACTGATGTTACGTGATAAAAATGTGTCATTAAGTTCTACAGACAAATGTCTACGTGGGGGCTGACCAGGGGTCCCTTGCTTTTTCATGCCGACGCGGATGTCATATAGGGCATGAACAGCGGCCATTGCGGACATGTGATGACTGGGTGGGGGCTTAGAGCATACCCAACAGTTGGTTTTGTTGGCGGTTCTGGCTAAACGCAGATGCATTTTAAATAAAAGGTTGGGGTATCTGCCGTCTTTTCCTCCGTTCGCACACATGTAAGACATACAAACAAAAAGAAAAAGGAAAATGACACCCCTCATTCTCTGGTGTAGCTGAAAAGCTTCTTGCAGCGGCTTGCGTGCACCCAGTTGTCTCGTCCCTCGAGCTTGAGTGAGGTAGGTGTCGTCAGCTGGACTTGGTATGGTCCGGTGAACCGTGGCTCGAGTCCGGTTCTTTGATGTTTCTTTAGGACGACCCAATCACCTGGCTCAATAGAAAGAACACCTGTTATTGCATTTGGATCGGGGAGCGATTCGCGAACCCGATGGTGTATCTTCTGCAGCTCCCGTTGCAGAGATTGCACGTAACCTGTAAGCTGTGAATGCAAAGACGACAACTGTTGAGGAAAGTACAACCCTGTTTTGGGAGGTCCCCCAAACAACACCTCGTAGGGTGACAGCCCATGTGGTTGCCAAGGGGCATTCCAAATGGAATAGGGGGCAATGGGGGGACACTCAGGCCAAGGTTTTTGGATATCGGCCATGATGTTGGAGATCCTGTTTTTAAGGATTCCGTTAAGACGTTCAACCTTACCGCTACTCTCGGGGTGATATGGGGGTGTGTCGTCGCTGACTCCAGTTCCACCAAAGAAATGCAGTCGTGTCCTTTGGAAGAGAGGTTAGTAGTGGACAAAGAAGACATGTTAGCAGAAGAGGTGTTAGTATTGTTAGTCGTGTTGCAAAATTCAGCACTGTCATTGCTGTCCTCCCCCCCCTTCTCATCTTCCGACACAGGAAGAAGAGAAGCTGGGTTAAGAATAGTGCATCGTTTGATAGTGAGGTTAGTAGGGGTTAGGAGGGCATTCCCCTGAGAGGGGTACCTTGCCTTGGATGTCTTGTTTTCGCAAGACCGTTCTTGCTGCACTGGTGTCGGTGAGGCAAGGGAGGGGATATTTTAATTCCTCTAGAAAAAGATGGATCTGGGCCGACACCGATTTGTCAACTTCCTATGAGAATTCATAGGAGTTACTTACCATGGTGGTCACAGGGGCGGAGGACTCATCAGGAATGAACTGCCACCGACCTTTAGGTAATTGGGGACAGCTCCTCCTCATGTGCCCCGTTTGGTGGCACTGGAAGCACCTGGGTGGGGGCCTATCCTTCCTGTGACCCAGATCCCTTGGTTTTTCGTGTGGGGTCTGGGACATAAGAATTTTGGCCTTGTCCTGTTTTCTTCTATCCATTTCCCTCTCTATTGCCGCAAGAGTGGAAAGGATAGCAGGGATAGACATCTCATTATATTCGGGTCGGGCCAGAACCAGCCTTTCCCGAATTTTAGTATCGATTCCTTCCAAAAATTTAGCCCGCAACAGAATGTGCGTCGCGGTCACCTTTACCCCTTCAGTTGGAGCATCAGGTCCAACTTCCAGATCCGCATCCAGTGCCGTCTGTTTGAGACGGCGCCAGAAGCAGGCGCTTTCCTCATTAGGACCCTGGGTGAGCTTCATCATGTCCGTAGTAGAGGTAGCACCATACATTTCTGGAAGCTTTGCCTTTAGCTGTGCACAGAACTCTTTGCCCCCTGAAGTCATCTCCTCATGCGTGGTTATAGAGCACCCTGCAATCACTGTACTGGCCACTTCCATGCCCACCTTCGCCCGCAGGATCTGTGCACAATCTGACCCACTCATACCATAGCTGAACTGGTTTTGTCCAAACATTCGAGCAAATCCTCTCGGATTGACTCGATAGTCCGGGAGCTCAGCCAGAATAGTGCGGATCTCTGCCGGGGTGAAGGGGACATGCCAAACTACCCGTTCCCCTAAAGTCCGCTCCCCCTGTGCATTGGGAGGACCTTCAAATTGCTGCACCCTGACTGGATAGGCCTCGGTCCGGGAAGAGTGTAAGGGCTGGCCCAGCTTCATCGGTGGGATTAGATTAACCACCTCGCTTACTGCACCTTCAGGTTTGAGGTCCCTCAGATCAGGGTATAGCTGGGGGGCAGGGGTCTGATCAGTGGCTCGTAGCGCTTTGATGCAATCCGCCCTGTTTCTTAACCGGGTGTCTATTCCCCTTGATTCACAGATAGTCTGCAAATCGGTTGTTGAGTAGGCTTCATAGTTGGAAAGAGAAGAAGCTGGGGTGAAGCAGGGAGAAGGGAGAGGTAGAGGCTGAGGCATAGAGACAGAAGACACGGAAGGTACGTCAAGAGTGACGTCACTAAGAGAAGAGACAGGTGCAGTTATACTTATCTCAGCCACTGTTGGTTGTTTGGGAACCCCAGCAGACCCTGATCCTGCCTGCCTTAGTAGAGTCAGCCCTGAAAGAGCTTCCTCCACCTCTGACACCGGATGCTCCTGTTTTATTCCCTCTGGAGGCCAGGTATACATCTCCTGGTTCTTCCGGACAGACACCAGTTTATGTATGTCCTGCTTCCCTAATTGGATTGACCTGTGAAGCCATAGCTGTGCGATCTCTAGTTCTGACGCCTGCATCCGTGGTTCAAATTCAGAGATGAATTTTTCCCACCTCCATGCGTCAAATGTACCTTCCTGGGGAATTTCCCATCTGGTACCCTTCGACCATTTATTCCACCTTTTGAGGGGTTCTGTAGACTTCCCCCCCAAACTCACCTTCATCATTTGTGCAGCTGTCCTTACCCTGAAGAGGGCTGCTTCCCCCTCTCTCTTCAGGGACTGACTACTGCCCATCGTGACTAGTCACTGGTATATATCCCGCGTCCGGGTACCTGTTTACCCCCTGGAGCACTCGGTGGGATCCTACCGAGAGGCCTGATTCCACCACTTTCCCAGCACAGCGTAATTTATGTGATTCTTATCGATCAACCAAAGCGCATCAAGTGGCGGTCAGACTGAGAGCACACCTCCCACTCCCACAGCGCAATTTATGTGATCCTGACCACCCGAAGTGTTTGTGGTAACCAGGCTAAGCGTTACACTTCCCTGGACCGCCCACTCCCACAGCGTAATTTATGTGGTTCTCATCACCCACTGTGTTTGGCAGGCCACACCGCACAATGATAAAAGTGGCTTTTCTCTCCCTGCACACAGTAGCTAACACAAGTCAAAACAAAAGGAGGGGTTCTTGGATGTTACTTAGGGGTCACTGGTTGGCCGGAAACCTGCTAACTGACCTTTAGGAAATTTGTGTAAAGAAAAAAACTTTCCTAATACACACAGAAAAACCCCTTCTCAACCTGAAAAACCGTTAAAAAGGACAAAGTGGATCCTTATGAAAAACACGGGACATTTCACAGTAAAACAATTACACAGAGGTAAACCGAAAAACTGCGCCAAAAGTAACCTTGTTGCTGACGCAAAAATCACTCATACCAGCACCGCTAAACGATCTGCGCTACACACGCAATCTTCACTGCAACCACCTAAAACCGTTTACACAAAAAGTCTGCTGGATGCGAAACACGCAACACAGCAGCTTTAAAACAAACCCGCTTTACAATAAGGAACTACTTTTAACAGGAAAAAACACAAGAAAAACATAATCACTATACAAGAAATCTATGTGCAAAAACCCAGACTTCACCGCGCTCACTAAAATGTGGAACACGTGAGGGGAAAACTCGCTTAACACACTTTAAATTGGCTGGCAATACACAAATTTAAAGCTAAAAGCAAACATCTTAAACTGTAAAAATTTGGATTAAAAACACAAAATGGGTCAAATGCATATAGGAAACTTCATGCACATTGCATAGAGATTACTGCACATGTGGTAGTCAACAAAATGGCCACCAGAGAAGCCACATGGGGTAGTCAACAAAATGGCCACCAACAGGTAAAGCACATGTGGCAGTCAACAAAATGGCCACCAACAGGTAACACATGGGAACACTAGCCTCAAAATTGCCTCTAACCTCTTACATAAAACAGACTTTTGGACAGAACATACACTGGACAATTACACAACAATATACAGCACACATACAACACAATTTGGCACGATCACAGAACGGACATAAAACACCAACATATCACACTAACATGCACATGTAACAGAAAGGACCCCCTGCTGCATGCTTGCTGGGAGCAGTAGTACCACAAAACACGGCACAGACTACATACACACAAAGATCTTACAACAGTTAACAATTAACCTAAGCCTTTCAGCACTGTAATAATTACGTCACGTGGAGGGGGGTAAAGCAATCACCACAGTACCTACAACCCACAAATACTTACCTAACACTATGCAACAACTTTTACCCGCTAAAACATATACCCGTTTAATTTTTGGTTGGAAGATTTTTAAACTTGACCAAATCCAGCCAACCAAACCCACCCCTCTGCTGCTCTCCGCAGAGACAAACCCTTGTCTTTCACCCACAAATCAAGATTTTAGGACAAAATAGGTCCTTGCTAAGCGGTAATTCTTGTTAGCTAACAGAGAGCGAAATCAGCCACACGAACGTGCAAAAAGCAATCTTCTTAATGGCAGAGAGACCTGAAATGTGCCGGCATACTTTTTGCTAGTTCATGATGGCTCATTCCCCCCTCGTGCTCGGTTAGCTATCCCAGAATACGCGTTAGTATCCACCAGGCTCGCCAAACTGTCTTGGAAATTAGCTTAAACAAATTTCTCCTTACTCGCAGTTGGATGCGCAGAAATCCCCCATAAAGCTGTGCGAATCTCGCTTACCACAACTGCAGCTAAACTACACGATTCCTGCCCATCCAACTACTTTAGCTTCTATTGAAATGTGGGTGTTTGGAGCTCCCTATACCTGGAAATGATCACACGACACCTTCAGGTTGATGGTTGAATTCACATAAGGGCAATTTTCATTCTCCCCTTTGGTTTTATTACCAATACACACACGCCCCCCCACATGAATAAGGTCAAACCCCTCCCACAGAACAATGCAATGGGGAATGCCTATACACAGGATGTACATTCCGATTGGAGCATAGCCTTTCCTATTATCTGTCACTGGTTCTCCCCCATGAGCCTTCTGAGGTCAGCAGACTTCCTCCCCTTCCCCCCATGAGCCCTCTGTGGAGAGCATATCTCTTGTTCCAGCTCCTAGCAGTATGTTCATTCTCTGTACAAGCATTCCCTAGAAATATCAGTCTGTACCTGGATGGGCCCGATACGATCTTTATTAAAACACATCCATCCAAGATACAGTTCAGATTGGTAATGGGTTGTAAGATATGCATAAGCCTACACGTGGAGTTCGTACCGCTTGGCGCCTTGCGGCACGGAGTCCATGTGGTACTATGCTGCTGATATGTGGATACAGGCCCGCGGTTTACTGCCAGCGGCATTCGCATCGAATGCCGTGGTGGTATACACGCCAGTCTATAAGCGCAGATCTGCCATCTCATCCATTACCGAGCTGAGTACTGTAATACATACATTGTACATGCGCATGGCCCAATTGCAGCCTTCACAGCTTTAATTAAGCCACACGAGAGACATATGAATAACACGAATATATGACACATTTAAAGTTCGACCAACAATACAAAATTTCCATGACAGAACATGCAAAAATACTACAGGCATATTATTGTAAAAGTGTGTTGCACCTAACCGCACAGTAGTGTGGTGCCATGCATTTTGGTAGCTGTGAACGCATCTGTGTTTACTAGATGTGTGGAGATGCAAGTAAGTATTCTTGGTACCTGCGCACATCTGCAAAGGACATTGGGTTCCTTTGCTGTGCAGGAAAATGCATGCTCTTGCATTAGTTTCTGCACTACAAATGTTGTGAACAAGTCCTAAGGGTTGGTTCACACTACAAAAATGCAGTCTAGATGTGTTCTAGATTTGTTTTTGCATGTGCATTTTTTACACGTTTTTGGCACATTCTGGTGCATTTTCGTGTTTTTGATGCATTCCGGTGCATTTTTTATGCATTCCAGTTAATTTTTTCCACCTCTTTTTCTTCAATTTAAATAGGGACATGTGCATTCTAGTGCATTTTTGGAGCCTTTTACTGTGTTCCAGTACAGTTCTGTGCAGAAAAAATGCAGCATGTTCTACTTTTTTTTCTGCATCCAGAACACACTGGAACTGCAAGCATTGATGTGAACTATGACATTGCCAACCATATAACCTACTTTCAGTGCATTTAAGATGCAGAAAAAACGCAACTGAAATGCATGTAGTGTGAACTGGCCCTCAAGGTTGGTTATAGGTAAGGGAACGGGACTGACCAGGAATTGTGAAGGCAATCAGACTAGTGGTGACATTCAATTAGGAATCTTACAATAATGCTAGATCTGAGCTGTCGGTGATATGAAATGGGACACATTGACTAGACCAGTAAATAAATAGTTAAATTAAAAGAGTTGAGCAGTGATATATAGATGACAGTGGGGTGGAGGGGGTCAAGTTGTATAAGGAAAGAGGGGTTTTTAGCAGTGAACAGAAAGGGATCAGCAGTCTGGGGGAGAGGAAAGAAACAAAGTTGAAATCAAATGTAAACAGAAGGAAACTTGAAAGTGTCAAACCTGTGGAGCAGAGCAGGAGCACCTCTAACATCACAGCACTGAGCCGCTGTGTGATAAAATGTCAGCCCCCTCTACAGCTGATGAGGCTTGGCCCCCTACAGGAGGGCCAGGGTAACCCCCTATCAGCGGCCCTGCATACAGCCATACATGGGTTGAATTCTAAAAATTTTTGTTTGAATTTCACACCATTAGTGGGCCACAGAAATGGCCAATTTTCATGCAACCATTGAATTTGAGTGATCGCGCATGTTGGATGTTTATTGAAAAACAAATTTCTATTCAATGATGGGAGAATCGTGCACAAATATAATCGAAAAAGAAACGAGCATGAGCTGTGACCTGGAAAGAAAAGAAAATTCTTGGCCACAAAAATTCTTTACTGTAGCAACATGTGAAATTGAAGGCTTGGTTGATACAATTTCAAAATCAATGGTGGTACCATTGGATTACAATATGCACACCATTTCCAATTTTCTAAAGAAAATTTGTTCAGAATTCAACCCATGTATGGCATGCATTAGGGTGACCTGATCTGATTGTACAATCTCTGTAAAATTTCCTTTAAAATTTACCAAATCTATGGAATAGTTAGCTCTCCTATCTATCCATTCACTCTGTTTTCCATCAGGCAGGTCCTTCCTGTACATCAGGAGTGTCCAGCCGACGGCCCGCATGTAGCCCCAGAGAGTTTAGCACGTGGCATTGGCCCAGTTGGAGGGGCGCTGGGGCAGCAGTACAAAACATAGCAGCTGTGGCAGCCTACATTGACAAGCCAGGCAATTGCATGCCTGGAGGGATGCTGGGGATGCCATGCAAACATAATCGAATGGTGCACAGTGTGTACTAATGTCTTGACCTGTGTCTTACTGGCTGTTATGTCCTAAATATACATACATGGAAGCCATGATGTTTTCTATGAACACAGCAGGGGCTAAATTAAGTTTTGTTCTAAAAATCAAAGGAAGCTTTTACTTTCCTGCAACAGAGGTACAAATGGCATATTGGTACATAGGGGAGCTGGAATTTAGACAAAAAAGGTGAAGTTAGCACAAAAAATGCCATAACAGCAAAGAAGACAAAGTGAAATTGCTCCATGTTAGGTTTTCATAGTCAAAAACCTAAAGAAATAGGCCTGCTTTATCCACAAAGCTTCCAACACAATATAGTCCTACTCACAGAGGTATTGTATGGTCCATCCAGCAGCAGAAGTTTCTGACCTGTCTCTAACCTCCCATAGCTGCAATCATCACCAGACTCCTATTCTCCTTCAACTCCTCTCCACTTTCCTCTTTATCATCCCTCCTGGGTTAACCCCTGCTGCCTCATTAAAGTGGTTGTAAACCTCAGACATGAAATATGAGCAAAGCATATGCCTCTATAGCTTGTGCTTGATTCAATAAAGAGTACTAAGTATCATTTCTGTCTACTACTTTGTTCCTCTGCTATCGGCAGTATTCACTTCTGACAAATTTTCTTGATACCAAGACAAAAATGGCAATGGGGAAGGCCCTCTAGCAGTTTGACAGCCTCAGCTCTGTAACTGTGTGCTGTGTGAAGGGGGGTGTATCCCTTCCCTCCAATCAGCTCTCAGAGCTCTCCTCACAGAATGTAACCAGCTCTCCACCCAATTTTTTCTGTACTCTCAGACAAGCTTTATAAATTCAGCACTTTGAATGGATGTAGAGAAGAGACTGCAGATAGACAGGTACAACTTATGTAGAAGGATTTGTTTCATCTTTTTGTATCACCTGAAGTCAGTCACTTCACTGGGTATATGTAAGGGTTTGCAACCACTTTAAGGCTAAATTCCCATAATGCAGAGCTGCCGGAGTGACTCACCACTCTGACAGGTCTGCGTTGCTGGCTGTTCTAGGGCGTAGCGTGGAGAGCAATTCAGCGCATCACATGGCTCCCCTTTTTTGTTTTCAATAAACTTTATGTGAGGTGTACAAAATGTAAACATCATCCACTTCAGTTTAGAGCAGTGGGATGCGCTGTATTGCCTTGCAACACAGTGCAATTCGACACAGTGCAAGGCGATAAAATGCAACAAGTCTGCATTTTACAGTAACACGTTGCAGCACAGCACTAAGCTTCATTTAAGTGTGATTGAAAACATAGCCATTGTGAACTGAACACAATTCTCACTTGTTCCCACCACAAATAGTAAGAATTAGCTCTAAAGGTTAAGTTCGCCTTTAAAAAAAAACATTAAATGCAGGTAAAACATGTGCATTTATTATTTTTTTCTTATGAGCTTGTAAAGCTTTTTCTGCCAGTTGCGGGTGCAGTCTCAGGTTGCTGCAGACTATCAATGTAACTGTCTGCTCATACCTGGTATGAGCCGTCAGTTAATGAAATGCAGAAATAATCAATGAACTACTAGAACTCTTACCAGCACCCTCAAAGTTCATGGAGAACTACAATCTGTCAGAACTGAATGAGTAACATGGCCAGGTGGTCAGAGCTACTCAAGGCTACGCCCTTTATAAATTGTGGCAGTGGGAGAAGATCACTTGCCCATGGTAAAAACAGAGTCTCCGGGGGTGGGGGGTGGGGGGCTGCTTTAGTAACATGTTACTTGTTACACCCTGAATATGTAACATGTTATGAAAGGTGAACTCATCATTTAAAGGGTCCAGCACAGTGGGTATACATAAATATGTAACTGCCATTCAGGTCCATTTTTGGCCAGTACAATATATATATATATATATATATATATATATATATATGTATATATACTACATTGCCAGAAGTATTGGGACGCCTGCCTTTACACCAGTGTTTCTCAACTCCAGTCCTCATGGACCCCCAACAGGTCATGTTTTCAGGATTTCCCTCAGATGAAACAGCTGTGGTAATTACTAAGGCAGTTAAACTGATCAAATCACCTGTGCAAAATAATGGAAATCCTGAAAACATGACCTGTTGGGGGTCCATGAGGACTGGAATTGAGAAACACTGTTTTACACTCACATGAACTTTAGTGGCATCCCAGTCTTAGTCCATAGGGTTCAATATGGAGTTGGCCCACCCTTTGCAGCTATAACAGCTTCAACACTTCTGGGAAGGCTGTCCACATAATTTAGGAGTGTTTCTATGGGAATGTTTGACCATTCTTCCAGAAGCGCATTTTTTAGGTCAGGCACTGATGTCAGACGAAAAGGCCTGGCTCAATCTCCGCTCTAATTCATCCCAAAGGTGTTCTATTGGGTTGAGGCCAGGACTTTGTGCAGACCAGTCAAGTTCTTCCACCCCAAACTTGCTCATCCATGTCTTTATGGAGCTTTCCTTGTGCACTGGTGCGCAGTCATGTTGGAACAGGAAGGGGCCATCCCCAAACTATTCCCACAAAGTTGGGAGCATGAAATTGTCCACAATGTCTTGGTATGCTGACGCCTTAAGGGTTGCCTTCACTGGAACTAAGGGGCTAAGCCCAACCCCTGAAAGAAACAACCTCACACCATAATCCCCCCTCCACCAAACTTTACACTTGTCACAATGCAGTCAGGCAAGTACCGTTCTCCTGGCAAGAGTTCTTTTGCTCTAGAGTCCAGTGGCAACATGTTTTACACCATTGCACCACTGCTTTGCATTGCACTTGGTGATGTAAGGCTTGGATGCAGCTGCTTGGCCATGGAAACCCATTCCATGAAACTCTCTTTGCACTGTTGTTGTGCTAATCTGAAGGCCCCACGAAATTTGTAGGCCTTTAGCTATTGACTCTACAGACAGTTGGCGACTTCTGCGCACTCTGTGCTTTAGCATGCACTGACCCCGCTCTGTCACTTTTTAGGTGGCCTACCACTTTGTGGCTGAGTTGTTGTTGTTCTCAGCTGCTTCCACTTTGTTATAATACCACAAACAGTTGACCGTGGAATATTTAGTAGCAAGGAAATTTCACAGATGGACTTATTGCACAGGTGGCAACCTATCACGGTACCACGCTTGAATTCACTGAGCTTCTCAGAGCGAAACATTCTTTCACAAGTTTTTGTAGAATCAGTCTGCATGCCTAGGTGCTTGATTTTATACACCCGTGGCCATGGAGGTAATTGGCACACCTGAATCCAATGATTTGGAGGGGTGTTCCAATATATATATATATATATATATAGCGAGAGAGAGAGATATTGCTGCACTTAAAATATATTGAAAATCAATAAAAGTTACAAGCATTGCAAACACCGCATATTATGTTCCCAAAAATGCAACAGTTTCAAATACTTAATGTCCTTCCTCAGGCTGAAACATAGCTGGAATAACATTTCACAATACATTTTTATATATATCACAGAATTTTACAAAGCAAGAACCAAATAATCAATTATTTCACATCAAGAACATATGGTACAACGTTTCTTCCTTTTAATTGTGTCTGAGAAACAATCATAAGTGATATTCATTCCCTACTACCGTGGAGGAAAAAGTTCCACAGAGAACCTGTTATGACAAAACACCATTAAAAAATAAAGAGAGAGAGAGAGAGAGAGAGAGAGAGAGAGAGAGAGAGAGTAACATTGTGAAAGGTGAGGTGATTGATGGAATCTATGTGTCACCTTGCATGCGTTCATTTCTGGGAGACTGAGGTGGAGTCGAGTCCGGGTTTTCCAGGCCACTTTGGCAGAGTTTGTACAAGAAAGGAAAAGGTTTGCACACCGTTTCGTTTTTTTTTTGTTGGTGACAGGGAGAAGCCCTTCACCTGTGAGATAGGAATCTCTTCTGTTTCGTTAGTGCCCGGATGGCTTGGGTTTATTTTCTGTTTTGTTGCATGCAACCTTTTAAATAAAACTGGCTACAAATCAGATTTTTAAGAAAGACCTGCCATATGGACTACCTTTTCCCGGGTGACTTCCTGAGCAAGTGGGAAGATGGAGGAGATGATAAGAGCCTTGCTGCAGGCCACTGCAAACCAGCAGTCAAGCAATTGTCAGTTCGCAGAGGCCACTGCAGCACAACAGGAGGTGAATCACCAGTTTGCGGAGGCCCAACAAGCAGACCTAGAGCTCCTAAGGAGGTGGCCTAATACCTGGTGGAATTAAAGAAGGAGTCTGCAGGTCCACTACCAGTGGAACATAAAATGGTGTGGCCCAGCTATTACCTGCAAAGGATGACCCCTGCAGATGATGTGGAAGCCTACCTCACAACTTTTGAGAGAGTTACTGTTAGGGAAGAAAGGCAAAAAGAGCAATGGTCAGGACTGCATGCACCATTTTTGACAGGTGAACCCCAAAAGGCCTATTATGACCTGGAACCAGATGCTGCCCAGGATTATGAAAAGCTGAAGGCTGAGGTTCTTGCACACCTGTGCGTCACCATTGCAGTCTGGGCTCAATGGGTGCATCAGTGGTAATACAGTACTGACAAGTCACTCTGGTAGTGTTGTGACCTTAGTCAAAGGTGATTTTGTAAACCCTGTAAGGTTACACCCTAGCACTATTGGAGTTATTTGTATACATGGTGATACGTGTAACTACCAGACTGCTGTGGTTGAGATTGATACTCCCTGGGGCCTTGTGACACATTCAGTGGGACTGGTACCCTCACTACTTCATGAGGCCATAGTGGGGAGCAGGGGCAGATTGACAACTCATGGGGCCCCTGGGCAATAGGGGATCCGGGGGCCCCTGTGTCCTTGCCCAAACTCAAAAAAGCCTATGAAAAAGGTACCAGGGGCATCTCATGGGGCCCCCTACTGACCAAGTTTCCAAATGGTCAGTCCGCCCCTGGTGCGGAAAGAATTTCCCCATTTCTGAAGGTTGTGGGAAAATAGACGTCTCTGTGAGATGGTTGCAGTTCCATCTTTGTTAAATTTTTGTATCACTTTTGCTACAGTATTCTGACTGATAAGTAAAGCTTTGCTGATCTTCTTCTAGCCTTCACCTTTCTTGTGTAAAGAAAATATTTTCTTTCTCAGGCCTTGTGACATTTCTCTTCTATGTGGTTTCATTGCTGACAGAATGAAATGGGAAGGGGTATTCTTTGTTAAATACTTCCCGTCCGGCCGTTGTATATAAACGCCTGGACGGTGGCAGTGCAGGGTCGGGTGGCTGTTTATAAATGGCCTCCCCGCCCCCTGCTTGTGCGCGCTCCCTTGGAATGTGCAGCACCGCGATCTGGCGCCCGCTGTGTCCTCCAGACACAGTGGAACACCGATCGTCGGACCAGACCTCTGTGCGAGGTCCCGATCATGTGATCACTGATTGGCCAATCAGTAATCACATGCAGAATAGTACGCAAGATGTCACTTCTGACATCATTGCTTACTACGTGTGAAAACTGTGAATGATCAGAGGTCACATGGTACAAGGCTATTCACAACAGCCTTGTACCATATGACAAGCTGTGACCAATCACAGCTCACACAGTAGTTCTCAATGGCTGCAAAAATGCAGCCAGAGAGGAGAAATTATTGCTTTTACAGCCTATATGGGTGTAAAAGCAATCAGTGTAAAAAAAAATAAAAATCTTCATCACCCCCCCACAAGTAGTATAGTGTCACTAGGGTGACAGTATGTAAAAAAAACAAAAAAACCCATAAATAATAATGTAAAAATGTAAAATAAAATGTTTAAAAATTATAATTTTTGGTTATAAACTAATTTGGATTATTCTTTTTTATAGTAAAAAGATAATGGAATGCATTTTGGCCAAGATTTATGATGAAATATTATTTGCAAAATTTTATAAGAAACACTTTTTTTCAAAATTTTTGGACATTTTCATTTACATAGCAAAAAAAATTAAAATCCCAGTGGTGAATAAATACCACCAAAATAAAGCTTTATTTGTCTCAAAAAAATGTTAAAAAATTCATATGGGTACAGTGTTGCATGACCGCGCAATTGTCATTCAAAGTGTGATAGCGCTGAAAGCTGAAAATTGGCCTGGGCAGGAAGGGGGTAAAAGTGTCCGGACTGAAAGTGGTTATTTAATATCCTTTTATAATCAGCTGTCTGCTGGACACCTGTTTAATGAATAATTAGACTCACCGGTAGTTGAATTCTTGTTAATTAGGATTTTGTTGTCACACAGGGGTCCCTTTTTTCATCAGTTCAGTTATGTTTTTTCAAAACTGTTTCTCATCAGTTTTTACATCAGTTTTTTACATCCTTTACCAATGCAAAAACGGAATGTATGTCAGTTTACATCCATTTTTCATCCGTTCCATTTTTTTTTTACGAAAGACAAATAGTAATTTCTTCCATTTAAAAAATGGATGCGGACGTTAATGGGTGTAAACAGATGATAATTTACTTACATGGGTGTCCGTTTTTCATCCATAAACGGACATACGGAATACCCGTGTGAAAGGACCCTAAAATGTAGCTTGTAAGACTTTTATTGGGGTGTATTCATTTTTGCAACATGGCCTTGAATGAATTTGTGCAATTTAACAAATTTTGTTTGTAAACAATGGCCTGCATTTGTGGGAGTTTTTTGTAGTATACTGTCTCATAGAAAACGCTGATTCTGAAAGGAAAGTAAAGCTTTCATGACAGATCTGTTGTCGGGGTGTACTCCTTTATGCTGAGCACTGTATGTGTGTGTGTATATATATATATATATATATATATATATATATATATATGTGTGTGTATATGTGTGTGTGTGTGTATATATATATATATATATATATATATATATATATATATATATATATATTTACACACTTGGAAACCATGAAATTAGCCAGTACTAATTAACCCCTTCATATTCTCTCTCATATCATATACTCCAATGACATCAAAGTTTCACATCCAGTGCTCCGTTTATAAAAATAAATGCAAATCTAAATCCTCTGGGTATTAAAATATCTCAATGTATCCATTGTACTTTCAATCATTTTAGCATCAATTCACAATCTCCCCTTCGCCTTTTTTTTTTTTATACCATCTATAACCATAAATTTTAGCTATGAAACCTTGTGTCCCTTCTCTACAAAATGCCTGGCTAAAGGTAATTGTACTATTTAGTCTCTGATGGAATATTTGTGTTGGGCAATATTATCTTTAGTCTTCTGAATAGTCTCACCCACATAGAGTAAACCGCAAGGAAATTTAATAGCATATATAACAAATGACAATTGACAAGTAAAATATTCCTGAATCTTAATATTGGTTACTGTATGTGGGTGAGAAAACATCTGACCCTTTATCATGCAACTGCATTGAATGCAATTCAAGCAGGGATAGGAGCCTGTATTGCATGGTCCTAAAAAGGTGACAGCAGGCTTTGGAGGATTAAATTGGTCTGATTTAACCAAGCGGTCCCGCAACGTTCTACCTCTTCTATGAGACGGTAAAGGGGGAGAGCTAAATTCAGGGATGGAAGGATAATTTTCATGGAAAATAGAGCAATGTTTCTTTAAAATCTTACAAATCCGAAAAGAAAAGGGATGGACTTGTGAAACAAATTGTATCCTTCTAGCCCTCAGGGTGAAAATAAGTTAATGGAATAAACTGACTGTTTCTTTTCTCACTATGTGTGAAAGGTACCTCTTTGGATCAATTTGTATTCCATTTCACCAAGTCTATTCTCACGATCAGTCAAATCTGTTATAATTCTGGCCTCTTGCGACAACTGGCATTTAAAAATTGATTTAAATTCCCCAGGTGGATGAACACTTTTATAATGTAATAATTGGTTATCTGTGGATTTCACATACTATACAGATCACTCACTATCTGTCTATCCTGGATTCTCATATGTATCTAAAAGGAATATAAAATACTCATGTAACAAAATTGAAGTTTTATAGTCACCCCCCCATATGGCAAACACGTCATCAATAAATATTGGCCAACAAAGGAATTTCTGTTGAAAGAAATTATTATTATTATTAATAAACAAGTTTTCAATCATTCATGAATGCATTTGCATGGGGGGGGGGGGGGGGCAACATTAGAGCCCATAGCTGAGCCTATATTTTGTAAATAAAAAATTTTCTTCCAAAACAATCTCTAATATATGGTGGCATGCCTCTATTCCCAGATCATTTGGAATGATCGTATATAAACTACAGACATCCAAAGAGACATCCAGGGTCCGCTTTTATATCACTAATTTTATTTAAAACGTGCTGTATCTCGTATATATAAGAGTTAGTATTAACAATCAGCAGGGTTACACATCTGTCAAGATACTTAGCAAGTGTAGCTGTTACTGAATTAATTCCTGCCACTATAGGGTGCCCAGACTGATTAATAGAATCCTTAATTATTTTTGGTAGCATATACATTACCAGAGTGATATGACATTTTGAAGACACAAACTTCTTAGCCACCTCATCAATTAAACCTTCCCACATAGTGTGTATAAGTAAAGTGTTTATCGTAGTCTGAACCCGAAATGTTTATTATCCAAAGGTACTGTAGATATGTTTTCCTATGAGACAATTGTCTGTAAATGTCTTCCTTATACAGTATATAGAGGTATCCATTACCATTTGTTAGACTGTTTGATTGTGATATCGCTCCTGACTGACAGGGAGGACAAGGCAACAGATTCTTTTTTTTTTGGTGTATTATTATGGATATGGTCTACCTTTGTATCATCCTTCAAAAGAGCTATAACATCTGCTTTCACTTTTTTAATATATAATGTAACAGCAGGATACGTAATGGGAGGTGAGGTGCAACTTTTAGTTCTGAGTTTTAGATTTTTTACAGACAAAGGTGGTATTCTAGCATTGCTTAAAGGAGAAGTTTGGGTTTTGTTCTTTCTTTCCAAATTATACTTTACCTAGGTGGATGCAGCATCGGTTCAATGCTGCATCTATCCCCCAGACGGCTCTAAATCTGAGAACTCAGCGATCAAAGGACCACTGATTGCTGAGTTCTCACCGCTGCTGTGAGCAGAGAGCGGTGACTGTCAGTCTCTGCTCTGCCCCCCACCCCCCCAGTGCTCACTGAAGCACTGGGTTGTGGCAGGGGAAGGAGTGGCTGGCTCAGGCTTTCAGCAGATCGCTGGATCTTTAAAGTCAGGATCTTTCCCCAGCCTGGACTGGCTTCAGCCCGCTGTCAGCTGAAAACAGGTCACAGAAGTACAAAATGAACTGCACTCCTGTGATCTACAGGAAATGTACAGCCAAAAGAGATTTGACTGCACTTCTCCTTTTAACATAGTTCTAGTAGAATGAAAAGTTTTTAATCTAATTTGTCTGTAAAAACACAAGTACAAGTCTTGTTTCAACATGAAACCATCTGTTTTATCCTTAGGGCAAAATTTCAATTCCAAACCCTTATTCAAAACAGAAAGTTCATCATCAGATTATACAGCACAAGAAATATTATATACCATATTGACTGTTTCCCGTCTCCTGACAGCTCCTCGTGTGGCTCCTCCTCCTGTAGCACCTGCCTCCCCTCCTCCTGAGGTGGGGGTGTCAAGTTTGGATCCAAAAAAGTAGCAGACACATGTGTGGAGGAAGCTATAGATGAACTAGAAGTAGAAAATCATTGATTGTTAAATGCACGTCTGAAAGGTCTTGATCAGTAAAAGCTGTGATCAGTCCAATTACATACACAATTGTTAGCATGTGATGGATTTGGTAAAATGCCTATTTAGTTTCCTATTGAATATATATATATATATACGCTATTTCTATAAGTTTTATAAATATTTACTTTTATACTTTAATATATATGTTGTGTGAATATTTTCTGCCTGCTGGGCTTTGTGGTACTATAAGAAATCCTTGCTTAAGAAATGTCTGCTCACACACACTGCCCCCCTCCCACCGTGCCAACTTGAAACAAAGGAATGTTGTTTTCCTATAAGATAAGGCGTGGAAGAAGATCACACCTATACCATGACGGAGATTGTTTTCGTGTGGAAATGACCAATCAAAGACTAATATAATGCTTATGCTGTCCTCACATGACTCTTGCATCATTTTGCATATATAAGTTCACTTTCTCATTATAATAAACTAGAAGTGTTCATAGACTGAACTTGTGTGTCAGCGTGAGTCTCTTCCAGTGTGTGCACATTCCAGGGCTGGCCAGCATCATAAATTAGGACAGGAACAGATAAGCACTGGACGATTAAGTCCTCGACTAAATCAAGCATAGTCCTCATGATACTGTTTTAACTTGGATCTTTTTCTTGTTTCTATATTTTTCCTAAACATAATAATTTTATCATCACAGGCCTTTTTGACTTTTGTTAGTTCATCATGTTTCATAGCTCTTGACATCTGAGCTTCAGTGTTGGCTATCTGTTGAGCCAAAGCCATCCTCTGTTATATGAATTGTAAAATTAATGTAATCAAGGCAAAAAAACATTTATTAATAATCTGAATAAATTTAGTTTTGAAATCAGAGTTCTGTGCAAATAAAGTAGGTACATGCAATACCCAAGGTATTAGCTGAAGCTTGTAATATTTGGCCAATGTGACCTCATGTAGCTCTATGATGATGAGTATCTGTGACAATTTTTCTAGCTTACATGTCAGCTGTAGAGTTGTTGCTTGTACAAGGAAATCTCTGGATCCAAGAGTGCAAAGCAGACCATCCCACTGGTCATAAATATAATTAAAAAGTTCTGAACAGGGATTGCTGCAAGTTATCAGTTACAAACATTGCAAAAACTGCATATTATGTTCCCAAAAATGCAACAGTTTTTGGCAAAGTGCTTATCACCCTTCCTCAGGCTGGAAAATAACTGGAATAACTTTTTTTTAGTGATTCCTTTATTTTAACAAAGTTTTGACAATTTACAGATGTGGGTTCAAAAACACATAACATAATGTCGTATAATAGGAAAAAACCATGTCATGAAAATGTCATCAATAGTCTAAGCCAGGCCTTTAAATTTGCACTCGCCTGCTCGCATTGGTGAGTGGAAATTATGGTTGAGGCGAGTGTGTCCCCAGGGCCGTCTTGCTGAGCAGGCTCGGAACTCAGGGCCGGATCTGTCACTGGCACTGGGAGCCATCAGACTGCTCAATAGTTGAGCAAAGTGAAAGCAAAGGAAGGAGTGTGTGCTGTGCTCTCTGCCTCCCCTTAGAATGCAGTACCCGGTTCTGTGAGTGAACGTAACGAAGTACTGCAACTTTTTATAGGGCTGTGTGTGTGTGTGTACGTGTGTATTTGTATGTGTGTGTGTGTGTATGTACATGTATCTGTGTGTGTGTTTGCGTGTGTCTGTGTATGCATGTACATGTGTCTGTGTGTATGTACATGTGTGTATCTGTACATGTGTTTGCGTGTATGTACATGTATGTGTGTGTACATGTGTCTGTGTGTGTATGTACATGTGTCTGTACGTGTGTATTTCTGCGTGTGTGTACAGGTGTCTCTGTTTGTGTGTGTGTGTATGTAAACCTACATGTATGGGTGGTTTAGATTCAGGATTATGTGGTTATTATGGGTGGTAGAGTATGGGGTACTTGAGGTACTGCTAGGTTGGATAGTAGGTAGGATATGCTTAGTAGAGTTATTGTTTAGTGAGTGAAAGATTATGGGGGGTTATGGTTGTATGCGGTGCATGGTCTGAATATGATGGAGTGTTTAGGGTAACAATGGAGGCCCTGATGTAATGTGGGGGGACTCTGGGGACCCTGATGTAATGTAGGTAACATGTAACAGTGTCATTTCATGAAATAATTTACGAGGCCATGTTTAGGGGTGGAATTAGGGGTGTAGCAGGGTAGGGGTTGGGTGGGGCAATTGGTGGCGAGTAACTCTTAAGGCCTGGCTAGTTGCTCAGGACTTGAAATTTTAAGCCCTGGTCTAAACAATACTGAAATAACCTAATTCCAATTAACAATAGAGTGCTGAAAACTTAAAATAAAAGTTTACATTGAGCACTGATCACAGTAACAGGGTTGAGGAAAAACATAGACTCTTACAGTAGTCATCCCACATACGGCAGGAAATGAACATGTATCAAGTTGTAAGCATAAAAACAGTATGGAAGGAGCTTCCAAGAGCAGGGAGGAAGGGTAAATAAGAAGAAAAACAGGCCGGAGCTCCCTGAAAAGAAAGGGAGAAAAGAGAAGGGGGTACCCCTCTTCTGGGTAAGAGGTTGGGAGGTGTGGGAGCGGAATCACTGGGTTGTAACCATCTCCCTGAGGTAGGCATCTCTGTACATGAAATAGTGCCAGGGTCTCCAAGTTTCAGTAAACACTTCCTCCATATTGTGCAGTGTGGCCGTAAAGTCTTCCATGTCCCTGAGTTCATTGACGTTAGTAAACCATAGAGCTTTCGTAGGTGGGTTAACATCTCTCCAGTGGAGAGGAATGCATGCTTTAGCAGCATTCAAGAGTTGTATGGTAAGAGAGTGCTTGTATTTTTTAGTAGGTCTCTCTGTCAGGTGCAACAGGCAGGCCGTAGGGTCAACGCTTAGGTCAACATCAGTGAGTTGCTTAATGACACAGAGCACTGCTTGCCAAAAGGGCTGAATTAGTGGGCCCTGAACTGCCAGAAGATGTGGACCATGGATTCATCACCCACCCCACAGCACCAGCAGGAGCTAGATATCTGATGGGAAATGCGGTGGAGTATGGCAGAAACCTTATACCACTTGGTGAGTATTTTGTAGCTGGTTTCCTTGACCTTTGAGGCAATAGAGGATTTGTGAGAGAAATAGAGAATTTTCTCTGTTTGCTGATTCGTGAGTTGTAAGTCTAGGTCTGCCTCCCATTTGGCCAGAAAAGGTGGGACATAGTTGGCTCCAGGGTGGATCAGGGATGCACATATCTTGGAGAGGGAATGGCATATCGATTCCCCCCTATAACAGATGGACTCAAAATTTGTAAGGGCTCTGGATATGCCTGGAGTGAGAGAGCAGCGGTGGAGAAAAAAATGCAACTGAAGTCTTCCCCAAAAGTTCAAGGGAGGGTCAGCAAGTCGAGAAAGCTCCATGGAAATTAGTGCACTCCCCCAAAGTCAGAAAATCAGTCAGATTGGTGCAGCCGGAGGCTTTAAGCTGACAAAATTGGGGATGGCAAAGACCAGGGCCAAACTCTGAATTATGCAAGATGGGAATCATAGGGGAGGGCTGTGGAGAGACCAGGAAGGCATAGAACATTGCCCTTGAGAACTGTAGTGTGCTGCTTAGGGTAGGGTGGGCACCGAGTTCCCTGGGTAATGGAGAGGAGAGCTAGGGCTAACTGATGGCAGTATCCCTGGAGTCCTCCATCTCCATGTCAACCCAGTGCTTGGCCCCCCCACGACAGTGCCAGTCTACCAATCTGGTAAGATGAGTTGCTTTATAGTATGCCTGAATATCCAGAAGGCCGACACCCCCAGACTTCTTGAGTCTGTGCAAAAATGTTGGGGGAAGGCATATCGGAAGGGCTTGCAGAAGAGCGAGGACTCTGGGGAGTACGTCATCTTAAGAGCGGTGCATTGACCAAACCACATCAATGTTAATGAGTGTCAATGTAAGAGGTCTTCCATAAGTTTAAAAAGAAGTGATTCAGAGATTGCTCCATACAATTGGAAGGGTCAGGGGTGATGTTTGTGCCCAGGTAGCTAATGGCTTCTGCAGCCCATCTGAACGGAAAGGATGGTTTAAGACCTTGCATAGTAGTTGCATCTGCAGAGATGTTAAGGGCAGAAGATTTCGACAAGTTGACTTTGAAGTTGGACAGAGAGCCGTACGTCTGTAATGCCCGTAAAATATTGAGCAACGATGTAAGCGGATTCGTGACAAAGAATTTCAGGTCATCCACGAAAGCTGCAACTTTGTGGAATCCCAAGGGTTTACAAAAAATGGTTATATTAGGATTTGAGTGGAGTATGCACAGCAAGGGTTCCAGCACTAAGATAAAGATGAGAGGAGAAAGGGGACACCCATTCGAAATGGGGAAGAAGACAGACCTGGTCTCATTGGCTTTCACTGCCGCTGAAGGGGAGGAGTAGAGAGCAGAAATCCAGCGACACATGGGGGTGCCGAGGCCAATATGTTCTAGAATCGCTTGCATAAATCGCTACCGGATCCTATCAAATGCTTCTTCTGCATCCGTGGAGAGCGGAACAAGCGGGCGCTTACTGGTGATCACACCATGGATTAGATTGAGTACTCATATGGTATTGTCTCGTGGCTCTCTAAGAGGGACAAAGCCTGCTTGATCCTTGTGCATCAACTGAGGAATATGTGGAATTAACCTATTGGCTATGACTGAAAAGTTTCAGATCAGTATTGTGCAAAACTATCGGCCGATAACTACCGCAAAGAGCAGGGTCTTTGCCTTCCTTGGATATCACTGAGTTATAGGCCTGGAGGGAGTCAAGAGGCACCTTCATTCCATTCCAAGCGGTCAACAGATGGGGGGCTAGCAAGTCACAAAAGGTTTTGTAGCAGGAGAAGGTGAAACCATCCAGGCCTTGAGCCTTCCTTGGGTTTGGGATAGTACCACGCCCAGCTCTTCTATTGTGATAGGTGCATTCAGCTTCTTCTGCACTGATTGTGGAAGTGATGGCATTCTGGATGAGGAAATGTAGGACCGAATGTCCAAGGAAAGGTCCCGTGCAGCTGCACTAGTAGATGTTGGTTGTAAATTGTATAGGCCATGGTAAAAGGAGCGGAATTCCGAGGCCATGGCATCCAAAGTACTTAATTTGGAGCCAGAGGCAGAGCTAATGTGCAATATGAATATACGAGCACGGGGGCCACAGAGTGCCCTGGCCAGGAGGGTGCCTGGCTTGTTAGAGAACTCCTACATCGTGCGATGACACCAGGCCAATTTCTGTTTAACTTTATAGCAAAGGAGGGAGTTCAGTTCCTCATATGTCTTTACAAGATCCCTATAAGTGCTAGGCTGGCCTTATGCACACTCTCAAGCTGACGGAAGCAAGCTAGTAAGGTGTTGGGTCCTTTCCCATTTCAAACGTGCTCCAATCTCCATCAGGGAGCCCCGGATGACAGGTTTATGTGCATCCCAGAGTAAGAGAGGGTTGTCCACCGAGCCCGAATTGAGAGAAAAGTAGTCTGCTATGGCTGTTTCCACAGCCTGACGAATATCCGGAGATTGAAGAAGGGCTTCGTTAAGCCATCAAGTCTGGGGCTACGGACAAAAGAGCCCAAACGCAAAATTAAGTTCTACCTTAAGACACTTCAGTCTAGCAAAAGAAAGGTGAGACTTGCACCTTCAAACATTAAAGGGTGGGTCCATTTTGAAATTCAAATCGCCACCTAATATCAGCGTTCCGTCAGTAAACTCCAATAGAACCAGCACCATATTACACAAAAAAGGGAGATGGTCCACATTGGGAAAGTACACATTTGCTAATGTGATTAGGTGAGTACCAATTTTGCCCTTGACCAAAATTCGCTTCGACCCAAGACATACTGCCGCACCATCAAGAGACCAAGGGACAGACCTAGCTATCAAAATGCTCATCCCCTTCGATTTGGAAGTAGGCGAAGGTGTCAGGAACCTGTGGTAGTGAGGCCTTGTAGACCGCCAACTCGGGGTTTCCCAGGGCACGGAGTCTAAGCCTCAGCCTGCTTCTTCACCAGAGTCCCAGATGGTGGGGATGGACTTGCAGCAAGCTGGAACCAGGTCACGGCCCCCTGGTACGCCCAGCTGAGGATGCGGAGACCAATCGCGTGAGCAGAGTATAATCCACGAGACAACAGGGAAGCCGATAGACTGGCCGAGGTCAGGACTGGTGGAGATCAGCACAGTCAGTGGACAAAGCCTGGGTCTGTGCACAGGTAGTCCGATACAGGATTCAAGTGTAGTGACAGACAGGAGCTCAGAGAACTAAGAAGTTGCTCAGGCAAGGTGGGCTAGACTGAGCATGTCTTAGATAGACAAGCAAACTAGGAGGCGGACCAGGAAGCGATGGAAGGGAAGGAAATAAAACCCAGAAAATAGCAGACGATGCACATAGGTGTTCACATTATAAACAAGTGCATATACATATACGTATATATATATATATATATATATATATACATACATGTACACAGTGTATCAATTAGTGAAAAAATGCCAAATCAATTAATAACCAAGTGATTTCATGCAAAAATTCCAAACAATTATATGTGAAGACAATAATACACTCCAGCCGTGATGGTGATGATATTTAGAAACAACTAATGCTGGTTAGATACACCTTCAAAATAATTATAATGACCTAAATCGTGTAGAAAACATATATATCTCTCTGTACATATCCATTCAGTGTAAATAATATATAAAATCACACGTTCATATAGTGAACATACTATAGTGAAACCACAATAAAGAATCAACTTAATCAGTGCTCTTAAAGTCCAATATATGTCGATGGTAACATTTAGATGACACACAGTCGTGCTGATATTCGTGTGCAAGTGAATATGGAAGCTGACAGAAGACAATCCGACCACCATCTGGATAAGCCTCTCACCTTATAACTTCGACCCTTGTGGGTCAAAGCGCTTTACTGGATCCTTCTCACGGATCCTCCAAGCCTGCTGTCATTCCAAATAATCGCTCCTCATCGCACTCAAATCCCTCGAGGGGTCAGCACCTCTCTAATGGCTCCTCTCCAGGTAAGATCAAGTGTAGCACCAATCTCTCATACGGGACATAAAACAGATCCTCCCATAGTGTAGTATATTTATTGAAAAATAGGGACAATAACAGTAAACAATGCACTCACATAGCAGCAGTTATGGTTCCAACCCCATGCTTTCAGATGAGGGAAAAAATGTATGGGTGTACAACGGCTGTACAGGTGTACCAAGATGGCCGCTATGCCGGAAGTGCGTCACTACGTCAGGCCGACGCGTTGCGTCACAATACCATGTGACTTCCTCAGGGCTCTGGTATTGTCAGATGGTATTGTGACGCAATGTGTCGGCCGACGTAGTGACGCACTTCCGGCATAGTCTTCAATTTCTTCAGATCAGTTAGGAGTCTGGAACACCCAGGTCTCATGCATTGAAGGATGTAAATGTCAGGGATCACCGCAGCGGATAGGTATGCGCATGCGCAGATTGCCAACGCAGTAACACGCGGGCGCTAGGACCTGGGCTCCCACGGCGGCAGTTGCAGCCGCGCATGCGCACTCACGCACACGGGAGCGCACTTGTCACCAATGACAGCGCAGTGCGCTCTATTTAAATCTGGCTCTTGCAATGCTCAACTGCCGTATGGTCTTATTCCTGTGTTCCTGTTCCTAGTGCTGAGATTGCCTTGTTGCTGAATCTGCCTGACCCCGATTATTGTGACTCTCTCCTGCCCTGATCCCTGGCGTGTCTAACCATTCTTCTGCCTTCTCCTGTTTACCTGACCTCCTGTTGCTGAACCTGGCCTGTGACCCGTTTATCCTTTTGCCTGCAGATCTGTACCGTCTGCCTCCGCTGTTACCGACCTGGCCTGTCTGACTACGTTACACACTATCTCTTCACATCTGGCTCTCACCTGCTACCTACCACTGGTAAACCACCTCTACCACAGCTGGTTGTACTCGGGGGTCGCGACCTGGTCTCAGGCTGCTTCAAATCCATCCCCACCATCAGGGGCTCTGGTGAAACAGCAGACTGGGGCTTAGACTCTGCGCCCTGGGGAATTCCGGCCTGTGGGTCGCTAGAGGCTACTGCCAGTCGGTCCTTGACAGTAAAATCGATAACATCCACTGCCATCCCAGCACCCTGTCCACCAGTATGGAGCAGGAAAACTGTGATCCCGGGAGAGGAAAGAGAGAAGGAGAGATAGAAGCCCCCAAACCCAATCACAGAAAAGGGTTGGGGCAGGAAAACTAGGGAAAAGGAGAAGAAAGAGAAACTAAGGGAAGAAATAGAGGGGAGAGAAGGGGAAGAGAAGTGAAGGGGAAGGAAAATGGGGGGAGCTCCTTCTGCCACCAGAGACAAAGGTGCAAACCGGGGAAACAAGTAGGGGTAGGAACCGGGGGAGGAGAGAAGCCTAAAAGAAGGGAAGATGGAAAGGATAAGAGATCTAAGGGGGTAAAATAATAAGAAAAGGAGGTGGGAACAGAAGTTTTCTAATGGTACTGCATACCAAATTCCCATAAAAGAGAAATATAGGCAGAATGATTAGACCAAAGGGTCTATACCAGCATGATATATAAATAACTATGACTAAATCATACCTATAGTGACCTGAGAGAGGCTAGACTTGTATCTTTGCACATCTGTTCTCCAGAGAGGAAGGGAAATGCCTGCTAGGCGTACCCCCCTCTTGGTCGCCATGAACAGGGCCATCATGGGGGGGCCCAGGATGAATTACTATGGGGGATGAATTACTATATGGGGGATGAATTACTATATGGGGGATGAGTTACTATGGGGGATGAATTACTATATGGGGGATGAATTACTATGGGGGATGAATTACTATATGGGGGATGAATTACTATATGGGGGATGAATTACTATATGGGGGATGAATTACTATGGGGGATGAATTACTATATGGGGGATGAATTACTGTATGGGGGATGAATTACTATATGGGGGATGAATTACTATGGGGGATGAATTACTATATGGGGGATGAATTACTATATGGGGGATGAATTACTATGGGGGATGAATTAATATATGGGGGATGAATTACTATGGGGCATGAATTACTATATGGGGATGAATTACTATATGGGGGATGAATTACTATATGGGGGATGAATTACTATGGGGGATGAATTACTATATGGGGATGAATTACTATGGGGGATGAATTACTATATGGGGGATGAATTACTATATGGGGGATGAATTACTATGGGGGATGAATTACTATATGGGGGATGAATTACTATGGGGGATGAATTGCTATATGGGGGATTAAGTACTATGCTTACTATGTGGGAATATTACTATACTTACTATGGATGACACATACACATCATTCATCTACTCTTGGTCCGGCCCCCGGGTCCAATATATGAACCCATTGTGGCCCTCAAGTCAAAAAGTTTGCCCACCCCTGGGCTAAATCCTCAGGAGGGCAAGTGGTTAAAAGGACAGTATACATTTTTCGTAAACAATGGGTATTGCCCCTTTATGTAAAAAATGCTTAGGGTCCCCCCTTAAAATACATACCACATTGATTCCCTGATATAGTGAATACAGTTCTGGAATGGATTTTGAGGGGGACACCCTCAAACCCAGTGACACTGAAATATATTCTGAAAAAACAGTGCAGCGCTATAATAATATATGTTGATGTTAAAATAAATGTGTAATATAATCAATAATAATACTAGATCGATTGATCATAATGAAATAATATTATACAATATAAGTGAATGAAGCGCTAGGTTGGCCACCAAAAATAATTGTGAAACTGTGAAAAGTCTTATAACAAAAAAAGTGTTCATAAATTAGTGAAGGCTTGACGAAATCAGGTCAGCATACGGTGCTCCATATAAGTCCTAATGCACTTGTGATATCAAATAAATCCGTGTGGCTTAATTTGTGCAAAAGATTGTAAGAAATGCGCACTCACCAGATGCGCATGATTAATGTGCAATATGTTGTATAAGAATTTGTAGGAATCCCCCTTTACATGGATCTGCCAGACCGTATGGAACCAGGATCCCTCCTCTGGACATAAGCCTCCTCTTCAGCCACGCTTCCACTGGGGTCCTGGGAATCCTTAGCTCAAACCACAGCCAATAACAAAATATGCTCATAGTGTAGTAATGTTGCCACTTTATTATGTAAAAAATAAGCTTAGTAATCTTCCACGTGGAAATGCTAGAATATAACAGCATAAAAAGACAATGTGGCTGAACAGCCACTCTCTAAGATGGCTGCCGGACCTTCATGCGGCTCCGTCAGCGTGACGTCACGGCGTACAGCTCCTCCTTGACGCGTTTCATGCTTACGTACGTTCTCAAAGGGGGTGTGCCTAAATGCCGGACATCCATTGAACTCCTTATATAGTACGCGAGGCGCAAGCGCATGAGCAGGTGCTATTTTGATTAAGACCAAATTAAAGCGGGCGCCATTTTACTGAAGGCCAAATATATAGCTTGCAAGGCGCACGCGCATGAGCTGGTGCCGTTTTTATAAAGGCCAAATTGAAGCGGGTGCCATTTTACTGAAGGCCAAATATTAAAAGACATATTGCATCTCTAGATATCGTGGTTTTTCATCACTGACCGTCATTTAAGCTCCAATACTATCCCACACTTTGCTTAATGAGTAGTTTAATATAAAAGTAAGGAAAATTTAACCATAATTGAGATCATATTCATGTCTATCCTAATCTGTTTTTCATTTTTGATATTTATGCTTATCCTATTCTATAATATAATTTTTATTGAACATGAGGTGGACACTATTATAGGTTTATTATATTAATCGAATACATTTCTCTGACCAATATATGGTCATATGCGACATATGGATATTTGAACATACGGTACATAATTGATGATATTTTAATTTTCCAGATTATATAGTATACCTTTTATGTTATGGAATTTTTATCTCTGTTTGAATTTGTAACAATGGATATGTGGAATTATTTTTATCACGGTTGATAATAGATATATTAAATCATTATTAGTATGACATATAATATGCATTTGTAAATAGAGATATTTTGATATTTAAGTGTTCTTGAATGGCAAGACCACTTACTGTTATCTCACATATATATTCTTATTATTATAGCCAAATTTACCACCCAGAACTCCTCCCACAGTTTTTACACTACATAGACAGTAATATACCAAAACGTGCGGATTGTTCCCGATTGGTGTGCTATTACTTTGTGGAACGTTTCGCCGAATGGTTCACGAAATATCGCTGTTTTTGTGGTAAAATTGGTCCCATAGGAATGAATAGCGCAATGTTCAAAACTAGAGTGGGAGCTGACAAAAGCTAGCGTGTGAGCTGAAAAATCAGAACATGATTTCTAAACTGCCATCACTCCCTCATTTTCAAGCCCACCTACACAAATCTTATATCAAAATGTTCAGCTATCCCTGCTGCCACTAAAAATGTCCACGACTAAGTCATAGTCCTGATAGTTTTCACAATATGACCATTTGTTTGCAACTCACGCCGCCCATTGACATTCATTGAAACTCCACTCTAGCCACCTCAAATTCTCTAGTTTTATCTGGAATTATGGACCATTATCCTTGACCGTTTTTTTTCTTCTTTTTTCCTATTTTTGAAGAGTTTAGTACATCTAGATGTGGCGGTTTTTGTTGTTCGTTATAATAGTGAGAACACACAGATATATATATATAATGTGTATTAACATCTTTCTCAGGAGCATTGTTAATATTTAGATGATTGGTAATATTGCCGCTGAATATTTGAATTATCTATATGTTACCTCTTCATAATTTATAATTCATATCTTCCATTAATTTGACCTTTCCATGTCTTCCTTTTATATTAAACTACTCCTTAAGCAAAGTGCGGGATAGTATTGGAGCTTAAATGACGGTCAGTGATGAAAATCTACGATATCTGGAGATGCAATATGTCTTTTACTGTTTGGCCTTCAGTAAAATGGCACCCGCTTCAATATGTCCAGAGGAGCGATCCTGGTTCCATGCTGTCTGGCAGATCCATGTAAAGGGAGCTTCCTACAGATTTTTATACAACATATTGCTCATTAATCATGGGCATCTGGTGAGTGCGCATTTCTTACAATCATTTGCACGGATTAAGCCACACGGATTTATTTGATATCACAAGTGCATTAGGACTTATATGGAGCACTGTATGCTGACCTGATTTCGTCAAGCCTTCACTAATTTATGAACCCTTTTTTTGGTTGTAAGACTTTTCAAAGTTGCACAATTATTTTTGGCGCCCAACCTAGCGCTTCATTCACGTATATTGTATAGTATTAAATTATGATTAATTGATCTACTATTATTATTGATTCTATTACACATTTATTTTAATATCAACATATATTATTATAGCGCTGCACTGTTTCTTAAGATCATTTGCAAGGCTTTAGGGTTCCTTTTTGCAGTGCATATGCAGCTTGCTCAATTGTTGTCCTGAGCGCTCACTTATTTTTGTTTGATTTACTGAAATATATTGTATTGGTTTGCTGGTTACTATATTTAATAGGCCTTTTCACTTTTCACTTTTGGTTTCAAATAAAATATCTCACCATAAAATGGTAAATATACAGCAGGTCACATGACCTTCCTGCCAACATGTGAAAAATTACCATTTTTAGTCCCTCCAGAAACACACAGGAAACTTGCACAGTAAAATAATGGGAAAATAATTTACAGGCATACAATATGCTGTTTACTTCATAACAATGACACTGCATAGCACAAATGCTGGTATTTAGATGCATCTGGTCTTTATTAGGTTGGGTAGATTGTGAGGTAAGGGGTGATATATGCAAGGGAGAGGTATTGGCTGAAATTAAAATAGGAGAATTATTGCCAGAAAGTTAGCAGTAGTTTTAGCCTTTTTTTAAAGTTAAACTGGTTGTAAAGGCTAAA
This sequence comes from Staurois parvus, assembly GCF_062004578.1. Taxonomy (NCBI): domain Eukaryota; kingdom Metazoa; phylum Chordata; class Amphibia; order Anura; family Ranidae; genus Staurois; species Staurois parvus. The sequence continues at coordinate 1,099,346 of NW_028318302.1, forward strand.
GTTTTTTTTTTAATGCCTTCTCTGCTTTAAGGAAAAACATTTAATGTTCAGCTTCCCCCACATTGTCTTGCAATGCGACTGTAATGCTTTCCATGGAGTACATTTTGTCAGTTTAGGAGAGGAGTCCTGCTTCCAGAGTGCTGGTATGCATGCTTTGGCTGCATTTAGCAAGTGAAGCAGCACTGATATTTTATACCTGTATTTTGGGAGATTGGAATGGTACAGCAAGTACCTGGCCGAGTCTGTACTTAAGTAAAAATCAGTGAGCTATTTAATAATCTCCCTGACTTGGGACCAGAAGCCCTCAAACATCTGCATATCCAAAAAATGTGAAGGATGGTAAGCTGTGCCTCTTTGCATCTCCAGCAAGCATTCAATAACTTAGGGTAGATTTTTTGCAAAATGTCAGAACTTTATGCCAATGTGTGAGAACCTTGCAGCTGCAAGCAACTTATAAGTAGCTGAGACCATGTAAAAAGAGAGACCCAACTGCAGGCAGAGATTTTAGGAAAATTGGGGCATACCATGCTAAATCAAACTGACTAGGTAGTGAGTTAGTTGTTGAAGCCTACACGTATCCAACATGGGGGTCAAACATAATTTGCAGGTCTGATGTAGGTTTCAATGCTGAGCTGGAGAGAAAGCCTTGAAGTTGGGATGTACCCTGTTGTAAGAGCTGCCTGAACTACCTATTTGTTTGACTAGAGGTAATGCTGGATTGCCAAACACTGGGAACAGCCAGGTCATTTCAAACCTTGAACCTGAGGGATTTTGTTGTTGGTTAAGTATCTTAAGAGTAGCAACAATAAGGGTCCATAGGAGCCTAGATTCTATCCAGGGTAGGCATCGCAGTGGGGTATTGGTGCGTGATTGTTCAATTTTGAGTCTTTGCTTATGGCTGAAGTCCTTTCACCAAGCAATCACCCTGGAGAGGTGGACAGCTTGGTAGTATTGGAGGGGATTTTAGAAAGCCATCTTCCTATGTGTCTTCAGCATTGTAAGACAGGAATGGGACAAGCTGGTGTGTGAGTTTGCCCATACAAAGCATATAAATTCACTATGCATTGATTAAAAGAAAGATTGGGGGATGGAAATAGGCGAAGTATGGAACAAGTACAAGAGTCTGAGCTTGATATTTATCTTGAAAACAATGTTTCTACCCATCCATGCCATGAATTATTATGCCACTTATGTAGGTTTTCTGTAATAAAACGTAAGAGGGGTGGAAAATTGGCAGTGAAGATTTCATCTATGGTAGAAGTTATTTTCACACCCAAATAATTAGGGTGAGTGATCGTCCATGGAAAAGGAAAGGATGGGCATAGGGTGTGAGCTTGCATTGAGGATAAGGTGATGTTAAGCAGTTCAGACTTGTGAAGTTTTTCCTGAAATTAAATAAGTCACTGTATCTACGGAATCCACTCAAGAGGTTAGGAAGAGTAGTTTTTGGGGTTGTGATGAAAAATAACAAGTTGTCTGCAAAAGCCACTACTTTTTGGCGTGGAACTCCCACAGGGAAACCTTGGACATTCAGGTTTTGGCATATATATCACAAGAAGAACTCTAGCACCAAAATAAAATTCAAGAGTGACAAATGGGCAGCCTTGTCGTGTTCCATTGGCCAGAAAAAAATAGGAGGAGATTGCCTTATTCACCCTTACAGCTGTTGTAGGATTAGATGCCCTCTATCCATGTGCTAAAGTTAGCCCCTATGCAGATATGAGTCAGTGTCTCCTTCAGGAAGTGCCAATCCACCCTGTCAAAGGCTTTCACGGCATCAGAGAAAGCAAGCATATCATTCTGGACATGAGCTAGGTGGATTATGTTGAGCGCCCTTATGGTATTATCGTTCGCCTCATTGGATGGCATAAAACAAACTTGATCAGGGTCAGAGACTTCTTAAGGGATAGGTTAGAGTCTGACTGATAAGGTTTTTTTGAAGATTTTTAGATCTATGTTTAGTAGTGAAACTGGTTAATAAATCATACATTGAGCAGGGTCCTTTTCCCCTTTCAAGATCACAGTAATATGAGCTCGTAGAGAGTCAGTTGGTAGGAAATGCTCATCTACTAATGTTATATCTTCATCCTGAGCATGAGACTGAAAAACAGGTAAAATTACTATACATTCCATTTAATTACAAAATTTCAGTCCATGTGTGCGAACTTCTTAGTTTAAAAATGCCTATTATGCTCTTTTTTATGATATATGATGTGACAACATAACAAACGTTTCCTGTAATATTTACTATACAGTAGCAAGCAACAAATAGGTCAAGAAACTCGCATTATTTAAAAACAATTTCTTTTGTTTTCAGTCAGCTTTATCTCTTTATCCCATACTGAATCAAAATATGCAAAATGTATGTGTCAGTTGCAATATTTAAGTACCTTAGGAGGTAATGCAAAGCTTGCATAGTGCAGTACCTTTAAGGATTTCTGCTATGCCATTTTTGTTATAAAAAGTGTCAAGAGTTGGAAAAGCATAAAAATATTTGAAAAGACAAAAAAAATTAACATTTACAATAATAACACTTTTAAAAGTTTCAAAATGCTGTATTTTTGCATTCCTGTGCATTATTTGGAATTCTGGCATTTAGAAATGTTTCTCATTTTACTGTACAAAAAACAACTTATTCTGCATTAAACCATTTTCCTTTCACAAACTGTTTATGATGTCACAAATTGTAGCAATTCCTTATAATAATATGGGTTTTTTCAGCTCTTGATGCTTAAAAGGTTATACTTTCTGTGAAGAAAGCTTAGAATACTCTAGAGATTAAAGTACTTTAATTCAAAAGTAGTTGCTGTTCTTACCACTTCTAAGAGATTTTATTAAGGTTTTGAAAAAAACATTATAGACATTCATGAATAATGCCATTTTATTTTAAAATATCTCTGGCCTGACATAAATGTTTTAAATAAATACAAAGCACATATGGTTATAGGGATCTGCATTTACAGTGATGGAATTGTGGCTGTCATAATTTGAATTTGTTGTGCACAATTTTTGCACCGAATAAATTAAAACCTTTGCATATAATGATTTTCCAATTAAACAGATAAGGTAGTGAAAGTTATTTCCTTACCCTACATTTTTTATACAATTACTGAAATATATGCAATGAGTGAATCTGCCTGGGTTTGATTCACATGGGGTTTGGTGAATGCTTCTTAAAATTCCATTGAAGTCTATAGGAGGTGAATCTTATTGTTAAGCTCTAGCCATAATGAGGGATAATAGGCAAATTCCTGGCTTTCCTTGTAATACTCCAATCAGATTCTCATCTATCCAAGGAGCCTGGGTGGACAGTGAGCATGCATCCCTATTTTCCTTTACCAAGCCAAACAACATGCTTTTCAGCATAAGAGAGATCCTTTTGAGGTGGCATCAAAGCCTCTTTCTTTTGCAAAGTACCCTTTTCCCATTGTTGACTGAGAAAGGCCTTTTTCCCACCACTAGTGCCCCCCAAAATGGTGATGATAATTAGAGGGGACTTATGGTGGAATCTGGAAGCTCCACTTATATTAAGGAAGCCACTAGATATCTTCCCCCCTCCCAGGGGAATGAGTACAGTGTTGGAATGAGTAAGGGGTACTAATATATCAGGGAGTTAAAAGTAAATAAACACACACACACTCCAAGTTAAAAAGTATCTCTAACAATTTGACAGGTGTCTGAGCAGTGTCTGCAAGGTCTTTTGGCAGCAGCTCCAGTGATCTTCTTGGGTGCTTCACGACTGCTCCTGTGATCTCCACAGGGCCTTCCCATGATAGCTCCAGAAGGGGAGCAGTTGAGGCTGCTGCAATCCAGACATCCACCTTCACCAATCCTTAAATCCTGAAACTGATTACAGAGTCACGCTGGTACTTACTGACACTTGTAAGTGCCACTTACACTATTTTTTATCTTTTCCTAATAAACCTGGTTACCACACTATGGTCTACTTGGTGCCCCCTCTCTCTTCCTTCAAGTTAAAAAGTGATTTTAATTAAATTTGTAACCACTTCCCTATCACACTATAGCTGAATGACGGCTACAGCTTGGTCGTCTAGTTCTGGGAGGGCGTTATATGACGTCCTCCCAGAATGTGCCCCTAGCGGTGCTCACCAGGCACTGTCTGTGATTGCTGTGTCCAACTGATCACATGACATGCTAAAAGGCCAATCACAGCAACCTTTTATCACGTGATCAGTTGTGTTCAATCACAGCTTACCACCATGTAAATACACATGCCGGTTATCGACAGTACTTTCCTCACAAAGTCAAAGCGGGAGAAAAGTATCAGTGCAACCCCAAAAGTGCCCATCAGTGCCTAACCGTGCAGCCCATCAGTGCCCAACAGTGCTGCCCATCAGTGCCAGTCAGTGCCCAATAGTGCTGCTCAGCAGTGCCCATCAGTGCCGCCAGTCAGTGCTGCCAGTCAGTGTCTCCAGCCAGTGCCCTTCAGTGCTACCTCTTAGTGCCCATCATTGCCACCTATCAGTGCCCATCAGTGCTGCATATCAGTGCAGCATCATCAATTCCCATTAGTGCCTCCTCATCAGTGCCCATCAGTGCTGCCTATCATTGCTGCCTCATCAGTGCCCATCGGTGCTGCCTTTCAGTGCCGCCACATCAGTGAAGGAGAAAAATGACCTCTTTGCAAAATTTTATAATAGAAATAAAGAAAACCTTTTTTTTCAAAATTTTCACTCTTTTTTTTCGTTTATAGTGCAAAAAACCCAGGGGAAATTAAATACCACCAAAAGAAAGCTCTTTCCTGAGAGACTCCATGGCAGGTCTCCTATGCAGGTGGTCGTGGGAGTGCCTTGGTTGTTTTTTTTTCCTCTTCCCTGTCCCTGGCTCTAGTTCTCGGCCTCTCACTTTCACCTGGAGCTCAGTGCTGTGCTCCAGGTTGCTGCTTCCTGGTCCGCAGTCCCCTGGTGTGTGGCACATGTGCGAGCAGCCTCAGTACAAGGCTTGGTTTCACACGTGCACAGCACAGTAAGGTGGCAGCACTTTCGCATGCGCGTGGGCTTCATGGGGAGATGCCGGGGTTCTGGCACATGTGCGATACAGCAGTGGTAATGTCATCACTGGCGGCAGATTTAAACTGCTGTCAGAGTGGGAATTCCTGCGGGCTGATGTGGCAGCTTCCCCAAGTGCTGTGGTCCACTGTGGAAGGTTAGTACCCACTTCCTCCTGCCCCCCTCCCCCCTTTGCTGGTGGTCTGTTGAAATCCTGCTTTTTTTTTACAGCTTGGTTGCCTTCATAGCTGACCCAGCATGGATGCAGTTGCAAGAAAAAGTATGTGAACCCCTTGGGATTACGTGAAGTTTTGCATGAATTGGGCATAAAATGTGCTCTGAACGTCATCTAAGTCACAACAATAGAAGAACACAGTCTGCTGAACATAATACTACACAAACATTAGATGTTGCCATGGTTTAATTGCACATAACATGTAAACATTCACAGTGCAGGGAGGAAAAAGTATGTGAGGCCCTAGCTTAATGACTTCTCCCAGAGCTAATTGGAGCCAGGAGTGAGCCAACCTTGACTCCAATCAGTGTGATGATATTGGATGTGTTGCTGACAGCTGTCCTGCCCTTAAAAAACACACACCTGTTTTGGGTTTACTGGTTTCAAGAAGCACTGTCTGATGTGAACCATGCTTCGCAGAAAAGAGCTCTCAGAAGACCTACCATCAAGAATTGTTGACTTGCATGAAGCTGGAAAAGGTTACAAAAGTATCTCCAAAAGCCTTGATGTTCATGTGTCCACGGTAAGACAGACTGTCTACAAATGGAGAAAGTTTAGCACTATTGCTACTCTCCCTAGGCGTGGTCGTCCTGTAAAAATGACTGCGAGAGCACAGCGCAGAATGCTGTATGAGGTAAAGAAGAATCCCAGAGTGTCAGCTAAAGACCTACAGAAATCTCTGGCACATGCTAACATTTTTGTTGACACATCTACAATAAGGAAAACATTAAACAAGAATGGAGTACATGGGAGGACACCACGGAGGAAGCCATTGCTGTCCAAAAAGAATATTGCAGCACGTTTGAAGTTTGCAAAAGAGCACCTGGATGTTCCACAGCACTACTGGCAAAATATACTGTGGACAGAGGAAAGCAAGATTGAGTTGTTTGGGAAGAACACACAACACTATGTGTGGAGAAAAAAAGGCACAGCACACCAACATCAAAACCTCATCCCCACTGTAAAACATGGCGGAGGGAGCATCATGGTTTGGGGCTGCTTTGCTGCCTCAGGGTCTTGACGGATTGTTGTCATTGATGGGAAAATTAATTCCAGAGTTTATCAAGACATTTTGCAGGAAAACGTACAACCATCTGTCCGCCAACTGAAGCTCCGCAGAGGATGGGTGATGCAACAGGACAATGACCCAAAGCATACAAGTAGTTCAACAAAAAAATAGCTGCAACAGCACAGAATACGCCTTCTGGAGTGGCCCAGTCAGAGTCCTGACCTCAACCCGATTGAAATGCTGTGGCATGACCTTAAGAGAGTGATTCACACCAGACATCCCAAGAATATTGCTACACTGAAACAGTTTTGTGAAGAGGAGTGGTCCAAAATTACTCCAGATCGTTGTGCAGGTCTGATCTGCAACTACAGGAAACGTTTGGTTGAGGTTATTGCTGCCAAAGGAGGGTCAACCAGTTATTAAGTCCAAAGGTTCACATACTTTTTCCTCCCTGCACTGTGAATGTTTACATGTTATGTGCAATTAAACCACGGCAACATCTAATGTTTGTGTAGTATTATGTTCAGCAGACTGTGTTCTTCTATTGTTGTGACTTAGATGACGTTCAGAGCACATTTTATGCCCAATTCATGAAAAACTCCATGTAATCCCAAGGGGTTCACATACTTTTTCTTGCAACTGTATGTCACCGCCTCCTTATGACCAGCCCTAGCACATTAGGTATGGACAGGTGGATTTATCCCTCTCGATCCCCCACTGGTGGGCATCTCTATGGCTTTTAATTATGCCCTGTTCTGTGTTTTTCAGCCCTTCTAGGTCTGATCGTTATTATACAGCGCACGATGATGAAAGTGCTTCCAGGTCTCGACGCTATCACTCTTCCTCTAGATCTTGACGCCACAGGTCTCCTTCCAGCTCCAGGCAATCTAGTAGAAGTTCTTGTTCCTCCTCCAGGCATCATGTTAAGGAACACTTCAGTTGCTCCAGAAGGAAAATGTTCTGGGGGTGCAAAACTCCCTGAGTCATTATGTAACTCCTGTTTTGTCCGGGCAACCGGTGACACAGTAAGCACCAGCCAACAGGTAGAGGCTTTGATTAGGCGGGTGGTTCAAGAGTTTCTGAAATAAATAGGGACTAGTTGCACCCACAGCCCATCGGTCGTGGTGTGCTCCCCTCCCAAAGACCCTCCGGAGGGACTGGAACCTTCTCAGCCTAGTCACCTGTCAGCTGGAACTTCAGACAGTCAAGGCAGTTAAAGAGGCCCTGAAGTGGGAAGAAGCTGTGGAGTCTCTACCTAAACATAGAACATTTTTTAAGTATCTAAAAAAAAAAAAGTCTAAACTTTCCGTTCCTGGAGGAACTTGGGGAGATTTTCACTGAGGAGAGTGGAGTAATGTCGATAGTAGCTCTATCCTTTCAATCAGAAGATGTCAAATATTTAGAATCAGCCCCTCTGGTGGATGCAGCCTTGATGAGGCTAGCTAAGCACATTACCCTCCCTTCATTTGGTGTCCTTCAAGGTGAATCAATGCTGATCTCAAACTAATCTACACTACAGCAGAGATGGCCTGCAAGCAAGCGCTTGCCTTAGTGGCTTTATCCAAAGCTATGGAAGTGCGGTCGGATGACGTGGATGCGGCTCTCAGAGGAGTTCCAGAAGAGGTAGCCAGGAATTCAGCCATTCGGGATCTGAGGTTGGCATCTGCCTTTCTGGGGGAGCCCTTATCCATCTGCTGGCTTGGATTATGTTGTCCTCGGTTACAGCCAAATGTGCGTTTTGGCTTCAGCCCTGATTCGCCAATCCGGCCTCTAAGTAAGTGAGGTGCAAGATTCCTTTTGAGGGTTCTTCCCTGTTTGCGAGCAAACTGGGCAGCACTATTGCCTGAGCTACTGGCGGGAGGTCCAGTTTCCTACCCCAGGATCGGCATCTGCTAGGCCAGAAGAGGATTCAGCCCAGCATGCAAGGCTTGGAACGAGCAAGGGGCGCGTGCCTCTACAAGCCAGGCTATGAATTCAAGAGAAGCTGGAGGAGAAGTCAAGTCATCTTTTCAGACGTCCTCCAAGGGCTCGACATCTGGAGGTCGTGAGACCACAAAGTCCTTTTTGAGATTAGGCCCACTCAGGCAGGCCAGGTGGGGGCACTTCTTTGCCATTTTTGGCATGTCTGGGTGACTTCAGTCTTGGACTTATGGGCCATAAGAACTGTATCTTCAGGCATGCTTGGGCATTCAAGAGCCCTCCTCATCTCAAGTTCATCCCTATGGCCCTTCCACATTCCACACAGAAAGGAGGCAAATCCTGCTGACCTATGTGGACTCTCTAGGCGCTGTTGTGCCGGTTCTGGAGGGTGAAGAATTTCAGGGTGTGTATTCGACCCTCTTTTTGGTCCAGAAGAGAAACGGGGCTTGCAGGCATGTCATAGATCTTACCCATCTAAACTCTTTTATCAGGAAGTCAAAATTCAAAATGGAGACACTGTTCACAATTCAACAAGCAATTCAACCAGATGCTTGGCTTCTGTCTAGAGATCTGAAGGACGCCTATTTTTATGTGCCCATAGCAAAAGATTTTCAGAGGTTCCTCCAGTTTGCTGTGTACCAACTGCATTTCCAGTTCGTATGTCTTCCCTTTGGGCTTTGCCTCATGTGTTTTCAAAAGTCTTGTTGGTGGTCATGGCCCTGATCAAAACCAGAGGCATTCACCAGCACCATTATCTAGGCGCCCTGCTCCTATTATCCCAGGATAGAGAACAGCTGCTACAGCTGCAGCCCATGTCATCTCAACCCTTCTTGGGTTCAGGTGGTTGCTGAACAATGAGAAGAGCTAGTAGGAGCCCACATAGTCTATAATTTTCCTTGGGGCTCATTTTGACATGGTCAGTGTCACCATTTCCCTGCCCATGGAGAAGATTCCGGTGCTCTGGAGTCGAATACTACCTGCCATGTCTTTCTCACATCTTTGGGCCCTCCAATGCCTGAAAATTATTGGCACCATGGTGGCCGCAACACCGATGGTGAAGTGGGCACAGTGGAGAATGTGACCCTTCAAGAAGGGCTTTCTTCTTTTACAAAGAGCTTTATTGAATATTAAGCAAAGATAAACAAACATTCGGAGCATAGATTCAATGACCAACAATTATAAATTGTATTAAATGAAGGGAAGCTGGTTCAAGGCATGCATCGATAAAGGCATAAGCTGAAAAGTTTACATAGGTGCCCTGTAGGAAAGGATGGGGGAAGGGGTTTGAAGGGAATGGTAACAAACCTTTGTGGGTCAATGATAATGTAAACTCTAAAGGGAAGTTTTGCTACATCAACATTATAGGAAACGGGAGAGGCACGAGAAGAGGCCTCTCCAAAAAATAGTACATGTTCATAACCTAGAGTTTATAAAGAAATCTAGATTGCATAGATAGTATTGCGGATATAGCGCATAAAACAGCGAGCACAATCCGTAAAATATGTTTAAGGACAGATTGAACAGGAGGCTAGGAAAAGACAAACAGTAGAGAAACACGGACAACACAAACAACAACAGAAGAAAAAAAAAAGGGGAGGGAGGGGCTCCGAGGGGATCACAGCAAAATCCTTCCTCATATCGACAGAAGGGACTGGTCGAATCTCGAGGGTTGAGCTATATCCAGCCAGGAACGCCATATCTGCAGAAATTTTGTATGGGTATCCAACAATATGGCCATCAGTTTTTCATTAACCATTATGAAGTTCATCTGGTTTTTGACAGCCTCAAAACTAAGGACAGGAGTCTTCCAAGCCCTCGCAATTGTCAATTTAGTTGCCATAAATAAGTGTGATGTCAGCTGCCGTTCAGAACGGAGAAGGCCCTCCAGTGATTTAAATAGAAGCGCTTCATACGGGTTACGCTTAATGTCTGTGTGAAGGATAGTGCGGAGGAGGGCATACACCCTAATCCATAATCTGCTTACTTTAGGGCAAGTCCACCAGATGTGAGATATGGTACCAAATTGTTGGCATCCCCGAAAACAGACCGGGGAATATGTAGGGATAAAACTAACTAGACGAGCAGGCGTATAATACCATCGGTATAGAATTTTGTAGGCATTCTCAAGGATAATGACATTACTAGAACATTTATATAATGTTTGGGTCATGTTCTGCCAGTCCTGTTGATCCAAGGTCCCCCCTAATTCAGACTGCCAACGCTGATGATAGGAGTGAACCGGAGGGGTTCTATAAGATATAATGGAAGAATAAATCAAGGAGATCAAACCCAGGGCATGAGGTCTATGTCTGCACTGGCTTTCAAAGGGGGACAGACAATAAGGTCCCGTTTGCGTACGTATTAGTGTATTAATAAAGTGACGAAGTTGAAGCAAAACCAAAATGTTCTCGGAGAGGGATGTTATAAGAAGAGCGCAGAGCGTCAAAGGTAATTATTCTAGTGGGAGATAGGAGTGAGTGAACATCATAAAAACCATGCGCCTGCCACCAGGCAAACTGTCTAGGATTATCCCTACCCGGAGGGAATAATGGGTTATGCAATAGACGTAACAGTGGCAGGTGAGGAGAGATAAGGCCAGCGGAATATTTGATAGAATCCCAAAGACCTAGCGAAAGCGTCAGCGTCGGGCTAAGGGTAGATGGACGTTGAGAGATAGGAAGCCATGGCAAGGAGGAGAGCGGTATCGGGTGAGAGTCCATCATATCTACAACAGCCCACAGGGGGAAGTGGTGAGATGCATGAACATGAGCTAAGGGGGCAATGTTAGCCGCCAAATAGTAAGACTGGAGATTTGGAACAGATAACCCGCTCGCACTCCGTTGCGCGAATAAGATATGTTTGCTAATTCTGGGTCGAGAGGAGCTCCAAATAAAGGAAAGAAGTTTTCACTGATGAATACGCAATATATGCGAAGGTACTGGAACTGGCAAAATACGAAATAGGTAAAGTAGTATAGGGAGATAGGTCATACGGATTGCATTAATTCTGCCGAACCATGAAAGTGGGAAGTGAGACCAAGAGGACAATAGCTCGGTCAACTCATGAAAGACAGTGGGAAAGTTAGCCTGATACAGTCCGTCATATGTCGGGGTAAGCTTAATTCCTAGATATGGTAAGGCCGAAAGCCATTGAAAAGGGAACGTTTGCTTCAAAGTAGTCAAAAGTGATGGTGGAAGGGTAACTGACATAGCTCTTGATTTAGCTGGGTTGACATGTAAACCTGAAAGGGTTGCAAAGGAAGGGAGAACTGCGAGCAAATTGGGCAAAGTAACCCCCGGGTTCAAGATTGACAATAGTATGTCATCTGCAAACAAAGACAATTTATGTTGGGAGCCTGCCACATCAATCCCCTTAATATCAGGATGTATACGAATGGCTTCTGCCAACGGTTCCAAGGCTAAGATAAAAAGTAAAGGGGAAAGCGGGCAACCTTGTCTAGTACCTCTGGCAACCGAGAACGTAGAAGACTCAAATCTGTAGTATCTAAGCTTCACTTGAGGGGATGTGTATAGCTAAGAGATCCATCGTAAGAAGGAAGGGCCAAAACCAAAGCGGTGAAGGACCGATAGGAGATACGGCATGGATAAAGGGTCGAAGGCCTTATTGATGTCCAAGGATAAGAGCATCATATCGACTTTACGAGTATGGGCCAAATGTTGCAATTGTAAAATACGTCTGATAGCATCTCCGGCCTGCCTGTGGGGAACAAATCCCACCTGGTCCTTTTTGATCAGATGAGAAAGGAAGGAATTCAATTGAGTAGCCAAGATTTTAGTAAGAATCTTCATATCGATATTGATAAGAGAGATAGGCCTATAATTTGCCCAGGAAGAGTGATCTCGATGCGATTTAGGGATCATAACCACATTAGCAGTTAAGGAATCCGGGGAAAAATTCGAACCTCCCTTCACTGCGTTAAACATAGCTGCAAGGTGGGGAGTGAGCACATCAGCTAATTTCTTATAGTATAGTGCCGTATATCCATCAGGACCTGGGCGTTTGCCCGTTTTCAGGTCTGCTATGCATTGCAAAACCTTAGATACTTGGATATTACGGTCCATCAGATCCTTATGGGCCGATGTCAAAGTAGGCAGGGACAGACGAGATAAAAAGTCAGAAATGGACTGAGGGTCAGCCCGGGTGGGATCAGAATAAAGTTTAGCTAGTCGGTGCCGGAACTCTTCTAAAACCGCTACAGGGTTGCTCGTAAGGGTATTGTGACGAGTACGTAAAGATATCGAAAAAAAAAAAATTGATAATAGTGAGCGCTCTTTTAAACACAGCAGCTAAAGCACCTAAGGCAACCACAATGCCTCTAAATGTAAATATAAATGAAGGTAATATGGTGCAGCGCTAAAAGAGTGAAAATTAAAGACAGTCAAAAGTCAATGTAGCAATATCCGTGATTCCTTAAATAGGATGCAGACTTCCAAAGCTCTTGCGGCCTTAAATAATAGCAATGCGCACTCACCAGAAACGCATGGATTATGCGCATGTAGGAATAATCATTCCAGATGTCAGATCCTCCAACACTCGGATGGTAAGCATCCTTCTCACGGTGGATCCCTGAAGACTCAAAGCCAGATCCTGAGGTCCTCCTTAAGGTATACCAGGCACTTCACAATGGTGGTGGGACTCTCTCCACTAAGTGGTAATGGCACCTTCTCTGTGGGGGTAACAGCTCCAAAAGGAGCCCCAGAAAAACACACAGGTGCCAGAGATAGTGTAGTATGTTAAAGGAGATTTATTTGCCTTAGCATAACATATATAGGGTAGCATGCAAATCCAGACCCATACAGGTTAAATAAGGATAAGGTAGCAGTGACTGACCCTAGTAAAGATGTCCGCCGAGCCTCCTCGTGGCCGTAGCCACGAGGAGGCTCGGCGGACATCTTTACTAGGGTCAGTCACTGCTACCTTATCCTTATTTAACCTGTATGGGTCTGGATTTGCATGCTACCCTATATATGTTATGCTAAGGCAAATAAATCTCCTTTAACATACTACACTATCTCTGGCACCTGTGTGTTTTTCTGGGGCTCCTTTTGGAGCTGTTACCCCCACAGAGAAGGTGCCATTACCACTTAGTGGAGAGAGTCCCACCACCATTGTGAAGTGCCTGGTATACCTTAAGGAGGACCTCAGGATCTGGCTTTGAGTCTTCAGGGATCCACCGTGAGAAGGATGCTTACCATCCGAGTGTTGGAGGATCTGACATCTGGAATGATTATTCCTACATGCGCATAATCCATGCGTTTCTGGTGAGTGCGCATTGCTATTATTTAAGGCCGCAAGAGCTTTGGAAGTCTGCATCCTATTTAAGGAATCACGGATATTGCTACATTGACTTTTGACTGTCTTTAATTTTCACTCTTTTAGCGCTGCACCATATTACCTTCATTTATATTTACGTAAAGATATCGGTTTGGGATGTTGCGCAAAAGAACGCAATCTACGAGCCAACATAGAGTCTGGTTTGTTTGCTTTGCTATACCACTTCTGGCGAGTCTAACGTAAGGAGCGCTCAGCCTCATCTGTTAAGCACAGATCCAATTCTAAATGAGCCTGATCCAACAGTCTACGATTCGACAGGGAAGGTGACTGTTTAAATTGGGCCGACATGGAAGCTAACTTCGATTCCAACTGACACTGTTTAAGCTGTCTTTCCTTCTTTCGCCTTGAAGCTATGTGGATAATATGTCACCTAAGAACTGCCTTGTACGCTTCCCATAATGTTACTGAAGAAGAGACAGAACCCGAGTTTAATTGGAAATATTCCTGAGACTTACGATGTAGCTCCGTCTGAATCTCCTTCAGCGAAATCGAGGAGTCATTCATTATCCACGAAGAGAAGGCCAGCCTACATAGGAGAGATTGACAGACTACCAAAATAGGCTCATGATCTGACCATGGGACCGTTAGGATAGAAATAGAGCGAACCAAAGGGAGGTGTTTACGTGAAACGAAGGCATGATCAATTCTGGAATGAGAATGATGAGGGTGTGAGTAATAAGTGTAGTCTTTCCCCCGAGGATGAAATTCACGCCATAAATCTACCAGATCATGGGTATTTAACGTACGTACAAAGGACTTCGCTGATGCGGAAGGGTCAGAGCGCTCCGCTGGATATTTATCTAGTGCAGGATTTAGCACTAAGTTTGAATCCCCTGCCATCAAAAGCGTACCCCATTGATGTGTAGCCAGAAGAGAACATAGGTGTGACAGAAAAGGTCCAGGGTTAACGTTGGGAGCGTAGTAGGACATTATGGTAACATCTATGCCATGGATCGTGCCCTGGAGCAGAAGGTATCTGCCATTGGGATCAGCAATACGCCTCACACAGACGAATGTAGTTTTACTATGGAAGGCGACCAATACGCCTCTCTGTTTAGTGGGGCCAGTAGCTTGAAATATCTGAGGGTAACGTGCATCAAAATATTTTGGGGCAGAAGTAGTGGAGAAGTGAGTTTCTTGCAAACAAGCAATGTCAACTTGGCGAGCCCGGAGAAACTTAAATATCTTTACCCGTTTCTGTGGAGAGTTCATCCCCTGGACACTCAATGATAACCAGTTCAACGACATGGTGATCTAAAAAAAGGAAGATTAAATCCACCGCGATCCCCGGGAGCCCTGGAAAAAAATTTACAAAAACACAAAACACACATGACAAAGGACAAGGAGAAAGAGACGAAAAAGAAAGGAGAAGACAAGAAGACATCTGATATACAAGCAAGATGTCTGTGAAGCATGGAGGTTGATTCAGACAATATAGTAATCAACTGTGGGTAAAACACCCACATAAAGGCTAGGTAGCGGGCGGGACAGAAGACCAGACCGCTAGCCAGCTCGATGGGGGACGACCATCCACCGAAACAACTAGGCATTAATATAAAAATATAAAAATATTATACAAACAACTAAGGCTAATACACCTGTGAATAAGGAATCCAAAATCCCGCAGGACGATTGAGATCTCCACCAATCAGTGCAGAGAAAAGAAACGTCCACTCTGGATTGGAAAAGATAAAACACACGGAGATATGAAATCCCTGAACAGATCTAGAGTCAAGTCCAGAAAGTGGCAGCAAAAATCCACACGGGACTAAGCTACATACTGGCGGCCATCCTCTATACATCAAGTCGCGGAGACTTCCTGAAAACACTGGGCCTGTAGGGATCGGAGGGCCTGTGAACCACTTTGACTAGGAGGAGATTTACGCGAAGACTGGGAATTTCAAAGACGCGTAGGGATTAGAGTCTCCTCACTCTGGGATTGGGGCAGTTCCAGGTTAAGCTCCCGAAAGTGACGCCGAAGATCCGCTGGTGAAGAGGCCTGGAATTGACGACCTTGAAAGGAGAATGAAAGCTTAAAAGGGAAGCCCCATCTGTACTTGATATCAGCCGATTGAAGAATTGGAAGATAGGGTCTTAGGGTACGACGTTTGGCAATCGTAACTGGGGACAAATCTGCGAACAGATGAACAGAGTGACCTTGAAATTCCAGAGCCGAACGGTTCCAAGCCGCAGCTCTATTCTCAGCATCCTCCAGCTTATCTTTCAAAGTGTCCAGCTCAGCATGTAGATCCTCCACTTCTTGTTCATGACCCTCCAAGACTGTAGTCGCCAGATCCATACGTTGCTCCAATTGGTAGGTGCGAAGGCCCAACTCCTTTAGGCCTCTCGCCAGATCAGAAGATAATTTACGTGAGGCAGCTGTAATCTCCTCTCGCACTATAGCATGGAATTTGTGTAGCAAGGCTTCGGGATTATGTTCAAGAGAATCAGCCATCCCCGATGGGAATTGCCGCTGACTATCGCCGTCAGACTCAGGGTCACCTGGAAGCTGGGTGTTGTCATCAGGCTCAGGCGGGCTAGGTATCAGCTTAGCGATGTGGCCCTGCGGAGGGGATAGCTGTCGGGCCCGATGTTTAAGTTTAGTGCGGGGAGTGCGGTGCATTGCCGGGAGTGGTCCACAGGTTTCCAAGGCACCCTCAGACTATTGAAGTGATACGTTAGGGTGTAAAAGCCCAATAGCCAAGAGAAATGTCTCGGTGGCATGGCACAGGGAGGTCACTCTGGCGTTTTCCCCCTGGCTCGTGTACGTGTCCCCCACCGGGGAGGTGTTCACAGAAGGTTCAACATAATGCTGCAGCCAGTGAAATGTAGATGGTTATGATACCTAGGCCGGGTATGCAGGCTTTGTAGAGCCAACATATATCCCAGACACCTGATTTATCCACTGAAGAAGGGGGTTATTAGAAAGAATTCCTTCCCCCATCCAGCACTACTCCTGCAGCAAATCAGATCCCCTGTATCTCGCTGAAATCCTGCAGGGATATGGTGTAATCCACAGGGCCACCAGGAGGATCAGGGGGACCCACCCAGCCTGTCCCAATAGCTGACCTGTGTCCAGAGTTGGATGGGCAGGGCGGTGGTGCGGTGATCCGCTCCAGCCGCGGATTCAGGAAACACCGCGGCTTCACACACCGCGGCTTCACACACCGCGGTAGGCCTCAAACCGCCCCGCTCCCCAGATGCTCAGAGAAGGGGCAGAGTAACTCGACACCCCTCCTCGGATGTCAGGCAAGGTCCTGGTAGCTAGAACAGAAGAATCTGCTCAGTTGCCACTCGATTGCCCCATCTCCTGGGTCACAAACACAATGGATGTCATCAACCCTGGGTGGGGTGCTCTCTGCCAGTCAGAGATAGTTCAGGGCAGATGGAGTTTTCCTTCCCACAGGGTGGGGTCAATTGTCCTGGAATTGCGAGCGATGTTCTGTGCTCTACGGGCCTTCCAGCACCTAACACAGGAGAAATCAGTCCTCCTGAGGTCCGACAATATGATGGCAGTGTCCTACGTAAGGAGACAGGGTGGGACCCACAGCCTGTCCCTCTTGCAGGAGGTACAGCCAATCTTTGGATAGTTTGTTGTTAGCTACAGAGTGTGATGGACCGCCTGTCAATCCAGGGTGATTCCATCAGACAACTGCTTCCTCGCCACTGGGACACAGGACCAAGGTTTTATAGCTGGACATTGCACCCAAGACTAGGCGACACTTTAACTACTTTGTTGAACATAAATACCTATTTTTATACACTTCAGGACTAAGGGCAGTCTCCACATGAACAATAAAAACAAACATTATACATTAGGATAAACATCCCACAATGGATTGGTAACAAGGTAAAGTGGACATAATACTAATCACATCTCCAGCAGACAGACATAAACAATAGGTGATTCAATTAACACTTGTAATGCACACCTAGGAGGCACACAATGGTAGAAAGACAGTAAACACATAACACTATAATAAACAGATTAGAGCAAGAGTCCTAAGCATCAGGTTGTTTTGAGCTCATTATATTAGCATATTCTTAGAGTCTCTGAGTCTTGGGGGGGGGGGGGGTTGAAGCAGTCAATGCTGGCTTGTGCACAGAAACCCCCTAATCTGTATCCTAGTCCTCCAATTCTCAGAGTCTATGTGTTTTGGAGACTTGAATCCAAAGTAAACTACTTCAAAGGTTCTCCCCCCCAGGCACTCCCCCAAAGAATACAGCCCCGCCTCAGATGCCAGGGCCATGGTCAGTAGGTAAGAGTTTAGCTTGCAGTGCCCTCCAAAAGCCCCTGTCCTGGTTGGGACTGTCACACATGGCAACTGTTTTACTGCCTTTCTTGTTAACAGTAACAAATTCTATAAAATTACTTAGCACCACAAAATGATACTCAGTCCTGTATTCTTTAAAAGGAGTAGGAGAAATTGCTGATATAGCATCAGTAGCAATGTCAAACCAGTAGAATCATTAGATGGCCTCCTTTGCTCCCATAATCTATCTATGTGGGCAGCCAGGCTTTAGTTAACATCTAAACTTGGCTGTACATGCTTTGGTAAGCTGATTCAGTTGCATCCAATAAATACTGTATATAACCTTAAATAAAATGTAAATAGTGCAAAAATTAACATATGACAATTCAAAAAATAAAGTAAAATCTGTACAAATATATCACAATAATTTGTGCAAAAATATAAAGACAATGGTCTCCATTCATAAAAGCAGATTGCATGTGGTATTTAGATGGTCTGTCACCTTTTCCCTAAATATTTCATTTGATCCTGAAACTATTAATTCACTAAAAACGCTCAAAACGCTTGGTAAGTACTGCATAAAAAGGGGTTAAAATCAGTTCACAGAAGGAAATAAATAATTAAATGCATGTGGTCATTAACCACTTGCCCTCCAGAGGATTTACCCCCCTTAATGACCAGGCCTCTTTTTGCTACGTGGCGCTGCACTAATTCAACTGATAATTGCACGGTCATGCAATGCTGTACCCAAACGGAGCTTTCTTTTGGTGGTATTCGATCACCCATGTGCTTTTTATTTTTTGTGCTATAAACAAAAAAAGACCGAAAATGAAGAAAAACGATATTTTTTACGTTCGGCTATATAAAATTTATAGTAAACTCAAAGTTAGTTATCAATTTAGGCCAACATTTATTCTGCTAAATGTTTTTGGTCAAAAAAATCCCAATAAGTGTATATTGATTGCTTTGTGTGAACTTTATAGCGTCTACAAACTATTGTATAGATACTGCAATTTACGCCATTTTTTTTGCTAGACGGCGCTGCACTAGTTTAACAGACAATTGCGTGGTCATACAATATGGTACATAAATGAAATGTATCTCCTTTTTTCACACAAATAGAGCTTTCTTTTGGTGGTATTTGATCACCTAAAAGGGAACCCCGGTGGACGTGGATCACCTGTAAAGCCCTAAAGATCCTGTCTGACCATCCACCATCCCTTAGAGCAGTGGTTCTCAACCTTTCTAATGCCGCGACCCCTTAATACAGTTCCTCATGTTGTGGTGACCCCCAACCATAAAATTATTTTCGTTGCTACTTCATAACTGTAATTTTGCAGTGGGAGGACTAGTGCCCCATCACTGATGTCAGTGGGATGAATAGTGTCCCATCGTTGGTATCAGTGGGAGGAATAGTGCCCCATCATTGGTGTCAGTGGGAGGAATAGTGTCCCATCATTGGTGTCAGTGGGAGGAATAGTGCCCCATCATTGGTGTCAGTGGGAGGAATAGTGCCCCATCATTGGTGTCAGTGGGAGGAATAGTGCTCCATCATTGGTGTCAGTGGGAGGAATAGTGCCCAATCATTGGCGTCAGTGGGAGGAATAGTGCCCAATCATTGGCGTCAGTGGGAGGAATAGTGCCTCATCATTGGCGTCAGTGGGAGGAATAGTGCCCCATCATTGGCTTCAGTGGGAGGAATAGTGTCCCATCAATGGTGTCAGTGGGAGGAATAGTGTCCCATCATTGGTGTCAGTGGGAGGAATAGTGTCCCATCATTGGTGTCAGTGGGAGGAATAGTGTCCCATCATTGGTGTCAGTGGGGGGAATAGTGCCCCATCATTGGTATCAGTGGGGGGAATAGTGCCCCATCATTGGTATCAGTGGGAGGAATAGTGCCCCATCATTGGTATGAGTGGGAGGAATAGTACCCCATCATTGGTATCAGTGGGAGGAATAGTGCCCCATCATTGGTGTCAGTGGGAGGAATAGTGCCCCATCATTAGTATCAGTGGGAGGAATAGTGCCCCATCATTGGTGTCAGTGGAAGGAATAGTGCCCCATCATTGGTATGAGTGGGAGGAATAGTGCCCCATCATTGGTATCAGTGGGAGGAATAGTGCCCCATCATTGGTATGAGTGGGAGGAATAGTGCCCCATCATTGGTGTCAGTGGGAGGAATAGTGCCCCATCATTGGTGTCAGTGGGAGGAATAGTGCCCCATCATTGGTGTCAGTGGGAGGAATAGTGCCCCATCATTAGTATCAGTGGGAGGAATAGTGCCCCATCATTGGTGTCAGTGGAAGGAATAGTGCCCCATCATTGGTATGAGTGGGAGGAATAGTGCCCCATCATTGGTGTCAGTGGAAGGAATAGTGCCCCATCATTGGTATGAGTGGGAGGAATAGTGCCCCATCATTGGTATGAGTGGGAGGAATAGTGCCCCATCATTGGTATGAGTGGGAGGAATAGTGCCCCATCATTGGTATGAGTGGGAGGAATAGTGCCCCATCATTGGTGTCAGTGGGAGGAATAGTGCCCCATCATTGGTATCAGTGGGGGGAGGAATAGTGCCCCATCGTTGGTATCAGTGGGGGGAGGAATAGTGCCCCATCGTTGGTGTCAGTGGGGGGAGGAATAGTGCCCCATCGTTGGTGTCAGTGGGGGGAGGAATAGTGCCCCATCGTTGGTGTCAGTGGGGGGAGGAATAGTGCCCCATCGTTGGTGTCAGTGGGGGGAGGAATAGTGCCCCATCGTTGGTGTCAGTGGGGGGAGGAATAGTGCCCCATCGTTGGTGTCAGTGGGGGGAGGAATAGTGCCCCATCGTTGGTGTCAGTGGGGG
The DNA here is from genome assembly GCF_062004578.1 of Staurois parvus. Lineage (NCBI taxonomy): Eukaryota > Metazoa > Chordata > Amphibia > Anura > Ranidae > Staurois > Staurois parvus. The sequence continues at coordinate 1,119,969 of NW_028318302.1, forward strand.
GAGGAATAGTGCCCCATCGTTGGTGTCAGTGGGGGGAGGAATAGTGCCCCATCGTTGGTGTCAGTGGGGGGAGGAATAGTGCCCCATCGTTGGTGTCAGTGGGGGGAGGAATAGTGCCCCATCGTTGGTGTCAGTGAGGGGAGGAATACTGTCTCATCGTTGGTGTCAGTGGGGGGAGGAATAGTGCCCCATCGTTGGTGTCAGTGAGGGGAGGAATAGTGCCCCATCGTTGGTGTCAGTGGGGGGAGGAATAGTGCCCCATCGTTGGTGTCAGTGAGGGGAGGAATACTGTCTCATCGTTGGTGTCAGTGGGGGGAGGAATAGTGCCCCATCGTTGGTGTCAGTGGGGGGAGGAATAGTGCCCCATCGTTGGTGTCAGTGGGGGGAGGAATAGTGCCCCATCGTTGGTATTAGTGACACAAATGATGGGGCACTATCCCTTCCACTGACACCAATGATACTTACCTTGCTGACTCCTGCTCCAGCCTGTGCTCGCTCTCTCCTTCTCCCATCTACAGCCTGCATACCTGGCTGCAGCAGCAAAATTTGCACTTACCTGTCAGCTGTCTTCCTTCTCTGGCCTCTCTCTTCACTCGTTCCTGCAGCTCCCTCGATCTTCTTCGATCTCCGCGCGCTGCCGCTCGGCTCCTCCTCTCTAAGCTCCACCTTCTCGCCGGTGATTGGCCGCCTGTGTGCCTCTCCTGAGCTACAGTTCCGGTGGCCAATCAGCGGCGAGGAGGCGGTGACAGAGGCAGCATATCATCCCGCCCACACATCGCCGGAGACAGCAGCGGTGTCTCGGTTCCTAAGACCATCGGAAATATGTGTTTTCCGATGGTCTTAGGCGACCCCTGGGAAATGGTCGTTCGACCCCCAAAGGGGTCGCGACCCCCAGGTTGAGAACCGCTGCCTTAGAGGGAAGACCTTCTAGTTCCTGACCCCCTTTTTGATGACATCTGGATTAATAATATAAAGCGCATTATATATATGCGTCCAGTGAGTGCGCATTACTTACACCATTATTGCACAGACACAGGGTCCAGATTTACCAGAGCACAAGAGTCACCTTTGAACTGTCTTACTCACTATTTAAACTGTTCTAATTTTATTTCATTCTTATGAATTATTTAGATTGGATACAATTTTTATTTATTGATTTATTGGTACTTAATTTTTTAGCGCTGCACCTTCCTGTATACAATTTATGATATAAGGTGTTATTGGTTACCTTTTTGTGCAGAGCGGCTTTCCATATATATTTTAGGGCGCTCACAATTCTTTTTATGCTTTACTTTCTGACTGCTTATCTTGAGGTGCTAAAATACCAGGATAATACAAACACCCCCAAACAACCCCTTTCCTGAAAGTAGACACCCTAAGCTATCTGCTGAGAGACATATTGGCCCTGATTTACTAAGACTTGAGTCTACCAGCAGACTCTGAACATTCAGGCAGACTCAGTTAAATCAATCAAGACCTGTCAGTCTTCTGAGTGGCGTCTAGCAATCTCATTGACGAACATCTACTTTGCAATTAGTAAATGTGGAATCGCCTCTGGCACATTTTTAGGTGCAATACTGGATATGTTCGCTAGATGGCGCACAAGCACGGGCTTTGTCCCTTTGGCGTTTTCCTGTTAACAAAAGAGAATACTTAGAATGTAACATAATTAGTACACCTATATTATTTTTTTTTATTTTTTTTGCTGTTTCTCCAAAATGATCAGACAACTAATGCATTTACTAATGAATGTCATACATTCTATTTTCAAATGTTAAACATTTTCACACTTATATCTCAAATAATTTGGATAGTTCTAATTTCCCTATATAATTATATATCTTCATTCTCTTTAATCACGTAACTATTCTATGTTAAAGTCAAGTGCAGCGCTATAAATGCATGTGATCAATAATGAACGCATGTAAAAACCAAAAAGTGCAAAGAATTGCAATAATGATGTAAAATGGTAAATGGTGCTAAAATAAGTTCATATAATCATTCCTGAATAATGGAATGTCCTTCGTGTGAGAGTACCAACTCAGAGAGTGTCTATGAATGGCACGTGTGGTTTCTCCGTGACGGACAGTAGTGCATGAACTCGTGAAATATAAACCACCCTTGGGACTGGTCTACACTCACCAGAACAAAAGTATTAATGCGCATGGGTTATACACATCACACATCTGGGGGTGCAGCGGTATGCTGGCAGCTATGGGTTAGTCATCCAGCTCCAGCCATCCATCCATCAGGGTGGGTGCCCAAATGGTCCTGGGGAGGAATTAGCTCAGCCACAGGAGCCAGAAAGGTGCTTAATAGTGTAGTACACTGTCACAAGGGTGGATGACCTTTCACGAGTTCATGCACTACTGTTTGTGGTTATATTTATCTTGTGTAATACCATTTTAGTAGTCTATATAATTTGACCAGCGCTCGCTTTATCATTTTTAAACAATGTAACTATTCTACATTGTAGCTCAAGCTGTGTCTCCCACAGTGGTTTAGTGGTTAGAGCTCAGAATTTACAGCACTTGGGTCATGAGTTCTAATCCCAGTTATAGCTGCATCCCAGTTTGCATGCTTTCCCTGTATGGATGTGTTTCTGCCAACACTCAAAAGAAATGCTGTTAGGTTCATTGGACCTTGTTACATGGCTGAGTTTCTGTCCTTAGATTATAAGCTCCTTGACATTTATGAACGTTAAAAAAAATGGAGATCAATTTTCTGGGTGTCAGTGCCAGGAATATTGATCAATCAATTATGATTTTACCTAATGACTAGAAAGTGGATGAATGTTACCTGCGTCCTGTTCTTCTGCCAATTAGGAAATGTGGAAGTTTCATGCTGTGTATATTTCATTGTAACTTTTTTCTCTTCTTTTAAATCTGTCTCCTTATACAACTTGAGCCCCTCCCCCACCCCATCATCACCTGTCCCATATGCAAATCTATGGATCACCGCCCACTCTTTTTAACTATTTACTGATCAAGTGAATGTGTCTCATTTTCAATAAGCTACAGCTCAGACCTCACATTATTATACAATTGCTGATTATATATCACCACTAGTCTGATTGAATTCACAATCCCTGGTCAGTCCCGTTCCCTTACCTCTAATAATCTTTAGGACCAGTTCACACTACATGTGTTTCAGTTGCTTTTTTGGCATCACAAACGCACACAAAGAAGGTTATATGGTTGTCAATGTCATAGTTCACATCAGCGCTTGCATTTTCAGTGCATTGCAGGTGCTGTAAACAAAGTTGAGCAAGCTGCATTGTTTCTGCACAGAACTGTACTGGAAAACATTGAAATGTCATTGAATGTACTAAAACACACATGTCCCTAATTAAACTAAATAAAAAGAAAGTAGAAAAAACTAACTGGAAGGGATACAAAAATGCAATGCAACGTGCCCAAAACGCATCCAAAATGTACTGGAACACACTAAACATGCATGCCAAAAGGGCATGCAAAAACGCATCAGGAACACATCTAGACTGTTTCTATAGTGTGAACTGGCCCTTAGGACTTGTTCACACCATTGGTGGTGCAGAAAGGCATGCAAGAACACACATTTTCCAGCACAGCAAAGAAATGCAATGCCCTTTGCAGATGTGCGCGGTTTGGTGCAACACACCCATATGCTTGTCAAATTATGACCTGCAGCAATTCCATAGTGTAACATAGGTTGCCTGCAAACGGCGATAGCCACAAAAAAAAAACACTGATTCCCACTCTACAGGCCACAGCACCCATGAGCCCCAAAACCTCAATTACACCTCAATTACACACACAGCTTTATTTATGAACTCAGTACAGTTTTATCATTTAGATTTCACAGGAATATGGTTGGGATTATGTCCATTAATAATGTTTTTAGTGTATTTTTACCATAAATATAATTTGGATATTTTCTCTGGCGGTGGGGGCTGTCAGGTATGCTGTACGGGGCCCCATGATATCTAACAGTGGCCCTGGGTGTATGCTTGTGTCTGTGCCACCTGTATAGTTAGGAAGAACCTTAAACCTCTGCTATGTACCTCAATGGATCTAGGATTTGGACATGTTTTCAACTGAAAATACAACAATTATTAGTAATGTTTCCCCAGCAAATGAGGATCAGCTTCTCGGTGGAGAACAGCGATCTCGCCATGTCCAGATGTGGTGTGGAAATCCACAAAAGAACAATTCACAAAACTAAAAAATAGACTTGCAAATTACCACTAAACTCTCCTAACTACACTCCCATCCACTCACACTCCCCACTTCCACTTCCGAGTGTGTGCAAACGTCCTTCCGTAAAGGTCATGACTAGAGATGAGCGAATCGAACATGGCGAAGTGGAATTCGTTTCGAATATTGGGAAATATTCGATTCGCGCTGAATCCGAAAATTAGCCAACTTCGGATGCACGAATCGAATTTTCCCAAAAATGGCGGCGACATGTGTGGCGACGGAGCGGGGATCTCTGGGAAGGCGCGCAGACAAGGCGCGCTGACCCATAATGCATTCATTCATGACATGTGATCGCATTAGCCAATCAGCAGCCAGCCAGCCAGCACTGTGTAATGGTGGAGCTATAAATTGCGGCCATCTTACAATTCTTCATTAGCCTGCGGTCATTCAAGAGAGACAGACCTGTCTGTATTAGGGACAGAGTTAGGGCCAGAGAGACTTTAGGGCCACAGAATGGTTACTTAGGGACACAGAATCGTTACTTAGGGACACAGAATCGTTACTCAGGGACACAGAATTGTTAATCAGGGACACAGAATTGTTACTCAGGGACAGACACAGAATTGTTACTGAGGGACACAGAATTGTTACTGAGGGACACAGAATTGTTACTCAGGGACACAGAATTGTTACTCAGGGACACAGAATTGTTACTGAGGGACAGACACAGAATTGTTACTGAGGGACACAGAATTGTTACTGAGGGACACAGAATTGTTACTCAGGGACACAGAATTGTTACTCAGGGACACAGAATTGTTACTCAGGGACAGACACAGAATTGTTACTGAGGGACACAGAATTGTTACTGAGGGACACAGAATTGTTACTCAGGGACACAGAATTGTTACTCAGGGACAGACACAGAATTGTTACTGAGGGACACAGAATTGTTACTGAGGGACACAGAATTGTTACTGAGGGACACAGAATTGTTACTCAGGGACACAGAATTGTTACTCAGGGACAGACACAGAATTGTTACTGAGGGACACAGAATTGTTACTGAGGGACACAGAATTGTTACTGAGGGACACGGAATTGTTACTCAGGGACACAGAATTGTTACTCAGGGACACAGAATTGTTACTCAGGGACAGACACAGAATTGTTACTGAGGGACACAGAATTGTTACTGAGGGACACAGAATTGTTACTCAGGGACACAGAATTGTTACTCAGGGACAGACACAGAATTGTTACTGAGGGACACAGAATTGTTACTGAGGAACACAGAATTGTTACTCAGGGACAGACACAGAATTGTTACTGAGGGACTCAGAATTGTTACTGAGGGACACAGAATTGTTACTGAGGGACACAGAATTGTTACTCAGGGACACAGAATTGTTACTCAGGGACAGACACAGAATTGTTACTGAGGGACACAGAATTGTTACTGAGGGACACAGAATTGTTACTGAGGGACACAGAATTGTTACTCAGGGACAGACACAGAATTGTTACTGAGGGACACAGAATTGTTACTCAGGGACACAGAATTGTTACTGAGGGACACAGAATTGTTACTCAGGGACAGACACAGAATTGTTACTGAGGGACACAGAATTGTTACTGAGGGACACAGAATTGTTACTGAGGAACACAGAATTGTTACTCAGGGACACAGAATTGTTACTCAGGAACACAGAATTGTTACTCAGGGACAGACACAGAATTGTTACTGAGGGACACAGAATTGTTACTGAGAGACACAGAATTGTTACTGAGGGACACAGAATTGTTACTCAGGGACACAGAATTGTTACTGAGGGACACAGAATTGTTACTCAGGGACAGACACAGAATTGTTACTCAGGGACACAGAATTGTTACTCAGGGACACAGAATTGTTACTGAGGGACACAGAATTGTTACTCAGGGACACAGAATTGTTACTCAGGGACAGACACAGAATTGTTACTCAGGGACAGAAAATTGTTACTCAGGGACACAGAATTGTTACTGAGGGACACAGAATTGTTACTGAGAGACACGGAATTGTTACTGAGGGACACAGAATTGTTACTCAGGGACACAGAATTGTTACTGAGGGACACAGAATTGTTACTCAGGGACAGACACAGAATTGTTACTCAGGGACACAGAATTGTTACTCAGGGACACAGAATTGTTACTGAGGGACACAGAATTGTTACTCAGGGACACAGAATTGTTACTCAGGGACAGACACAGAATTGTTACTCAGGGACAGAGAATTGTTACTCAGGGACACAGAATTGTTACTGAGGGACACAGAATTGTTACTCAGGGACACAGAATTGTTACTCAGGGACAGACACAGAATTGTTACTCAGGGACACAGAATTGTTACTCAGGGACACAGAATTGTTACTGAGGGACACAGAATTGTTACTCAGGGACAGACACAGAATTGTTACTCAAGGACACAGAATTGTTACTCAGGGACACAGAATTGTTACTCAGGGACAGACACAGAATTGTTACTCAGGGACACAGAATTGTTACTCAGGGACACAGAATTGTTACTGAGGGACACAGAATCGTTTTTGAGGGACACAGAATTGTTACTCAGGGACACAGAATTGTTACTCAGGGACACAGAATTGTTACTGAGAGACACGGAATTGTTACTGAGGGACACAGAATTGTTACTCAGGGACACAGAATTGTTACTGAGGGACACAGAATTGTTACTCAGGGACAGACACAGAATTGTTACTCAGGGACACAGAATTGTTACTCAGGGACACAGAATTGTTACTGAGGGACACAGAATTGTTACTCAGGGACACAGAATTGTTACTCAGGGACAGACACAGAATTGTTACTCAGGGACAGAGAATTGTTACTCAGGGACACAGAATTGTTACTGAGGGACACAGAATTGTTACTCAGGGATACAGAATTGTTACTCAGGGACAGACACAGAATTGTTACTCAGGGACACAGAATTGTTACTCAGGGACACAGAATTGTTACTGAGGGACACAGAATTGTTACTCAGGGACAGACACAGAATTGTTACTCAAGGACACAGAATTGTTACTCAGGGACACAGAATTGTTACTCAGGGACAGACACAGAATTGTTACTCAGGGACACAGAATTGTTACTCAGGGACACAGAATTGTTACTGAGGGACACAGAATCGTTTTTGAGGGACACAGAATTGTTACTCAGGGACACAGAATTGTTACTCAGGGACACAGAATTGTTACTGAGGGACACAGAATCGTTACTGAGGGACACAGAATTGTTACTCAGGGACACAGAATTGTTACTCAGGGACACAGAATCGTTGAATTAAAGAGTATGTCAGACAACACGCAGAGGAGTGGCAGAGGAGGTAATGTTTCAGGAGCGAGCAGACGTGGCAGCAGAGGAAGGGGTCGAGGCAGCACTAGTTGCAGCCAGAGGCCAGTGCTCCCGGTGTCATCCAGCGGTCGTGTCTCCACCGACAACCCTGCCGTCATCGATTGGTTGGCTCGGTCGTCTTCCTCTTCCCAGGTCACCTCTGACACCTACAGCCAACGGTCGGTGGGTACGTCAGACACAACCGTTAGTTGGCATGGCCCGGGACCAAGCCCACTGAAATCACGTGTCCTCTACCTGCCCCTGTCCTTTGGTGTTCCCTCACCAAGCGAAGTATCGCATGCTGTGGGCTCAGCCCCACTGTACAGTGAGGAAGAGCTAACAGAGGGCGGTCAGGAACGGGGGGAGACATCCGCCTCTTCAGCAGCCAGGCGAAGAAGTACTGGCGAGGAGAGTGGCTCGGTAGCCGGTCTAGAGACAGGTCTGTCTCCTGACCCACATGCAGCCGAGGGGGCTAGTAGTGAGGCGGAGACCCTAATTGATGATGATGAGGCTGATCGCACTTGGCAGCCTCGTCGTCATCTGCCAGGCCCGTAATCTGCCATGGGCCCCCGTACCGCCTCCTCATGCTGCTGCCAGGTCCGTAATCTGTCATGGGCCCCTGTACCGCCTCCTCATGCTGCTGCCAGGTCCAGAGTGTCTCATGGGTCCCTGTACGACCTCCCATTGCTGCTGTCTCCATCACCACACTCTGCCATGTGCCACTTTCAGGTCTCCTCACACTGCTGGTGGGTTCCATTTTGTCATAGGGTGCTGGCAGATTATGGGCCTCCCATTGCTGCTGCCAGGCCCGTAATCTGTCATGGGCCCCCGTACCGACTCCTCATGCTGCTGCCAGGCCCGTATTCTGTCATGGGCCCCTGTACCGCCTCCTCATGCTGCTGCCAGGTCCAGAGTGTCTCATGGGTCCCTGTACGGCCTCCCATTGCTGCTGTCTCCATCGCCACACTCTGCCATGTGCCACTTTCAGGTCTCCTCACACTGCTGGTGGGTTCCATTTTGTCATAGGGTGCTGGCAGATTACGGGCCTCCCATTGCTGCTGCCAGGCCCGTAATCTGCCATGGGCCCCCGTACCGACTCCTCATGCTGCTGCCAGGCCCGTAATCTGTCATGGGCCCCTGTACCGCCTCCTCATGCTGCTGCCAGGTCCAGAGTGTGTCATGGGTCCCTGTACGGCCTCCCATTGCTGCTGTCTCCATCGCCACACTCTGCCATGTGCCACTTTCAGGTCTCCTCACACTGCTGGTGGGTTCCATTTTGTCATAGGGTGCTGGCAGATTACGGGCCTCCCATTGCTGCTGCCAGGCCCGTAATCTGCCATGGGCCCCCGTACCGACTCCTCATGCTGTGACGTTGCAACAAGGTGGAATTCAACCCTACATATGTTAGACCGCCTTTACGAACAGCGAAAGGCCATCACCGATTTCCTGATTTTACAAGCGGATAAAGGTACTCGCTGTGTAACTTAGATGTCAGCCATTGGCAGCTCATGCTTGACACCTGCCGCTTGCTCAGGCCCTTTGAGGAGGCCACGCTATTCGTGAGTCGGCAGGACTATGGGATGAACGACGTCATTCCTCTGTTGCACGTCCTGGAACAAATGCTGTTAACAATGGCTGGTCAGGGTGCGGTAGACGTGGCGCACAGATCTCAACGCCACATGACCCCTGTGGGGGCAGGACAGGAAGAAGAGGAGGAGGTAGAGGAGGACATTGGTGCTCAGGAATTATTGAGTGAAATGGGTGGTTTTTCCACTCAGCGGACAGGAGTGGAGGAGCAGGAGCATCTGGTAGAGGAGGAGGAGGAGACAGAGGACCCAGACGCACCGTGGCAGTATGCTGTGGAGATGGAGGCAGGGAGTCCCTCGCATTCCTTGGCACAAATGGCCCATAGCATGCTCGGTTGCTTGCGTAGCGACAGCCGAATAATAACCATCAGACAGAGGGATGACTTTTGGCTGTCCACCTTGTTGGACCCTCGCTACCGTTCAAAAATGGTGGCCTTTTTTCACACCTGCTGAGAGGGAGGCCAAAATAACGTACTATAAAAACCACCTATGTAGTCAGTTGGTCTCTGCCTTTCTGCGCCAACGTCCATCCTCAGACACTGTGGGCCCTGTGCGCTCGCGTTCCGCTGCCATGGCAGCAGGGGAGGGGTGGGGTGGTAGGAGCAGTGGCAGCTCCACCAGCAGCGGCTGCTTCAGTCTGCAGTCGATGATGAGTAGCTTTCTTCACCAGCGCAGTGAGGAAACTACTAACCAGCCGCAGCAGCAGCAGCATCAAGTGGACCTGGAGCAGGACCTCAAACAACAGGCTTGGGCCTACTTGGACAGCACCCTGCCAACCGAGGTAGACAATACCCTTGACTACTGGGCAACGAAACTTGACCTTTGGCCCCAACTAGCTGAATTTGCCCTTGAAAGGCTGTCATGCCCGGCCAGTAGCGTGGCATCGGAGCGCGTGTTTAGTGCGGCAGGAGGTATTGTAACTCCGCGGAGGACACGACTGTCCACCCAAAGTGTGGAGAGACTCACGTTTGTGAAAATGAATCAGGCGTGGATTAGTCTGGATTTCAAACCACCAGTTCCTGACACAACTGACTAAATCCGCCATGAATCATGCCCCAAACATGTTATTATTTTTAACATAGGCCTCTGTATGGCCTTCAATTTAAGCTGCTTACGCTTCGCCACTCTGCCATGGGCCCCTGTACCGCCTCCTCTTGCTGCTGCCAGGTCCAGAGTGTCTCATGGGTCCCTGTACGGCCTCCCATTGCTGCTGTCTCCATCGCCACACTCTGCCATGTGCCACTTTCAGGTCTCCTCACACTGCTGGTGGGTTCCATTTTGTCATAGGGTGCTGGCAGATTACGGGCCTCCCATTGCTGCTGCCAGGCCCGTAATCTGCCATGGGCCCCCGTACCGACTCCTCATGCTGCTGCCAGGCCCGTAATCTGTCATGGGCCCCTGTACCGCCTCCTCATGCTGCTGCCAGGTCCAGAGTGTCTTATGGGTCCCTGTACGGCCTCCCATTGCTGCTGTCTCCATCGCCACACTCTGCCATGTGCCACTTTCAGGTCTCCTCACACTGCTGGTGGGTTCCATTTTGTCATAGGGTGCTGGCAGATTACGGGCCTCCCATTGCTGCTGCCAGGCCCGTAATCTGCCATGGGCCCCCGTACCGCCTCCTCATGCTGCTGCCAGGTCCAGAGTGTCTCATGGGTCCCTGTACGGCCTCCCATTGCTGCTGTCTCCATCGCCACACTCTGCCATGTGCCACTTTCAGGTCTCCTCACACTGCTGGTGGGTTCCATTTTGTCATAGGGTGCTGGCAGATTACGAGCCTCCCATTGCTGCTGCCAGGCCCATAATCTGCCATGGGCCCCCGTACCGTCTCCTCATGCTGCTGCCAGGTCCAGAGTGTCTCATGGGTCCCTGTACGGCCTCCCATTGCTGCTGTCTCCATCGCCACACTCTGCCATGTGCCACTTTCAGGTCTCCTCACACTGCTGGTGGGTTCCATTTTGTCATAGGTTGCTGGCAGATTACGGGCCTCCCATTGCTGCTGCCAGGCCCGTAATCTGCCATGGGCCCCCGTACCGCCTCCTCATGCTGCTGCCAGGTCCAGAGTGTCTCATGGGTCCCTGTACGGCCTCCCATTGCTGCTGTTTCCATCGCCACACTCTGCCATGTGCCACTTTCAGGTCTCCTCACACTGCTGGTGGGTTCCATTTTGTCATAGGGTTCTGGCAGATTACGGGCCTCCCATTGCTGCTGCCAGGCCCGTAATCTGCCATGGGCCCTGAAAGGAATTGGCTCCTCTCGTTCCTTCCTGTAGCTACCGACTCCCGTCAGTCCCCTGGCCCTGATCAGTGTCTGTCCTCAGGCCCGGAGTTCCCTTTGAGATATAGGAAATTGCACACAGACACAAGGTGATATCTCAGAAGGAACTGAATTTATTCTTCCGTGTTCAAACTTATATATGAAACTTAAAACAATACATGGAACTATAAGAACCAATCAATTGACAGGTATGCATTGACCAATCAGAATATTACATACGTCAGTAATGCCCAATCATTTGGCATTTATGTTAATTATTATTATGTGCGTCAAGCATTAGTATAGAAAGTAGACAACTTCCCTATTTAACGCTGGATAAAGTTATTAATACTCTTGCAACAGGAAAAAGCCCACCGCAGACTTTCAGTCTTGTGCTAGGTAGAGGAAAAAAGGAAGTTACATCTGAAGGGAAAAGAGGAACCTCAGACTCTTATCGAAAGTAAGAAACAGTCTTAAAACACAAATTCATCTTTAAGTACTGACATAAGTCTCAAGATGGATACTGATTCTAAGATGGGGGAGCTTTGGCTCAGAGGGACAAAATGGCAGTATAGTAATGCTGAAAGGCTAATTCCTTCAAACCCCCTCTTAGGTCACGCACGTGACCTTACACCTTTTTTACAGGTTGATACGTGGGGCCCTTAGTAGGTCCTTTATCAAGATACTGATTCCACATGGTTCTAGTAATGGTGGCGTCAATAAGTTTCTGCATTAAACCTCGGATGCAGGGGATACAACAGCAACCACACAGAGTTAATACTGCAGCAGCCATTACTATAGAAATCAGCATAGTTTTCATCAGAGTTCCCCATCTACCAAACCAATTTTCAAATAAACCAGCTAGTGGATTTTCTACTCCTGAGTTTTCAGCCAATTCTTCAGACAACATTTGGAGGCCTTGAAGGGCTCTAGTAATGCTTCCATCAGGAGCGGTGTTATTGGGGATAAAAGTACAGCAGTAGGAACCAAACATTTTACATACCCCTCCTTTCTCAGCTAATAACATATCAAGAGCAATGCGGTTTTGCCAAGCAGTAAGGGATGTTGCTTCAAGTTGGGCAGAGACCCCCTTTAGAGCATCTCTAGTATAGTTAACAAACCTTTGTTGATTATAATAAATGTAATTAATCCAATCCACATTTTTGTTAGGCTGTACCCATATAGCAATAGAGGCAAACCCTGCAGCAATCTGGTCCTGAGCTTTAAACTCATCAGGGACTCCTCTTGGTACACCTATAGCATCTATGTAAACTCTATTGTCAAAGGAACCACGGGGTGCATTTCTTTTATACCTTCTAGATCTGGATTTTTCCAAGATGGGCAAGCTTCTTATCCCATCTTCTACTTTGATCATAAAGAAAGGCATGAGAAGATGGGTCAGAGCGCAGCTTCCCTTCCATCTGCTGGGGAGTCTGGCTCTGAGTCTCATATCTCCACACAGCCACCACACATCTGACAGTTGCTGCCGGTGGTCCTGAAACCATTCTTTCCGGTAGCCTTCTGTGGAGGGGCGGATGGTCTTAACACAGTAATTAGGTGGGAATGTACCTAAATCTTTACCCTTAGCATCATCATGTTCAAAGCAGGTGAAATTTCCTGGTACCGGTTTAGAGGCCAAAGGTAAATTTCGTAATCCGGTAACAGGGAACTTCTTAACAAAATCAGAACATTCCTTCTCAGTGATGTTATCTTTATACATTCTAATTAGGCAGGACATATTAGTTTCTTCTTCTAACAAAGGAACTGTGGCAAGTAGGGGGCGGGGATTGGCACATGAAACACAGTCTCCCTGTCCCTTACTTTTAGTGGTCCATCTCACCCATTCAATCCATTCATTTTTGTCAGAGTAACCAGTTTCAATGCTTAATCTGTCTTCTGATTGCATCACTACTCCTGTCACCTCATTATCCAGTCGATTCCTAACTTTGGGGAATGAATTGTCTATGGTATTGACATGGACTCTTGGGGAGGGTTTTACCTGTAATATGAGGTTGGCCCAGGGGTCTGTTCCTGACACAGTTATTCCCAACCTATATTCCCCACTATCTCTGACCTGTGGTTTCCTTATTGTGAAAATGATATTCCCTTGGCCTTTTGCTATAGAGATTCTTTGATAGGTGCCTACGTCATCTGGGGAAATTCTAGCTGATTTGGTCTCCCATTTATGGGGGTCTGTTGTCCACCATACATTCTCCCAGTCACCACATGACTTATCCTTCCCACACATATATACATTATGAGGTTCAAGATCATAAGTAACTTTAGTCGGGTCAAACACCTGGTTCTTAGTCAGAGTAAACACTATGGTCTGGTTTGAATCCTCAGTAGTCAAGACTGGTGTTTCCTGTACCCCCCATCCCTTATCTGGTACAAAGGACACTCTTCTCAACCTTCTCTTAGAGCTCGTTAGACCTCGTTTCTTTCTGACACTAGAATGTTGTGTACTATGGTTTTGTGTGTGCACTGGTTCTGCATTATCTGGGTCACTAGCTTGGATGGAGGTATTACATATACTCTTAATCACTCCATAATCATCTGGGTGATAAATACAGTTAGTTATTGTCCATACTGGGAGGAACACAGTCAGGGCTGCTAGTATGAGGAAGCAAAATGTCTGCCCAGAGTTCTGTGAGAGCATCAGAAAGGTCATCTTCTTCAAAGACTTTTACATTGGCTCCACTTCCTTTTTCTTCTTCTGTATCTGTGTCTTTGCCTTTGTCTTGCTTCTTAGGGGCTTGGTTCACCCTTTTTACACGGCTGGCATGGACCAAGGCCTTGGAATCCTAAGTCAGGACAGCGGTCCTGGTGACAGCGATCACAGAAGTGGGGGGCCCAAAGGGATACTCTTGCTTCCGATTCCTATGGAGGGCTTGTATCACCACACGGTCCCCGACTTGGAAAGAGTGAGTTGGTTCCTGTGAAGAAAGAGGAAAGGTGCGAGCAACATTTCTTTCAACCTTGTCCAAAGTTTCAATAAGTTTTCTCACATATTCCTCCTGAATCAATTCCAAATCCCCTCTTTCTACCATGAGTGGCTGTCTGGCCCAGGGAGTGGGAAAGGGCCTATCCATTAAAACCTAAAAAAAGGGGGTAACCTGTCTTCTTAAAAGGAATCATCCTTATCTCTGTCAAAGCTGCAGGCAACACTCTCTTCCAGTTTACATAGGTACTTCCAGTAGCTTTCCTAATTTTATCCCTGATAGTCCTATTCATCCTTTTCACTATACCTGAACTCTGAGGGACATTTCCACCTAGCGGCTAAACATATCCACAATTACCCAAAAATATTCCTGTCCTTTTCCTACTTTTGGCATGTGTGTAAAATCTACCTGTGGGCGGATAAAAAATGTTAATGTCTTGCCTTGTGAGGATTGTTCCTAATGTATGTAATGCATCTAGACACATATGATTTTACCATAAAGGGGGGGCCAGGGATGAAAAAATCCAGCAGTTCACATGTAACCTGCCACCCCCTGTGACCTATCCCATAATACTGTAAGATGAACAGAGGTGCACTAGCTTCTAGAATACATGGTCTCCCCTCTTGTGACACAAAGTCCAATTAGTGGATCTTTTGGTCACACTAGCTGCATTCCACTTAATATCTTTAGAAGTAGCAAATGTACTGCAATATTTGATCTAACAGTGACATTTAAAATTGGAGCAGGATCTAAAGTGGGAGGAATATATTTTATTCTCAACTTGGGGTTTAACAACAGTATAACCTCATATTCACTAAGTGGTGGTGTGTAAGGTGGTCTCATGTCCAAGAGTAAATGACATAGCCATTTGAATCACCATCACAAATAATAGCAAACTTCTGAGACACACAGGCATGCCTTGAACCTGTACCAAAACCATCTCTGAGAAAAAACAAAACAAAAGGGCGGAGTGTACCTCCATGCTCCCCAAGCCAGGATTCCTGACATAGTTTTACAATTTTCCCTAACATACAGATAAAACATTTGATCATATGCGGGCAGACCAAGACCAGGGGCTATTACCATAGCACGTTTCAGATACACAAAAACATTGCACATATCATCTGACCATTTCACAAGATCTGACATTTCTGAACCTGTGGTTTGTCTCAAAATACTGTCATAGTAGGAACAGTCAGGTATCCATTGGCGGCAGCAACCAATCATACCAAGAAAGGTAAGCATGTCTTTCTTGGTCAATGGGCGGGGCAGACCCATAAGAGCCGCAGCTCTCTTGTGACTGAATTTCCTATCACCTTTTGTGAGGACAAAACCAAGGTATTCAACAGTTTTCTGACACCATTGTAGCTTTTTCTTAGACACTTTATGACCACATTCACATAACCAGTTCATGAGATCTACACTATCCACCTGGCTGGCTGTCCGCACTGAAACCAACTAAACCATGGCTAGGAGTTCATGGCTTGGGGCCTGGAGGACTACAGTATAATCCTGGAGAAATTCACTCCAGATAAAATTTTTACTTCTAAAATTAAAGGCAAAAATTAGCCATGTCTCCTTAACAACAGGAATTTGCTAAAAAAATTTTTTGTCAAATCAATCACTGTAAAAAAACAACTCGGCATCAGGTGGGATGGAGGAAATGAGTATTAGTACATCAGGTACTATTGGGACAATGAGAGTTACAAGAGCATTTATAGCCCTCAGGTCCTGCACAAATCTGTAAGAACCGTCTGCTTCTCAACTAGATTTATTGGGCTGTTGTATGGTGAAATCACCTTTCCAAGGATTCTTGCCTTGAAACAAATGCTCCACCATGGGCACTATTCTTTCCTCCTTTATTTTAAACAAAGGGCCTTATTTATGAAACACAGTGTGGCCTTGTATTGGAGTGCAGGAAATGAATCCCACATCCAAGGAACTTTCTGCTCAAACTTTATATTGTTCCAGCAGAGAGTGAGGGATCATATTTCAATAAACACTGTTATAACAGGGACAGTTGGTATCCCGGCAGATTAAGCTACAATACCTCCTTTTCCAGAGTTTTAGATTAATACTAAGCTTTCCCAAGAGAACAAATCAACTGGATAATTGGGTATGATTTTGAATAAGTGATCTAGCAGAGTGATTCCCTGTATGGGGTACAAGTGGGCCATTCAGAAATCATCTGTTTTACAGTTAACATGACACTGGGTTTTAGATTGGACAGGAAAGTCTGAATCAGTAGACTATGCATGGTGTCTTGCAATGTCAGTCCTGCCTCTTGTGTCCATGTCTCATTAAATCTTTTCCAAAAATCTAACACAGTTTCTCCTGACTTTTGCTTGCAGGCTACTGCGGTAGGGAGGGAGGATCTAGATTGGAAAGCTCGTTCCATTTCTTCTGAGACCTCTCTCCACATATTGTCCCTACCATCTTCTGTGTTTAATTTATAATTTGTGGCAGTAATGTCGCCTGCTTCTAGGATGGATATGGTCCCAACATTACCCCAATTCCAAGGGGAAGTTTGTCCCAATATTCCATCGAGGATAAGGCGCATATCCTCTTGTGTGTAGTTTCTACCTTTACATGCTTTCTTCAAATAGCTCACAGTAGCCGTTGAAGAAACAGTGGGTCTTGGACAATGTTTGACAATCCTATTTATGTCTTCTATCTCAATGGGTTTCTTTAATAGATTGTCTCCTATTGTCATGAAGGGCATCTGTTGTGTATTGGAATCAATACCATATTGGGTATTATGGCGTGTGTGTGATGGACTTAGCATGTCCACTATACCTAGACTATTAGCTGCTCTGAACAGCAGAGAGCCTGAACTAGCGGATTCATCAACAAGTGAGTCATCTGCTTCAGTAGTTGAAGAAACAGCTATTCCCCCTGTCGCTCCCTGTGTGGTAGGACTTTGAAC
This sequence comes from Staurois parvus, assembly GCF_062004578.1. Taxonomy (NCBI): domain Eukaryota; kingdom Metazoa; phylum Chordata; class Amphibia; order Anura; family Ranidae; genus Staurois; species Staurois parvus. The sequence continues at coordinate 1,137,253 of NW_028318302.1, forward strand.
CACACCCTGGGAGTGCGCGGGAGTTTGAACTGTACTAGGCTGTGTGGTAGAAATGTGAACAGCCCTAGGTATTTGAGGGGTCTGTGGAAGTGTTGGTGCTGGAGGTGCAGTGGGGTGTTGGACTGCATAATGTCCGGCTAAAAAATCAATATCTTCTTCAGTAAGAGATGGATAAAGTTTTGTGGGCTGTGGGACAGGTGGGACATATGGGGGAGGGAATGGCATGAGAGGGTGTGTGGGTCTGTCTATTTCTGACTCTAATGCATGTATTTTAGTGGCATCTACATTTCTAGCTTTGGCTTTATTTTGTTTCCCAGTTTGTCTATGAAACCAGAGAGGGGCAAATTCTAACCAATTTTGTCCACCTTTGGTAATGTATTTCTGATCCCACACAGGATCTCCCTTATACCATGGGAAAGCCTGTTTATCCCCCAGACAGAGACCCCTAATCATATCCATATGAAAAGTATCATTACTCCCATCACGGGGGAACGGGTCAACACTTCCCATGAATTCACTCCAGTCTGCTAATTTATCCACCCAGGGGTTAACTAGATAGTAATCTGTCCCACAGATACGGGCTACATAATCTTTACATGTCTCACCAACATTTGGGGGAGGGAGTTTATCCTTACTTTGACCACTTCCCATTTTTACACTTACAAAGGTCTGTGTTACAAATCTGTCCTATAGGCTGTCCCAAAAAACAGGGGTCAACTTCCAAATGACAATTTACTTTATAAAAATGTCTGGACTTAAGATATTTATTGGGTCTTTCTCTAGTGGTTGACCAAAAGTGGAGATTATAACCTGGATATACAATACTTCTGATAATATCCTGACTCTGACTAACTCCCACTTTTCTAACAATAAGCCTACAACACAATTTGAACAAGACATTCACATAGGCACCCAACTCCGTGTCACCATGCTATCACCTTCTCTAGGTCATCAGCCAATAAGGCCTAGCTAAAGGGGTGGTGCGTCTTACAACGGAAGTTGACAATACCTTCAGTAACCGCTGGCCCATACACTTACCAACTGGGCACTTGTGTCACACAAACAAATTATCTTATACTTCTATGCGATAGGAAGAAAAGAAAAGAGTTGCAGGACAGAACTGATCAACCCCGGACTTTTTCTGGTTTCTTCTCAGAGAAACTCTTTTCAGTCCCTTCTCATAAGAGACTGTGCAGTTCCCAAAACTGCTCCTGGTCTTTTCCAAAAGACCTTGTGCTCCCCACAGCACTTTGCGCCTGGCCACTGGCGTCTTAAGACGCGAAGCCCAGTGCTACCTAAGGGCATGAGATTTCAATCAGAGCCTTACCGGCAAGACAGACTAATTGACAGAATGACAAAAAATCTTACTTACCGAAAAGGATGATTATCTCATCCCGGACACGAGCCCCCAATTGAAAGGAATTGGCTCCTCTCGTTCCTTCCTGTAGCTACCGACTCCCGTCAGTCCCCTGGCCCTGATCAGTGTCTGTCCTCAGGCCCGGAGTTCCCTTTGAGATATAGGAAATTGCACACAGACACAAGGTGATATCTCAGAAGGAACTGAATTTATTCTTCCGTGTTCAAACTTATATATGAAACTTAAAACAATACATGGAAATATAAGAACCAATCAATTGACAGGTATGCATTGACCAATCAGAATATTACATACGTCAGTAATGCCCAATCATTTGGCATTTATGTTAATTATTATTATGTGCGTCAAGCATTAGTATAGAAAGTAGACAACTTCCCTATTTAACGCTGGATAAAGTTATTAATACTCTTGCAACAGGAAAAAGCCCACCGCAGACTTTCAGTCTTGTGCTAGGTAGAGGAAAAAAGGAAGTTACATCTGAAGGGAAAAGAGGAACCTCAGACTCTTATCGAAAGTAAGAAACAGTCTTAAAACACAAATTCATCTTTAAGTACTGACATAAGTCTCAAGATGGATACTGATTCTAAGATGGGGGAGCTTTGGCTCAGAGGGACAAAATGGCGGTATAGTAATGCTGAAAGGCTAATTCCTTCAGGCCCCCGTACCGCCTCCTCATGCTGCTGCCAGGTCCAGAGTGTCTCATGGGTCCCTGTACAGCCTCCCATTGCTGCTGTCTCCATCGCCACACTCTGCCATGTGCCACTTTCAGGTCTCCTCACACTGCTGGTGGGTTCCATTTTGTCATAGCGTGCTGTATGGCCTCCCATTGCTGCTGCCTCCACCGCCACACTGTGGCTCCACACTCTGGTTTTGGCCCCGTGACTGCCCAAATGAGTGAAGTGTGCAGTGATTCTAAGATCGACGGCACTCATCTGCATGTCATACTGACTGACAGTATTATTTCTCTTCCCCAGCAGACTCCAAGGGCATTTAAATTAAAGGTACAGTGTTCTGCACTAATATAAAGGCTCTCTGAAGCCTAGAAACACCCTTTTTATAAGTTAAATTCGCAGCGAATATATTAGACTCGAATCAAATTTATACCGCGAATTCGCCGAATCAGCCGAATCAAATTTTTGAATACTTTGCTCATCTCTAGTCATGACGTATTTCCAGTATGACAGCTGCTCTAGCGCCTCCTCCAACAGCCGTCTTGGAGTTTATTTGTGCACCATAGCAATTTTACATGCAGCTCCATTGTGTATATGACATTCGCAAATATATGTTTGCAGTTCTATTGTAGATTTGGCATTGGTGAATGTATGCTTGCAGCTATACTGTGTATATGACATTGGCGAATATATATTTGCCAGTAAAGGCCCAAAGTCAACATAAATTGGGGGCCCAATTTATTACTGTTAAGAGGATTGTAGAAAAAGAATAGCTAGCTGCACATTGAACACAACCTATTCATTGGTACAGAACATGGTCTTGTGGTGCAATAGGGAGCTTTTGGTTTGTTATTTTGGACACACTTGCACATGTGCGCTCTAACAAGGAAGATTTGGGCATATTATATAGCTAGCTTTTCAGATACCTATATAGCACTGTCAATTTACGCAGCTCTTTACATATAGATGTGATAAATTCACATCAGTCCCTAACCCTCAAGGGGCATGCTAAGAGCCCTAACTTACATTCATACACATACTAGGGCCAATTTTGACAGGATCCAATTAACCTACCAGCATGTCTTTAGAGTGTGGGAGGAAACCAGAGTACCCGGAGGAAATACAGGTACAGGGAGAACATGCAAACTCCAGGCAGGAGGTGCCGTGGCTGGGATTTTAACCAACAACCCTAGTACTGCCAGGCTGAAGTGCTAACCATTTAGCCACTGTGCAACATTCGACTAGAACATGAAATAATCCCCCCAAAAAATACATAGTACAAATGTTTCTTGATGAAATACACATTCCACATTTATTTGGACAGCAACAAAAAGCTACATTCAATATCTTGGTGTGAAAAAAAAACAAAAAAACACAGGATTGATGTTGCTAAAATAGAATGGTCCTGCTCATAAGAGCTTACAATCTAAAGATTATACTTATAATGAACTGTGCTTTCACAGATTACAGCAGGAAACAAACGGTTAATATCACTTGGGCTTATTCACAAAACAAGCTGCAGATCGAAATATCAATATAAAAATACATACGTGCCAAAATAACACCTCCCACCTCCCCAAATCCCACACATACATTTCTCAGTTTGTCTGAAAACTGCATTTCATTCTAAATAAAGCAAATTTGGAAGAGCAGAGCAATGGACGTGTTAGGATTACAATGCAAATATAATAAACACAATCATTGTACAATAACACACAAACACACCTTAGAAGGAAGAACATGCAAAACATTTACAGCCCACATCAAAACACAGCGTGAGTGTGGCCTGGGGGCAATTCCCCACAATATCTCTTCCTCCTCCAAACCACCACAGACAAGGACATGCAGAAATAATGTTCCTGTATAAGGCAAAAATCAGCCACAACTGCATCTCCTTATATAAGGTAGGCCACACGGCTGATTTTCGGGCCGTTAGTGGGTTAATTGGTCAGCCATTTTTTTGGGATTTTGCCACTTTTTTAATCGGTAAATTTGGATAAAAGTCGGCCGATTTTGCAGATCGGCTGATTTTAGTGGCAATGATCGGCAAATTGGCTGATCTTTTTACAGATAAAAAATCTGCGCATGAGCCATGACCTGCAAGAAAAAGAAGAAAAAGAAGAATAAGAAAATGAAAAAGAAGAATAAAAAAAAGAATAAGAAAAAGAAGAAAAAGAAAAATGCAGGCCATAGATGGGGCGAAAACTGACCGTTTTTTACCACTTGACCTCCAGAGTATTTACCCCCCTTAATGACCAGGCCTCTTTTTGCTACTCGGCGCTGCACTAATTCAACTGATAATTGCGCGGTCATGCAATGCTGCACCCAAACGAAATTTACGTCCTTTTTTTCACACAACTAGAGCTTTCTTTCGGTGTAATTTGATCACCTGTGCGCTTTTTATTTTTCACGCTATAAACAAATTTGAAGAAAAACAATATTTTTTACTTTCAGCTATAAAAAATATATAGTAAACTCAAAGTTGGTTATACATTTAGGCCAAAATGTATTCTGCTACATGTTTTTGGTAAAAAAAATCCCAATAAGTGTATATTGATTGCTTTGTGTGGAAGGTATAGCGTCTACAAACTATGGTATAAATACTGCAATTTACGCCATTTTTCTGCTATACAGCACTGCGCTAGTTTAACGGACAATTGCGTGGTCATGCAATATGGTACATAAATGAAATTTACATCCTTTTTTTCCCCACAAATTGAGCTTTCTTTTGGTGGTATTTGATTGCCTGTGCGGTTTTTATTTTTTGCGCTATAAAAAAAGGCTGACAATTTTGAGGAAAAAAAAACAATATTTTGGACTTTTTGCTATAAAACATGTCCAGTAAAAAAAAAATGCAAAAATCAAATTTAGTCATAAATTTCTGCCAAAATGCATTCTGCGACATGTCTTTTCTAAAAAAAAACTGTACTAATGGCAATGGGGAGGAAGGGGTTAACTTTATTTTGCAGGGAAGGGTTATAGGAGTGAGGGGAGTGTTTTACTAGGGAGCGGGGGGGTGTACTGGACAGGACAAGGCTGATCGAGAAAGAGAAACTGTTCTTTCTTGATCAGCTCATCCTCGAGCTGACAGGGAAGTGACAGACAGCACAGCTACTGCAGCTGTGCTGTCTGTCACTGTTTGCCGCCGATTGCCGGGAGATAGCCGCTAAGGACCGGCTGTGACCCGGCGACTCACATCTGCGGTGGTGATCGGCGGGACAGATAGGGCGGCAACGCGCCTCGTGCGCGCCCCTTAGCTGTTTACAAAACACACGTTTTAAAACGTGGTTTTGCCTGCCGTCGTATATCTACAGTGGCAGGGCGGCAAGTGGTTAAAAAAAAAAAAAGAAAAATCGGTTGTTCAATGGGCCGACGTTACCACCAACGGTAAAAAAAATTGTCAGATTTTCGCCCCGTCTACTGCCGGCAAATATAATAGCGAAGTAATTACTTCTGTCCCTGCAGAGAGCTGCGCTATTATATTTGACATTAAAAAGTATAAAGGTTGCAACATTGTATCTATATGTATCCGAATAAAAACATCTATATCTGAAATGGATACAAATAGATACAATGTTGCAGTCCCTATACTTTTTAATGTCAAATATAATAGCGGAGCTCTCTGCAGGGACAGAAGGAATGTTTCAGCTGTCATCGGGGTTTCCCACTGATAGATGAATTTTAAATTATTTCCGTCAATTAAATGAATAATAAAAAAAACAGCGTGGGGTTCCCCGTCCTATCCATACCAAGCCCTTTGGGTCTGGTATGGATGTTAAGGAGTAACTCCACGCCGAAAATTAAAAAAAAAAACAGCGTGGAGTACCCCCCAATATCCATACCAGACCCTTATCCGAGCATGCAGCCCGGCAGGTCAGGAAAGGGGGGGGGGACGAGCGAGCGCCCCCCCTCCTGAACCATACCAGGCCACATGCCCTCAACATGGGGGGGGTGCTTTGGGGCAGGGGACAAGGGCCTCTTCCTCACAACAGAATCAGAATCTGGAAGCCCCCTTTAACAAGGGGGCCCCCAGACCCTGGCCCCCCCCACGTGAATGAGTCTGCGGTACATGGTCCCGCGACTCATTCACAAAAAAACAAAGTGTGGTGTAAAAAAAACACAGTACAGGGTCTTTGACAAGTCCATTATTAAAACAATATCCCCTGAAGTAGATCCAACGTCAATCATGGCGGCGGCGGCGGCGGCGACCCGAAAAAAGAAAAAAAAAGTTCCGGTCCCGTCGGAGGCTTCCAGCCGTCTGAAAAAAAGGCTAGCTGACAGTTCTTAAATAGGTTAGGGGCGGGGCCAGCCAGGGAAATCATCCGAGAAACCCCGCCCCATGTAACATCATTGATGTCACATGGGGCGGGGTTTCTCGGATGATGTCCCCGGATGGCCCCGCCCCTTACCTATTTAAGAACTGTCACCCTGTCTCTCCAGTGAGGCTAACTAGCTGAATGCAGGAGACAGTCTGACAGTTCTTATGTAGGTAAGGGGCGGGGTCAGCCGGGGACAGCAAGCATGTGACATGGGGTGGGATCACTCGGATGATGTCCCCGGTTGGCCCCGCCCCTTACCTACATAAGAACTGTCAGACTGTCTCCTGCATTCAGCTAGTTAGCCTCAGTGGAGAGACAGGGTGACAGTTCTTAAATAGGTAAGGGGCGGGGATGCTGTCCCCAGCTGGCCCCGCCCCTAACCTATTTAAGAACTGTCAGCTAGCCTTTTTTTCAGATGGCTGGAAGCCCCCGACAGGACCGGAACTTTTTTTTTTCTTTTTTCGGGTCGCCGCTGCTGCCGCCGCCGTGATTGACGTTGGATCTACTTCGGGGGACATTGTTTTAATAAAGGACTTGTCAAAGACCCTGTACTGTGTTTTTTTTACACCACACTTTGTTTTTTTGTGAATGAGTCACGGGACCATGTACCGCAGACTCATTCACGTAGGGGGGCGGCGGGATCTGGGGGGCCCCCTTGTTAAAGGGGGCTTCCAGATTCTGATAAGCCCCCCGCCCGCAGACCCCCACAACCACCAGCCAGGGTTGTGGGGAAGAGGCCCTTGTCCCCATCAACATGGGGACAAGGTGCTTTGGGGGGGGAGCCCCCCTGCTCCAAAGCACCCCCCCATGTTGAGGGCATGTGGCCTGGTATGGTTCAGGAGGGGGGGGCGCTCGCTCGTCCCCCCCCTTTCCTGACCTGCCGGGCTGCATGCTCGGATAAGGGTCTGGTATGGATATTGAGGGAGACCCACGCTGTTTTTTTTTTTTAAATTTCAGCATGGAGTTCCCCCTTAATATCCATACCAGACCTGAAGGGCTTGGTATGGATGAGAAGGGGGACCCACGCTGTTTTGTTTTTTTTTTATTGCGGACCTTTATTTTTACCTTCAGCTGTCAAAATAAATATTATCTAGACCTTTGAAATAAGTAAAATCATTACAGAAATAATTATAAAGGATAAGAAACAAAAAGAGAATCACTAGAACTAAGGAAATCAAATTAGAATACATAAAGATATGCCTAGTGCTGTTTGTTAAACACAGTAGACGCGACCGAGTGTCGGCTGTCAGAGGAATCCACAGTAAGATTTACTATTGAGCAGTGGCTAAAAAACAAGCGCCCACAGAGGACGTCTAAAATATGTTCTGTACATGCGCATTTATATCGGCCAAAGACACTGCACGGGCATCTAGTTTTTTACTGTGTTGATTTGCTTTAAAAAAACTATTTTTAACACATTCTTAATTTTTTTTGAAATGGCAGATATTGTTTAAAGTGAAGTCCTGATATTTGGCAAAGCAAATTTCAAAGTGAAGATATCTCTGCAGTGATTTTTCATGGTGTTAGACATGCCTCTTAGCAAGTCTGCTTTGTGAGTCTGATTCCGGGCGTGTGTCTCGTTAGTAAATTCGATTGGGCGTCTACTTATGGACGCTGCTCAATAGTAAATCTCGTTGTGGGGTAAAAGTAGACAGTCGCTCGTAAAAAGTAGACGTTCGCCCACGGAAATGCGCACAGGCACAATAGTAAATCAGGGCCCTTGTGTCTTAGCTGTATCTATAGGAGTATGGGCCTCACAAACAAACTCAGGTAAAGGATCCTTTTTGAGTTTCTTAGAGAAGACGCTCTGCTTCTCTGCCGTAATCCACTTTATCCTGGATCACTATAGCTCCACCTTTATCAGCTGATTTGCTGACTATATTGGAGTTGTGTAATAAATCAATCTTGAAGAGCCTTTTGTTCACCTGTGGTTAGGTTGTGCTGGCTATTACTAGAATTATCTTTCTTACACATTATTATGTCAGGTACTTACATAGTGCTGTCAATTTATGCAGTGCTTTACATATATATTGTACATTCACATCAGTCCCTAACCCTCAAGGAGCATACAATCTAAAGTCCCTAACTCACATTCATACATACACATACTAGGGACAATTTAGACAGGAGCCAATTAACCTACCAGCATGTCTTTGGAGTGTGGGAGGACACCCACACAGTAACAAGGAGAACATGCAAACTCCATTCAGGTGGTGTCGGGGTTGGGAGTCAAACCAGTGACCCTAGTACTGCCAGGCGGATGTGCTAACCATTTAGCTAATGTGCCCCATACATATTGACTAATTCTGTGTACACAACTCAATAAAAAGCTTCTAAGAAAGGACCTTTAGCATGGATAGGGTTGAATGTTGTGTGTTTAATAGGTGGTGACAAAGCAAGATGCTGAGTGAATGCCAACAGATTTGTCATCCCAAGAGTCAGCCTGCAGTTCTTCAAGGTTGGCAAAAGGCAACAGGTCGACTGAGACAAAGGACATATCAGGATTATCTAAGGTGTCTATACTCGCACTGTCATTGGCCCTTTCTGTGGTTTTTATGCTATAATATCGTTTTATGTAAGGTTTCGAATAAACCTATTAAGATCGTTAAACAAGATATATGGGTTGGGCCTTATGGTAGGAGCAAAATTAAGACCTCTATTAAGAAGGGAAGTGCCATTATATGTGAGAGTATAGGAAGACAGATTGTAAATTTTTGCCATGTCAGCCATTTGCATTTTTTAGTGGTGTCTTGATTTTCCCCCTCTCCTGCCTCTGCTGTGCGTTTTCTTTTTACTGAGCTACAATAGGGGGTTGGACAGAAAAAAGAAGAGGAAGTACTAGCAGAAGTACTATCTGTACAACTAACCAATAAAGATGGAATATATGTATTCGGATCTTTGGCAGGTTGGGAAGTACTGCTTGAGTTATTGTGAGTATTGGGGTGAGGGATATTGCTATCCTTAGTGGAATCACCAGAATGAGCACAGACAGTAGTAGAGGCAATCTCCTTGGAACACACAGGGGATACAGGTGTCATAGTGACATTGTTTCTAGTGGACTTGTTTTTGCAAAGTCAGCAGAGTTTTGTAATGGAAGAATATGAGTGAGTAGCATTATCTAATTCCAGCTCTGCATATGCTACATAGCCAACATATGAAACAAAAGTTTCTAGACAAGGGTTATCCCCCCCATAGGGTGGAGGAGGTTTACCAACTATACCTCACAGAGAACCCTGTCACCAAACGTCCATCTGATGCTACTAACCCTGATCGCTTTGGTACTCAATTCCATTGCCAACATAGTAAGATGGAAAAAAGATTTAAGAGACATTGGTCCATCTTGTTAGAGGATCCACATCTTACCCCTTTCATCACCCAAGTACCAAATGACCTATAGAAAAGCTCCCAGCGTAAAAAATACAATTGCACCCAGCAGACTCAAACAGACGGTACCACTGCCCACATCCCTTCCCATGTTCCTTTTGTTGAGGGTAATGTATAAGTGCAAAAAATCTCTATGTTTGACATGCAAACACGTCACACATGGCCAAAAGCAGTTCCAGGCCAATATTAAAACATATGATATTAAAGCATTTTACATCTGCTCCTCTGAATATGTAATCTATTGCCTCACATGCCCATGTGGATCACACTATGTCGGGAGAACCACACGGATACGGATAGAAGAAGGGGTAGAAAAACACAGCGTACCTAGTCACTTCAAAGAGCACCATGACAAATGCTCTGAAGGTTTAAGATTCTGGGTTATTGAGGGTATTCCAAAAATATATTCCCCTGCTGAACAGTTTAAAAGATTATGTGAGCAAGCAGGGGCAGACTGACAACTCATGAGGCCCCCGGGCAATAGGGGATCATGGGGCCCCTGTGTCCTTGCCCAAACTCAAAAAAGCCGAGTTTCCAAATGGTCAGTCCGCCCCTGTGAGCAAGAAACCTATTGGATATACATTTTGGACACGCTGGCTCCAATGGGTCTCAACGAAGAGATAGAAATCGGTATAATTATTTGATACAGCCACTATAGTTTAGTTTTTTCCATGGACCTATAAATATTGGCCAATATATGAATCGATGAAAAACTGTCTGTATCCTTCTTTCGTTTCTTCCTCCTCTCCTGTTTCCTGATGGGTCTAATTTTTAATTTTATATATATATATATATATATATATATATATATATATATATATATTATTATATTACTGTAACTTTTTCCATATTTATTATGATTATTATTATAATAATTTTTATCATAATTTAATTACCTTCCGTATTGGTAAATAGCGTGCCATCCTGCAATTGCAATGCATTCTTTTATCTTATGTTAACTTTTTTACATATTACCATGTATTTGTATTAATTTCCGATTGCGCAACGGATCAAATTCAAAATCCTAACACTGACGTACAAAGCTGTCCACCATACTGCCCCGAACTACATCACTGACCTAATATCCAAGTACCGCCCAGCACGCACACTCCGCTCCTCACAAGACCTCCTTCTCTCTAGTTCCCTGGTCTCCTCCTCCCATGCCCGCCTCCAGGACTTCTCCAGGGTGTCACCCATCCTCTGGAACTCCCTGCCCCAACCCATCAGATTATCACCTACTCTCCTCTCCTTTAGGTGCACCCTGAAAACCCATCTCTTCAGGGAAGCCTACCCCACCCCCTGCTAACTTGCTGACCTCCTCCACTCTTCCTACCACTCCATCCCCCACAGCTATCTCCTCCTGTGCCACCATCCCCTCCCTCCTAGATTGTAAACTCAAAAGAGCAGGGTCCTCAATCCCCTCATGTTTTGCATTGTATTGGTATTGTTCTGTCACATGTTCTGTCCCCCTTTGTAATGTACAGCGCTGAGCGAACTATTGGTGCTTTATAAATACTGTATAATAATAATAATAATTTCCTTGTAAAACGCTTTGTCAATAGTATATCTTTAGAATGTGTTTTTCCCCCTATGTTCTTCTCTATTAGTGTAGTAGGACCGCCCTTAGCCTGCCCATATAGGCTTACCCACCAATATAAATGGGACTCATCCGTTCAGCCAATCAGGTTTGACAAAGGAGCTGATCGGTGCTCCAAAACAAGTTACCAAGGCTACGGACCCCCCAACACCACTTCCAGTTTTTGCGTTCCACGGTGGTTCCCCTGACGTCATTTCTGGTTCTGCGGTCTTCTCCATCTCTGAGAGCCGGTGCCTCCCATGGAACGCAGATGTCCATCTCAGTTTAGGCTCCACCTGACCATGGACGCCGAAGCCATTACACCATCAGCAGAGTGGCTATGGACCTCATCTAATTCAAGGTTTTTAATTCTCTTCACGCTTGTCAGTGTTCTATGTATTTATCATTAAATTACTTCCTAATACTGCATTTAGAGGCTCCTCCTTTTACTTTCTCTCATTTTCTACAACCCACTGATTGGATTCCTGACAAGATTATACTAATGAACTAAACTCTGCTTGCGTTAGATCTCTGGAGAACTGTCCAGCTTTCTCACTTCCTAGGTTCCCTACCTAAATCTGTACTTTTCCATCAACAGCTCCATTTCTTCGAGGAACTTTGCCTGAGAGAGGGTCTGATTCACAGGTCACTCTCTACCTCATATAAAACCTTATTGACCTTTCATGCTACTGCAGACCCACCTTTCCTAGTGAAATGGGAGAGAGATTTGCACATCACCTTCACTGAACCTTTACAGTGAATTCCTTTCTTTGCTCACAAATCTCTCCTCCATAGCAAGTACCAAGAAACCATGTATAAAATCATCACACACTGGTACAGGACACCGTCAGCTTTTACAAAGCTCTTTCCCAACCAAACTGACTGATGCTGGCACTGTGAACAACATCCGGGTAACATATTACATATCTTTTGGGAATGCCCCAAGCTTCAAACCTTTTGCCAGCCTGCACTCCAACTTATTCACACATTTACAGATATTTCTTTACAGGATGACCCGGCTGCTGTTCTTCTCAACCTCACTCCAATGTCCAGGAAACAATACCACAAATCACTCCTAAACATCTTAACGCCACCAGGGCCTGCATACTTGGCCAATAGAAACAACAGTCTGCACCCACAGCAGCTCAATGGCTTGCAAGAGTAGATGATATTGAACAGATGGAGAACCTGACAGCTGAGCTCTGAGATAAATCGAAGGATCAATTAAAGCCAGGTGGTTCTATTGGTATCTCTTTTGCTTTTCTGATGAATTCCTTCAATATGCATAGTTTCACTCATGAGATTATGGTTTGTGCTGCCTGCTCTGCCCTTACACTCTCTACTCCCTGAGAGGTTCCCCCCCAATATGACCTTACCCTTCATACCTCCCTCCCTCTAAACCCCACCCTGTATCCCCCCTTTTTTTCTCCTTTTCTTCTATACTTTTCTTCTCATATCTCCCTCTTTACACAATATGCTCAGACTGTAGTAGACTACCCCACGTTAGACTTCACCTCATATACCAATAGTTCTAAATGACTGTCAGGGGGATCCTTCCTTAAAGATGAGCCAATGATCATGTGGCCAGCCTTACAAAGTTTCTAACCACTGCTACTATTGAGTTTTGGCTTACTCTCCATTTTCTGGATTATCCTTGTACTACTATATTAGGTAGCCCTGTTAACAGAGCATAGTACATGTACCTTGATTTTGCAAATGGCATCACATACTGCCTGTGTACCATGTGAACTTACCATTTTTTTGGATCTGTTGCATACCATTAAATAAAGAATTAAAAAAAAAAAATCAGTTTGCTCTGAAGTGCCTACTGGTTTGTTGGCTGGATGCATACTGGTTCACTGGTTGCATGGGTGCTAGTTTGATGGCTGGATGGATGTATGTCTGCTCCCTGGATGCTGGGCGCTTTGTAGTAAGCAAGATATACAGTGAGGATAATGTAAGTTGATTTTCATACGGCCCAGGATAATTAGTTATTTAGCTACAGTCTGAGATTGCCTAATTATTGTTATTAAAAATAATTGAGTCTCTCTTATGTAAGTTAATTAGCTGTGTTTGTTGACCGGTTTGAGGAAATCACAAATAATCTAGGTGGAGAAAGGGGGAGGGGTAGATTTTATCATTTCCATAAATACAAATGTGCAGAAAGAAAAGGGTGTTACATTACGCAAAGAAAAGGATGAAAGCAGCGTTTTAGCAAATTGAAGTGTTATTAAACCGAAATAATTATATATTGTCAATACATGCTATATTACATTGTATTCTTACTTTGCCACTACAGCATTCACATTTCTGTAGATTGCAAAAGAAAATGGTTGATCCTGCTGTTTATTGTCCCTTGTGTCTGTATCCCTGCTGCGGCCTGAGATTGTGTAGACCAGCCTTTACCACATCTACTGAGCAAGCTCCAGGTTCATTTTCCTGCTAAGTTGTTCATTTCCTTTCTTTTCTTATCTGTACAGCCCAAGTAATTATAGAGTCACACCTGTGGGTTTATACACAGTGGTAAATGACAGTTCCCTGCCTCTCTCTTCTTCCATGTCCTCATATTGCTAAACACTATATGAGCAGGATATAGGATATTGATTGATGGAGACTTTACCTCTTGTTAGTTCCATCACATACACACCATAGACACAGACAGGGGAACATCCTTCAGCTTTATAGTGTTATGTAAAATATATTGTCAGCCAACTCTACCTACACCATGTTATTGCAAAAAATAATACACATTTGCTTTGAAATATAAATTTGTAATAAGTATTTTAGCGGCCCTTTTTTATTTTGGGTTGCAGCTCTTTCCAGACTCTGGCAGTCTGAGGACTGAGATAGTCCACCATGGCTCGGGTGCTGATGTGGATCTTTGATGCCAATATTGACATTGTCTCTCATTATGTTCAATTTCCACAAACACATCATGAGTGGAGAGACCTCAAGAAGACTCTCATTAGTGAACACACTTCCTAAATGCTCTGGGGCAAATAGACAGCACCCACATTGTTTTGAGGCCACCCAGATACAGGGAAGTCATCTTCTGCAACCACAAGCTGTACCACTACCTGAATGTTAAAATATTGTGTGATGCCAGACAGTGCATCTTCAATACACAGATTCCCAAAGGTCATGTCACGATGCATACATGCTTCACCATACTGCCCTTTTCTGACAGTTTGAGGCAGGACAATGACCTTATTCTGGCTCGTTTGTAATATATTTTTGGACGGGTTGCTTCAATAAAATAAAGAGGAAATGTAGGTCCATTTTTTTGAGGATTTTCTGGCATTGAAATGGGAATAACAAGGGAACAGAAAGTTAATGGTCACCTAGTAGAATGGATAATCATTGAGCTTAGGGAAGAATTTTAAGTCATTTATTATTATTAGTCATTATGAATAAACCTAGCCAGACATATAACTATCATGTTTTTGACCAGTCCTGAAAATCTGCAGTCATTTTTGTTATGGTGTCTCATTAATATGTTAAAAATAATTAGCTAAATTGTTTTTTTTTAGTTTATGCGGACTATCCACAGCTGGCTTGACTTAGGCCTCCTATCAGGCACCCCTGCACTGAAGCATAACTTCCCTAAAATAAGGCCTTGCAGATGAAAATTAGTCTACTCATAACCCTGTTTCTCTGTTCAGTCAAGCCAGGGGGTGAGTTTCATTTCTCTCCTCAAAAAGATTTCAGAATCATTTTGGCTTGCTGTTTCCACCACAACATTTGTATTGAGTGGCATAGTTCTTGGAACCTGAGTGTGGTGACAGAACTAGAGGTATGACAGCTGCCTAACCCAGAGCTCCAAAGCTGGTGGCATGGCAAAGGATGAGCTGATTTCTTCACACATAGACATTGATTCTACACAGCTCATATTATACATTGACAAAAACCAACAACTTTCTGACCAAGCTTCATTGAATCTAATCGAGAACTTTTCGTTTGACATTCAAACAATGTATTCTCTCTATCTCTTGTTCCAGTCTCTTTAGGACTTTATTCAGGAGTACACTACATAACAACAAATAATCTTATATACGTTTTTCAAATTTTATTGATAAAATGATTAAAATTAAGGTTAAAAGACCATGAACATCCAAAAATTACAGCTACAGAGAATATTTGCACATATAAATTAGTGCATAATAACTCAAAATATATCAAACTGCATAGATAATCCAGGGACAACACCCGACGCATTTTGAAGTCATGTTCTTTCTCAGAGGTGCTTTCTATGCATTCAATATATGCTACAATTCAAAAATACATCTCATTTTAATCAGAACATATCATAATGTGTATACATCATATTTATATAAGAGTTGTTACTGACCTTAATCAGCATTACAAATAGATGCAGTATATAGCTGGGTGGGAGAACACTGACATTGTTTTTAATTCTGTTCATACTAGCGGCTATATATCTCTTTGCAATGTATGCATTTGATTATTCTAATTCATGAGCCATCAAATCAATCATAAGATCAGCCAGTCGGAATTTTCTACAGTTTCCATTGTGTTTAGTCAGACATGGTTTTAAGAACCTGAAAACAATATTATCACAGGCCCAACTGGTCAGGAAGTTTATCAGAACGAAGACCTAGTTAGCATATGATGGAGGTATCTTTACATATCAGCTACAGAAATACTTGCAAATATTTGCAGTATATATTTCTATGTACACCCTAAATGTACTATATTTTCAAACCTACCTCCAATTATACCAATACCCCATAACATATTAAAGGCAATTTTTTTTTCAATTTGGATAAGGAGCGATATAACCCCTGTCAATGTTTTTTGCTATTTCTCATTGAAGAGATTTCCCTTCATTTCCTATCCCATAGCAAAACAAAAAGTGAGATTAAATTCCTCAAAAGTGATGGAATGTTGTCATTAGGGTCACCAGAATTAGTTTCTCCATTGGAAGACAGGTGTTCTAATCCCTCTCCACTCTGTCAAAAAATGTTTAAAACATTTTGCCTTAACCTCCCTGGAGGTATTCCCGAGTGTAGCTCGGGGTAAAGTTTCAGCACCACAAGCGGTAACCCCGAGCTACACTCAGGAATACCTTGCAGTGTTGCTCCGGGATCTCTTCTTCACTTATCTTGTCCTGCGCTCCCATGATGTCCCCTCTGCAGTGTCCCCGGAAATGTCCTCCGGCTGATGCTGGCATCTGTCTTCTGGGTTCCGTTCCCTGTAACGTCAGGACGTACGGGGACGGAATGGCGGGAAATTAAAAAATGTGAAAAAGTGACATTCACAAAATACACTAAAATCACATAGTAAAACATTACTGTATCAAACCATTTCACATACATTTTGTCCCTAGTGCTTTGTCCTGTGCCCTGCCTGCATTTTTACCGTTCTTTCTGCCTGGAAGCTGAGAAAAGTCCATGGCATCCAAAAAGTGTCCCTTTAGGTCAAAAGCGTTTTTAGACCAGCTGGAGAACAGCGATAGTAAATTAGAACTACTTGCAGAATTGAGTGATAACGATTCGTGGGGAAATTCGTCATCAGACACTGAAAACGATTTTGCGACTTTGCTCAGTGATGTGCGCACTTAGTGCTATATTTCAAATTTCAGCGTTTTTGGTTTGATTATATTATTGAATTAAATTTATTATTATTATATTATTATTTTTTATAAATATTTATTAAATTATAATTTATGATTTCGTGTTTCAAATTTTAACATACCTGGGATGTTTACTAGACTCTTGGTCGGACAGATTTCAGTGAGTTATTCCTAAAAATTACAGGCCTATAATAAAAAAATTACATATTTCCATGCAAAAAAATGTACCACTTTGAGCACAGAAATACTGACATAATCAGACCTCTAGGGAGGCTACGTTAGATTTTAATTTACAGTATACTATGTAATCAAATCTTCTTCATGGCATGTACCCTGAATAGCTGGTTAGCACAGTCTTGAAGCTGGCATCACAGCTTTGGTAATGCTTTTGGTTCCTGGAGGAATTCATTTTGTGATCCTCCACCTAGTGTGTTTGGCAAAAATAGATTTATTGTAGTTGCAAGGCAATAAATTGCATCAAAGACTTGCAAAAGCACCCTGGCATGCTAGAGGTAGCTTGGAAGGAGAGCAGTTAATTTGCTACCCCTTTTCTCTATGTTGGCATTGCATAATGGGTATGGGAAGTTCCAGTGGTATCCAAATGCATCTTTGGGGCAAACTTTTGACAAGAAACAGGTTAGGTTTTTTTTGTAATTTGTGTGGGTGGTGTGTATTTATTTTTTTCTATGTATTGCAATATTTAATATTGGTTATGGCATTTCTGCTTTAAGAGCTTTAACGGTTTAATTAAGTAGTGTGGCTTCCTCGGCAGAATTGGCATTTCTTTATCCCAAACAATAGTAAATACATACAAAACCTGCCCAGGGGACTTTGTTAAGAAACAGCAAATAAAATGTACAATAAAATTCATGAACTTTATTACAGGAATAAAAAAATACAAGTCCATCAAAAAACTGTATCCACATCTAAAATTAAGTGTTCTTGTTACAAAAGCAGGCTGTAGATGGTTGAACTACATCATTGGTACATTCATATTAGTAGTTTCTCAACGTGTTTAGTGAATCTCTATTTGCTTCATCAGAAGCATTGCTGACTACATACAGTTTAACACTGCAAAAAATAATTCACATAATTATAATTATGAAAATATCGGAGAACAATTATACTGTCACCACTCAAGTCCATTGCAAACTATCCAAAAATACAAGCTATGTACCACTGTAAATACACCATACTTACCCACCAAGCCACAAAGAAGAGGGATGGTAGTCATCAACTGTTACTGAATGTTTAGGCCAAGAAGAAGACCTGCCACAGAATATGTCTGTCCCAGAAGCTTGGATTGGATGGATTATGTAATGTGGAAGTCTCAGTCTTAAGGGGACACTGTACCTGTATATGCAAATGTGCTTAGGTGGTGCACTACTTTTATTGCACTTTACTTTTGAGTGTGATTTATTTTTTGCTTTTAATAGAGTATGGTGGTTTTTATGGTATTACACTGTTTGAGTCTTTTTTTTGAATGGAGGAGCCCTGGAGGTTGTTTAACACTGGAGAGCCAATATCCAAGAGTCATTGAGGGAGAGCAGCGGTGCGTTTGGAGTTAACTCCATAAAGGGGAATGCGCATCTGATCTATTTTTAAACAAACAGGTCCAATCATTAAGGTAAGAACGGAGCAGGAATGGTGGTAGGGCCCTCTGCACTGTTCTATTCAGTTTATGGATGCATGAAGATTGCACTACGGCACTAAGCTGAAACACATTAAAAGGACTTTACTATTGGATATTGTGATTTTTGCTCACTTGAAATCCATACAATATTATTCATTCATACATTTTTGTGGCTTACTGTGTAATTGCTTTGTAAGTCACTGATTATATACTCAGAAGGTTTTTGGTCTTTATTGACAGTCATTTACTTGTTTATAATTCATATTTTTATGAGCTGTCACATGTTTTGTTGATAAATGTAGAGTGAATATTATGCTAATAAGAAGGTTTTTTGGATTTTATTTACAGTAATTTATTGGTCGCAATTCATGTTTCTGCACACCAACATGAGCTGACACATGCGATGTTGTGGATTTAGAGTAAATATTGAGTTGCACAACACTTTTTTCATTTTTTTTAAACTATCTGCAGTCTGGTTTTGTAACAAAAAACACTTAATTATGGATGTGTATACAGTTTTTAGACGGGCTTGTATTTGTAATAAAATTTGTGAATTTTATTGCACAATTTAATTGGTGTTTCGTGACAGTCCCCTGGGCACGTTTTGTATGTATTTACCAATTAACACGCTGTCTGCACTGCTGAGACACACAGTGGGCTTACAATAAATTCACAGATATGTGTATTTTGATCATTCTTTTGTTTGTGTTTATTTCTTAGTGGTGTTCCTCTGCATTATTGTACATGTTCCCTGGTCATTGTTATGCATTGATTAATGTAGATTCACTCTGAAAAACAAAGTGCTGGGCATTCACTGTCAAATCTGATTGTATAACCTTAGTACATTTACATTTAGATTTACAAAAACTATGTAGTTCATTGCATTGGAAATCAAGCAGGCCTTCACACATGGTTAGTGTTGGATGTAAATAGTATTGCACAATCATATTGAATAGTGTATAGTCCCCTAAAGCCTAGTTTCACAAAGCTTGTTAACATACACTATACTGCCTTTACATGCACATGAACATAGAGTTCAATATTGAGTTGGCTCACCCTTTGCAGCTATAACAGATTCAACTCTTCTGGGAAGGCTGTCCACAAGGTTTAGAAGTGTATCTATGGGAATGTTTGACCATTCTTCCAGAAGTGCATTTGTGAGGTCAGGCAATGATGTCGGATGAGAAGGCTGGGCTTGCAGTCTATGCTCTAATTCATCCCAAAGGTGTTCTTTTGGGTTGAGGTCAGGACCCTGTGCAGGCCCGTCAAGTTCCTCCACCCCAAACTTGCTCCTCCATGTCTTTATGGACCTTGCTTTTTGCACTGGTGCTTAGTTTTAGATCCCCAAACTCTTCCCACAAAGATGGGAGGATGAAAGTGTCCAAAATGTCTTGGTATGCTGATGCCTCAAGAGTTCCCTTCACTGGAACTAAAGGGCCAATCCCAACCCCTGAAAAATGACCTCACACCATAATCCCCCCCTCCACCAAAGTTTACACTTGGCACAATGCAGTCAGGCAAGTACCGTTCTTCTGGCAACCGCTAAACCCAGACACGTCCATTGGATTGCCAGACAGGGAAGCTTGATTTGTCACTCCAGAGAACATGTCTCCTATGCTCTAGAGTCCAGTGGCGGCTTGCTTTACACCACTGCATCCAATGCTTTGCATTGCAATTGGTGATGTAAGGCTTGGATGCAGCTGCTTGGCCATAGAAACCCATTCCATGAAGCTCTCTATGCACTGTTGTTGTGCTAATCTGAAGGCCACATGAAGTTTAGTTATTGACTCTGCAGACAGTTGGTGACTTCTGTGCACTATGCGCTTCAGCACGCTCTGACCCCACACTGTCATTTTACGTGGCCTACCACTTCGTGGCTGAGTTGCTGCTGTTCCCAGTTGTTTCCATTTTGTTATAATACCACTAACAGTTGACCATGAAATATTTAGTAGCAAGGAAATTTCACGGATGGACTTATTGCACAGGTGGCAACCTATCAAGGTACCATTCTTTTCACTGAGGTCCTGAGAGTGACCCATTCTTTCACAAATGTTTGTAGAAGCAGTCTGCATGCCTAGGTGCTTGATTTTATACACCTGTGGCCATGGAGGTGATTGGAATCTGAATCCAATGATTTGGAGGGGTGTCCCAATACTTTTGGCAATATAGTGTAAGCAGAGTGTGCTAGGAATGATGCACTAAATTGCTAAAGAACAGTTTATACTAGCTAGACTATTTCATTTCTCTTATTCAGCACTCTGGGCAATCAAGCTGTGTGGTGCCATGGGGCCATGTACATGTCCATAAAATGAAAATAATTAAGAATCACTTATCAAGCAGAGGGCCTATTCATACAAGTTCCAGGCCCAAAGTTGAAAGAACACTAATAATTCAAACGAAAAGCTTTGGAAAGGTAAAAAATGCATGTGCTATAACAAAACAGGACAGTAAAGTCCTCTAAAAATGACATTTTACTTAAAAATATACCAGAAAACCATACAAGGTACACAATGTAATACTAATAAAAAACCCTTATCAATGCCTAAAGCCTGGATGGGCAGCCAGTGTGCACCAATGGTAGGAGGGAATTATCTAAATCTGGAGGCCACCTTTAACCTTGGGAGGGGGTAGTGGTGATGTGAAAACTCCACATACCTAGAGATACACGGAACATAAGTACCCCAGGAAACTGGGCATTTTTCTGCTGTTAAACATAAGTAGGGTTATTATTCTGCTGATTGGGTTAAATGAGTAAATAGAGGGTAATTTGAACACAGACGTACTGAGAGATGGAATAGAGTTGCTAATCAATTACAAGACCAATCACGTGATCAGCAAATTATCTGAAAAATTCTAAACCAATCCCAAAGCATGTTTTACTCAATCCATGAGAGGACAAATAGTTTTGAAAGTGAATTAGCCATCATTCTACCCAATGAGAATGATTTGTCATGGTAAGACATGTACTAATGTTTGGCACATAATATTTTGGAATTGGTGCAAAATTTTGTGTAATATTTATATTCATAAGTGTTTTATTGGCATTAACATTTCACTGATAAATACAAACATTTTAACAAATATTATGGGCTTTTCATATTTATCAATAGGTTGCTGCTCAATTTGAGTGTATCCAGGTTCAGGATTTGTCATTCTGCAATTCAGGGATGTTTGCTGCACAGACTGAGATTTCCTTTCTTCCCCTCTAGTGTTCAGAGTAAACACATCATTTCGTGCTGAGAGTGGGAAGTGTGTCTGGAAAGCAGAAGATCTTGGGACTTATAGTCACACAGCCTAGTTACACTGTATTCCTCAGCATTACCTGGACTACAAATAACAGAAGGAAGGAGAATAAAGGGGATTCTTGGTGTCTCTGCTGGAGCCATGCTAGTTCTCTTGGCGTGGGGATTTGGAGACTGACAGAGAAGAGTGTGACTTTTCCCCAGGAGTTCCAGACCATGGCTCCACCAGTGAACCCTGCTCAGCGGCATAGTACCACACAGCAGCATGGGGCGACCCTCAGCATTCCAGGGGCAGTGCCACCATTTGGAGATTGGGCTGGCCACCACTGGGCATCTTACAGACAGGTATTATCTGTTAATTTCCTTCATCCGGTTTGTTGCTATTGTACAGTGAGAAATCTGTGCCCCATCATAAGCAGGCTGGAATTGAGGAATATACTCACCTCTAGGACTCCTCTAATCAACGGGACACCATCTACAGGGTGGCCATTGACTGTGTATTAGTACTGCTAAATTATTACTTGGTCATTTATAGGGGAACTCCTACCCAGATTTAGTGTATTGTGTTGTTATTTTGCCTGTGGCATCAGGACTTAGAGGGAGCTACCTGACCAAGGGTCTCCTTTTTTCTCTCTTGCTCCTGGGATCATAGACCTACTGGAGGTTTGTCAGTTTAACAATAAGGTTTACAGTATTGCTGTCTCATTGCATATTGCTATAATTCTGTTTAAAGCTAAGCTTTGCAACGTGGGGAAATATTCACAGTTTATGATCTGTTTCTCTGCTCTGCTAACCTAATACTCTCTTACTAGAGCACACCAACAAAAAGATTAATATTACTAGATAGTGCTTTACTAAGCATTATCTAGTAATATTAATATTTTTGTTGGTGTGCTTTACATTTGTCCTTTACATTTGTATTTTCAGTTATTGTATCTAACCAGGTGTGCCAGAGGGGTTTTTCTTGGGGTTGAGGCATAAAACGAGGGACCCAAAATATTCACATGGGTCCTGCAGGGGTAGAGCTACATGGGCATAATTCTGAGCTGCGCCATTGGATAAGTCAATGTTACATCTGTTATTGAAGCTGTTGCATCAATATGGTAGTAAATCAGGACCTGTGTTTCAACTGTATTTAAAGTGTCACTAAACACACAGCAGTAAAATCAGTCTGTATAAAGCATGCTTGTTATACTCACTGTGGAACCTAAGGGGTTAATTCTCTGCATTATGTAAAAGGCCCATATGATCCTGTCTTCCCTGCTCCTTGTCTTGTTCAAATGTCCACATCTTACCTCCTGATAAGACAGGCTGAACCCATAGCCATTCTGCACATGCTCAGTTTAGCGTTTATTGCTAGAGAGGTTTTTTTTTTTTCTTGGGAGAGTGTATGTGATCAGCACAGGGCCAATCAGCACTGTCCAGACAGAAATCAGGGGTCTTGCTTCCTCCTAGAGCAGAAAGAAAACTCCTCCTACAAGCTTTAATCAGTGTTCTGCTGAACACTGATAGAAGTCACAAGACTACTCTAAGCACTGATGAGAAAAGGTATTTAGCAGTTTATATTTACTAAAATAATTGCATTTCCATGTTCTGTGTGAAACCAGATATAGTGAATGCAGGGTCCTGGGTTTAGTAACACTTTAAGGGAAAAATAAATTGATTGCATTTCCTGCTTTCCTTATTAAAGATGATAATGACCCTCCTGACCCATCCCAAAACTTTTTCTGTATAATATTTTATCCATATCAGTCCCAAACAGCAATAGGATACTGAGTTAGACCTATAAAATGTTCTATTTCACTCCCTTATATAAAGTGGGGAAGAAACAAACATTAGGTGGTACTCAACTTCAAGCATGAGTAGTGGGAACAGGCTTTCTTGGTTACAACTACTTGGCAGTCCATCGGGAAGTTCAGGTTAGGAACTTGTGTGAGGTCCCCCAATTGGAGAGTGGTGTGCCACACACTATTGGTAACTTGAATACAGTGAGGGGAAATGGAGCATCTGATCTGTTAGTGGAAACCTTCCTTGCCCCCATGTGTTTTATTTGTATCTTCATGTTCATCAGGTGCAAGAAGGCAGAGCAGTACCATATTTTGCACATTCCAATTAGGATGTCTAGAGTAGCTATTTTCATTTAAATGATATTTAGATGTACATGTACTGATGCTTTCCTTGTTTCTGTGCTTGCTTTATAAATATATATTCATGGAGGGGGCAGTATAGCATTTGCTGAACATGTGCTGATCTTTGTACCTCAGTGCATGTTTTCCAGACAGAGTCTTTTTGTTTGGAATAAATAGACTTTCTGTTATCTTTGATGACATAAAACATGTACAATTCCTGATAATGTTTTCTGATGACTGTAGACCTCATGATCTTTTGCCTAGGTTATATGTCATATGAGAAAGTTGTATTTTTGGCAAGCAAGAAGTACGTTTTTGCTCAAAATCATAATGTAAGCTGGTGAAGTGGATATGTTCATAGTGATATTCTGAATTAAATTTTTTTTTTTAAAGATCCACTTTAAAGTAGAATAGTTTTTTTCTAAAAATCTAAGCTTTCAACCCTTCCTCAATGTATTAAGAAAAAGTACTTTTGTTGCTCTTTGTGTCCCAGTTAGAGAGAGATTCTCCTCACTGGCTTTGACCACAGAAAAAGTCAGGTGTGAAAGTAACTTTGCTAGACACAGAATTAGAAAATCATATGAAAAATACTGATTTCAAAGCGATCGTATGATAATCTGATCTTTAGTACACAGCTTTCAACCAAAGCTATTCGAAGGCGAAGCACGAAAATGTTTCTCGTACGATACGGTACAATTTTCGTTTAATCAGTGCAGTTTTAGTCTGAAAATACAATACAAATACATTTCAATACATTACATCACTTACGAATTTTTATTCTGTTGTAAAAGAATTTTCGTAACTTTAGTAACCTCTTCATTTTTGATAAGAGACTAGCATGCAAAAAAACATGGACGATCATTCAGCCAATATGTTCATTGTGTGTACGGGGCTTTAATAGGATTGTACAGTGTAACAATAGTATTTGAGGTTCAGTTCTCCTAGTCTACCATGTACATATTGCTTGGTTAAGATATTAAGAATTAATTAACATTAACTTTTAAAATTATTCATATCTTGTTAAATTCAGCTAGACTGTCAGGAGAAGAGTTGTACCACTTAAGACAAAATGTTGATTAGGAGATCATATAAAAGAGCAATCTGAATGCTTGAAATTAGGCATAATAACTCAATCACAATGAAAACATAATTTAAATAAAAATAATAATAATTGGATTGTTTTAACCCCTTCCCACCTCCCGGGTCTTTAAGAATTCTAAATGTCGGGAGGTGGAGGCAGGCATTCTGGTCATGTGATTGCTGTGATTGGCTGTCACAGCAGTCACATGATGAGAAAGCTCCTGAAGTATGCATCGGGAGCTTACTGATCCCCTCCGGCTACTGTGCTGGAAGCATGCAGGAGGTGCGCTCTCAGCACAGTAAGTTGTTTACACAGGACCGCACATGCTCACCCACTGAGCAGCTGCATACATGTATACGGTTGGTGGAAAGTGGTTAACATGCTCATAACCTTTCAATATTAGACTTTATTTTTATAGAGTATAAATACTACTAATTTCAAAGGGTCACCTGGTTGATATCACTGGGTGATGTCCCTTAGATTTTTAAGAGCTGTCAGGGCGGCGCAGCTGACAGATGATGGGAGCGGATCTTTTTTCTTTCTTTCTTTTTTTGGTTGGCATCGTGATTGACACTGGATCTACTTCAGAGGACATTTTTTACATTTTATTTTTGTGAATGAGTAGCTGTACCATGTACTCCATACTAATTCCCATGGGGGTCAGGACCTGGGGGCCCCCTTGTTAAAGGGGCCTTCCAGATTCCGATAAGCTCCCTTCCAGCAGACCCCCACAACCACCGGCCATGGTTGTGAGGAAGAGGCCCTTGTCTCATCCACATTGGGACAGGGTGCTTTGGGGAGAGCCTCACTGCCCCAAAACACCCCCCAATGTTGAGGGCATGTTGCTTGGTATGGCTCCCCTTTCCTGATCTGCCAGGCTGCATGCTGAGATAAGGATCTGGTATGGATTTTGGGGGGGACCCCCACGCCATTATAAAAATAAAATTTTGGCGTGGGGGTTCCCTTCAAAATCCTTACCAGACCGGAACGGCTTGGTATGGATGGGGGCATGCTGGTTTTTTTTTTATTGCCGGCAATTCTTTTTACATTCAGCTGTCAGTAGGGAATGCCGCTGATAGCTGAAACATTAAAGCATGTTTTCACTACTAAAATACCACTTGACTAAATAAAATAACTCATGCGGTATTTTAGTAAATTGTTTGGGGGAAATTGCTGTGTGGTATCTTACCGCATACTCGGATGCAGTAAGATACCACCAAGTGAATTGTCCAGGTTTGCAGTTTGCGGTTGAACTTTCATCCGAATGTTCCACCATGAACCGAACAGGGGGGTGTTCGGCCCATCACTAGTAACAAGGTAATGAAACTTTATGCCAGTCAGTACTGTTCAATCACTTATTAATAAGAGGAAAATTCAGGGATCTCTTGATACCAAGCCAAGGTCAGGTAGACCAAGAAAGATTGCAGCCACAACTGGCAGAATTGTTCAGGACACTGTTTACTCATAAAAATGGGTAATTTCCCATTCATGGTTCAATCCATAGGCCACTTTGTATTTTTTAGTGGGGTCACCTTTTAACTTCATATACTGTATATTTGAATGTCAGATAGTTGTCTTCCAGCTTCGTGCCTGCATGTACCACATCCATCACAACAACAAGACCTCCCTTGTACGAATTTCATATAATGAAGGTTTTATCCCCCTGTATGTCTTAAAGCTTTTCTTTCCTTTCAAGTGAGATTATCCTGCAAAGGATAAAACCTCATGAATACTTTAGCAGCCAGGGAGGTTAGGTCTCTCTCCACACGTTTTGGAATTTGTCCATTTCAGGATACTGGGCACTAACAGAGTAAAATTCTGATTGAATTTTGAGAAGGACAGAGTGAACTGATTCTATATATCTATCTGAGCTATTATCAATGTTCAGGCCAAATCCTGCAAGTCACTAATAGCACAGATTATCCCTAAACGTATGCACAAAAGAGTCATTAACATTGACATGTCTTTGTGGGCAGAAATTTAGTTGTTTTGCAAGCAGGGATGTCTTATCAATTATCAAAGTCTTATTAGAGGGATTTAACAAATTCTGGTTACCTGTCATATCTTGTGGGATTGAATATGAAGCAGATACTGGTTGACACCTCAGGCTCCATCCTTGTTTGTGTTCCCTCCATGTCTTGCATCTCAATTCACGTTTCAGTGTACCTTCTGTTTCCTTGCTTCATTTTTGGGTGGTGATTGCTATATTTGCTCCAGTATATTGTCTAGGCCCAGATGATTGTACATATGAGCGATCTGAATAAGAGGCTGTCATTGATTACTCAATATATTATGTTTCAATGTCTGAAA
Source organism: Staurois parvus (assembly GCF_062004578.1). Lineage (NCBI taxonomy): Eukaryota > Metazoa > Chordata > Amphibia > Anura > Ranidae > Staurois > Staurois parvus. The sequence continues at coordinate 1,164,569 of NW_028318302.1, forward strand.
AACGGACGTTTACCAGTAGTATTGGAGGCATTACCCCAGGCTTGTCTGTATCTCCATATATATACGGAATTAGTGTCATAATCCAACTTGTTGTCTGATCATTTTTTCTTTTTTTTTTTGTTTACAAACGTTTTTATTAAGAGATAAACTGCAAAAACAGTACAACTTTATAAGGAATAGTATATAGCAAGAAAAAGGCACATATGTAATAAAAATATTACAAACTTCTAGCATAAAAAAATAACATTCAAGTACATGAGTGAGGTAGGCAGTAAGATTTGTAGAACAGCCATAGAACCAACAAAAAAGTCAAAGCCAATCATTCTATGATAGTCTATCAAACGAACAATAGATGCCGGTGTGTTTTCCAACCATCCCATTTGCTGTTGAATAAGTGCATCCTATCCTGCAATGTATATTGTATACATTCCATGAGCATTACCATATCTATCATCCTCAAAACCGAAGCCAAAGGTACTATAAGCGACTTCCAATGAAGGGCAATGGCCCACAAGGTAGAGACACATATAGTATAAATTAGCCTCATTACATTTATTTATTTCAGGTACTTATATAGCGCCATCAATTTACGCAGCGCTTTACATATATATTGTACATTCACATCAGTCCCTAACCCTCAAGGGGTGTACAATCTAAGGTTCCTAACTCAAATTCATACATACACATACTAGGGCCAATTTAGACAGGATCCAATTAACCTACCAGCATGTCTTTGGAGTGTGGGAGGAAACCAGAGTACCTGGAGGAAACCCACACAGGCACAGGGAGAACATGCAAACTTCAGGCAGGTGGTGCCATGGTTGGGATTTGAACCGGTGACCCTAGTACTGCCAGGCAGAAGTGCTAACCATTTAGCCACTGTGCCGCCCAATTGGTTTGGGTCACCACAACAGGAGCAACCAATAAGAAAATTTGCATAGACAAAGTCATAGGAGTATCCGCCAATTCAGAGGCCACCTCAGAGACCCTACGCCAGATTATGGAGAGACCAGGGCAGGCCCAAAACACATGCACAAGGGTTCTAGTGAGGCCACAACCTTGATAACAGAGGTGTGACGTCCCTGGAAACATTATATGTAGTCTAGAGGGGGTATAATACCAACGGGTCAAAACCTTAAGGGCCGTCTCCCGAACTGAGAGAGATCTAGAGCCTCTGCATATATTATCCACCATGGTCTCCCAGTCCTCCTCTGAGAAAGAAATACCGCAATCAATTTCCCATTTCTGTCTATATATATGGGGGGTAAGGGAAAGATAGCATTCGAGAAGGAGCGATATAAATCTGAAATAAAACCCTTACATCTGTGAGAATCACGGCTGATACAATCAAAAAAGGTGATTGGGGACGAGGCTGTCAATCCAAAATGTGAGCTAGAAAAGTGCCTTATTTGCCGATAATGATAATGTTTGTGAAGCGGGATATCGAACAGCTGTCGTAACATATTGAAGGAAATATAAGTTCTGCCTCTCTGGAAATCCTAAGTCTAATAAGGGCTCTATCATACCACCAGTGAAGTGCCTGTGGAGATGAAAACGCCATGGCAAAGTGCGGGTCTCCGAAAAAAGTCATACTTGGTGAGATGGAAGAGATAAGACTTAGTTTAGACTTATAACAGAACCAGAGTGTCAAAAAGTGGAAAACCATCAGGATGTAGGTCAACAATGAGCAAGGGGAAATATATAAAGGAAATAATGTGAGCGTAGTTGTATAAATCCCTAAAAGAAGCAGCTGACATATAAAGGTAAATCCTCAACACCTCAAAAGATAGTACATGATTGGATATGCAGCGCTGAACAATATGAAATGAGTAATTAGGTGCAGGAACGCAAATATGAGCGCGACAGTAAGTGCAGTGGGATCACATCCAAGGGTGACCGAATTATACCACCATAACAGAATTTAAGGATCAAAACATATAATAATATTGTCCATATGATGTGATAATCCGTGCTCCATGACTTTAAATATCTGTGCCAGAATCTGGTAAAGTGATGCACTTACCAGAAGTACATATAATGTGCGCCTTATATGTATATCCTTAATGGTGGTGTCATCAGGGTCTGGTCTGGAGCTGTGTAGTCATCAGGCTCAGCAGTGGACACACGGGATGATGGCTCACACTCGGGGTTCTCACTCTGCTCTCAGACTCGTCAGATAGCATATAAATACTGGCTCTTGCTCCCAGATGGCTCCACCTTATGAGGCTCTCAATGAACAAGCCCAAGGACAAAAAGGGTTCTCATAGTGTAGTATGTTTATTGATAGTGCAGTAAATCCAGATAAAAAGAGGATAGAAACTCACATATAGTAGTAAGTGGCCTTACTGCTGGCCATAAACATCAAAAAGCGTTGTTCTGGAGGGCTCCTCTGACGCGTTTCATGCACCAAGCACTTTGTCAAAGGGGTGAAGTCCCCCCAGAGGACGCCAGGCTTAAATAATAAGTCGCGCATGCGCAGATGCACCTGTGGGCACACTTGCGCACGCCACGTGAGAAGGTGGGCGCATGCACGAACACGTCACTGGCCACGTCATGCAGACCCAAGTGTGCACGCGCGGCCGCGCGTATATATTGATGTGCTAGTTTAATATCAATCTATGCATTAAACGGCAATATTAAGGTGCCATTTTATTGGAGACCAGGCTGGTTCTAATAATACGAATCGCAGACGGTCTCCATTTTATTGTGGATGTTCATGTATTTATCTAACCAGAATTAAAAATACTAAAAGTCCCAAACCACATAATGCAAATAAATTAGTAGATCATACCAGAGTCAATTAGCAAAAAGTCAATAGTTATATCCATATCAGATAATAAATAAATACACAAAATACATTAGATTAAGTGAATAAATCAGTGAATGGAATAAGAATACAATAATCTAACTAAAATACACAATGTATATCAAAAGTCATATACAAATGAAAAATTATTAAAATTAACGATAGATGTAAACCACAACTCAATCGTATTATAAAGATATAATAAAAATAAATAAATAAAATTAAATAAAATATTAAATCACAAGAATGGAATAGATGTGAAAAGATTATAATTAGAGATGAGCGAATTATTCAAAAATTCGATTCGGCTGATTCGCCGAATTTGTGGAATAAATTCGATTCGATGCGAATTTATTCGCTGCAAATTTAACTTATAAAAAGGGTTTCTAGGCTTCAGAGAGCCTTTATATTAGTGCAGAACACTGTACCTTTAATTTAAATGCCCTTGGAGTCTGCTGGGGAAGAGAAATAATACTGTCAGTCAGTATGACATGCAGATGAGTGCCGTCGATCTTAGAATCACCGCACACTTCACTCATTTGGGCAGTCACGGGGCCAAAACCAGAGTGTGGAGCCACAGTGTGGCGGTGGAGGCAGCAGCAATGGGAGGCCATACAGCACCCTATGACAAAATGGAACCCACCAGCAGTGTGAGGAGACCTGAAAGTGGCACATGGCAGAGTGTGGCGATGGAGACAGCAGCAATGGGAGGCCGTACAGGGACCCATGACACACTCTGGACCTGGCAGCAGCATGAGGAGGCGGTACAGGGGCCCATGGCAAGAAGAAGAAGAAGAGGATGTGGATGAGGATGAAGAAGAAGAAGAAGAAGAAGAAGAAGTAGGATGAGGATGAAGAAGAAGAAGAAGAAAAAGTAGGATGAGGATGAAGAAGAAGAAGTAGGATGAGGATGAAAAAGAAGAAGAAGAAGAAGAAGAAGAAGTAGGACGAGGATGAAGAAGAAGAAGAAGAAGAAGTAGGATGAGGATGAAGAAGAAGAAGAAGAAGTAGGATGAGGATGAAGAAGAAGAAGTAGGATGAGGAAGAAGAAGAAGTAGGATGAGGATGAAGAAGAAGAAGTAGGATGAGGATGAAGAAGAAGAAGTAGGATGAGGATGAAGAAGAAGAAGAAGAAGTAGGATGAGGATGAAGAAGAAGAAGTAGGATGAGGATGAAGAAGAAGAAGAAGTAGGGTGAGGATGAAGAAGAAGAAAAAGAAGAAGAAGTAGGATGAGGATGAAGAAGAAGAAGAAGAAGAAGACGAAGTAGGATGAGGATGAAGAAGAAGAAGAAGAAGTAGGATGAGGATGAAGAAGAAGAAGAAAAAGAAGAAGTAGGATGAGGATGAAGAAGAAGAAGAAGAAGTAGGATGAGGATGAAGAAGAAGAAGAAGAAGAAGAAGAAGTAGGATGAGGATGAAGAAGAAGAAGAAGAAGTAGGATGAGGATGAAGAAGAAGAAGAAGTAGGATGAGGATGAAGAAGAAGAAAAAGTAGGATGAGGATGAAGAAGAAGAAGAAGTAGGATGAGGATGAAGAAGAAGAAGAAGAAGAAGAAGAAGGATGAGGATGAAGAAGAAGAAGTAGGATGAGGATGAAGAAGAAGAAGAAGAAGTAGGATGAGGATGATGAAGAAGAAGTAGGATGAGGATGAAGAAGAAGAAGAAGAAGAAGAAGTAGGATGAGGATGAAGAAGAAGAAGAAGAAGTAGGATGAGGATGAAGAAGAAGAAGAAGTAGGATGAGGATGAAGAAGAAGAAGAAGAAGGATGAGGATGAAGAAGAAGAAGTAGGATGAGGATGAAGAAGAAGAAGAAGAAGAAGTAGGATGAGGATGAAGAAGAAGAAGAAGAAGAAGAAGAAGTAGGATGAGGAAGAAGAAGAAGTAGGATGAGGATGAAGAAGAAGAAGTAGGATGAGGATGAAGAAGAAGAAGTAGGATGAGGATGAAGAAGAAGAAGAAGAAGTAGGATGAGGATGAAGAAGAAGAAGTAGGATGAGGATGAAGAAGAAGAAGAAGTAGGGTGAGGATGAAGAAGAAGAAAAAGAAGAAGAAGTAGGATGAGGATGAAGAAGAAGAAGAAGAAGAAGAAGACGAAGTAGGATGAGGATGAAGAAGAAGAAGAAGAAGAAGTAGGATGAGGATGAAGAAGAAGAAGAAAAAGAAGAAGTAGGATGAGGATGAAGAAGAAGAAGAAGAAGTAGGATGAGGATGAAGAAGAAGAAGAAGAAGAAGAAGAAGTAGGATGAGGATGAAGAAGAAGAAGAAGAAGTAGGATGAGGATGAAGAAGAAGAAGAAGTAGGATGCGGATGAAGAAGAAGAAAAAGTAGGATGAGGATGAAGAAGAAGAAGAAGTAGGATGAGGATGAAGAAGAAGAAGAAGAAGAAGAAGAAGGATGAGGATGAAGAAGAAGAAGAAGTAGGATGAGGATGAAGAAGAAGAAGAAGAAGTAGGATGAGGATGATGAAGAAGAAGTAGGATGAGGATGAAGAAGAAGAAGAAGAAGAAGTAGGATGAGGATGAAGAAGAAGAAGAAGAAGTAGGATGAGGATGAAGAAGAAGAAGAAGAAGAAGAAGTAGGATGAGGATGAAGAAGAAGAAGAAGAAGGATGAGGATGAAGAAGAAGAAGAAGAAGAAGTAGGATGAGGATGAAGAAGAAGAAGAAGAAGAAGTAGGATGAGGATGAAGAAGAAGAAGTAGGATGAGGATGAAGAAGAAGAAGAAGAAGGATGAGGATGAAGAAGAAGAAGAAGTAGGATGAGGATGAAGAAGAAGAAGAAGAAGTAGGATGAGGATGAAGAAGAATTCCAGTGCAGCAAAAAGTGTATCTGCAGAGAGCTCTGCTATTTCTGACAGTTCTCTGACAGTTCCTTCACATTTACAGCGGTTGAAACATTGTATCTATTTGTTTCCGAATAAAAACATCTGTATCCTAAATGGAAACAAATAGATACAATGTTTCAACTGCTGTAAATGTGAAGGAACTGTCAGAGAACTGTCAGAAATAGCGGAGCTCTCTGCAGGGACACTTTTTGCCGGCTGTAGAAGGGATGAAAATCGGCCGATCGGGGAAAATTCGATTCGTGCATCTGAAGTTTGCTAATATTCGGATTCGGCGCGAATCGAATTTTTCCTAATATTCGAAACGAATTCCACTTCGCCAGGTTCGATTCGCTCATCTCTAATTATAATATAAATAAATATATAATAGATATATATAAGAAATTCCAGAATTCATAACCAAAAAGGAAGAAGACCTCAAACGATCAGCAATAAAGGGTCAGGGTGATGAATAAAACTGCCCATGTCTTTATCAACGTTTAAGAAATAAAACCAGTCAAATACATAGAATCGGATAGGATAAAAATCAACTATTAGTACTAATAAATTCATGTTAAAAATCAAAGGTAAGACCTTAGAGTGTTAGTAGTAAGGGTAAAAAGGCCCAAGTCTTAATATATATATCCTTTAATGGAATAAAATAACAATAAAATGTAGAATAGAATAAAATCAGCTGTTATCAATAAAGCAATTTATATCGAGGTCTATATTGAGACCTTGGGGGGACAGGGATTTTAATTCTACAATCCACTTTGTTTCAAGTTGCGAAACTGCCCTTCTTTTATGTCCTCCCCTCCATTGTGGTTTAATGAGGTCGATGGCGGTAAATTTCAGATGGGTTGGATCTCTATGGTGACAATCCCGGAAGTGCTTGGAAAGCGAGTATTCCTTATAACATTTTCTTATGTTGTTATAGTGTTCTCTTAAACGATCTCTGAGCCTCCTTGTAGTTCTTCCTACGTATTTTAGCTTACATGTGCATGGATTAATCCTGTAACTTTTTCCAGTGACATTAGATTGAAACTCCTTTATTTTACTTTTATGGGAGCCATTGAACCGGCAAACAACACACTTATTACATGGGTAGAACCCCTTAAGACTAAATGATGAGGACATGTTCTTTGGGGGATCTATCACGTTGGGTGCTAATGTAAGTCTGAGTGAATGAGCCTTCCTAAATGTAATTTCCGGGCGTTCAGGTAGTACTTCTCCTAACACTGGATCACTCTTAAGTATGTTCCAGTTCTTTTTAATATTTTTTACTACATCTCTATATTGGGTGGAGAAGTCTGTTATGAAGGCACAAAACTTTTCTGATCTCGTAACTTTTTCAGATGATAATAAGTCTGATCTATTCAGGGAACCCACTTCCTCAATAGTTTGTCTCAGAATTTCACCATCATATCCTTTTTTCATGAATATGTTCTGAGAGACATAGCTTGGTTATGATAATCAGACATATTGGAATAGTTTCTCCTTAATCTCAGGAACTGTCCCATTGGAACATTCTTTAGCCATGTGGGATGGTGACATCTATCTGTAGGTAAAAAACTATTTCTGTATGTGCTTTTAAAGTATGTTTTGGTTACAATACTCGTACCATCATTCATTAAAGCCAATTCTAAAAAGGTGATTTATTTAAATTCATACTCAAATGATAACTTAATATTAAGACTGTTGTTGTTTAGAGTAACAAAAAATTGTTCAATGAAAATTCATCACCCTCCCATAGCAGAAAAATGTCGTCAATGTACCGACGTAACAAAGCAGAGAGGGCCAATCGCACGAATATATGAGGTCTTCCTCCCATCTGGCCATGAATAGATTGGCCAGACTTGGGGCGAACTTCGCCCCCATCGCAACTCCAGTGGTCTGTAGGTAAAAAGAATGGTCAAACCAAAAGTAGTTGCGATGCATAGCATAGTCAAGTAAATCCAAAATGAACTTTTTTTGGCACATAGGTATATTGGTGATGGTGTTAAAGTAGAATTTTACTGCCTCCATACCATCCTCATGCTTAATATTGCTATAATGGGATGAGACATCAGCTGTTACTAGGTAAGTCTTATCAGTAACCTCAAGGTCTTTAATATACACTAGTATCTGCCTGGTGTCTTGCAGATAGGCAGTAGTGACGACCAGAGGCTGCAAGTAACAGTCAATATATTGCCCAATGCAAGAATTCAAGGACCCAATACCACTAATAATAGGTCTGCTGGGCGGGCAGACCAGATCCTTATGAATTTTGGGGAGGCAATATAAAACTGGAAGTCTCGGGGCTGCTGGACATAAGTATGCTTTTTCTTTCTTAGTAATCACCCCAGTCATCCAATATCTTATGCACTTGGATCATGTAGTCTTTTTTATCCATGATCACAACTCCTCCCTCTTTATCAGCCGGTCTTATGACTTGGACAACAGTGACTTAATACTTTTATTAATCTTATGTTGCTAATTAAAGTTTCTTACTTTAATTTTGTCCAAATCTTTCAGAACAATATTTTTAAATGTGTTGATATGTGATTGCGCAGGCGGATTGAATAGTGAAGCATTTTTTAAATTAGAGATTTTTATATCCCCATTAACTGTATTAGGAATGTCCCGTATTAAAGGTGTGTTTAAAAAATATCTTTTTAGGGCCAATCTCTGAGTGTATTTATGTATATCAATGTAGGTATTAAATTTGTACAGCTTTTTATTTGGAGCAAATTTGAGTCCTTTATTAAGCAAGTTGAGTTCATCATCAGTGAGGGGATTTTTACTGAGTTTAAAGATACCGTCTTTTATTATAGTTTTCTCTTTTTGGGGTCTGTTTACCCTCTTTCCTCCTCATTTTCCTCTGTGTTTACACTTCTCTTTCTTGCTGGACCCAACCCTAAAAAATTATTTTGTCTAGGGTTAGATGTTTTTGATGCCGAATTAGTGTTATGGTAAGAATTAGAATTATTGTATTGTCTGGAATTATTAGAGGAATGGTTAGAAGAATGGTAAGAGTTAGGGTCTTTCCAGTTTTGTTGTCTCGGTTGGGAGACATATGTGGTTTGGTAGTGGGAATTTTTATTACCCTTTTGTCCGGAGATCTCCAATGTGATGGATTTGGTCCATTATATTCCCTTCTATTATTATTTGGACGTGGTGAGTAGTTAGTATAGTAATATCTGGGAAATAAGGGGAAATATCTGTCCATAATAAACCTGATAAATAATACGGGTGTATAGATTGAGATTCAAATCTAATCCAAGGGGTCTGGGAATTGATAGTCGCCCATTGTGCCAGTTGAGAGAGCCGGGCAGATAGGTAATAAAGCCAAAAGTTGGGAAGGCCTAGGCCTCCTGCGATTTATATAGGACAGACGCGGTAAAACGTGAGCGTCTGTTACTCCAAATAAAATTACTCTCTGAAAGCGATCAAGAAACGTTTTAGAGACCGGTATTGGGAGCGCTCAAAATAAATATAGGAGCTTAGGTAAAATATTCATTTTCACCACTGTGACTCTACCTAAAAATGAGATAGGGCATCCATGCCACATCTTAAGCAAGGTATAGAGACAAGAAACACGTGGTGGATAATTGGATGAATATAGTCCAGAGTCCCTGGGCATAAGATAAACACCCAAATATGGGATCCAATCTGTGGTCCAACAGAATGGAAAATAACCATGGAGGGACTCTCCCAAGAGCTCAGCAACATTAATAGGCATAACAACAGATTTAGCAAAATTTACAGTGAGACCTGATATGGATGCAAAGTCCTTCAACAATGTACATAGATTAAGCAATGAAACGAATGGATTGGTGAGAGCATGACATCATCGGCATACATACATAACTTAAATTGAGATACCAAGGGTGGTTACCCCAAAATATCAGGGTGTGATCTTATGGCAATAGCTAAGGGTTCCACCTCGCTGACGGGTGCCCCTGCCCAAAGTAAAAAAGTCAGAATTGCAACCAGGGAGTCAAATCCTTCTTTGAGGGGAATTGTACAGGGCCTGTACACCCGATAGGAATTCATCACTGAAGCCCAGTCTCTGCAACAGTGAGAATAGATATGGCCAGAAAACACTATCAAAGGCCTTATTGATGTCTAAACTCATTAACAGCACTTCCTTAGACTGCAAGATAGCGTCTTGGATGACATTCAAGGTGAGGTGTATGTTGTTCGTGATGAGCCTATCAGGAATGAATCCCGATTGGTCAGGTGAGACCAAGGAGGAGATAATAGGGGCCAATCTATCTGCCAAGATACGGCTAAATATCTTTAAATCATTATTCATAACCGATATGGGTCTATAATTTTGTGGTAGAAGGTGATCTTTTAAAGGTTTAGGCAACAGGGACATATTAGCCAAGAGCATCTCATCAGGAAACCTACCTCCTTGTAAAATTTCATTAAACATGTTTACCAAAGATGGCGCTAGTAAAGGGGCAAAATGTTTGTAATAACTAGCCGAGAATCCATCAGGTCCCGGTGCTGTGGATATTTTCAGCGTCTTAGTTATTCGTCGGATTTCCTCCAGGGTGCAGGGGGCATTAAGGGATGAGATCTGGGAACGTGTTATTGTGGGGAGAGGTAAGGAATCAAGCCACGAGGCATCCAGAGGTGGGGGATTCACTTGTGGAGGAGCTAATAGGGAGGAGTAGAATTCTTTAAAAATTGCCAGAACTTTATGAGGCAGGGAGGAAACTTTACCATGCTTGGTACATACTTTATAGATTTGTGTGGCGGCGTATTGAATGGTTCAGTTTCAGTGCGAACATAGTCAATGCTGAATTACTGTGTAATAGAAAGGAGGCCTTAGACCAGTAAAAGGTCTTTTTAGTGTTTTGTGATAGTAAGGTATTTATTTCTAACCACTTTTGTGAAACCATGTCCCTATTTAAAAGAGATGGATTACCTACATGTGTTCTGTAGTGCGATTCTAATAATTTTTTCTTTTTTTGTGTCTATGATTTCTTTCTCCAATCGATTTAATCTTTCATTTGTTTGTCCAGGTCTGCAAATTCAGCTGCATTCTGCAGAGGTCTAATGTCTTCCTGCAGAGATTTAATTTTGTAGTTTTTCACTCTCTTTCGTTTTATACAGTATGATGATTTCCATTAGGGCAAAGGAACAAGTAGAAAGTGTATCTATCCATTTTTTCTTCAGATCATCATCGGACAGATTGAATGTGGGAAATTTCTTTATACGTAATCCCCTGGGTACATGTTCCAAAGCCAAATATTCAGATAACGAGCTGGAATCCCAGTATGCCCTAATTTCTTTACTCATAGATTTTTCCAGCTTCTGAACGAGCAACCTAATTAAGCCAATATTCCAGATCTAGATTATTATTAAGAGTCTTGTGTGTATGGCTTTGAAAGGGTTGTCTAAAACTGTGGCTGATGTCCTGTATCCCATTGCTTTCCGATATATTGCCAAAGTCCAAACCCAAGAAAGTATTTAAGTGAGAGCTGAAAACATTAAAGTAGAGAGTATATACTGATCAGCTGAGTCGCTTAGCTGCAGTTCAGTTCTTTTAATTAAACAATGGTACAATCTACTACATGGCTTCACTTTAAGGGAAACTATTGCTGTGGTAGCTCTAGTTGCCCTTGTTGTATACACATAGTATGGGGTGACACCATTTGTTTTTACTCTAATGACAAGGAACATAAAATAGATTCTTTTTTTTTTTTGCAACACTAGTTATGTTGTCTATGTCATTACTTGTAAAATTTGCCATATACAATATGTGGGATGCACAACTAGGCGACTGAGAAATCATTTTTATGAAGATCTACACAGTATTGAGAAGAGCCAGTCTACTAATGTTGCACGTCACTTTAATAACAACCATGCAGGTGACATTACAGCAGTAGGAGTTCAAATTATAGAGAAAATGTGTCCTTCTAAAAGAGGAGGAGATGTTTTCCGTCTTCTATGTAAGATATTATGATATGACATTACGATAATAGTCTAGCGATATACTTCATCTTTTATTTATTTTTTTTCTCACCCATCCATATCATTATTGTGGTAGTCAGGATGTATTGAATGGATGATAATGGTTATTCATAGCAGCTAGATGCGACCCAGAAATAAGATTCATGTATTTGGGTATACATACAAATTGCATTTTTATTATTCTTTTGTTGTGGTTACTGAGTTTGTTATTTTGTTACATTATTGTTATTATTTTTATTAGTTACTTTTTTATCTTTTACTCTTACTTTTTCTCTTGATTTTTTCACTTTGTTTTTCTTTTCTTGTTTCTGAGTAGCTTTTTGTATAAATTATTGATCTTCTTTTGATTGTATACTATTTTTTTTTCTATGATCAATGAATGATTTTAAATGATTGTGTCTAAATGGTTGGCAGAAGGTAGTCAAGGACACACCAGTGTGTAGCTGTTGTGTTGTGTATTTAAATAGCCATGCTCCTGATACCTCCTTTGTTATGAATAAGGTAAGCATGTGATTGTAGTGTGAAACACTTCAACAATTTGTCCTTTTTTGCTCTCCTGATTGTGAAGACATAAGAGAAATTTTGCATCAGTTCTGTGGTAGTGTGCGGACAATTTCTCTTTATGCATTAATCATTACACAGACTGAGTGGGCTGCACCCAAGAAGCCCATGAAATTCACCTGGGGACAGCAGTAATAATTATTAATCCATCCCTCCCTTTGCTAGGTCAGCATACTGTCTAACTACAGTAGACAACCTGCCTACCTGCCTTTTAATAATGATCTCAATCAGCAGTGGTCATACCTACCAATTCATATTGTGTATATAATAATGTAATCATATTAAAAGAAAGAAAAGAAAAGATAATTTGTTACTGTATGTACAGACAACAATCATGGCATAAAATCAAAGAAAAGTATCTCTCGTTGGAAGTGGATGTCTTATTTCTCAGTTTATTTAACTACATAAATATAAATTATCATTTTGTCTTTACATAAGGATTATGAATTAAAATGTTTTTCATAAAAAAATTATATGAAGCATTTGATAGGTTATGTATCTTTGCATGACTGATAGTTCACCTTCCATGCCTACAGCAAAACTACCTCACAAGATAGAATATTCATGATAACAGTTTTGCACCAGTGATATGTTTCCTATTAAATTAAGTGTCTTATTAGACTAGGCCTGTAATACATTGCTGTAACATGTTTTCAATCTTCTACAGTATATGACCACTGTTAAGGTATAAAACTGTTTGCTTTACTCAGCAGCCACTATTTAGTTTTATTATAACCTCATCCCAGCCTGGTTTTTATTTTAATTTTAAATATATGTATATATTTTTTTTTCGAGCCCACTAGTTACTAAGGTGCATATAGTAGACGTCATATCTATCGAGTACAGTAAATGTTTAATGCTTGTTTTTCTGTATAATTCAGGCACATTTTAGTGCATGAAAGTCAAAAGAAATGAGGGTTGATTTATGTTTCTAGTACTACCTCACCTTTGAGAAAGCAACTTAATTGCAGGTGTATAAGGATGCTTCCATGGCAACTGATATTCTGTACGTCTACAGCAGAGTTTTAAAAAGAACAGTGTTTGTGGGGAAAAATATGACCTAGTATTTTAGCAAAATGAAAAGAGTGCAAAATATAAAATCAGAAATGTATAATCTTAGAAGAATGCAAACTGTAAATGTTAGTAGATGACCATTACACTTCCCCAAGGTCTTTTTTATTGTTGTTTGCTAACATGAGGTTTTTCTTAGTTCTTTGAAATGTCATTATAGGTAGTTTTCTAAATGAATGAGGATGAGAACACAGTACATGTCTCCAAGCAAGGAAAAAAATTAAACATCATTTTGACAGGTGCAGTGGATGATGGAAACCATCTGTCTTCATCATTCCCTTTGAGATGCTTTAGATTAACAGAGACTATGGCTCAGCTGCTTTGTGCTTTATAATTTTCTAATCACTATCTGATATAAGATGCTGCGGATTTGTGCATACTTACAAATTACTTAAAAAGAAATAGATTTAAAAAAATAGATCATTTACTATGCATACACCATATAAAGCTGCTATATTTTTAAAAGACAATCTTTAGAAGCCAAGACATCAGAACCTATGTCACTTTATTTTTTATATTGAAAAATCATCTATTTTGTAGTTGTACGGCTGTCATGCAATGTAATCCCTTACGTAACGTGTGCAGGCAAGTGTATGGTGTTGTGACTGTGTTTGCACAAAATGGCTTTTGTGTTTTTGTTACCACCAATGGAGGCAGACCTACAAATGGAGGTGCTGCAGGCAGCTCCTGTCCCATCTTCAACTGCAGCTACTTTCCAGCCTTCTGCAGCAGCTCCAGGTACTGTCCAGCCTCCTGTGCTAGCACCTGCTCTAGCCCCTGTCAGTTTCCTGCACCAGCAACTGGTCCTAGAACTTCAAAACTTTAGCAAAGTTTAGTTCTTTCCTTTATACACTGGAATCTGGACTTTATTATCTTGCTATGACTTTGCAAGCTCGGGAAAGGTATCAGATCTTTGTAAACCAAAGTCCTGCTTTGTTTGCTGCTCTCATCTTGGTATGACTTACTTTGTGAACTTTGTTAGAGTTAAAGAGTAAGTACCCCATTCATAATTGATGACCCAGTAGATTACTGCATCTGCAAACTGGACCAGTGGGTCTTTCCAACCCAGTTTTCCATAGAGGTGCCATAAAGATGTGCCACTGCTAACCATTAAGGCATAGTATTAAACTCACAAAAACCTTTAAACACTATAACATTTTTTTTTATTTCTTATAACATATCATTTACTAAAAATATTAGTGAGGTGGCAGTTGATTTTTTGGATCTGACAATTTACAAGAAAGATGACAGGTTCTACACTAAGACATATTTCAAGCAAGTAGATAGGAATGGATATATCCCAAGTTTTAGTTGTCACCATAAAAATTGGCTCAAATCCATCCCTAAGAGTCAGCTTATTAGGATCAAACGTAATTGTGATGATGAAGGTGTTTTTTTGGAACAGGCTGAGGTGTTATTGCAAAGGTTTAGGGAGAAAGGATATAGAGAAGAAAATTTGGCTGTTTCATTAGAACAGGTTAAAAAGATTAGTAGAGATGAACTTCTTAAGAAAAAAGCAAGTAAAAACAAGTTGGGGGATGTGGCTTTTATCACAGGATATTCTAAGCATTACAAATTAGTTGAAAACATAATTAAAAAATATTGGTCTATTTTGATGAGGGATGAAACGCTTGGGAAAGTGTTACCTAGTAAACCCTTGTTTATATATAGAAAACCGACTACTTTAAGGTCTAGACTTGTTAAAAATGTTCCAGATGTACCTAAAAAATTGGTTACTTTCTTGGATAGGGCTGGTTTTTTCAAATGTGGGAGGTGTTTGGTTTGTAGAACCCTGAAAGGGGATAAAAAGAAGCAAATAAAGGTTTTTCAATCCTGTTATAATGGAGGATCCCATAAGATCAATAAATTCATATCATGTGATAGTACGCATGTGACCTATCTGCTGGAGTGCCCCTGCAAGCTCCAGTATATAGGGAGAACAACTAGGAAACTTGCCACCAGATTGGGAGAACATATTAGGAACATAAAGAAGGGATTCAAACATCATAGTTTATCATATCATTTTAGAAGATATCATAATAGAGATCCAACATCGTTGAAATTTTGTGGGATAGATAGAGTAGAAGCCCCATGGAGGGGAGGTAATATGGTAATAAATGTGTCCCAAAATGAAACGAAGTGGATTTATCAAATGGGTACATTGCATCCCAATGGGTTGAATGTAGATATTGATATAAACTGTTTCTTGTCGAATTGGTAATATCCAGTTATAGGTCCGTAGTGCGTGTTCATGATTAGGTTTTTATTTTAATTAGGTTATTTTATTTCTTTTTTATTTTATTTTTGATTTATATTTATTTTATTTTTATTTTTATTTATTTTTATATTTTTATTTTTATTTTTATATTTATTTTTATTTCTATTTTTATTTTATTTTTATTTTTATTTATATTTTTTATATATTTTTTTCTATTTTTATTTAAAAAATTTTTATTTTAAAAAAATTTTTTAAAATTTTTCTTAAATTTTTTTATTTTTTTATTTTTATTTTTATTTTTATTTATTTTTATTTTTATTTTCACTTTTATATTTATTTTTATTTTATTTTTATATTTATTTTTATTTTTATTTATTTTTACTTGCATTTATTTTTATTGGTCTTCTCCCTTGTGTGTGGGGTTGAAGACTTAGGATTAAAAGTAATATTTTTTATCTAAAGAATGTTTTTTAAGTAAAGTATGTTTTTGAAGTAATGTGTCCTTTAAGCAATATATTTCTTGTAATGGTTTCTGATGTAAAGGGACCCCACATGGGTGTGCAGATGGATGGCGGTGATTGACATGCTTGTATCCAGGTTTTTGTGCCAGAGGAATTAGTGGGAGGGATCTCCCAAAGCTTTATAAGCGGCTATTATTATTTAAAAAATTTTTATTTTAAAAATTTTTTTTAATAATTTTCTTAAATTTTTTTATTTTTTTATTTTTATTTTTATTTTTATTTATTTTTATTTTTATTTTTACTTTTATATTTATTTTTATTTTATTTTTATATTTATTTTTATTTTTATTTATTTTTACTTGCATTTATTTTTATTGGTCTTCTCCCTTGTGTGTGGGGTTGAAGACTTAGGATTAAAAGTATTATTTTTTATCTAAAGAATGTTTTTTAAGTAAAGTATGTTTTTGAAGTAATGTGTCCTTTAAGCAATATATTTCTTGTAATGGTTTCTGATGTAAAGGGACCCCACATGGGTGTGCAGATGGATGGCGGTGATTGACATGCTTGTATCCAGGTTTTTGTGCCAGAGGAATTAGTGGGAGGGATCTCCCAAAGCTTTATAAGCGGCTGGGAAGTGGTAATGAGCGTCTTGATAACGCCCTGTGGGTGGGGCGAAACGCGTTGACGCACTTCCGGTTGCCTGGTCCGTCGTCTGACGTCATTTCCGGTGAGTGGAGCGCACGCCGAGCGGTGCGTTCCAAGGGGCCATCTTAGCCTAAGTAGAAGAGTCTGTAGCTGAGGTCTGCCATCCTGCTGCACACTAAACTGTGGGGTCCTTGTATAATCGGTGTACATGAAAAGTGGATCATTCTTGAAGAGAATCGCTGTTGTTTTGAATAAAAAGTGGGCTATACCCCGCAAAAGAATGTGAGTGGTCTGGAGAGATTAATTTGAGGAGAAGTTACTGCGGTATCACGCTATGGTCTTTTCTTCTTCCTGATTTTCCTTTGGGGGATTCGGTGAGAGGAGTAAGCAGAAGAGGTACCTAGACATAAGAGGAAACAGCACTTGGAGGTCTCAGACAAAGTAAAGGGGGTCCAGGAGCCCTTAACAATCCTGAAAGGCGTGTGACTCACCATTATCTGGTGAGTGCGGTTAATGTTGATTTCTGCACTGGTGGATGGTGAAGGGATCAGTAACACGGAAGAATCAAATGGAAAATATATTATAATTTAATTTGATTTAATTTTGTCACGGGACTGTAATTATATATATATATATATATATATATTTTCTGGGTTTTTTTTGATTTTTTTGATTTTTTGTCACTTTGCTTTTTTGTCACTGGACTTATAATTTTAAATTTTTATATATCAATATATTTTATATATAATTTACTTTATTAGCACATTAATGTTTTTTTAAACTGAGTAATGTAATTGATCATGTGGGTTTGCGCTGGTTTTCATTGTTAAAAGTTTTTGGTCCTTTGTACCTGTGCACAGCAGCATCTCACGGGGATTTGTATGGTAAATAGGAAGTCCTGAGCGCTGAGGTTTTGTTTTTTTACATATTTGAGGTGTTATCACATCTTTGAAACTTAGCAGCTATGGATATTTTTAATTTTGCATCTCAGAAAAGAGTTAATATAGAGGATGTTTTTTCACAGAATTATGAGCACATGGATTTAACTAAAGATTTCAGGCACCTTAAGAATTCATTGGATAAACAGATTAGAGCATGGTGGGATGTAGTCACTCTAGAAAAATATATTAAAGAGGGGATCACGCCTAGAAGGTTAAGGTGGGAGGTGGGACCAAATGATGGTTTGATAAGTAAAGAATTGGATGAGGAATGGTTTTCTTTTTTTAATAATGTGGAAATGAAACTAATGGAACTTATTGTACAGAGAAGGAAAAGGAAACTTAAAATATTGGATGAGAAAATTCAAGAATTAAAAGATAAAATGACACCTTTCAATAATTCCAGTGAGTTTGGAGATAAGGTTAAACAAATTCAGGAATATGTTAAAAAAGTGGATGAAGATACACAGAAAAAGAAAATTAAGAAATACTATCGGGATATGCAGGATTATAAAAATAATAATGTTTATAAATGGCAGGAAGATGTTACAAGTATTAATAGTGAATCTAGGAGCTCCTCACCAGGAACAGGAAATGAGAGGACGACAGGGAAATCACCTATGGTCAAAAATAAAAATAAATCCCCTCAGGATACAAGAAAATCCCCCATAAAAAACAAGGGACAAAATGGGACACCAAAATATAATGTGCCAGTATATAATAGGTTTGAGCCATTTAACAATTGGGGCAACCTAGCACCTCAGGAATATGGTTACCCTCCAATGAGGGAGGATTTTCAGAGGGGGGGGTATGGGGGACCCCCATGGAGAGGGGGAGGAGGAAGAGGGTCTTTTCAGATGAGGGGAAGAGGTGGACCTTTTTATCCACCGAGGAGGGGAGGAGGAGGGTGGAGACCTCCTATGAACCAACAAGAACCCTACTGGCCAAAAGGAGGGGATGCAGAGGGGGGACAAGGAAAAAGAAAGAGGTCAACTTAAATCAAGGGATCTTCAATTTGAGTGATTCTGTTTTAAATGAAGAAGAGTTAAAAGTTTTAGCATTAGGATTGAAATACGCACCGGACAAAAAACTGAATAAACTGGAAACTTATATTGATATACATAAGTTTGTAAGGAAAATAAATTTAAAGAAGTATTGGGCGAATAAAACTAATTTTGGGTATAATAGTGTAAAAGGAGATGATTATTTTCTGCATACGCAGTTGAGGAATAAATCGGTGTTTAATCCGAAAATCTCTAATAATTGTTGTGTAGAAACGTTTAAAAAAATGGTGGAACATGATCTGGAGGATTTAGCCATTCCCTTTATGAGAAAGAAACAAGATTTAGAAATTGGTATAAAAAGACTGGAGGAAAATAAAAATATTGTTATAAGGCCAGCCGATAAGGGTGGTGGCCTGGTGGTACTAAACAAGGTGGATTACTATACAGAACTAAGTAGATTGGTAGATGATGTTGAAACATATGAGTTGTTAAGGGGTAACCCTATCAATAAATATAAGAGTCTGTTAGTAAAACATGTTAAAGAAGGGGGTAGAAAAGGTATACTTAACAAAAAAGAGATTAAATATCTGGTACCCTCTGCTTCAATAACACCTGTGATCTACCAATTACCAAAAATTCACAAAGATCTTAATAAACCCCCCGGGAGACCCATTGTTAGTGGGATAGATTCATTGTTTTGTAGACTGGGTGAATATGTGGATAAATTTCTACAACCTCTAGTTCCAATGTTTCCAGCGTACCTGAGGGATAGTGGTGATCTGATTAATCTGATTAAGGGAATAAGGGAAGAGGGGAAATGTGTGATGGCGAGTGTGGATGTTAATTCCCTGTACACTAACATAAGGCATACGGATGCATTAGGATCTGTTAGATGGGCCTTGGAGGCTAAGGCAGGCTTAAAACCACAACAAACTGAATTTTTACTTAATAGTTTAAATTTAGCTATGTCACATAACTACTTTTGGTACTCTGGGAAATATTATAGGCAAGCAAGAGGCGTGGCCATGGGGGCCAAGTATGCACCATCGGTGGCTAACTTGTTCATGAGTAGGTGGGAAAATGAAGCTATTTTTAAGAAACAAACCACAGAGTTGTTGGTGTATAGAAGATTTATCGATGACATCTTTATAATCTGGAGAGGTACAAGAGAGACACTGGAGGAGTTTATCCAAGAAATGGGGATTAATTCTTATAACATATCATTTACTAAAAATATTAGTGAGGTGGCAGTTGATTTTTTGGATCTGACAATTTACAAGAAAGATGACAGGTTCTACACTAAGACATATTTCAAGCAAGTAGATAGGAATGGATATATCCCAAGTTTTAGTTGTCACCATAAAAATTGGCTCAAATCCATCCCTAAGAGTCAGCTTATTAGGATCAAACGTAATTGTGATGATGAAGGTGTTTTTTTGGAACAGGCTGAGGTGTTATTGCAAAGGTTTAGGGAGAAAGGATATAGAGAAGAAAATTTGGCTGTTTCATTAGAACAGGTTAAAAAGATTAGTAGAGATGAACTTCTTAAGAAAAAAGCAAGTAAAAACAAGTTGGGGGATGTGGCTTTTATCACAGGATATTCTAAGCATTACAAATTAGTTGAAAACATAATTAAAAAATATTGGTCTATTTTGATGAGGGATGAAACGCTTGGGAAAGTGTTACCTAGTAAACCCTTGTTTATATATAGAAAACCGACTACTTTAAGGTCTAGACTTGTTAAAAATGTTCCAGATGTACCTAAAAAATTGGTTACTTTCTTGGATAGGGCTGGTTTTTTCAAATGTGGGAGGTGTTTGGTTTGTAGAACCCTGTAAGGGGATAAAAAGAAGCAAATAAAGGTTTTTCAATCCTGTTATAATGGAGGATCCCATAAGATCAATAAATTCATATCATGTGATAGTACGCATGTGACCTATCTGCTGGAGTGCCCCTGCAAGCTCCAGTATATAGGGAGAACAACTAGGAAACTTGCCACCAGATTGGGAGAACATATTAGGAACATAAAGAAGGGATTCAAACATCATAGTTTATCATATCATTTTAGAAGATATCATAATAGAGATCCAACATCGTTGAAATTTTGTGGGATAGATAGAGTAGAAGCCCCATGGAGGGGAGGTAATATGGTAATAAATGTGTCCCAAAATGAAACGAAGTGGATTTATCAAATGGGTACATTGCATCCCAATGGGTTGAATGTAGATATTGATATAAACTGTTTCTTGTCGAATTGGTAATATCCAGTTATAGGTCCGTAGTGCGTGTTCATGATTAGGTTTTTATTTTAATTAGGTTATTTTATTTCTTTTTTATTTTATTTTTGATTTATATTTATTTTATTTTTATTTTTATTTATTTTTATTTTTATATTTTTATTTTTATTTTTATATTTATTTTTATTTCTATTTTTATTTTATTTTTATTTTTATTTATATTTTTTATATATTTTTTTCTATTTTTATTTAAAAAATTTTTATTTTAAAAATTTTTTAAAAAAATTTTCTTAAATTTTTTTATTTTTTTATTTTTATTTTTATTTTTATTTATTTTTATTTTTATTTTCACTTTTATATTTATTTTTATTTTATTTTTATATTTATTTTTATTTTTATTTATTTTTACTTGCATTTATTTTTATTGGTCTTCTCCCTTGTGTGTGGGGTTGAAGACTTAGGATTAAAAGTAATATTTTTTATCTAAAGAATGTTTTTTAAGTAAAGTATGTTTTTGAAGTAATGTGTCCTTTAAGCAATATATTTCTTGTAATGGTTTCTGATGTAAAGGGACCCCACATGGGTGTGCAGATGGATGGCGGTGATTGACATGCTTGTATCCAGGTTTTTGTGCCAGAGGAATTAGTGGGAGGGATCTCCCAAAGCTTTATAAGCGGCTATTATTATTTAAAAAATTTTTATTTTAAAAATTTTTTTTAATAATTTTCTTAAATTTTTTTATTTTTTTATTTTTATTTTTATTTTTATTTATTTTTATTTTTATTTTTACTTTTATATTTATTTTTATTTTATTTTTATATTTATTTTTATTTTTATTTATTTTTACTTGCATTTATTTTTATTGGTCTTCTCCCTTGTGTGTGGGGTTGAAGACTTAGGATTAAAAGTATTATTTTTTATCTAAAGAATGTTTTTTAAGTAAAGTATGTTTTTGAAGTAATGTGTCCTTTAAGCAATATATTTCTTGTAATGGTTTCTGATGTAAAGGGACCCCACATGGGTGTGCAGATGGATGGCGGTGATTGACATGCTTGTATCCAGGTTTTTGTGCCAGAGGAATTAGTGGGAGGGATCTCCCAAAGCTTTATAAGCGGCTGGGAAGTGGTAATGAGCGTCTTGATAACGCCCTGTGGGTGGGGCGAAACGCGTTGACGCACTTCCGGTTGCCTGGTCCGTCGTCTGACGTCATTTCCGGTGAGTGGAGCGCACGCCGAGCGGTGCGTTCCAAGGGGCCATCTTAGCCTAAGTAGAAGAGTCTGTAGCTGAGGTCTGCCATCCTGCTGCACACTAAACTGTGGGGTCCTTGTATAATCGGTGTACATGAAAAGTGGATCATTCTTGAAGAGAATCGCTGTTGTTTTGAATAAAAAGTGGGCTATACCCCGCAAAAGAATGTGAGTGGTCTGGAGAGATTAATTTGAGGAGAAGTTACTGCGGTATCACGCTATGGTCTTTTCTTCTTCCTGATTTTCCTTTGGGGGATTCGGTGAGAGGAGTAAGCAGAAGAGGTACCTAGACATAAGAGGAAACAGCACTTGGAGGTCTCAGACAAAGTAAAGGGGGTCCAGGAGCCCTTAACAATCCTGAAAGGCGTGTGACTCACCATTATCTGGTGAGTGCGGTTAATGTTGATTTCTGCACTGGTGGATGGTGAAGGGATCAGTAACACGGAAGAATCAAATGGAAAATATATTATAATTTAATTTGATTTAATTTTGTCACGGGACTGTAATTATATATATATATATATATATATATTTTCTGGGTTTTTTTTGATTTTTTTGATTTTTTGTCACTTTGCTTTTTTGTCACTGGACTTATAATTTTAAATTTTTATATATCAATATATTTTATATATAATTTACTTTATTAGCACATTAATGTTTTTTTAAACTGAGTAATGTAATTGATCATGTGGGTTTGCGCTGGTTTTCATTGTTAAAAGTTTTTGGTCCTTTGTACCTGTGCACAGCAGCATCTCACGGGGATTTGTATGGTAAATAGGAAGTCCTGAGCGCTGAGGTTTTGTTTTTTTACATATTTGAGGTGTTATCACATCTTTGAAACTTAGCAGCTATGGATATTTTTAATTTTGCATCTCAGAAAAGAGTTAATATAGAGGATGTTTTTTCACAGAATTATGAGCACATGGATTTAACTAAAGATTTCAGGCACCTTAAGAATTCATTGGATAAACAGATTAGAGCATGGTGGGATGTAGTCACTCTAGAAAAATATATTAAAGAGGGGATCACGCCTAGAAGGTTAAGGTGGGAGGTGGGACCAAATGATGGTTTGATAAGTAAAGAATTGGATGAGGAATGGTTTTCTTTTTTTAATAATGTGGAAATGAAACTAATGGAACTTATTGTACAGAGAAGGAAAAGGAAACTTAAAATATTGGATGAGAAAATTCAAGAATTAAAAGATAAAATGACACCTTTCAATAATTCCAGTGAGTTTGGAGATAAGGTTAAACAAATTCAGGAATATGTTAAAAAAGTGGATGAAGATACACAGAAAAAGAAAATTAAGAAATACTATCGGGATATGCAGGATTATAAAAATAATAATGTTTATAAATGGCAGGAAGATGTTACAAGTATTAATAGTGAATCTAGGAGCTCCTCACCAGGAACAGGAAATGAGAGGACGACAGGGAAATCACCTATGGTCAAAAATAAAAATAAATCCCCTCAGGATACAAGAAAATCCCCCATAAAAAACAAGGGACAAAATGGGACACCAAAATATAATGTGCCAGTATATAATAGGTTTGAGCCATTTAACAATTGGGGCAACCTAGCACCTCAGGAATATGGTTACCCTCCAATGAGGGAGGATTTTCAGAGGGGGGGGTATGGGGGACCCCCATGGAGAGGGGGAGGAGGAAGAGGGTCTTTTCAGATGAGGGGAAGAGGTGGACCTTTTTATCCACCGAGGAGGGGAGGAGGAGGGTGGAGACCTCCTATGAACCAACAAGAACCCTACTGGCCAAAAGGAGGGGATGCAGAGGGGGGACAAGGAAAAAGAAAGAGGTCAACTTAAATCAAGGGATCTTCAATTTGAGTGATTCTGTTTTAAATGAAGAAGAGTTAAAAGTTTTAGCATTAGGATTGAAATACGCACCGGACAAAAAACTGAATAAACTGGAAACTTATATTGATATACATAAGTTTGTAAGGAAAATAAATTTAAAGAAGTATTGGGCGAATAAAACTAATTTTGGGTATAATAGTGTAAAAGGAGATGATTATTTTCTGCATACGCAGTTGAGGAATAAATCGGTGTTTAATCCGAAAATCTCTAATAATTGTTGTGTAGAAACGTTTAAAAAAATGGTGGAACATGATCTGGAGGATTTAGCCATTCCCTTTATGAGAAAGAAACAAGATTTAGAAATTGGTATAAAAAGACTGGAGGAAAATAAAAATATTGTTATAAGGCCAGCCGATAAGGGTGGTGGCCTGGTGGTACTAAACAAGGTGGATTACTATACAGAACTAAGTAGATTGGTAGATGATGTTGAAACATATGAGTTGTTAAGGGGTAACCCTATCAATAAATATAAGAGTCTGTTAGTAAAACATGTTAAAGAAGGGGGTAGAAAAGGTATACTTAACAAAAAAGAGATTAAATATCTGGTACCCTCTGCTTCAATAACACCTGTGATCTACCAATTACCAAAAATTCACAAAGATCTTAATAAACCCCCCGGGAGACCCATTGTTAGTGGGATAGATTCATTGTTTTGTAGACTGGGTGAATATGTGGATAAATTTCTACAACCTCTAGTTCCAATGTTTCCAGCGTACCTGAGGGATAGTGGTGATCTGATTAATCTGATTAAGGGAATAAGGGAAGAGGGGAAATGTGTGATGGCGAGTGTGGATGTTAATTCCCTGTACACTAACATAAGGCATACGGATGCATTAGGATCTGTTAGATGGGCCTTGGAGGCTAAGGCAGGCTTAAAACCACAACAAACTGAATTTTTACTTAATAGTTTAAATTTAGCTATGTCACATAACTACTTTTGGTACTCTGGGAAATATTATAGGCAAGCAAGAGGCGTGGCCATGGGGGCCAAGTATGCACCATCGGTGGCTAACTTGTTCATGAGTAGGTGGGAAAATGAAGCTATTTTTAAGAAACAAACCACAGAGTTGTTGGTGTATAGAAGATTTATCGATGACATCTTTATAATCTGGAGAGGTACAAGAGAGACACTGGAGGAGTTTATCCAAGAAATGGGGATTAATTCTTATAACATATCATTTACTAAAAATATTAGTGAGGTGGCAGTTGATTTTTTGGATCTGACAATTTACAAGAAAGATGACAGGTTCTACACTAAGACATATTTCAAGCAAGTAGATAGGAATGGATATATCCCAAGTTTTAGTTGTCACCATAAAAATTGGCTCAAATCCATCCCTAAGAGTCAGCTTATTAGGATCAAACGTAATTGTGATGATGAAGGTGTTTTTTTGGAACAGGCTGAGGTGTTATTGCAAAGGTTTAGGGAGAAAGGATATAGAGAAGAAAATTTGGCTGTTTCATTAGAACAGGTTAAAAAGATTAGTAGAGATGAACTTCTTAAGAAAAAAGCAAGTAAAAACAAGTTGGGGGATGTGGCTTTTATCACAGGATATTCTAAGCATTACAAATTAGTTGAAAACATAATTA
Source organism: Staurois parvus (assembly GCF_062004578.1). Classification (NCBI taxonomy): domain Eukaryota; kingdom Metazoa; phylum Chordata; class Amphibia; order Anura; family Ranidae; genus Staurois; species Staurois parvus. The sequence goes on from NW_028318302.1 coordinate 1,190,008, forward strand.
AAAAATATTGGTCTATTTTGATGAGGGATGAAACGCTTGGGAAAGTGTTACCTAGTAAACCCTTGTTTATATATAGAAAACCGACTACTTTAAGGTCTAGACTTGTTAAAAATGTTCCAGATGTACCTAAAAAATTGGTTACTTTCTTGGATAGGGCTGGTTTTTTCAAATGTGGGAGGTGTTTGGTTTGTAGAACCCTGTAAGGGGATAAAAAGAAGCAAATAAAGGTTTTTCAATCCTGTTATAATGGAGGATCCCATAAGATCAATAAATTCATATCATGTGATAGTACGCATGTGACCTATCTGCTGGAGTGCCCCTGCAAGCTCCAGTATATAGGGAGAACAACTAGGAAACTTGCCACCAGATTGGGAGAACATATTAGGAACATAAAGAAGGGATTCAAACATCATAGTTTATCATATCATTTTAGAAGATATCATAATAGAGATCCAACATCGTTGAAATTTTGTGGGATAGATAGAGTAGAAGCCCCATGGAGGGGAGGTAATATGGTAATAAATGTGTCCCAAAATGAAACGAAGTGGATTTATCAAATGGGTACATTGCATCCCAATGGGTTGAATGTAGATATTGATATAAACTGTTTCTTGTCGAATTGGTAATATCCAGTTATAGGTCCGTAGTGCGTGTTCATGATTAGGTTTTTATTTTAATTAGGTTATTTTATTTCTTTTTTATTTTATTTTTGATTTATATTTATTTTATTTTTATTTTTATTTATTTTTATTTTTATATTTTTATTTTTATTTTTATATTTATTTTTATTTCTATTTTTATTTTATTTTTATTTTTATTTATATTTTTTATATATTTTTTTCTATTTTTATTTAAAAAATTTTTATTTTAAAAATTTTTTAAAAAAATTTTCTTAAATTTTTTTATTTTTTTATTTTTATTTTTATTTTTATTTATTTTTATTTTTATTTTTACTTTTATGTTTATTTTTATTTTATTTTTATATTTATTTTTATTTATTTTTACTTGCATTTATTTTTATTGGTCTTCTCCCTTGTGTGTGGGGTTGAAGACTTAGGATTAAAAGTATTATTTTTTTATCTAAAGAATGTTTTTTAAGTAAAGTATGTTTTTGAAGTAATGTGTCCTTTAAGCAATATATTTCTTGTAATGGTTTCTGATGTAAAGGGACCCCACATGGGTGTGCAGATGGATGGCGGTGATTGACATGCTTGTATCCAGGTTTTTGTGCCAGAGGAATTAGTGGGAGGGATCTCCCAAAGCTTTATAAGCGGCTGGGAAGTGGTAATGAGCGTCTTGATAACGCCCTGTGGGTGGGGCGAAACGCGTTGACGCACTTCCGGTTGCCTGGTCCGTCGTCTGACGTCATTTCCGGTGAGTGGAGCGCACGCCGAGCGGTGCGTTCCAAGGGGCCATCTTAGCCTAAGTAGAAGAGTCTGTAGCTGAGGTCTGCCATCCTGCTGCACACTAAACTGTGGGGTCCTTGTATAATCGGTGTACATGAAAAGTGGATCATTCTTGAAGAGAATCGCTGTTGTTTTGAATAAAAAGTGGGCTATACCCCGCAAAAGAATGTGAGTGGTCTGGAGAGATTAATTTGAGGAGAAGTTACTGCGGTATCACGCTATGGTCTTTTCTTCTTCCTGATTTTCCTTTGGGGGATTCGGTGAGAGGAGTAAGCAGAAGAGGTACCTAGACATAAGAGGAAACAGCACTTGGAGGTCTCAGACAAAGTAAAGGGGGTCCAGGAGCCCTTAACAATCCTGAAAGGCGTGTGACTCACCATTATCTGGTGAGTGCGGTTAATGTTGATTTCTGCACTGGTGGATGGTGAAGGGATCAGTAACACGGAAGAATCAAATGGAAAATATATTATAATTTAATTTGATTTAATTTTGTCACGGGACTGTAATTATATATATATATATATATATATATATATATATATTTTCTGGGTTTTTTTTGATTTTTTTGATTTTTTGTCACTTTGCTTTTTTGTCACTGGACTTATAATTTTAAATTTTTATATATCAATATATTTTATATATAATTTACTTTATTAGCACATTAATGTTTTTTTAAACTGAGTAATGTAATTGATCATGTGGGTTTGCGCTGGTTTTCATTGTTAAAAGTTTTTGGTCCTTTGTACCTGTGCACAGCAGCATCTCACGGGGATTTGTATGGTAAATAGGAAGTCCTGAGCGCTGAGGTTTTGTTTTTTTACATTTTTTTTTATTTACCTATGCACGGTGCAGATATTCAGCAGCACAATTTGCACAAATGCAGCCTCAAATCCACAAATACTGAATAACAGAGGAGATCCCCACCAAAGTATATGGGAGATAAATCTTGTAATATATTTTGCTATTTTTCAATGCTAATTTACAAGCCTTTGTTAAAAAAAAGATATTGGTAGCCTGGCACTGCCATGGGAGACATGTATCAATGTAATATATTTTTTAAAAATACCATTCAGCACAGAGTCTTTCAACCACTTGCCCTCAAGAGAATTTACCTCCCTTCCTGACCAGGCCATTTTTTGCGTTATGGCGCTGCGTTACTTTAACTGAAAACTGCGCGGTCATGCAACGCTGCACCCAACTTAAGTTTACATCCTTTTTTTCCCACGAATTGAGCTTTCTGTCGGTGGTATTTGATCACCTGTGCAGTTTTGTCTACAAATGGCGGTATAGATACTGGAATTTTTATTTATTTATTTAATACTAGTAATGGCAGCGATCAGCGACTTATAGTGGGACTGCGGCGGTCATTCTGACTCTGGGGGAGACACTAATACAGTAATCCATGCTAATAAAAAGCACTGACACTGTACTAATGACACTGGGCAGGAAGTGGTTAACATCTGGGGCGATCAAAGGGTTAACTGTGCTGTGTGTGTTTTACTGTGTGCTGTGCTTTACTGTGTAAGCACGCTGCTTTGTATTGCTCTGCTATGCAGAGCAATACAAAGCAGCATGCTGGAGCTGACGGGAGAGATCTGTATTGTTTACATATAGACCTCTCCCCCATCAGTGATACTCGGCAATCGCTGGGTGCCAGTGGGGAATCACTGGCTGGGACCTGGTGATCGACAGCTGAAGCCCCCAATGGCGGCATTGGTAGGGCGCACATGTGGCACGTGCTCCCCCTTATCCAAAAATACAAGATCACGTGAATATATATGTAGTATACAAAGTAGTTCTTCTATAGGGCGGTGGGAAGCAGTTAATGGAACTGTGTATTTTTAATGTCCTTTAAGCCTTATTAAAAGAGCTACTCCCCACCAAATGGACATGAATCAATGCAAAAATGTTTTTTGCATTGATTCATGTCCCATGTCCTCCCAAGAAAATCCATTGCATATTAGCCTTGCAAATGGTTTTGTTTACAAACAGAATAAAGCTGGTTGGAAAATGTAAATTAGCAGCATATGTTTCTTTTTTTCTTTGTATATGTCACTTGTGCTTTGGTACATCCTATCAATGTGTCACTTCACAGGTAGGTTTGATGCATCTCCCCAGCATGTTATTTGAAGGAATTGTGCATTTTTAATGTACCCCTTTAAGCCTTATCAACCACTAGGGGACTGCCCGCAGTACATATACTGCTACAAGTCGGACCCTGTGCGCAGGATCACGTATATAAATGTGGTCCTGCATTTCGAGGTAGGGGGCATGCACGAAGCGAGCGACCGCCCTATCCGTGGCACCGATCACGGGTGTCAATCACCGGGTCTCGGCCAGTGATTACTTGCCGGAACCCGGCAATTGCCAGCAAACACTGCTGGGGAGGAAGGCTGCATTGTTTTCATTGAAGCGCTATTCCCTGTCAGTCACACTGTTCCGGATTGCTGAGCACAGCTTTCCTGATCAGTGTGTAACAGTAAAGTGCACACCCCCCGCCCCCTAATAAAACACTCCCCTCACACAGTTAACCCTTTGACTGCCTCCAAATGTTAACCCCTTCCTCCTCAGTGTCATTAGTACAGTGTCAGTGTTTTTTTTTTGCACTGATCACTGTATTGATGTCACTGGGGATGTCAGTGACCCCAAATCAGTTCCCCCCCAGTGTAAGAATGTCCGCTGAAGTCTCGCCATAAGTCGCTGATCACCACTGAGTGCCTCCATAAGTTGCTGATCGCCGCTATTATTAGTATAAAAATCCAGTATCTATAATGCCATTTGTAGACGCTATAACTTTCATGTAACCCAATTAATTTACACATATTGGGATTTTTTTTAGCAAAGACATGTCGCAGAATATATTTTGGCCTAAATTTATGATGAAATTTGATTTTTACATTTTTTTACTGGACATGTTTAATAGCAAAAAGTCCAAAATATTGTTTTTTTCTCAAAATTGTCAGCTTTTTTTTTTTATAGCGCAAAAAATAAAAACGCATAGGTGATCAAATACCACTGAAAGAAAGCCCAATTCATGGGGAAAAAAGGACATAAATTTCATTTTGGTGCAGCGTTGCATGACTGTGCAATTGTCAGTTAAAGTAACACAGCCCCATAACACAAAAACTGATCCCTGCCAAATGGTATATTTCTTTAATTGTTGCCTATCTCTTCTGAATGTGCCCTTGCCCTTTGCTTGACAACCCTCTGTAATTGACTTCAATGGTGCTTAAATTAAAGTTATTTTTTACGTATTTGCAACCATTAATCAATCCTAAGCAGAGTTTCCAATCAGTAATCACCACAAGTTCTGAATTAAAAGAAGAACTCCAGCCAAAATAATAAGATATAAATTGATAGCTTATTCAAAGATAAAATAGCAAAAGTCACTTTCAACCCAGAGCTCTCCACCACAGTACTTATTTTCTGCATCTAAATGCCTTTAAACTGATGGCCAACAACCCACTTCCTCTGAGCAAAAACTGTCCTGAACCTGCCCCTGCCTGTAATTGGATAGTATGGTTCATAGAAGTTTATTAAAAAGTAGCAACAGGTACATCAAACCAATGCATTTAGAGGGAATAGACTCCCCCTTTTTCAGGGCTAACAAACAAAGCAAAGGGTGGATAAAAGGTGTGTGTGTATATATATATATATATATATATATATATATAGTACAAAATATAAGAATAAGCAAACATAATAAAAAAGGGTATAAAAAATTATAAATATTACTATAAAAATATATAATGTATACATAGAGCTGGTAGCCACATTTGGTAAATATAAAATTGGATACAGATTGAACACGTACAAAAAACAAAACAAAAACACACAATGTATGTAGAGCTGAAATATAAGCAAGATCATGAGGTATAATATACTGTGGGTATATATACATTATCCCCATGAATGTGTATATATATCTATAATCATTTGTTTTAAAAATGTCTGAATGACATTAATGTATATGGAGATACTTGGAGTTGATGTTATTGGACCTCTAAAGAAGTGAGGCGGTAATGAATAGAAACTAAACTGCTGCGTACTATTTAATGGGAACAATTCCCATTAATGGGCCTTAACATCCTTCACTTTCTGTCTTCATTAACACAACTTTAGAGCCTCATTCCACCAACACTCAAGCCCTCACACCCCCACCACCCCACCCCACACCTCCCACTTTCCAATTTCCACCATTTCTAGTACACCACCTTCCCTGCACAAACCTATTTGTAACTAAAATATTAAATTCAACATTTATGACACCCACGTGGTGTTTTTCTTTTTATTGATCCCTTTCTTACTCTGACTTTTTGTTTCCCAGCAGAAACCTTGATTGAACATAACCATTCATGGGAATTGTTCGCATTAAATCGTATGCAGCAAGAGGTTAGTTTCTATTCATTACCGCCTCACTTCTTTAGAGGTCCAATACTTTAACTCTAATTTTCCAAGTATCTCCGTATATATTAATGTCATTCAGACGTTTTTAACACAAATGAATATAGACATATATACACACTCATGAGTATAATGCGTATATACCTATATTATCCCTTATGATCTTGCTTACATTTCAATTCTGCATAAATTGTGTGTGTGATTTTTTTTTTGTTTCTTGGACGAGTTTGATCTGCATCCAATTTTAGGTTCACTAAATGTGGCTACTAGCTTTATGTATATATGACATATTTTTATAGTATTATTTATACTTTTTAAAAAAAAACTTTTCTATTGTGTCTGCTTATTCATATATATATATATATATATATATATATATATATATATATATATATATATTTATTAGGTTAATTGGATCCTGTCTAAATTGGCCCTAGTATGTGTATGTATGAATGTAGGTTGGGGACTTTAGAAACGCATTGGCATTATGTACAGTACGTGTTGCTACTTTTTAATAAATGTTTATGAACCATATATCAGAACTTGCATTTCTCCGGACACTGGGCTCTCCTTTCTTCTAATCCAAGTATACATGCTGAAATGACTGTAAGGGCACACACAAAAAGCAGCAGCCCAATCTCCAAGAGGGCCCATTGTCCCCCTCCATCACTAGGCACTATCCACCATATGAAATTCCTTCCTTTTTGCCCACACGAATACCCATCCGGGACCAGTGACCAATCAAGTCAGTCCAGCACGGTCTACAGCTTAACCTATTGTAATTGGACAGTGAAATCAGATGTAGTTTGCCCTCTCCTCCTATCAGCATACTGAGATACATTTTGTCAGCACATGATCTGACTGACTCCTTTTTTGCTTGAAGAGACTGATACCAGGTTAAATTCAGGTATTTAAAAATATATATTTAACAATGTATTCATGATTATAAAGCTTCATTAATTTGTGCCTATTATATCTGCCTGGAGTTTAGCTTTAAAGTTGAAGTTTAGCCAATAAAAAATCTTCTCTATAGCTTTAGTGATCTAACTTACCTGTAATGAAGTACTGTATGTATTAATAGCAAAAAGGTTCGGTCCAAGCATGTAGGCCCTTTACAAAATAATCTAGAGTGGGTGACTGGGGACAAAGAGAAGGAAAATATATTAAATACCTTCTTCAGCTCTGTGTATACAAAGGAGCATGGGGGAGCCATTACCAAGTAATTATAGACTTGATAGTTTAACTTCTATAGTTGGGAAAATACTGGAGAGTTTAATAAAAGACCACATAGATGAATTCTTGCTGGAAAAAAATATTTTAGGAAACAGACAGCATGGATTAATGAAAGACAGAAGTTGTCAAACAAATCTGATTTCTTTTTATGAGGAGGTGAGCAAAACCTTGGACAGAGGGGTGGCAGTGGACGTGGTATACTTGGATTTTTCAAAAGCGTTTGATACAGTTCCCCACACATGGCTAATGTGTAAGGTAAAGTCTACAGGTTTGGAAAAATCTGTATGTAAATGGATATAAAACTGGCTAAAAGATCGTATTCAGAGAGTAGTGGTTAATTATTCATACTCTGAATGATCGAGGGTTGATAGTGGTGTACCCCAAGGTTTAGTGTTGGGACCCTTACTTAATATATTTATAAATGATATAGGGTCTGGGATTAAAACTAACATTTCTGTCTTTGCAGATGACACCAAGCTGTGCAGTGGAATAACAGCCTTACAGGATGTCTTTAATTGAGCAACTATGTGGCAAATGAGGTTTATTGTTGATAAATGTAAGGTTATGCACTTGGGGACTAAGAATATGCATGTATCATACATACTAGGGGGGGCACAACTGGGGGAATTAATGGTGGAGAAGGATCTGGGAGTTCTGGTGGATCACAAGCTTAATAATGGCATGCAATGCCAAGCTGCAGTTTCTAAAGCGAGCAAAATCCTCTCTTGTATTAAAAGAGGTATAGACTCGAGAGAGAGAGAGATTATTTTACCCCTGTACAAATCTTTAGTAAGAACTCATCTTCATTATGCAGTTAAATTTTGGGCACTAATTCATAAAAAGAACATTGGGGAACTGGAGAAAGTACAGAGAATGGCAACCAAACTGATAAGAGGAATGGAGGAGCTCAGCTATGAGGAAAGATTAGAGGCACTGAATTTATTCTCTCTTGAGAAGAGGAGACTAAGATGGGATATGATCAACATGTATAAATACATCAGTGGTTCATATAGTGAACTCAGTGTAGACTTATTCACCCTGAGGTCATCGCAGAGGACATGGTGGCACACTTTACATCTGGAGGAAAAGAAATTTAATCTCCAAATCCGGAAAGGGTTCTTCGCAATAAGAACTGTGAAAATGTGGAATAGACTCACTCAAGAGTTGGTTCTGGCCAGCTCAGTGGATTGTTTTAAAAAGGCCTGGATTGTTTCTTAGATACACAGAATATAACTGGTTACTAACATTTATAGGTAAAATTGATCCAGGGAATATCTGATTACCTCTCAGGGGATCAGGAAGGAATTGTTTCCCCTGCAGGAGCAAATTGGATCATGCTTTGCTGGATTTTTTGCCTTACTCTGGATCAACTGTGGGTGTAGGATTATAACTTTTTTTTTATGGTTGAACTGGATGGACTTTTGTCTTTTTCAGCCAGACTAACTATGTAACTTTGTTCCAGTTTATGCAGGCAACTGGATTGTGTAGAAATCTTCTGTACCAGAATGCCCGGTCCTCTTCTTTCTGCTGAACTTCCAGCTCTGTGGGGGTTAATAGTTCTTAGTCCTCTGAACCTACAATGAACAGGCTACCAGTGAGGTCCCGCTGCCTCCATCCTCCTCCCTCTTAGTAAAAAGTTGTTTCATAGTGTACTTGCATGTAACACAATCGGTGAATGGTGGTGGAGATCCTGTGACATTCCAGACTTTCTCCAATTCAGAAGTCATGTCATCTGCAGTACATACTATAAAACAACTTTTCCCAATGGAGGAGGAGGGAGGCAAGAGCAAGTCCCCTTCAGGAGCTTGTTCACTATAGCTTCTCACTCAGGGGCGGACTGACCATTTGGAAACTCGGGCACTGCCCGAGGGCCCGGGGTCAGTAGGGGGCCCCATGAGATGCCCCTGGTACCTTTTTCATAGGCTTTTTTGAGTTTGGGCAAGGACACAGGGGCCCCATGATCCCCTATTGCCCGGGGGCCCCATGAGTTGTCAGTCTGCCCCTGTTCTCACTAGACTTAAGCTCGTACACACAGTGAGAATATTGGACGAATGATCGTCTCTTTTTTTTGCGTGCTAGTCTCATATCGAAAGTGAAGAGCTTACAAAAGTTACAAAAATTCTTGTACAACAGAATAACAATTCAGAAGTGATGTAATGTATTTGTATTGTAGTCTCGGATGAAAACTGTGCAGATTAAATGAAAATCATACAATATGGTATCGTACAAGAAAAATATTTGTGCTTGTCCCTTCAAATAATTTTGGAGGAAAGCTGTGTACTAATGATCAGATTATGATATGATCACTTCGAAAGCAGTATTTTTCATATTTTCTGATTGTGTGTACTAGGCTTTAGAGCTATTAACCCCAGCAGCGTCTGAAGTTTCCTCCACAATACATGACATGCAATGTTTGTTTGAAAACCTACTAGTGTATACCCAGTTTATAGCTAGAACTATAGAGAATTTTTGTTTAGCTAAACTTCAGTTCAAGATTTTTTTACCATCTATCAGTGATAACCAAGTATAACAGCTAGCAGTCACACAAAGTGTAGGCTACTAACTCCTATACATAACATAGATTAAAATTCCTTCAACATTGAACATGGAGCAAAGGGACATTAACCTACAGATTGTGGGTGGAATATGGTTGAATAAACCAAGAAGTATAACATTTATATTTGTTCTGTCCTGATGGAGAATTGTTACAAGCAAAGGAGGAGGAGGAGGCAGACACCTTTTTAATTTATCAAAAACAAACAAATACAACTTAAAAGAGCCTGAATTATTCAGTAAAACTATATTTCTTTTTTAATGCAGATTTTGAATTTCCTCAGGCATTCATGTCTCTTTTAAAATAGGTTTGTTCAGTGACCATAATATTGCTCTTTTTCTTTTGGTTGTATAATTTGCAAATTAATCTATTAGTTCTAGAAGCCTGCAGTGAGTTGATGTTAAATTTTCTTAAGTATGCACCTAGCAGGATCTGTCAGTTTAATTGGTAACATTTTTCCATTTCACTCCTTGGCGGCTGCACGAGTATTTCATGGTCCTTTCCTTTTGTAATTGAAGCATTTACAAAAATCAAAGAATTTCATGTTAATTCAATATTATAAAACAACTAGCACATAGCCATAAGAGTTTCAAGGTCGTTTAAACCCATATGTGAAACATTCCAAATTATACTAGATTGGCCCTCCACCTACATTTCTTTTTGCTTGGCAATATGATTTAGCCTCTTAACCTCGTCATTAACTTTATTTTCTGATCATTTGGATGTTATTAACTTTCATTAATCTATCAGGTTGTAGAAAATAGATGCTGCTTAATTCATGAATAAAAGTAGAAACAGGGTGAATACGATACATTGAATAAAAGAAACAATGGAATTTAAGGGAAAAAAAACAAAAAAAAAACCCCAAAGCATCACTTTAGGCTGCCACTAATAGTTTTGAGAAATGTACAATTCAGCAATGTAGTGCTAATTGATTGTTTAAATTTGAACTTCAACAAAGGCTAGAATTTGTGACTAATCAAGAATGAGTAGATGCATTTACTATGATCACTTTATATAATAGTTATTTAACATCCATCAAACAAGCTGAAGTGGAAACTTGTGTGAATCTTACATAAAGTGATATTACCATGATTTTGTAATTTAAATGAGATGCTAATAATAGGATTTACAAGCTCCCGCTATTCTGTTTCAAATTTTCTGTTCTGTTCTAGCTCCACTAACTGTACCCTGTACTAGATATTGAGCACTATATACTGCAACGCTGACTGCTAAGGTACATATTGTAAGGAGCTGGTGGTCAGCAAAATGACACTTTAGAAAACTACAGGTTGGCCCTAGTTTTCAGGGAATGGACTTTCACACTGAGCAGTGACTATGAATTGATTTGATATAGAAAACAGAAGTTATACATATTTATGATTTAAAGTTTTTCTCCTCTGTTCTTGCTTCACTAACTGTTCCTGTCCACGCTGGCCAGCTTCAGGTATATGGGTGTTGCTTGTGCCTGCCGGGAACTATGGAGTCTAGAGTCTCCACAACTCAAGCTTATGTGCAGCAACTCCCAGTACTGCAAACACAAGCAGAGCATGAAACACATGTGCTTAGACTATCTAGCACTAGAGATGATCAAGTCAAGGCATCATCCCACCTATGTCTTACTTTAATTTTCTACTGTTTCAGTGTTTAGAAGTACAGAAAGCATAAATATGGTGAAAATATGGGAAAGGTGCATTTATGGAGGTCTCTGAAAATTATATCAGTGAGCGATGTATTATTTTACTTACTGTCTGATTTCATGTTTGCAAAGCATTCACCAATATCACGCTTGTCTTTAAGAACTAATTTTGTCTTTCAGCACAAAAAGGTGACATTAGTAAAAAAAAAAAAAAAACATCTTTAAAACTTGTTAATTGATAACCATAGCTAAAATTAAAAATAAAAAAAGCCCCAAAAATGTAAAATACAAATAATTAAAGATTAGATAAAACATTGAAGCAAAAAAAAAATCTATGTTCTTTACTCAGTTTTGATGCTTTTGCTATATGCAAAATTATTTGAGTTTTTTTAGACAATACAACCAAGCACGTAATGTTTAAAGGATAAGTTCAACTTTTATAACATAAACAACACACATATGAGAAGCGCTGCCCAGATAAAATAATAAGAAATGACGTAAACTTAAATAACCATTAAGCATAGATACAATAAACTAATAAAGTATATGATGTGAAAATAAAGTCCTTAATGTGAAATTGATAAGTGCAAGTGCTTCTTTCACAACAATAAGTGATGCGTGCTCTTTGCTCCCCGCCTGTGTGCCCCCTAACTCACCAACTGTAATGAACTCTTATAATGAAACAAGAGTCATTCATGCTTTGGTGGGGCATGCAGAGTTATGCTGGATCTTGTAGTCCTACTGATTTAAATGATACTTGTCATCCTCAATCATCCCGACATGGTGCCATAATGTGGAGTGTGTGCATATAAGGAATGGAGAGAGGCATCCAAATAGTGTAATTCCATGTATTAACCACTTGCCCTCCTGAGGCTTTACCCCCCTTCCTGATCAGGCCATTTTTTGCATTATGGCACTGCGTTACTTTAACTGACAATTGCACGGTCATGCAACACTGCACCCAAATGAAATTTATGTCCTTTTTTCCCCACAAATTGAGCTTTCTTTTGGTGGTATTTGATTGCCTGTGCATTTTGTATTTTTTGCACTATAAAAAAAAGATCGACAATTTTGAGAAAAAAACTATATTTTTGACTTTTTGCTTAAGCATGTCCACTAAAAAAAAAATTTAAAATCAAATTCCATCATACATTTAGGCCAAAATGTATTCTGCTACATGTCTTTGCTAAAAAAAAATCCCAATACATGTAAATTGGTTTACATGAATGTTATAGCGTTTACAAATGGAGGTATATATACTGGATTTTTTTTTTACTAGTAATGGTGGTGATCAGTGACTGCAGGACTGTGGTGGGCATTCTGACACTGGGGGGAACTGACTTGGTGTCACTGACATCCCCAATGACACCAATACAATGATCAGTGCTAAAAAAAAGCACTAACATTGTACTAATGGCACTGGGCAGGAAGGGGTTAACACGAGGGGCGATCAAAGGATTAACTGTGTGCTGGGAGTGTTTTACTGGGGGGGGGCGGTGTATTGGTTGCTTCACTGTAAGCACACTGCTCTGAATGGCTGTACTGTGCACAGCCATCCAGAGCAGTGTGCCCGAGCTGACAAGGAGGAGGACTGTTAGTAAACAAAGCAGCCCTCCTCCCCATCGGAGATCCTCGGTAATCACCGGGCACCAGCGAGTAATCACTAGCGATTGACAGCCGCGGCCGTGAATGGTGATGTGGGTAGGGTGAACACCCCCTACCCGGAAATATGAAATCACATATATATATATATATATATATATCTGCTGCCCTGTAACAGTATATCTACTATAGGGCGGTTGGGATGTGGTTAAATAAAAGCAGACACACTTATATTACACTCATATGTTTCCAGAGAAAAAATATGCTCCAAACACCAGTAATGACGTCACCACGGTCCGGTCTAACGTGTTTTGGTCCTCCAACTGGGTATCCTCAGGGTGTAACATGTTACTGCTGCAGCTGCCTCCCCAGTCCCCACTGTGAAAGCAAGCTGAAGATCTTCTCCCCATGCCTGCTGTCACAATTTTAAAAAGATGTGGTTGAAAGGGCTCTGCCCACTTGGCTGTGTCATTCATTTACAGATTTCAGTGCCTGGGGAAATACAAATACCGTCAGCCTTGGCAGCTGATGACTTGTGATTCTCAATGAGCTACCAGAGCACTGATACTCTGGGTACTTAATTGATGCTTCCAGTCAGTGTGTAACTGCCTGCTTGTATGATGTTCGAGCAGACAGCTTACATGGACAGTCTGCAAGAGCCCTGCATTGCACCCGTGATCTGCTGATTGTGAGTGCAAAACTTTACAGGCTCCAATACAAAAAATTTATAATAATAATAAATGCATTATTACCTTGCTAAAAATTCCCATGTGTTTTAGAATTTTTATTTTTATGTTATTTTTTTTATCACATTCAAATTATATGATGCAAAAAACCCCAAAATGTACAAAAAAGAAACAAAATAGCAACGTTAAAGTTTAAATTAACAGAACACTATTTTTTCACAAACAGTGAAAAATACACCAAATTCTACAATGTACTATCTATGTTTTGAAAAACCTTAACAAACTACAGCCAAACACAAAAAAAGAACACTTAGGACATAAAATATATATTCAGGAGGAATTTACAGCTCTAATAACAAACATAAACCATCCATTGGACCAGAGAGGGATCACTTTAATGCAGTTGGCCAGCTTCGGCATGTATCGCAATGTATTTGAACCAGGAGTCTTTGTTATAAAAAAAAATTGCTAGACATATGCAAGGATTAAATGCTTATTTAGTCTAGGAATAAGCAGCAATACTTTCCTTATTTCGTATTACCACAGCCTTCCTTCCCTCTACAGTACAATAGGCAGTGAGGGCCTGCCTGCATTCTGGGATGTAAAAGAAGAGTGTCAGTTGCCAGGTGAGTGAGCAGTAATATAAAAATGGCTGTTTATTCAAATCCCCCTGGAAAAAATGAGCATTTAAACCTTGCAAGAAAGAGGGGCCCACAGCAAAGGAACGTTTTTCAGCTGACTGAAATTAGCTTTAAGTTCAAAGTTGTTTAGAAAGAAATAGAAACAATTTTTTCCAATGTGTAAATGAACATCTGCAGCTAATATAGTAATAACTGATGCAGAGCTTAGAGGGTCAAATCATAAATAATACAGTACAGGCAGCTGCAGTTTGCTCAAAAACGATGCTCCTAATTATCCCAGGGAATTGAAGAAATATCATAGATTTGCACTCGCTGGTGGTTATGAATGAAAAGCTTCAAGTCTTAGAAAGAAACATTGTTAAACATATAATGATACTTGGTAGACAAAATAGCATCCTGCACATCCAATCCAGCAGAATGGGTCACGTGAGCACCAGTGAATAAATTTGGAAAGCAGGATGCAAATGTAAAAAGCAATTCTAGTTTTGCTGATGCTTGATTGTTCTGTATCAGCACAATTAGTATTGCTTTTCACCTTTACATCCAGATTTCCCCATGCTGGGTCTGACAAGCAGGATACTATTTCAAACGCCAAGAATCTTTACATGATGTGACATCATGGTGGACTAGTTTTTCATCCAAATGAAGCTCAGATCTGCAGCTTTTACGTCTATTACAATAGTACATATGTTTATCCGTACAGAAACTAAAGTTCTGTAGAATGGCCCTGCTGGAAATCCAGTATCAATCAACTGCAGCAGCTAATGGCTGAGTGTATTCGGATTTGGGGGAATTCCAGCTGTCAGAATACAATAACGCAGCAGGGGAGATCCCTGCATCCACATCGTTTGTGTGGATGCATGGGTCTATGAGGTTTTCTTTTTTTTCATTCAACCCACTGAAAGTCAGTGAGCAGTAATGCCCAAAGGCCGGTAGGCGGGGTTCCTGACCTTGCCACACTGTGATTGGCTGCACTGTACAGGTGTTATTTTCAGATTTCTGTTCTGTTGTACTTTGAATGACAATTACTCAGTCATTCAATACTGTACCCAAATGAAATGTTTCTAATGTTTTGTGAAAGATAGCGCTTTCTTTAGCTGGAATATAATCACCACTGGGTTTATTTTTGCTATACAAATGAAAAAAGACAGAAACGTTTTAACCCCCCCCCCCCCGTGTTTCTTGATTTATGCTATAAATGTTGCAATTAAACAATTAGGGACACGGCTGTCTGCTTACACTGGTGTGTTTTCACTGTAACTGGTGTGATGGTGACAAGGGACATTGTTGCTGGCATACACTGATCTGGTGACAGTGGGATTGGTGTGGTGTGATCAAGAAAACTGTTGCTTGCTGCACTGGTCTGGTGTAGTGGCAATTGGTGTGCTGGTGATCAGAGAACGGTGACTGACTGCACTATTAGGACTCATTCACACATGAGGTTGAGAGTGGTAAAATCTCACACCTGAGCTGTGGTTTTACTGCCCCTCAGCTGCTACCCCTTTAACTGAAGAGGCAGTGGCTGAGAGTGTACACATGCTGTGACAGCAATGCTTGCAGCTGTGCAAGGAACTCTACCCCCTGTATGCCAACTGATCATGACCAATTGTGAATAGGGGTGCTAGTACGGGACCCAAGGGGTTAAAGTAGGCAGTGAGGAGGCAATACAGCACTTTATCACTGCCTGTCAAATGAAGAGCAATCCAAACATGGATGGCTTTTAAGAGAGCATTGTACGTGTGAGTAAGTCCTAGGTGACACCATTACTGGTGTGTCATAGGTGGCACTATGACTGTTGTGGCATGATCAGGGGCTGTGGGACTGGTGTGGGACACTGGGACTTATATAGTGAATGTACTAGTCCCTAACGTGTAGGTAGATGTGAAGGAGTCACACATGCAAATAATAGGTGCTACAACCCTCATAACATATTCCAGAAGGAGTATAAATCTCACCATGCGACTCCTGCGGTCTCTATCCACTGAACCAATGAATCAATCATATAGGATCGGCAACAAGGTGAGAATGAACTGTAGAGAGTTTATTTGAATGCAGAGTAAAAGGCATTCCAGGAGATAAGCAATACTAATGCGTTTCAGTCAAACAAGACCTTACTCATAGATGTGAATGAGTAACTGAATGCTGGGTTTAACCATTGAGGTCACACACCAACTGCACATACTTGAGCAAAGAATAGTGGATATACTGTACATAGCAGAAACCGGACAGTAACAAAAAAACAAAAAGGTACTAATCCAGTCTATTCAAAGCTACAAAAATGCTTTGTCCGGAGTTTTGCTTGATTAATATAATCATATTTACCAATGTACTTACAATTTACAGATATTTTTATGCAGACCAAGCTGACCAGTAAATGTGACCTTACCGGAGTTGCTTGAATTTTTGCAGCAACGGTTTTTCAAAAATAACATTTCAACCGTGGGAATAAAAGGTGAGAATTGCAAATACTCTATTACTAACATTAATAATTATTCTATTCATCTATTATTAACAGTATTATGGGGTGAATACAAAGGTCTGTGAATGTGTAATGCAGAAAGTGTGCTACAGGTAACATTTCTTTTTTGTCCATAGCAAGCAATTCATGTTCAGTTGTCCGTTTTATAGTTCAGGTTTGAAAAATGTGTGTTTTACCTGTGTTGCAAATAGCTGTTTGTGTTCTTTTTGGTGAGTAGTGACTCTCAGGCTAGACTCTAGATACCTGATACCCTTTAGAATTTTGTTGGAGCACAGCACCAAATGTGTCAGTGCTTGCGTTCAATTCATGAATCTGTCTGCGTCTGCACTGGACACTCCTGCCTCAGTGCTATTATTCCTGCCATCCCTCCCAAGCCACTGCACCTGTCACAAAGATGGGCACATTGCAGAGGAGTGTCGTACATGGGTGGGTGGTTTCTGATGGGAAACTGAGAGTCTAGTTTCCTTCAGGTCTGCTTATTTTTGACTGACAGTGGGTGGATTTATTCTGCCCTCTGTGTGCTGTCAATCAAACATAAAGTAGACCTGCAGAGAACTAGTCTCTCAGTTTCCTATCAGGCTCCACCCACCCAGTGACAAGTCATTCCCCAAGAACAGGTATTGCCCATATTGGGTAATGGCATCATCCGTATCCCTATTTACATTTAACTTTCGGCTGGGGAATGTCCAGCCATCAGATGAATGGTGCAGAGGATACAGCACTATCATATGAAGCCACATGTTACTCTGAACGAGCCACAGAGACATTGCTATGTAGAGTCCATGTTTGTGCAGCTTTCATAATCTGTTTTGTATTTTTCAGCAATGCATGCATGCTTTTCGTCATCCTGAACCTCTTTTGCATTATTGCTTCTAACTTTGTAGCTGTATTTTAGAATGCAGGTTATAGTTAATTTCTGTGATCATTTGTCTGATTTCCAATTCCATCAAACTTGTTAAACTCTGTAAAAAATAAACAGTATGCCTTATCTTTAGGAAGTATTGTCTAGATTTGGCTTTGGTTCCAAGTACATTAGTTGGATGCGTCTTCTCTATGTGGCCCCCAGTGCCCGAATCCAGGTTAAAGGGGATTTGTCAGATTCATTCAGGTTGCAGAGCGGGACAAGGCAGGGCTGCCCTCTCTCGCCTCTTTTGTTCACTTTAGCGTTAGAACCTTGGCGATTTTGGTGCGACAATGTCAGGGCTCCCAGGTGTGACCAGAGGTGTGTGACTGACGCAGGGAAACGCAGACCTCAGATATGTTATAAACAATATAATTTATTAACACTAACAATACAAACATAAACGCAGTGCAATACTAAAACATAATACAGTGCAAACAAACCAAACCAAACCACCCACAGATAACAGTACATACAAGCAAGCGTCGTCAGGCAGGCCGGGTCAATATCAATAGGGCAGGTAGGTACAGGGGGAGCAAGCGGAGATTGGTCAGGGTCACAAGCCAGGGATCAGAACAGGTAGCAAGCAGCGTGGTACAGAGGGTCAGACAGAGGGATGGTCAGTAGCGAGCCGGGATCAGAGCAGGAGAAGTCAGCAGCGGTTCAGAAACAGGATGCAGGACAGAAACAGGATACAGGGCCCAGGACAAACACACACCAAGGCAGAGTCTGTGGGTCTGGCCATCCCTTAAATACCCCAGCATAATCAGTTACAGGTGTTAGCTGGCTGCAAAGTTGAGTCTCTGATTGCTGGGAACACCCGCTGGCCAGCCCTAGTACTGCAGATCAAAAGGCAGGTGAGTCCCACCATAGCTGGCCAGTCCATTTCTGACAGTACCCCCCCCTCAAGGAGCGGCCTCAGGAGGCTCCAAACAGTCCTAGCTGGGAAAAATGTTCCACCGCCCGGGTCTGGTAACTGGCGGGATATCAAAGACTGGCACACCGGGCAGGACTCCGGGCAGCGGTACATCGGGCTGGACTCCGGGCAGAGGCACATCGGGCTGGACTCCGGGCAGAGGCACATCGGGCTGGACTCCGGGCAGAGGCACATCGGGCTGGACTCCGGGCAGAGGCACATCGGGCTGGACTCCGGGCAGAGGCACATCGGGCTGGACTCCGGGCAGAGGCACACCGGGCAGAGGCACACCGGGCAGAGGCACACCGGGCTGGACTCCGGGCAGAGGCACATCGGGCTGGACTCCGGGCAGAGGCACATCGGGCAGAGGCACATCGGGCAGAGGCACATCGGGCCGAACTCCGGGCAGAGGCACATCGGGCCTGACTCCGGGCAGAGGCACATCGGGCCGGACTCCGGGCAGAGGCACATCGGGCCGGACTCCGGGCAGAGGCACATCGGGCCGGACTCCGGGCAGAGGCACATCGGGCAGGACTCCGGGCAGAGGCACATCGGGCAGGACTCCGGGCAGAGGCACATCGGGCAGGACTCCGGGCAGAGGCACATCGGGCAGGACTCCGGGCAGAGGCACATCGGGCTACCAGGCAAAGCAGCAGGCATCGGACCCCCAGGCGGGGCGACAGGCATCGGACCCCCAGGCGGGGCGACAGGCATCGGGCCCCCAGGCGGGGCGACAGGCATCGGGCCCCCAGGCGGGGCGACAGGCATCGGGCCCCCAGGCGCGGCGACAGGCATCGGGCCCCCAGGCGGGGCGACAGGCATCGGGCCCCCAGGCGGGGCGACAGGCATCGGACCCCCAGGCGGGGCGACAGTCATCGGACCCCCAGGCGGGGCGACAGGCCTCGGACCCCCAGGCGGAGCGCCGGGCGCCGGACCCCCAGGCGGAACTACAGGTCTCGGGCCCTCAGGCGGAGCGACAGGCATCGGACCCCCAGGCGGGGCGACAGGCATCGGGCCCCCAGGCGGGGCGACAGGCATCGGGCCCCCAGGTGGGGCGACAGGCATCGGGCCCCCAGGCGGAGCGGCGGGCGCCGGACCCCCATGCGGAGCGGCGGGCGCCGGACCCCCAGGCGGAGCTACAGGTCTCGGGCCCTCAGGCGGAGCTGCGGGCGCCGGACCCCCAGATGGAGCGACAGGTCTCGGGCCCTCAGGCGGAGCAACAGGTCTCGAGCCCCCAGACGAAGCGGCGGGCACCGAGTCACCAGGCACGACAGTGGGCACCGAGTCGTCTGGCAAGACTGCGGGCACCGAGTCAACTGGCGGAACAGCGGGCATCGAGTCAACTGGCGGAACAGCGGGCACCGAGTCGTCTGGCAAGACTGCGGGCACCGAGTCGTCTGGCAAGACTGCGGGCACCGAGTCGTCTGGCAAGACTGCGGGCACCGAGTCGTCTGGCAAGACTGCGGGCACCGAGTCGTCTGGCAAGACTGCGGGCACCGAGTCAACTGGCGGAACAGCGGGCACCGAGTCGTCTGGCAAGACTGCGGGCACCGAGTCAACTGGCGGAACAGCGGGCATCGAGTCAACTGGCGGGACTGCGGGCACCGAGTCGTCTGGCAAGGCTGCGGGCACCGAGTCGTCTGGCAAGACTGCGGGCACCGAGTCGTCTGGCAAGACTGCGGGCACCGAGTCGTCTGGCAAGACTGCGGGCACCGAGTCGTCTGGCAAGACTGCGGGCATCGAGTCAAATGGCGGAACAGCAGGCATCGAGTCGCCTGGCAAGACTGCGGGCACCGAGTCGACTGGCAAGACTGCGGGCACCGAGTCGTCTGGCAAGACTGCGGGCACCGAGTCGTCTGGCAAGACTGCGGGCACCGAGTCGTCTGGCAAGACTGTGGGCATCGAGTCAACTGGCGGAACAGCAGGCACCGAGTCGTCTGGCAAGACTGCGGGCACCGAGTCGTCTGGCAAGACTGCGGGCACCGAGTCGTCTGGCAAGACTGCGGGCATCGAGTCATCTGGCAAGACTGCGGGCACCGAGTCGTCTGGCAAGACTGCGGGCATCGAGTCGCCTGGCAAGACTGCGGGCATCGAGTCGTCTGGCAAGACTGCGGGCATCGAGTCGTCTGGCAAGACTGCGGGCATCGAGTCAACTGGCAAGACTGCGGGCATCGAGTCAACTGGCGGAACAGCGGGCACTGAGTCGTCTGGCAAGACTGCGGGCACCAAGTCGTCTGGCAAGACTGCGGGCACCGAGTCGTCTGGCAAGACTGCGGGCACCGAGTCGTCTGGCAAGACTGCGGGCACCGAGTCGTCTGGCAAGACTGCGGGCACCGAGTCGTCTGGCAAGACTGCGGGCACCGAGTCGTCTTGCAAGACTGCGGGCACCGAGTCGTCTGGCAAGACTGCGGGCACCGAGTCGTCTGGCAAGACTGCGGGCACCGAGTCAACTGGCGGAACAGCGGGCACCGAGTCGTCTGGCAAGACTGCGGGCACCGAGTCAACTGGCGGAACAGCGGGCATCGAGTCAACTGGCGGGACTGCGGGCACCGAGTCGTCTGGCAAGGCTGCGGGCACCGAGTCGTCTGGCAAGACTGCGGGCACCGAGTCGTCTGGCAAGACTGCGGGCACCGAGTCGTCTGGCAAGACTGCGGGCACCGAGTCGTCTGGCAAGACTGCGGGCATCGAGTCAAATGGCGGAACAGCAGGCATCGAGTCACCTGGCAAGACTGCGGGCACCGAGTCGACTGGCAAGACTGCGGGCACCGAGTCGTCTGGCAAGACTGCGGGCACCGAGTCGTCTGGCAAGACTGCGGGCACCGAGTCGTCTGGCAAGACTGTGGGCATCGAGTCAACTGGCGGAACAGCAGGCACCGAGTCGTCTGGCAAGACTGCGGGCACCGAGTCGTCTGGCAAGACTGCGGGCACCGAGTCGTCTGGCAAGACTGCGGGCATCGAGTCATCTGGCAAGACTGCGGGCACCGAGTCGTCTGGCAAGACTGCGGGCATCGAGTCGCCTGGCAAGACTGCGGGCATCGAGTCGTCTGGCAAGACTGCGGGCATCGAGTCGCCTGGCAAGACTGCGGGCATCGAGTCAACTGGCAAGACTGCGGGCATCGAGTCAACTGGCGGAACAGCGGGCACTGAGTCGTCTGGCAAGACTGCGGGCACCAAGTCGTCTGGCAAGACTGCGGGCACCGAGTCGTCTGGCAAGACTGCGGGCACCGAGTCGTCTGGCAAGACTGCGGGCACCGAGTCGTCTGGCAAGACTGCGGGCACCGAGTCGTCTGGCAAGACTGCGGGCACCGAGTCGTCTTGCAAGACTGCGGGCACCGAGTCGTCTGGCAAGACTGCGGGCACCGAGTCGTCTGGCGGAACAGCGGGCATCGAGTCAACTGGCGGAACAGCGGGCACCGAGTCGTCTGGCAAGGCAGTGGGCACCGGGTCACCAGGTATGACAGCGGGCTCTGAGTCAATTGGCACGACAGCGGGCACTGGATCAGGTACCGGATCATCTGGATCAACAGCGGGCATCGAGTCAACTGGCCTAATAGGATCGTCGGGCTGGATCAGTTCATCATGCTGAGTAGCGGCATCAGGCTGAATGCAGGCATCAGGCTGAGGAGAGGCTTTAGGCTGAGGAGAGGCTTCAGGCTGAGGAGAGGCTTCAGGCTGAGGAGAGGCTTCAGGCTGAGGAGAGGCTTCAGGCTGAGGAGAGGCTTCAGGCTGAGGAGAGGCTTCAGGCTGAAGAGAGGCTTCAGGCTGAAGAGAGGCATCCGGCTGAAGAGAGGCATCCGGCTGAGTAGAGGGTTCAGGCTGAGTCACGGAAGGCAGGTTCACCGGTTTGGATACTGGCAGGATGGTATTGGTTGGAAAGAATTTTCGCTTTTTTCTGGTTTTAACTACTGGAGCACTACAAGTAAACTCAGGTCTGCAAACGAATGGAGCAGCTGGAGACAGAGAAAAACTGGAGGATGGAACAGGAGAGGGAGCAGTTGCTACAGAGGGCTTTTTTACAGGGTTAAAGGCAGGATAGGTGCAGCGAGTGGGAACAGGGTACTGACATGCGGTAGATAGCCAAGTATACTGGGCTGTAACTGGAGGAGCTGGTGGGAATACAGGAGTAGAGTTAGAAGCAGGACTGGGTTTTTGTAAGCTGACTGAGGCTGGGTGCAACAAGTCTGTCCATGTCTGCAGTAGGGGTTGAACAAAGCTGAGCTTACACAAAGCCTGTCTGGTCAATGACTGCACTGCGTTTATACAATCTCTTAGTGTCTGTGGTGAACATGTGGAATAACGCTCCAGAAAGTAACCCACATCATCCTCTAATAACCACACCAGGGACTCAACCTGGTCTGCACTAAATGGTGGCAAAAATTCATCCCTGCATTCGGGGGAACCAGATGAAACCAACTCAACACAAACCTGAATCAATGGCTCCACCATAGAGAAATCTGTGCCCTGATCTACTAGAACATGAGCGAGCCGTATACATTCTAGCAGTTCATCCCGGGGATACTCCTTCAGAGTCTGATAAGCATACTCTCTGTCATCAAGCACTAGCAGAGATAAATACTCAACCTCATCCAGATCCATCCTTCCCATCAACAAGCCAAGATGGCTTCCCTGTGCAGCCACTTCTGGTCAGGATTGGCCTTGGTGTAATGTCAGGGCTCCCAGGTGTGACCAGAGGTGTGTGACTGACGCAGGGAAACGCAGACCTCAGATATGTTATAAACAATATAATTTATTAACACTAACAATACAAACATAAACGCAGTGCAATACTAAAACATAATACAGTGCAAACAAACCAAACCAAACCACCCACAGATAACAGTACATACAAGCAAGCGTCGTCAGGCAGGCCGGGTCAATATCAATAGGGCAGGTAGGTACAGGGGGAGCAAGCGGAGATTGGTCAGGGTCACAAGCCAGGGATCAGAACAGGTAGCAAGCAGCGTGGTACAGAGGGTCAGACAGAGGGATGGTCAGGAGCGAGCCGGGATCAGAGCAGGAGAAGTCAGCAGCGGTTCAGAAACAGGATGCAGGACAGAAACAGGATACAGGGCCCAGGACAAACACACACCAAGGCAGAGTCTGTGGGTCTGGCCATCCCTTAAATACCCCAGCATAATCAGTTACAGGTGTTAGCTGGCTGCAAAGTTGAGTCTCTGATTGCTGGGAACACCCGCTGGCCAGCCCTAGTACTGCAGATCAAAAGGCAGGTGAGTCCCACCATAGCTGGCCAGTCCATTCCTGACAGACAATCTCTGGACATCATCAGTTTATAAGGGGTGTTCTCTCAGAAAAGATATCCCTTTATGCGGATGACACACTGTTATATCTTGGCGATACTTCCACAACCTTAGACGCTGTTATGTCCCTTATTGAACATTTTGGTAGATTTTCCGGCTTTAAAAATTAATTGGCATAAATCGGTGTTGATGCCCATGGATCCTGTAGATCTCCCCCTCCTGGTCTGTGCACAACACATCCAAGTAGTGTATACATTTAAGTATTTGGGGGTGGTAGTCTCTCCTGATCCTAAACAGTATATTTTTCTCGATCTTTTACCTCTACTCTAGCAGCAAAAATTGAAGTGTAACAGTTGGTGCAAACTCCCTCTGTTGGTGGTGGGTAGAGTCAATTTAATTAAAATGATTGGGCCCCGCAACTTCTTTATATCTTTCATAATTCTCCCATATGGATTCCTATGAAATGGTTTCAATCGCATAGTGACCCAGTTTAGGAGTCTTATTTGGAAAAAAACAGGTGGCTAGGATAAAATTGTCCATGTTGCAATATGGCAAGGAGTCAGGGGGCTGGCGGTTCCTGAGCCTAGACTTTATTTTCTGGCAGCCCAATTGCAGCAACTGGTTGGCTGGGATTTTCTGATAATATTGATCCTATTATAAGTTTGTTTTCCATTCCTGATTCCACCATTTTGTCTCTTTCTCATCTTGAGATGGCTCTACCAGTCCTTCCATCTACGGATCCAACCGCAAACCTCTTAAGGCGTGTCTTGAATACGATAAAGCATCCTTTCATATTGCCGGCTTTTTTTCCTGTACTCCCTTGTGGAACAATCCACAATATATAGAACTGGCTAAACTGGTGGGTTTTCACAACTGGAGGGATCGTGGCCTGAAATTAATATCTCAGCTATATAATCCTAAGGTCCTTTTCACAACTGCAAATGGAATTTACATTTTCACTTAAGCATTTTTATCTATATCTTCAGCTACAGGCTCAGTCTTCGCTTTCTAATCTCACATTGACAGACTCAATTTTTCTTAAGGATGTAACTCAGGCAACCCATAAGAAAGGCATGATATCTCGTGTATACTCCCAGCTGTTGTATACAGTACAGGATCAGGGTAGTCTTCGGGGTAGGGTGCAGTGGTCTCGGGATGTTGGAGAATTTGCTGGAGATGTCTGGGATGCTGCCCTGGAATCTGTTCTGGTGATTTCTCTTTCTCACTCTCATAAATTGTCTCAATTGTATATTCTCCATCGAACGTTTAGGATCCCTGTGCAACCGTACTGGTGGGGTAGGCGTGATTTACCTGATTGTCTGAGGTGTAGGGTCCAACAGGGCAATTTAATTCATATGCTCTGGCGCTGCCCCAAGTTACATAGATATTGGAGTGAGGTTCTCCAGTTTATTTCTCTAGTATCGCAATACACTGTTCCCCAGGATCCCTTGCAATGTTTGTTGGAGGCATTGGACCAAGAACTGCTCCAAGCAGGAGTGTATATTATGGTACCTAGACTTTTATATCTGGCTAGGAAGTTGATAGCAAGGTACTGGTTATCGTCGGCTTCCCCGACTAGTAAGCAATGGATAGATTATGTTAATTCATTACTCCCGTGGGAAAAACTCAGGTACCAACATCGCAATGCTTAACGTAAGTTCCAGCAGGTATGGCGGGGTTGGCTGGATACGTCTGGGCTTGCCCCTCCTCAATTGGTAGTGGACTGACTTTCACAGGTGTGACATTTTATATCAGGTGTGTGGCTCCACTCCTCCCCCTGGGGGAGTTCATGTGCATCCCCCATTTGTTTGCTGATAAGATGTCTCAGGTGAACCAGATGTTCTTGTTGAAGTAGTTATTTTTATTGTTTGAATGCATATTTTGGGCTTTGTTCCTTTCCCCCATTTATATTTACATTTGGATGGGAAGGAATAAAAGGTAAAAAGGAAAAAAGTAAGATATTGTCAAGAAAGCTTTGGATCCTTGTGGGCTCTGTTTTATTTGATTACTATTTCTGTTATTCTGTCCATTATGGGATCTGTGTATACACATTGTTCTATTTATGTGTAACCCTGTTGATGCAGTAATGTCATTGTGAATTCTGTAAGTACTGTTCCATTTTCTTTATTATCTTGACAATAAAAGTTGTTTGTATTTAAATTAAAAAAAATAAACAGTATATGGGATAAAGGAAAGAAGTCAGCACAGTGTGTCAAATGATAGATACAGCCAATAGAAAGTCCAATAAAAGAATCTAGAACACACTTGTGGCTGCTTAGTCATGAGAGTTAGAAGCCAGCTCTGCAGTAAATAAATAAAGGGAGACAGGGAAGCCCCATCTAGCTGTAGTAGTAAAGATATGCATTTTATTGTAAGGGTATAGCAACTCTCATGTTAAAATGATAAAAATTGCATGTCAAAACAATAACCACCATCAAACATTCCCTCCTTGCAGGTATCGCTGGATAGATGGAGACTGCCTTTGCTCACTGTGTCTACAGGGCTTAGAGAGGCTGGAGAGGATCCCGGAACAGCTTGTGGTCAGCTTGGAGTGCACGCGATCAGCAGAAGTGACGTCAGCTGTGGTGGAGAGCTATATGTTACAGACCATGTGTTCTCCTTCCTCAGAATTTGGACAGTTCCATCTTACTAATGGTATTTAACCACTTCAATACTGGTCACTTATACCCCTTTCCTGCACAGGACAATTTTCAGTTTTCAGCGCTGTCGCACTTTGAATGACAATTGCGTGGACTTGGAACACTGTACCCATGTTAAATGTTTATAATTTTTTTTTCCACACAAATAGAGATAGAGCTTTCTTTTGGTGGCATTTAATCATCACAGGGTTTTTTTTTTGTTTGCTAAATAAATTAAAAAAGACCAATATCCAATGGTTTGCATTGTATGCTGGATGTATTGTTCTACCCCACATTGCTTTGTATTACAGTTTACAATAAGTCCCGTCTGCGAGGCAACATGTCATGTCTCTGTTCTGATTGTGCTTTGTAGCTGTATATGCTATCTTGTCTATTCTTATATTAATAAAATATTTTTGGAACAAAAAAATTAAAAAAGACCAAAAATGTTGAAAAAAAAACCAGACGCTTTTTTCTTTTCGTTTTTGTTTTACAATTTTGCAAATAAATAACCTTTCTTCTTCTTTCTTTAGGCCAAACAGTATTCTGCTACATTTATTTGGTGAAAATAACTCAAATCAGTGTTTATTATTTAGTCTGTAGGAAAGTTAGAGTCCACAAATTATGGTATACAGTATATCTGAAAATCAATCAGTCCTGATGTACTGATGACCTATCTCATTACTTGAGGCCTGAAAATGCCAGTACACTACAAACATACCCCAAATGACCCCTTTCTGGAAAGTAGACAGTCCAAGGTATTTAGAAAGAGGCATGGCGTGTTTTTTGAATTTGTAATTTTTTGCCACAATTTTCTGGAAAATGCAGAAATTAAAAAAAAAATGTTTCAAATTTTTGTGACTTTGTCCCATTTTTAGTGTCATTATATAACTGGTGTGGCGGTGATCAGAGACATTGACTGTCAACAGTATGTAAATAAACAAAAAACACACATTTTTAATAATTTATTGTACTACTCTGGGGAAGTGATCAAGATTTTTTTTCTTACACATTAAGATTGCTTGTACCAGTGAATTTCACTGTTATAAGCAGCCATTTTTTACTGAATGCAATTTCATTTACTCATTCAGCGTTTACTATTGTTGTTAGCTGTGATTGACAACAGCTAATCACATGGTGCAGATAGGCTGTGATTGGCCCTGTCTGTACCATGTGATCATTGTGACCAATCACAGAGATCAACACAATAGTACACAATGGATTTCGTGAATGAAAGCCATCCATTATGTACAATTGTCATGTCATCTGCTGTGACTGGTTACAGCAATCACATAGTACCAACAGCAGCTGGTACACTGATTAGCCATCCATTGTGTCCACCGGACACAGCAGGTGACAAATTACACCGCAGTATGGCCCGTTCTAGTCATATAACTTCAAGCCGGAACAGTGAATGTCCCGTCCAGCCGTCATTTGTCTAAAGGCAGGGTGGGAACTGGTTAAGGGCAATGGGGATCTGTGGGACAATAAGGCCCAGCATTACCCCAAAGACACCAAAAGTCCATTAACAACATACAGTCAATCACCATGCTTAATAACAGAGACAATAATACTGTTAAAACGATACTAAAAACATTAGCAAAAATAGTGTTCTTACAGAGGCATGATTCTAAACTTGAAGAAGACTTTAAGGGTCCCCTGTGGAAAATTAAAGCATAATAAAAAGTTTTAATAAGAGAATTAAATGCATACTGAACATTTTAGTCTTGCGCTAATGAAGCATTAAGAGAGTGCAAAATATGGCTAAAGAAATTATGTAAATTATACATTGTATGCACAGAACAATTAAAAAAATAAAATAAAGAGGGGCGCATGCGCGGCCGGCTCCTGGATGGACGCGCTATAAGCACCGCTCCGTCCACCCGCCAGAGCTGACATGCCACACACCCGCACCGAGGGACACCGCTACCACAGGGAGAGAGATAAGAGGTGTACACACCTCAGGAACCATGCCATGCTGCCGCAAAACCCCTGGACCACCAGGGAAACTCACTCACTTTTTCCCTCCTGTCATGGCTGGAATACAAGTTGGCGCCGGGTGCAACACAGACAATCACAGCAGCCATGAGAAGGATCACACAGCTCAGCCCACAGATGCCAGGCTGCGATACCCACTATACCCTGGGGACCCTGGTGAGTCTTCTCCTCCTCTATCCCCCACTAAACGCAGCCAAGCCAAATCCAAGCCACGTTTGGACATAGACCCCGCGGCTGACTACCAGGCCCTCAGCCAGCCACCTCCTCACTTCAACACTGACATGCCAGTGATAGAATCATTCCCTGCATCAGACCAGCCTCTCACAGAAATATGCATGAAAAACATGCTACTTTCGCTCAGACAGACCCTACATAGCGACCTAAAGTCATCACTAGTTCAGATTACGTCCATGGTCCAAAAGCAAGAACATAGATTACACCATATTGAATCCAGAATGGAAGAAATAATTATAGCGCATAACGACCTGATTGACGCACATACTGACCACACATCGGACATCGAACAAATAAATCTGAAACTAGCGGATCTAGAAGATAGATCACGACGCAACAACATCAAGTTCAGAGGTATCCCTGAAAATGTCTCTAATAAGGCGCTACTATCCTATATACAGCAGTATATAAAATACCTCATTCCATCTCTCTCTGATTTGGAATTAGCCATAGACAGAGCTCACCGACTACCTAAACCATCAATTCTGTCAGTATCAATCCCGAGAGATGTTCTGGCACGTATACATTTTTATCACATTAAAGAAAAAATGATGTCGGCAGCCAGAAATCCGCCTTCACTCCCGCCATCGCACGCAAATATCTGGCTATTTGCTGACCTATCAAAGGCCAAGCTCCTTAACCATAAAAAGATGATTACTATCACCAAAGCTTTACAAAACTACAGTATAAGCTATCAATGGGGGTTCCCAACTAAACTTACCATTAAACAACACGGTAGAATTTTCACAATCAAAAACCTTGAAGCGGGCTTGGAGTTACTAAAGGCATGGAACATACTGCCTGCAGAGCCTCCACATTCCACCACTACCAATATCCAACAAATAGAGGCAGAATGACTCTGACTCAGCACTCCTTTTATATATTTCCAACGCTCCACCTTAGGTGGTATACCCCACTCTACTACTCTCTGGTGATCGGCCCTGTTTAGAAAATGTTCTTGTTACCAGAAAATATTTGGCATGACCTTTTTTACGGTCAAAGCCTCTTCAAACGCCCCAATTTTGAAGTAGCTCATCTTGCTACTCGTGTCACTTGCGTTTTACACAAGTTTTTTTTATCTTCTTTTTCCTTCCTCCCCCCCTCTTCCACCGACTTCACCAGTCGATCAACTGCACCACTTCTTCATCTGAAATCTACAAAACATTGTGGAATACTCATTCTAACTCATCGATCGGGCCAAGACATCGGAATTCGCCTCTTCACAACTTCAACCATCCAACCACGCTCTTCTCAAACAACATCTCGACCTTTCTACTAACCAAACCTCAGATCTACATTATGATTAATATTACATCACTCAATGTTTGTGGCTTAAATTCACCCTTCAAGAGATCGATGCTTCAAAAGGAAACTCCAACGTTTCAAGCCGACATTCTCTTCTTACAAGAAACACATTTCGTAACAACCAAGACCCCCAAACTACAATTACACCGAATCTCACACATCTTTATGGCTACCAATTCCAAGAAAAAAAACGGTGTCATCACAGCTAAAGGACTCTGCTCAGTTCTGTTATATATCTGAAATAGCTGACCCGCAAGGCCAATACCATATTTTAATTTGCCACATAAACGACATTCCCTACACTCTAGTGAATGTTTGCCCCAACAATAATAAGATGCAATTCTACCACAAGCTCTACGCCATCATTTCTGCTCAAAAACAAGGCAGACTTCTCATTGGTGGAGACTTCAACATGATTGGCAACCCTCTTCTAGACTAGTCTTCCAACAAAAGATCCCCCAAACAAAATTTCAATCGATTCCTAAACGACTACGACCTCTATGATATCTGGAGATGCCAACACAGCGACGAGAAAGATTACACCTACTTCTCCCCTTCTCACCTGTCCTACTCCAGGATTGATTTTTTTATCACAGATAAATTGACATTACAACATGTAATGTCATCCAAAATCGGAACCATAACCTGGTCAGACCACGCTCCAATCAACATAACCTTCGACGACAATCAACGCTCTGCAATTCCTCCCATCTGGAGACTGAACTCTACAATTTTAAAGAACCCAGAAAACCAAAAATACCTACTAGAAGCCCACAACCTCTTCTTTGATTGTAATGATACACCGGACATTTCTATAACCACTCTATGGCCCGCTTACAAAGCTTACATGAGAGGTATCCTCATACAACTAAATTCCCGAATCAATAAACAACGATCCCAACAAATTGACCAACTTCTAAACTCCATAAAAATAAATAAAGAAATTAACAAAAAAAAACCAAATGCCTCTACTTCTAAATCCCTAACGGCAGACAGAAATAAACTCCGACTACTATTACTCCACAAATATGACCTCAACCTTCAAAAGACAAAATCACAATTCTATTCCCTAGGTAATAAAGCAAATTCACTTCTCACAAAAATAATTAAACAAAGACGGCTCAAATCCAAGATCACTCTAATTCAACACCCCACCACTCACACTTCACTTACAAATCCTCAAGACATAGCCAACGCTTTTGCAAATTATTATCAAACCCTATATAATATTAAAGATGATCCGGACACAACCCAACCGACAACCACATCCATACTTAACTTCCTAGCAACCGTTAATCTTCCCCAACTCACTCCTACACAACTCACATCTATATCTGCACCGATATCTCCCGCAGAAATAGAGAAAACCATAAAAACATTACCTCTTAATAAATCTCCGGGAAATGATGGTTTCACGAACGAGTACTATAAAATATTCGCTCCCAATCTTGCACCACGTTTATCCATTCTTTTCAACCAAGCCGCCTCCACAGGGCAATTCCTCAATGAAATGCTACAATCTATATTCACAACTATCCCCAGACCCTGTAAAAACCCCCAAATGGTCCAGAATTACATACCAATTTCACTATTGAACACAGACATCAAACTCTACGCCAAAATAATTGCCCACAGATTGCTTCCCCACCTCCCTAAATTAATCCATCCAGACCAAGTGGGATTTATCCCTGGTCGTCAAGCACCAGATGCAACCAGAAGACTTATATCACTTCTACATAAACTTGAAACCACTAGACAACCCTCCTTACTCCTATCTCTAGATGCTGAAAAAGCATACGACCGAATACATTGGCAATTCATGAAACTCACACTTCAAAAATTTGGTATCACAGACTGGATGCTATCAGCAATTCTATCCCTTTACTCCAACCCTTCAGCCAGAGTACTAACTAACGGCACACTCTCGCAAACCTTCCATATATCCAATGGAACTAGACAAGGCTGCCCCCTATCTCCCATAATCTTTACTTTACTCATCGAACCCCTAGCATCCAAACTCAGAGATGACCCAACATTTACAGGCATTACACACCTCAAAAAAGAACACAAAATTAGCCTTTTTGCAGACGACATCATTCTGATGATTACCAATCCCTACAAATCACTCCAAACGATTTGTACACATCTACACAACTACTCAGTATACCTCAGTATAAGTCTCATATTATAAACTCAATGAGCCCAAATCCTCTATACTAAATCTCTACACATCAGAGAAGACCCAAAAACTACTAACCAAACATTTCCTTTTCTCCTGGGAACATCATAGCATCCCTTACTTGGGGATCAAACTCACCACTACAACTGACCAACTATACGCCTCTAACCATAAAATACTACTTGAATCCATCCCACAGGAACTCAAAATTCTTCGCACATCAACTCTAACGACATTGGGGAGAGTGGCAACTTTAAAAATGTGCATATTACCCAAGATCTTCTACATATTCCGCACTCTTCCCATCCCAGTCCCCAATATCTTCCTCTCCAAATTACAAGCAATTCTTGCCAAATTCATGTGGAACTCGAAAAAACCCAAATGTACTACAAACCTATTAATACGCCCAACCTATAGAGGAGGAGCAGGCCTCCCTCATTTAAAATCATACTATAATGCCTCGCTTTTAGATCAGATTTATTTCTGGTGGCACCCAACTACTGAAAAAACATGGACTACCATGGAAACACTCCCACATCTTTCGCCTACACCCGATAAAATTCTGTTCCTTCCACAAGCCTCTCAACACCAACTCATACCCAACCATCCATGTATACAAGCCTCCCTCCAAGCCTGGTATGATCTTTTAATATTCAAACAAACAGATACCAAACTAATTCCTACCCCAATTACAACTCTACACTTCATTATTCCCTCCTTAAACCTACTACGATGGGAAAAACAAGCCATCTCACACATTCGAGACATCTATACAAACAATAAATTAGACTCCTTCTCAACCCTCCAAGAAAAATTTCATCTCCCTAGCATGGAATCCTTCACTTACATGCGAATAGCGCACTCCCTACAAAAAATGAACATTCCGCATACATTGGCAATTCCTACTATTACACTCAACTTCCTACAAAAACCATATTACCCAAAGTAAGGAATTTTAATCTTTTATTCACTCATAGCCAATGCTCAGTTCACTCTAAAAACAACTTCTCTATCCAACTGGGAAACAACTCTCACACTACTGATACAACCACACACATGGGAAATAACCTTCACTATCACCCACAAAACCTCCAGATGTAGTTCCCACTGGGAATCATATATGAAACTTTTACACCAATGGTACCTAACACCTGCTAAACTCTCTTTATACTACTCTCAACATTCTCCCAACTGTTGGAGACAATGTGGAGAAATAGGATCAACTTTCCACATAATGTGGACATGTAAATCTCTCAAATCTTACTGGAACAAAGTTTTCCAATTGCTTTCTTCAATCACTGGAACCCCAGTGACACCAAACCCAGCTCTCGCACTCCTACACATAGGAATTGATAAATTCTCTACAGACTCCCGCACCATCATCATCCACACATTAGCAGCTGCCAAAACCAACATCGCTAAATTTTGGAAATCATCCAAAACTCCTTCTCTCTCAGCTCTCCTTACTGACCTTAACTTCCAATGCGAGATGGAAAAAAGGTCAGCCTTTCACAATTCCTCCTATCAAAAATTCAAATACCAATGGTCTTGAAGGTTACAGAACCCCAACTGTACTATAAATTGATATCCATATAACCATATCGTACTAAAACCTATACAATTGACTGGTGTCTAGTTTCCCCCCCCCCCTTCCCTTCTCCTGTCCCTTACCCATTTTCTATACAATATTTTACCTAACCCTGGTTCACACCACACTAAGCATACCTCTCAGGTAAACAAAACCTATGTTTATGCTGTCCCTAGCCAATTGGTGAGGAATCTACTCCGTATATACCTTGCTGTACTTAATACTTAATGTGAACCACACTAACGTACCATATCTTGTTCTGTTGAAAATCTTTCAATAAAAATATTTAAATATAAAAAATAAAATAAAATAAAAAAGTGTATAGATATACAGCAAATATCTAAAATATACAAAACATTATGTGTAAGGTATATACTAGAATAGTGTTGCCCAAAGTGGGTTCTGCGAGAAGCTCCAAGGGTTCCACAGAAAGAATTTGGAAATATTCAAAACTTCCTTTCCAGAAATATTTCCCAAACCTGGATGCCTCCAGAATCGAGTGGGTGCTCAATCCTTTCGTCAAACATGAAATAATTCTTCTTGAACCAGAAGCTGAAGAAAACCTCATCGATTTGAGAAATGATCTGGTGTATAAAAATCTCTTTGCTGAGAAAGAACTCTCAGAATTCTGGATATGTTTGGAAGCTCAATATCCGCTGCTTAGCATGGAAGCGATTAAATTGCTGTTGCTGTTTGGTAGCTCACACCTTTGCAAGCAGGGGTTTTCAGTATTTATGAAAATGAAGTCGAAGAAATGAGAGAGACTTCAAATAATCAATAAAGAAATACATGTGAGCTTGTCCACCAGCGAGCTTTGAATAACTTTGATCTGTGATCGCAAGCAAGCTCATGCTTCCCATTGGATTTCAATATTCATAATTGGCTTCTTATGTATGTATGGCTGTGATGCTCATAGCATACTGTGATTCTTACACTACAATTCTCAAATAATCAAGTTCATGACATGCTATGATAGAAGTGATGTTTATATATTTCTAGACATCATTTTCAATTTAAATTTCCAATTTTACTAGTTTTATAATAAAAGTTGTTAGTCTTAATTCTTAAAAAATGGACCTGAATAAATATTACTGATCACATTTAATAATGTTTTCACTCTGGGGGAGAGGTGGGGTTCCACGACGATTAAACTTTTTTTCCGGGGCTCCATGGACTCACAAACTTTGGACAAGACTGTACTAGAAGAATAGGATGATTGCCAAATGTCTTATCTTATAGGACACCAGTAAAGTAGCCATATATAAAGCATCTATCTATAGGGGTCCAAGGATAAGTATGCGCGAGCACCCAAAACACATACATAGTGCTTGATCATAATCCCAAGATAGCTAAAGAAGGTGGATACCAAAAGATGGTACAGTTCTGGTAATTACAATACAGTACTAACCTCTTTTCATTGATGTCACCAGATACCATAGTGTCAAGAGTGTAAATCTAGAACGTTTCCCACTGATAGAGCTGTTTGAAGGGCTCCGCTGCAGAAAACGTTCTGGGTATGGATTCAATGACCCCCACCACCAGGACTGAGGAAGATGTCTGGTGGAAATCCAGAAAATGTCTAGGGATACTGTGCTTGTCAACTCCATCCTTAACAAAGCAACAGAGTGCCCCAAATCTTTTCCTCAGGGTCCTGATGGTTCTCCCTACATAATAAACGCTGCAAGGACACAAATGTCAATAAACAATGAATTCTGATAAACAGCCGGAAAAATTATTGATCGCATAGGCGTTACCTTTAATGGTGAAAGCTTTCTGCCCATGCTTAACATGTTTGCAAGTGAGGCATTTTTGTTTTTTACATTGATACATTCTCTTAAGAGCAAAGAAGATTAAAGACTGTTCTCTGTATTCACTACCACAGTTTACAAAAGAGGCTACCCTTCTGATAACTAAAACACAGGAAGGAGGGGTCATAATTAAGACAGAAGCAGCTTTTTTAAGAGGAATTTCTATAGTGCACCCTATTTCTATCATTTGCCAAAAATTTGTCAGGACCAAAATATCCTCCAGGTTGCCCCATTGTAGCAGCAATGGAGTGCATTACAAGTGGTTTCTCCTTGTATATCGGCCAATTTTTCCAACCTCTGGACTTCTACTGAAGAAGTCGCCACCTTGAACGTAGCACATAGAGAGGATGGAGCTATGGGTGTGAAGTCATCCCACGGCCATCTTGGATTTGTATGCCGGCGTTCTGTGTTTGACACGCGTATACAAGTTAGCACTGGCGGCAGTGCTTTGCTATGTAAGTGGGATACTTTTTTTAATATTAAACAGTATTTATGCAGAGAGCATTGTGTGCTTCTCTCTCCTTCCATTTTATATATCGAGTAATCTTGAAATGAATAGACACTAATCAGAGTTATCATCATCCCTGAGGGGAACATTGCTGGCTTTGACCTTTCTGGTAATGTAGGGGTCAAGGCTTTGAGGTCAGAGGCTCATCCGTATGGTGGTGGAGACACGGAGCACATTAATTTATCTTTTGGAGCACAGTGTCACAGTGGTGATTACAAGAATAATACTGCAACAATAATTTTGGACTTTATTTATGTTGTAGTTTTGATTATTTTGGTGCACTTCAGATGTACATAGTGGAGTAGCACATTATTTATCACTACTTTATTAGTTGTTTATTTTTTTGAGTTTAGTTAATAATTTTGATTATGCCTAGAGATGAGCGAATCGAACCAGGCGAACCGGAATTCGAGTCGAATTTCAGGAAATATTCGATTCGCGTCGAATCCGAAATTTTGCCTACTTCGGGTGCGCGAATCGAACATTTCCCGATCAGCCGGCAAAAGTGTCCCTGCAGTGAGCTCCGCTATTTCTGACAGTTCTCTGACAGAAGGAACACATGTTTAGCGGTTGAAACATTGTATCTATTAGTTTCGATTTAGGATACAGATGTTTCAACCGCTGTACATGTGAAGAAGCTGTCAGAGAACTGTCAGAAATAGAGGAACTCTGCACATACACTTTTTGCCGGCTTGGAATTATTCTTCTTTTCATCCTACTTCTTCTTCCTCTTCTTCTTCTTCATCCTCATCCTCATCCTCTTCTTCTGAGGATGAGGATGAAGAAGAAGAAGAAGAAGTAGGATGAACAGAAGAATAATTCCAAGCCGGCAAAAAGTGTATGTGCAGAGTTCCTCTATTCTGCAGATACACTTAGAGGAGCTCTGCAGATACACTTAGAGGAGCTCTGCACATACACTTTTTGCCGGCTTGGAATTAATCTTATTTTCATCCTACTTCTTCTTCTTCTTCATCCTCATCCTCAGAAGAAGAAGAAGAGGATGAGGATGAAGAAGTAGGATGAAAATAAGAATAATTCCAAGCCGGCAAAAAGTGTATGTGCAGAGTTCCTCTATTCTGCAGATACACTTAGAGGAGCTCTGCACATACACTTAGAGGAGCTCTGCACATACACTTTTTGCCGGCTTGGAATTAATCTTATTTTCATCCTACTTCTTCTTCTTCATCCTCATCCTCAGAAGAAGAAGAAGAGGATGAGGATGAAGAAGAAGAAGAAGTAGGATGAAAATAAGAATAATTCCAAGCCGGCAAAAAGTGTATGTGCAGAGCTCCTCTAAGTGTATCTGCAGAGCTCCTCTAAGTGTATCTGCAGAATAGAGGAACTCTGCACATACACTTTTTGCCGGAAACCGCTGTATGGAGGGAATGTCCCATAACTGTCAGAAATAGACTATTTCTGACAGTTCTGGGACATTCACTCCATACAGCGGTTTCAACCGCTGTATGGAGGGAATGTCATAGAACTGTCAGAAATAGACTATTTATGACAGTTCTGGGACATTCACTCCATACAGCGGTTGAAACATTGTATCTATTTTTTTCCATAAATGACATTCTGCAAATACACTTAGAGGAGCGCTGCAGATACACTTTTTGCCGGCTTGGAATTAATCTTATTTTCATCCTACTTCTTCTTCATCCTCATCCTCATAAGAAGAAGAAGTAGGATGAAAATAAGAATAATTCCAAGCCGGCAAAAAGTGTATCTGCAGCGCTCCTCTAAGTGTATCTGCAGAATGTCATTTATGGAAAAGAATAGATACAATGTTTCAACCGCTGTATGGAGTGAATGTCCCAGAACTGTCAGAAATAGACTATTTCTGACAGTTCTGGGACATTCACTCCATACAGCGGTTTCAACCGCTGTATGGAGGGAATGTCATAGAACTGTCAGAAATAGACTATTAATGACAGTTCTGGGACTGTCCTTCCATACAGCGGTTGAAACATTGTATCTATTTGTTTCCATAAATGACATTCTGCAGATACACTTAGAGGAGCGCTGCAGATACACTTTTTGCCTACTTCTTCTTCTTCATCCTCATCCTCTTCTTCTTCTTATAAGGATGAGGATGAAGAAGAAGTAGGATGAAAATAAGATTAATTCCAAGCCGGCAAAATGTGTATCTGCAGCGCTCCTCTAAGTGTATTTGCAGAATGTCATTTATGGAAAAAAATAGATACAATGTTTCAACCGCTGTATGGAAGGAATGTCACAGAACTGTCAGAAATAGACTATTTCTAACAGTTCTGGGACATTCCTTCCATACAGCGGTTGAAACATTGTATCTATTTGTTTCCATAAATGGATCCATTTATGGAAACAAATAGATACAATGTTTCAACCGCTGTATGGAAGGAATGTCCCAGAACTTTCATAAATAGTCTATTTCTGACAGTTCTATGACATTCCCTCCATACAGCGGTTTCAACCGCTGTATGGAGTGAATGTCCCAGAACTGTCAGAAATAGTGTATTTCTGACAGTTATGGGACATTCACTCCATACAGCGGTTGAAACATTGTATCTATTTTTTTCCATAAATGACATTCTGCAGATACACTTAGAGGAGCGCTGCAGATACACTTTTTGCCTACTTCTTCTTCTGCTTCATCCTCATCCTCTTCTTCTTCTTATAAGGATGAGGATGAAGAAGAAGAAGTAGGATGAAAATAAGATTAATTCCAAGCCGGCAAAATGTGTATCTGCAGCGCTCCTCTAAGTGTATATGCAGAATGTCATTTATGGAAAAAAATAGATACAATGTTTCAACCGCTGTATGGAGTGAATGTCCCAGAACTGTCAGAAATAGACTATTTATGACAGTTCTGGGACTGTCCTTCCATACAGCGGTTGAAACATTGTATCTATTTGTTTCCATAAATGGATCCATTTATGGAAACAAATAGATACAATGTTTCAACCGCTGTATGGAAGGAATGTCCCAGAACTGTTAGAAATAGTCTATTTCTGACAGTTCTATGACATTCCCTCCATACAGCGGTTGAAACCGCTGTATGGAGTGAATGTCCCAGAACTGTCAGAAATAGTCTATTTCTGACAGTTCTGGGACATTCACTCCATACAGCGGTTGAAACATTGTATCTATTTTTTTCCATAAATGACATTCTGCAGATACACTTAGAGGAGCGCTGCAGATACACTTTTTGCCTACTTCTTCTTCTGCTTCATCCTCATCCTCTTCTTCTTCTTATAAGGATGAGGATGAAGAAGAAGAAGAAGAAGAAGTAGGATGAAAATAAGATTAATTCCAAGCCGGCAAAATGTGTATCTGCAGCGCTCCTCTAAGTGTATTTGCAGAATGTCATTTATGGAAAAAAATAGATACAATGTTTCAACCGCTGTATGGAGTGAATGTCCCATAACTGTCAGAAATACACTATTTCTGACAGTTCTGGGACATTCACTCCATACAGCGGTTGAAACCGCTGTATGGAGGGAATGTCATAGAACTGTCAAAAATAGACTATTTCTAACAGTTCTGTGACATTCCTTCCATACAGCGGTTGAAACATTGTATCTATTTGTTTCCATAAATGGATCCATTTATGGAAACAAATAGATACAATGTTTCAACCGCTGTATGGAAGGAATGTCCCAGAACTGTCAGAAATAGACTATTTCTAACAGTTCTGGGACATTCCTTCCATACAGCGGTTGAAACATTGTATCTATTTGTTTCCATAAATGGATCCATTTATGGAAACAAATAGATACAATGTTTCAACCGCTGTATGAAAGGAATGTCCCAGAACTGTCATAAATAGTCTATTTCTGACAGTTCTGGGACATTCACTCCATACAGCGGTTTCAACCGCT
Source organism: Staurois parvus (assembly GCF_062004578.1). Classification (NCBI taxonomy): domain Eukaryota; kingdom Metazoa; phylum Chordata; class Amphibia; order Anura; family Ranidae; genus Staurois; species Staurois parvus. Next base: position 1,229,846 of record NW_028318302.1, read on the forward strand.
GTATGGAGGGAATGTCCCAGAACTGTCAGAAATAGACTATTTATGACAGTTCTGGGACATTCCTTTCATACAGCGGTTGAAACATTGTATCTATTTGTTTCCATAAATGGATCCATTTATGGAAACAAATAGATACAATGTTTCAACCGCTGTATGGAAGGAATGTCCCAGAACTGTTAGAAATAGTCTATTTCTGACAGTTCTATGACATTCCCTCCATACAGCGGTTTCAACCGCTGTATGGAGTGAATGTCCCAGAACTGTCAGAAATAGTCTATTTCTGACAGTTATGGGACATTCACTCCATACAGCGGTTGAAACCGCTGTATGGAGGGAATGTCATAGAACTGTCAGAAATAGACTATTTATGACAGTTCTGGGACATTCCTTCCATACAGCGGTTGAAACATTGTATCTATTTGTTTCCATAAATGAATCCATTTATGGAAACAAATAGATACAATGTTTCAACCGCTGTATGGAAGGAATGTCCCAGAACTGTTAGAAATAGTCTATTTCTGACAGTTCTATGACATTCCCTCCATACAGCGGTTGAATGTCCCAGAACTGTCAGAAATAGTCTATTTCTGACAGTTCTGGGTCATTCCCTCCATACAGCGGTTGAAACCGCTGTATGGAGTGAATGTCCCAGAACTGTCAGAAATAGACAGAAACTGTCACAGAACTGTCCTTCTTCTCATCCTTCTCCTTCTTCTCATCCTTCTCCTTCTTCTCATCCTTCTCCTTCTTCTCATCCTTCTTCTCATCCTTCTCCTTCTTCTCATCCTTCTCCTTCTCCTTCTTCTCATCCTTCTCCTTCTTCTCATCCTTCTCCTTCTCCTTCTTCTCATCCTTCTCCTTCTCCATCTTCTCATCCTTCTCCTTTTTCTTCTTCTCATCCTTCTCCTTCTGCTTCTCCTTCTCCTTCTTCTCATCCTTCTCCTTCTTCTCATCCTTCTCCTTCTTCTCATCCTTCTCCTTCTTCTCATCCTTCTCCTTCTCTTTCTTCTCATCCTTCTCCTTCTTCTCATCCTTCTCCTTCTTCTCATCCTTCTCCTTCTCCTTCTTCTCATCCTTCTCCTTCTTCTCATCCTTCTCCTTCTCCTCATCCTTCTCCTTCTTCTCATCCTTCTCCTTCTTCTCATCCTTCTCCTTCTCCTTCTTCTCATCCTTCTCCTTCTCCATCTTCTCATCCTTCTCCTTCTCCTTCTTCTCATCCTTCTCCTTCTCCTTCTTCTCATCCTTCTCCTTCTTCTCATCCTTCTCCTTCTTCTCATCCTTCTCCTTCTTCTCATCCTTCTCCTTCTCCTTCTTCTCATCCTTCTCCTTCTTCTCATCCTTCTCCTTCTTCTCATCCTTCTCATTCTCCTTCTTCTCATCCTTCTCCTTCTCCTTCTTCTCATCCTTCTCCTCATCCTTCTCCTTCTTCTCATCCTTCTCCTTCTTCTCATCCTTCTCCTTCTCCTCATCCTTCTCCTTCTTCTCATCCTTCTCCTTCTTCTCATCCTTCTCCTTCTCCATCTTCTCATCCTTCTCCTTCTTCTCATCCTTCTCCTTCTTCTCATCCTTCTCCTTCTCCTCATCCTTCTCCTTCTCCTTCTTCTCATCCTTCTCCTTCTCCATCTTCTCATCCTTCTCCTTTTTCTTCTTCTCATCCTTCTCCTTCTGCTTCTCCTTCTCCTTCTTCTCATCCTTCTCCTTCTTCTCATCCTTCTCCTTCTTCTCATCCTTCTCCTTCTTCTCATCCTTCTCCTTCTCTTTCTTCTCATCCTTCTCCTTCTTCTCATCCTTCTCCTTCTCCATCTTCTCATCCTTCTCCTTCTTCTCATCCTTCTCCTTCTTCTCATCCTTCTCCTTCTCCTCATCCTTCTCCTTCTCCTTCTTCTCATCCTTCTCCTTCTCCATCTTCTCATCCTTCTCCTTTTTCTTCTTCTCATCCTTCTCCTTCTGCTTCTCCTTCTCCTTCTTCTCATCCTTCTCCTTCTTCTCATCCTTCTCCTTCTTCTCATCCTTCTCCTTCTCTTTCTTCTCATCCTTCTCCTTCTTCTCATCCTTCTCCTTCTTCTCATCCTTCTCCTTCTTCTCATCCTTCTCCTTCTTCTCATCCTTCTCCTTCTCCTCATCCTTCTCCTTCTTCTCATCCTTCTCCTTCTTCTCATCCTTCTCCTTCTTCTCATCCTTCTCCTTCTCCTTCTTCTCATCCTTCTCCTTCTCCATCTTCTCATCCTTCTCCTTCTTCTCATCCTTCTCCTTCTGCTTCTCCTTCTCCTTCTTCTCATCCTTCTCCTTCTTCTCATCCTTCTCCTTCTTCTCATCCTTCTCCTTCTTCTCATCCTTCTCCTTCTCCTTCTTCTCATCCTTCTCCTTCTTCTCATCCTTCTCCTTCTTCTCATCCTTCTCCTTCTCCTTCTTCTCATCCTTCTCCTTCTCCTTCTTCTCATCCTTCTCCTCATCCTTCTCCTTCTTCTCATCCTTCTCCTTCTTCTCATCCTTCTCCTTCTCCTCATCCTTCTCCTTCTTCTCATCCTTCTCCTTCTTCTCATCCTTCTCCTTCTCCATCTTCTCATCCTTCTCCTTCTTCTCATCCTTCTCCTTCTTCTCATCCTTCTCCTTCTCCTCATCCTTCTCCTTCTCCTTCTTCTCATCCTTCTCCTTCTCCATCTTCTCATCCTTCTCCTTTTTCTTCTTCTCATCCTTCTCCTTCTGCTTCTCCTTCTCCTTCTTCTCATCCTTCTCCTTCTTCTCATCCTTCTCCTTCTTCTCATCCTTCTCCTTCTTCTCATCCTTCTCCTTCTCTTTCTTCTCATCCTTCTCCTTCTTCTCATCCTTCTCCTTCTCCATCTTCTCATCCTTCTCCTTCTTCTCATCCTTCCCTTTCTTCTCATCCTTCTCCTTCTCCTCATCCTTCTCCTTCTCCTTCTTCTCATCCTTCTCCTTCTCCATCTTCTCATCCTTCTCCTTTTTCTTCTTCTCATCCTTCTCCTTCTGCTTCTCCTTCTCCTTCTTCTCATCCTTCTCCTTCTTCTCATCCTTCTCCTTCTTCTCATCCTTCTCCTTCTTCTCATCCTTCTCCTTCTCTTTCTTCTCATCCTTCTCCTTCTTCTCATCCTTCTCCTTCTTCTCATCCTTCTCCTTCTCCTTCTTCTCATCCTTCTCCTTCTTCTCATCCTTCTCCTTCTCCTCATCCTTCTCCTTCTTCTCATCCTTCTCCTTCTTCTCATCCTTCTCCTTCTCCTTCTTCTCATCCTTCTCCTTCTCCATCTTCTCATCCTTCTCCTTCTCCTTCTTCTCATCCTTCTCCTTCTGCTTCTCCTTCTCCTTCTTCTCATCCTTCTCCTTCTTCTCATCCTTCTCCTTCTTCTCATCCTTCTCCTTCTTCTCATCCTTCTCCTTCTTCTCATCCTTCTCCTTCTCCTTCTTCTCATCCTTCTCCTTCTTCTCATCCTTCTCCTTCTTCTCATCCTTCTCCTTCTCCTTCTTCTCATCCTTCTCCTTCTCCTTCTTCTCATCCTTCTCCTTCTCCTCATCCTTCTCCTTCTTCTCATCCTTCTCCTTCTCCTCATCCTTCTCCTTCTTCTCATCCTTCTCCTTCTTCTCATCCTTCTCCTTCTCCATCTTCTCATCCTTCTCCTTCTTCTCATCCTTCTCCTTCTTCTCATCCTTCTCCTTCTCCTCATCCTTCTCCTTCTCCTTCTTCTCATCCTTCTCCTTCTTCTCATCCTTCTCCTTCTTCTCATCCTTCTCCTTCTTCTCATCCTTCTCCTTCTCCTTCTTCTCATCCTTCTCCTTCTTCTCATCCTTCTCCTTCTCCTCATCCTTCTCCTTCTCCTTCTTCTCATCCTTCTCCTTCTCCTTCTTCTCATCCTTCTCCTTCTCCTTCTCCTTCCTGATCTCCAAGGGCATTTAAATTAAATGTACAGTGTTCTGCACTAATTTAAAGGCTCTCTGAAGCCTAGAAACCCTTTTTATAAGCCATCTTCGTAGCGAAGAAATTCGCATCGAATCGAATTTCATACTGGAATTCGCCGAATCAGCCGAATCAAATTTTTCAATACTTCGCTCATCTCTAATTATGCCCTAATTTTGATATAATGATTGTACATTGAGTGTGTTCATTTCACTTAGTTGGTGCTAGCTTGCAACATTTGGTTGTTTTATAACACTGTCACATTAGTTTGGTTGTGCTAATTGATTGTGTACTAATTGGTTTATATTTATACCTCTGCTCTACCAAGAAGTCAAGCAAATGCTAAATCAGATAATGCAAGAAAGGGTGATTGAAGATAGTGAGATCCCATGGGTGGCTCAAATCCTCTTAGCGATAAAGAAGGGCACTCACCCATTTTGTGTGGACTCTAGATGTTTGGATGATGTTACAAGGAATGTCTATCCTCCTTCATGAAGCCTTCTTTACTCTAGGACAGGCAAGCTTTGTCTCTACACTTAATTTCACCAGGGTATTGGAAAATTCCTGTTGTCAAGGCAGATCACCCAAAGACGGTTTCAATTACTCCTATGGGGTTGTGCCAGTTCAAAAGGATGCCCTTTGTGCCAAACAAGGCTCCTGATACTTTCCAGGGGACATGCAATACTGCCTTGGGAACATGAACCTGCGTAGAATCCTTCCAATTTAAATGATGTGACAGTATTTTCTACTACATTCCAGAACCAGCTTGCACACACATTAGCACCAAGATGGGAAGAAGCTCAAACCCAAGAATATCTATCTGTTCAAAGGAGATCACATTTCTAGGACATGTCATCTGTAGACAAAGCATACTTCGAGAAAGTAAAGGTCTCACAGAAATGCAGGCCCCGAATAACCATGACTGAAGTCAAAACTTTTCTGCAAGGATATTATCAACATTTTATCAAGCACAGTGCCCGTCTTTCTGTTGTACTTCAAGATCCCCTACACAGGGTAGGCCAGCAAAGGGAAGGCATGAAAGTGGAATGGGGGGGGGGCGCTTGTGAGCAGCACAGGTGAATGGCCGCCTGAAAGCCGCGCTCCTCCACCGTCGGGTACAGTGAGCCACCACCTGCCTCCTGGGGAGCCCGTTCTGTCCCCCATCCTTGCCCTCACCCTCCATTGACCTCCCGCCACCTATGGGGAAAAAAATCAGCAGCCTCCCATGCCTCCAGCGTTCGCTTGCTGGGCCGGTCCGCTGAAGAGGCCTACTCGCGAGCAGAAGCCCAGGCCTCGATTTTGGCCGCATCCCAGCCACTGCCCTCGGACACTTTCTTGGACCTGGAGTGCCTGTCTGACATCCCTGCAGACCTCCCACAGCCCCTGTTGCGGGACACCAACCTCCCACAGCCCCCCGTGCGGGCCACAGACCACCCACAGCCCTCCTTATGGGCTGCAGACCACCCACAGCCCTCCTTGTGGGCCGCAGACCACCCACAGCCCTCCTTGCGGGATGCAGACCGCCCACAGCCCACCTTGCGGGACACAAACCTCCTGGCCAGGTTTAAGACCATGCTGCAGCAGGAGCTTCACACCGCCACCTCAACACTAGTGACTCATCTCACCAAGGAAATTCGCGAGTTGGGCAGCCGCACTGATGTTCTTGAAGATAAGATGGGCTACGGTGATCAAAAATCATGAACAGAACCTTTCAGATCTGAGAAGAGAGCTTGACGCGGCTCTCTTGCGTCTGGAAGATTTTGAGAAATCGGGGTAATCTTCGCCTGCATGGCCTGCCCGAAGCCATCGTTGACCTCACTTCCATCGCTACCGCGCTTTTTCAAGATTTGGATCCGGCGATGCCGATAGACCGTCTGGAGTTCGATCGCATGCATCAGGCCCTGGGTCAGAGGAGGTATGAGGGTCCTCCCAGAGGCATCATAATTAAATTCACCTATTACCGTACGAAAGAATCGCTCCTCCACTCTGCGCGTGACAAGCAGGATCTTCGCTTTCAAGGTCATCCATACCAGCTGTTTGCGGATCTGGCACCATCCACCATACAGAAACATTGACAGATGAAACCCTTCACGTTAGTCCTCTTGAACCGTCACATCAAGTACCAATGGGGCTTTCCATTTAAGCTTACGTTCGTGTACCAAGGTCGGAGCCATGTTGTCCACAATCCGGAAGAGGCCAAATCGACCCTGGAGGTGCTACACCTTCTGCCCTCGTGAGATACCTCCGACAGCCTGGTGCAGCCCACCGGTTCACATCCTCCTTCATCTCAGCTGGGGCGTATATGGGAGAAAGTTGGCAGCCGTAAACGCTCCCTCCCTAGTACCTCTCCGTTGTCCGGATCTTCCTGTTCCGATCCAGGTTGAGTACGGTTGGATGGATAAGACTTTTCACTTTTCAGATGGCTTGATCCACTGCCATGACTCTCCGTGTTTCTGATGGGGCAGAGACCTTGACTGGCCCTTGTTGGGTGAACTTTTCGTATGTTTTTGTATATTGCTTGTGTTTAGTTTTACAGTTTGAAATATTCTTCTATGCAATACTGGTCTGTACTGGTGGTGATCTTCGTTCACCACCGGCTTCTCGTGGTCCAATTTTGAGTTGAATTTTTTTTTTATTTAATTTTTTAATTATTTTCTCTTTTTTTGTTTGGGGTGGGTAAGCTTTGTGTTCTATCCCCTTGTCCTTTTTTTTCCTGCTAATTTTATTGTAATACCAGGATTTTGGTTATGTGGATCCCCAGCTCCCGCAGGCTCCTTGTTTTTTTTTGTTTTTTTTTCTCTTTTTTCAGGGGGGGTGTTATTGTACCTCTTTATATATACCGGGGGCCTTCCTGGCTCATGGTCCTATGCCTTATATGATTGGTGCCGGCTTCCGATCTAATGGGGCCGTGACCCGGGAATGCCTCCTTTATATTATGCTGATATGTCTGCGTACCTGTTTACATTTTCTCTGTATATTATGGTGTCATATTATGCATTTCTTAAGGTACTGTACTTGGCGTTGTCTTTTTGCCTGTTATATCCCCCCCCACCCCACCCCTTTTGTTCTCTTTTTTCCTTATCCCTTCCCTTCCCCTTGTTTCCCTCCTTTTCATTCCCCTTCCCCCTTTCTTCCTCTCCCCATGAAGGTTCTTTTTGCATTATGTTGTTTGTTTATGACGCACCCATCTGCACGGAGTTAGAGCCACCCCCTATGTGTGTCCTTGCGGTTGGGACGCAATTTCCATTGATTGTGGTTTTGTTACACTACCTTAGAGTGTATATTTTCTTCTTCTGTCTTTTGTTTCTTGTCTGTTTTTTTCCCCTTTTCTCACGGATCCAGGGCAGCCCAAGGTAAGGTTGCATTTGAGGACTGAACTGTTATTCCTAGCGTACTTTGGCAGCTGAATCCCTTGACTCAGTATGGCTTTAAAACCTTTGAAGATTTTTTTATCAAAATATCCATGGTTTTGATTCTCCGACAAAGCATTCTAAAGTGTTCCATCATCTTAAGTCCCAGGACGTGGATGTAGCCTGTCTGCAGGAGACAAGATTTTCTCAATCCTCCGCGCCGCGCTACCTCTTTCATCGTTATCCGACCTTTTTCTCTGCTTCGGCCCTTGAGAAGCATAGGGGCGTGGTGATTGCTTTTAGACGCAATCTGCTGTTTACTTGCAACCTAGAAATAGCTGATCCCACCGGTAGGTATTTGCTCCTCCAGGGTACACTTTTTTTGGGACCAGGAGGTGACAATGGTGGGTTATTACGCGCCAAATAGATTTCAACACAAATTTTTTTTCTCACTTGTTGAAGGTGATTTCACACCACAAATGTGATATTCTCTTATTGCTGGGTGATTCGAATGTTGCATTTAATTCATCTGTCGATCGCCGTTTCCTGACGGGAGGGACCCCTAGCCACGATCTTTCTCATGAATCTAAATTGCGTGATACGCTGCAAGTTTATGATTTGGTTGATGTCTGGTGGGAAATGCATCCTACGTCACGAGAATACACTTTTTATTTGGCCCCACACTTGAGCTTTTGTAGAATAGATCACATTTTAATTTCCTTCCAACATTTATCTTTAATTCAAAAGATTGTAATCTCGACCTCAACCTGGTCTGATCATGACCCATTGGGCCTTTTACTGTGTCTTTCTGGTATGGCTCGGCTCTCTTTTCTGTGGAGACTCAATGAATCCCTTCTCACCACTCAGGCTTCTTGCTCCCAGGTTCTTTCGCACATTCAATCCTATTTTACGAACAATGTGGGTTCTGTATCCTCGGCCGTCTCTCTGTGGGAGGCTTACAAAGCTATCATTTGGGGTCATTTGATTCAGATCTCCTCGTCCAGGAAAGGGGCCAGAGAGAAGAGGATGTTGGAATTGACCTCGAGATTGGCCGTGGTGGACACTACTTGGAAAGCCTGCCCGACTACCGCCAATAGGAAAGCTCGAGTTGTGGTGGCTGCTGAACTTGATCTTCTCTCCACTACACGAGCTGAGAAGGCCTTGCGTTAGGCTGGACATAGGTGTTATACATACGCCAATAAGCCAGGGCCAATGATGGCCAAGAAACTTAATTTGCTTGGTCGCACGCATAAACCTGTTCAACTCCGAATGAAGGGCAGTGGCCTTACCTCGGACCCTGTGAAGATTACTCATAGATTTGCAGATTTTTTGTCCTCTCTTTACCAAAAACCGAACACCTTTGTCGCTGAACACGCTGATAGTTTTTTCTCTGAGCTGTACCTACCCTTTTTGTCCATTGCAGCCCGAGATGCCTTGAATGCGGATATCTCTGAATCTGAACTCTACCAAGCCATCAAATCTTTGAAGGCCTCCAAGGCTCCAAGCCCAGATGGGGTTTCTGGGCTCTACTATAAAAAATTTGCCACCGTTCTGGTTCCACATTTGACAGCCTTTTTCAATTCTTTGGCAGTTTCCTTCTTTATCATGGATTGGCCGGATACATGCTGTCAAGATGACTATCTTGCCAAAGATCCTGTACTTTTTCCGCACTCTACCTATTCAGGTCCCTTTGCCTTTTCTTTTTGTATTGCAAAGCCAGATTCTCAGTTTTATTTGTGCTCATAAACGTCCCAGAGTGCCTAGAGCCACTTTGTATACTCATAAATTACAGGGAGATTTGGGAGTTCCACATGTTTCTAGATGCTACTTGGTGGCTCAGATTTCCCAGTTGTCTATGCTTCATGCCACGACAGATATCCCGTTATGGGTACTCTTGGAATTACCCAGTTGTGCTCCGCTTTCCTTAACTATCAGCCCTATCATGCTTCACAGTTTACGAACCTGGGTTTCTGTAAAATATTTGGGTAATTTGATTTCATCATTTCTACCTCTTTTGCCGATTACCCATAATCCCTTATTTCCACCAGGCCTAGAACATCCCCCTTCTTTCTCTTGGTGGACCTCCCATGGCTTTGTAATTGTACATGACTTTCTGAGCGCTCATACGTTTCCATCATGGGAGTCTCTTTGAGAATCAAGGCGGGTCCCGCCGCAGGAATATTATCAGTATTTGCAATTATACCACTGGGTCCTATCCCTCCGTCATACCTCTACATACCCTTACCGCAAAACGCCTTTTGAGCACGTCTGCCAGCATTCCCCAGGGTCCCCTGGTCTCACTTCTGTAATTTATGCCTTCCTTGACAGTAGGTCCTCCTTACCACCCCTGTCTTATGTCTCTCAATGGGAGCGAGATCTGGGTGTCTCAATTGTGGCAGAGGATTGGCGTAGGGCCTGGGGGATGGTGGCGAAATGTTCATTCAATACAGTCACTCTTGAAGCAGCCTACAAAGTTCTCCTGCGGTGGTACTGGGTCCCTGCGCGGATTGCTCACTTTAATCTGACTGGCATAGATAGGTGTTTCCGGAACTGTGGTCTACGTGGGGACGTTTTGCACATTTGGTGGTCGTGCCCGTGATTGATAGGCTTAGGTCTAGGGTTTTTGGTTTGCTACAAACGCTATTTTATATTACGGTCTGTAGAGATGCAAGGGTGGCCTTTCTGCATTGCCCAATTTTGGGTCTGTCTAGGTCTCAGCAGAAATTGGCATCCTACCTATTTATTTCGGCCAAACGTGCTATAGCTCAAGCTTGGAGAACCCCTTCGGTTGTCTTCCAGGGGGTAAAGACCTGGATGAATGCTATGTTGATTAATGAACAGATATCTAGCATTCTTCATGATTCTCATCGGAGATTCCTTAAGGTTTCGGAACCTTGGATATGTTATTCCTTGCCATCCTTGCCTCCTACTAGTTATGGCCTCTTTTAGTCACTGCCTGTGCTAGCTCTGGATCCGTGATTCTTCTAGTTTCTCTTTCCTCCATGTTTTTTTTCTGATTCCTGTATTTTTTGTCGTTTTATGTTATTTATCCTTTCCTCTAACCTTTTTTCTTTTCTCTTCTTTTTTCGGTACTATGTTGGATTACTGCTGCTATTATTTGGTTCGGCTTTTTGCTGTCCCTCCTTGATGTCAATTGTCATTGGACATTTCGTTATTTGGCTAATACAAGTCAGTAGGATGTATCTGTTTATGTGTTATTGTTCTGCTCTGCCCCTGCATGGGCGTATCTTGAGCTTGTTATATTCTTAAAACAAAACTTTCTTAATAAAAATATTGAAACAGAAAGTGGAATGGGGACTGGAACAACATCAGGCACTTTACCTCTTAGTAGTTTACCTCTAAGTAACAGCTAATGCCAACTCCTGCACATGGTTTGCTGACATCTTCCTTCTACTTTGGCTAAGAACCAACACCAGTACTCAAGGCCTGAGACCTGTATTCTCACAGGTACAAGGTGGCCAGGAAAGGGTTAACACCTACACCAATTGAAGCTTACATGCAACTGAGAAAAACCCTAAAAAATACACCTCCTTCAAGCTGCAGCTTTTGCCTTTGAAGCAGTCTCTGAATGTTGTTAAGTACTTGACAGGAACAAAGTTTGAGGTCTGGACAGATAACAATCAATTGGTTCATCTTCAAACAGCTAAGCTTGGTGTTCTCAAGCATGATGGGCAGCCTATCTAGCAAAGTGAGAATTGTTCTTGCATTATCAACCTGGAAAGAGCAGGAAGGAGGTGGATGTCATATTGTGGTACACATTAGCCATGTCTATCTGAGAAGTTTATGAAGAAGTTGACTGGAGAAATTCCTAAGAGTAGGTCTCAGGTGAACTTCATCTGCATAATGGAAGAGAATAATTTGGCAGAGACAAAGAGGATCTAGTGGTTGCCTCCCCTAATAGAGGCAACACAATTACCTGGAAAAATCAATGCTACTTACAGAAACCAACAATGGTCTCCTGAAGTATGGTACACAGTACTGTAAAATAATGTTCCCTCACAACTCCTCAAAGACCTGGTGGATCATACTGTCAAGGAACCAGACCCCCTCTGTGCCAGAGAGAATCCATGGAGTGTTAACAAAACCTTCTCCTGGTTTAAGAGGCAAGCCATATGCATGGGCCTCTTCCAATTGACTGAACAATTCTGCTGACACTGTGTGATCTTTTTTTTTTTTTTTTTTTTTAATTTAAATATTTATTGGTTTTTCATGTTATTACAAAAAATTTCATAAAAAGAAACACAATACATTTAAGTAGTCTTATCATTTCTATTTTACCTCTTCTAATAACTCTTTTCTTGCCCTCCCCTCCCCCCCCCCTTATTCCCCTCCCCCCTCTCCCTCCCACCCCTCTGCAAGTTCACCAATCTCACGAGGCCCAATCACTTTAAATAACTTCCTAATTTAAGATTTTCTATATTTCTCCTTCACTTCTGATTTTTCCCATTTTTCCCATCTCGAATAGTATGTTCCCAGCCTATCTTCCTGCATATAGTAAGATTTTTCCATTCTACTGATCTGATTTACTCTGTTGATCCAGTCTTACTCCTTCGGCACCTCTGTTTTCTGCCAGAACTTGGGTATCAACCCTTTTGCAGCATTTAAATAATACCATACGCCTGATTCTTTATATTTATTTACTGTTATCTCAACGTTATGTAGAAGACACATCGTTGGGTCTAACCCTATGTCATTTCCAGTTATTATTTCTATCAATTTAACTATTGTTTTCCAAAAAGCCTGAATTTTCGGACATTGCCACCACATGTGAAACACCGTGCCTATCTCTCCACATCCTCTCCAGCACATTTTTGAATTCTCCCCACTCATCCTGTGCTCAATACTCGGTGTAATGTGCCATCGTGTCAAACATTTATAGTTAACCTCCACTTCTCTCATACTAACGTTCTCGTGTGTCAATCTAAATATCTTTTTCTGTTGATCCTCATCTAACACCACCTCCATATCTCTTTCCCACTTCGTTATAAAAATTAACTTTGTGTCTGTGTCTAATTCTGTGAGTATTCTATAAATTTTTGCAATACCATGTTTCCCATCTCTACGTGTTTCTAACAGCCTTTCAAACATATTCCACTCCTTCTTTAATCTCAAGGGTTTTGGTAATTTCCCAATAAAACATTTTAGTTGGTAATATTTCCACTCATCTATTCTAATAAAAATATCTCCCTTCTTCTCTTTAAGTTCTTTAAATGATCTCAATTTCCCCTCTACCAGTACATCTCTCAGTTGGACATCTTCCCTCTCAAACCATCTCCCTGATATCTCATCCTTTCCTGGGGGGAAGTAATCAGTATTTGCAAGAGGCATTAATATAGAGTTGAATTCCCATTTCATATTTTTGTGTAAATTATCCCATACCCTTAAAACATTTAAAGTGTAATTACTTGTGTTTTCATTAATTTTTCTATAATGTGCTGGAATCCATATCATCTTACTCAAACTAATCCCACTCAGTGCATTTTCAATTTTTACCCAACTCTTCCCCTTCTGGTTAAATGTCCAATCATAAATTCTTGCTAAAATTACTGCTTTATAATATCTCTTGACATCGGGTAGTCCCATTCCCCCTTTTTCTTTAGTCCTACTCAGTATTTCATATGATATTCTTGGTTTTTTATTCCTCCAAATATATCTTGTTAACATTTTTTTTATTATCTTAAAAAAAGACTCTGGGAGTTTAATCGGAACCATTTGGAATCTATACAGTATTTTAGGTATAATTACCATTTTAACTAGGTTTATACGTCCTATCCATGATGGGTTTCCTCCTAATATTTTCAATTCTTCCTTAGTCTCATTTATTAAGGAAATATAGTTTAATCTATACAGTTGTTTGTAAGATATAGCGAGTTTTATCCCTAGGTATTTTAAATCTTTTTCTCTCCATATAAAGGGGAATTCTTTTTGTAACTTTTCCTTTTCACTCTTTAATATATTGATGTTCAGGATCTCTGTTTTTGTTGGATTAATTTTTAAGTTTGATAGTTCCCCATACTCCTTCAAAAATTTCATTATATTTGGTAATGTTATTCGGGGGTTACCTACATAGAATAATAGATCATCTGCATAGGCCGCTACTTTGTGTTCTATATTTTCGATCTGGATTCCCTTTACCGCACCACTGTTCCTTATCATTGACAACAGGGGTTCCAATGACAAAACATATAGCAGGGGGGACAGAGGATAGCCCTGTCTTGTTCCATTGGACATCCCTATGGATTCCGATCTCTCTCCATTTACCGTAATAATTGCGGTGGGTTCCCTGTATAGTTTACCTATCCACTCACGCATTCTCTCTCCAATCCCCAACACTTCTAGGTTGTCCATCATGAAGCCCCAGTTCACTCTATCGAACGCCTTCTCGGCATCAATCGACAACAAAACCACCGGGGCTTTCCCTTTTCTACTTTTCTGGATTAGCATCAGAGTTCTCAACCCGTTGTCCCTACCCTCTCTCCCTGGGACAAAACCCACCTGGTCTCCATGGATCCATTCTGGCATTAGGTCTTTCAGCCTATTTGCTAGGACCTTTGCGTACAACTTAGTATCGGTGTTCAATAATGAAATTGGTCTATAGCTGGAACACTGAGAGGGGTCTTTTCCTTCCTTATGAATGAGTACAACATGGGCCTGAAGAGATTCTCTTCTACCCTCCATCCCTCCTCCCAAATCGTTCATATACTTCTTTAACTTAGGTAACAATATTTCACTATATTTTTTATAGTAATTAACTGTGTACCCATCTGGTCCTGGGCTTTTTCCACCCCCCGTACTTCTTAGTGCTGTTTTTATTTCATCTTGGGAAATTTCCGCATCTAGGGCATTCAGTTAACTTTGGTTAACTTTGGTAATCCTGCGTTTTTTAAATAGTTCTTCCTTTTTTCTTTAATATCCTCTCCAGTTTCTTTTGACGAGCTTTGGGGTCTAATATTATACAACTTTCTATAGTATTCCGTAAAGACTTTAATAATCTCCTTAGTTGAGTAAACCAACTCCCCGTTAGGGTTTTTTATCTTTTCTATGTAATTTCTATTTTTCTTTTTATTCAGAGCTCTCATTAAGTATTTTCCTGGTCTGTCTCCCCATCTATATCTTTCACTTAATACCTTATTATATACTCTTTTCCTTTCCTCTTCCATCAATCTCTCTAGCTCATCTTTTTTATTCATTAACTTCTGTTTTGTATCTCTTGTTATTTTCTTCTTTTGTATCTGCTCCAAGTCCATGATTTCTTTTAGGAGCCCACTGACCCTCTCTCTTCTTTCTCTTTTCTTCCTTGCTCCCATCGCAATCAGGATTCCTCTTATATATGCCTTGTGACTTTCCCATACTGTAGATGTCGATACTTCCTCTGTCTCATTCTCCTTAAAATATACCTCAATCTCTTCCCCAATCTTCTGAGCTATATCTTTGTCCAAGAGAAGGGCCTCATTTAGTCTCCATCCTAGGCCTCCCGTCCACCGTCTCCCCCATCCCATTTTCATAATGACAGGGGCATGGTCCGAGAATGTACTCATCTCTATTTCTATTTTAACCAACAGTTCTATAAGTTGGTGATCTATTAGGATATAGTCCAGTCTCGAATATATCTCATGTGCATTGGAGAAGAAGGTATAGTCTCTGTCTTTCATATGCATAATTCTCCAGGTGTCCACAAGTTGGTACTCGTGGATCGCTTTTTTCAAAGCTCTCAGAGACCTACCACCTTCTCTCTGCACAGGGGAGGTTGTATCTTTTTGTGGATCCATACAGAGATTTAAATCTCCTGCTACTATCAAACGCCCTTTTTTAAAGTCTATCAATTTTTTCAGCAGACCCTTCAAATAGATCTCCGGCTTTTTGTTGGGGCAATATATATTGGCTAACGTGCACTCGATTCCCTGTAATTTGCCTTTCAAGAACAAGAACCTCCCCTCCGGATCGGTCTTTCTATCCTCCAACTCAAATCTCATGTTCTTTGCCAACCCTATTGCCACCCCTTTTGCTCTTTTAATTGGAGAGTCAGCGTAATACCATGTTGGAAAATATTTAGATTTTAATTTTACATTTGACTCTATCTCAAAATGTGTTTCTTGTAAAAATACCACTGATGTTGCCTTATGATGTAACTCTTTAAACAACTTAAATCTTTTCCCAGGGGAGTTCAACCCATTCACATTATATGTTATAAACTGTATTTCTTCCATCCTACTTTGTTCTGTCTATCTCTCCTCTAACTCGCCTCCTCCTCTTAGATCCTTCTATCTTGCAGAATATTAACCCAACCTCCCCTCCCCCCGCTCTCTCCCACCCAACCCCCCTCACCCACCACCACCCCCCAATCCCCATCTCACCCCCCCGCCTCCACCCCCCCTTTCTCTTTTTTCCCCTACCCATTTTTAGGCTTGTAATCTGCCTACAAATCATTTGTGGATACAGTTCCACGATTGATTTAAAATTTTTGGGCGTAAGCTCCGCCCATGGACGGAGCTTACCCCTTCTCCGGCCTCCCCAGATCCCCTTTCTCTATCAACTGGGCTCGAGAATAACCTTTACTCCACCCCCTTAACCAGAGCTTCCTTAAGGACTTCCACATTGACAGGGGTGGGGTAGGGGGGATGGGAGAGTAAGAGAAAAAAAAAAAGGAAAAACATATTTTTTACCTAAGTCACCCTCCCTTCTCTCACCAACCCCAAAACCACCTTCCTCCTCCCCCCCACCCGCTGCCAGTCCTCTTTTCTTGTGTCAACCGTAGCTTCCTTTTCTTCTTCTTTTTTTTCCCAGCCAGCTATCTCCAATCTTTGCAAGTCCAGTCTATCACAAAAATCTCTCAGATCTTCCGGGGATCTCAGATAAGCTGTAACCCCATTTTTCCACCCAATTAAAGATGCTGAATTACCCCATCTATACTGCACATTCTGCTTTCTCATTTGCTCCAACAGGGGTCTCAGGGATCTCCTCCTCCATAGAGTCTCTGATGTTAAATCCGCATAAATTTGGATAGTCAAGTCTCCATATTTAATTAATGATCTTCCTTTGATCTTCTTCCATATCTCATCCTTGACCCCAAATTTTTGGAACTGAACAATTATATCTTTCGGTCTTTCTTTCTCAGTAGCTTGTTGGAACTTTCCTGTTCTGAACACTCCATCTAGTTTAATCCCGTCTGTTTCAGGTCTGTCTCTTATGGAGTTTAAAATTTTATTTACTAATTCATATAGCGTTCCCCCTTTTACAGACTCTGGAATTCCTCGTACTCTAAGGTTACTCCTTCTTTCTTTATTTTCTTGCACTTCCATCCTATAGAGCAGTTTTTTCTGAGTTTTCTCTAGATGGGCTGTTTTTTTCCTTAGATTATCTATGGTTTGGGCCTGGGTTTTAACTTTCTCCTCTGTTTCTTCCATTCTCAATAGCAAATGCCCTAAATCGTTTCGAATAGCTGTCATTTCATGTTTTATCGTTTTCTCCAGACTTTGAAACATTTCTATCATCTCCTTCTTATTTGGTACTTGTAGTTCACCATCAAGATCTTGTTTCCCCAAGCCATCCGCTATTTGTTGGTTACAGGAGCTATTCATATCCAGTGATAATCTAGGACTATTTCCTGAGCTAGTGTCCATTTCCCCTTTTGCGCTTGCGCCTTGGGCCCTTTCTGGCGTAATATGTCCATGTGATGTAAACTTCCTTATCGTGCCTGTTTGAGACCCTTTGAGCCCTGCTCCCTTGGGACCTTTATTCTTCATATCCTCTATATGTCTTTTCTCTTCTATATTCTCTGGATGGGATTATACCGCTCCTTTGTGATTTGTGGACCTGATATACTTGTTATTTTTCCTTATTTTTTGTTCTCCTGAAGCGCCTAGGGCTCTTCTCTTGTTCTCTTCTAGACCCAGGGAATCCTCCCCTCACCTCCTTGGCCCCTTTGTCCCTAATGTCACTTAGGGATCTACTACGCCATAAGCCCCCATCAGCTCTCACTCACCCCGACAGTGGCTCCAGGCTTGAGTGGGGATCCTTCACAGCAGCTCAGCTCAGTCCTGGGGGGGATTCCTCTGGATCTCCGACACTGTGCTTCACTTTTTCCCTCTGAATTTCGCCCCAGGGACACAGGGTGGTTCTCCTGGTATTCCCGGGTCTCCCTGGTCCAGGATCAATCAGCCGGCCGAGGGTAGTAGTCAGCAGTAAGCCGGGGGTAGCGAGCCACAAAAAAAAAAAAGCCGGTAACAGCGGAGCGGCAGCTCCCTGTCACATCAGGACGCCGGCCGGTCTTCTCTTTCCCCCCAGAGATCCTCCGCGGCTGGTCACGTGTTTCCTCCACATCACCTCACTTCCCAGCCGCTTGGATCTCTCTCTCTTTACGAAGCGCCGGGGGAACCGGCGCGTCTCTGCAGCCTCCGTCCCACGGCCATCTCCGGCTCTCCGGGCCCAGCTCCACGGCCCTCCAGACTCCGGTGAGACGGTTTCTACAACGGGTCACTGGGGAGGTCGGGAAGCGGGAGCTAGCAGCGAGCTAGAGCCACTCGCTCCCCACAGCCGCCATGTTCAGGCTCCTCCCGCCTTTCCAGCCAGTAAGTGCTGCTGACACTGTGTGATCTATTCAGTGTCAAAAGATTCTGAGGCCCAACATCAGTCTCTGACTTTGCATATGTCTGCCTCACTGGAAGTACTAACAAATCATTCAGCTTTCAGTATTAGTCATTGTCACCCCTAAACATAGAAAAAAACTCACTGTAAAATGCAAAGGGAATGTAATTTATAACCTGCAATTTGTCTAAGAAGATAATGTGTGCACCCACATTTTTTTAGTACATAGCACAGTTCAGTAGCTACTATGTGAAAGATGCAGAAGATAAGCTAGATTGTCAAACACTGAGATGTCAAACATTCCTCCGTATACTGCTTCATTTAATTCCTTCAGAACATTACTGACAAGAATGATGTATTATTTAGTACCTTAAAAGGTTCCTCAGTAAGCTGTAGAAAGTGATGAACAATTCTTTTGACCTTGGCAACCATAAATAATTATGATTATCCACACTATTTCACTTGAAAAGATTTGGACACTCCTTATGGTCTGTTAAGTCTTGATGTTTGATAATTTGTATGTAAAAGTCATTGAAGGTCATTGAACCTTAAGGTACTTTGCATATACTTTGCTACATTTAAAAAGATGAGATTTAAGCTCTGTTGTTCTTACAGTAATACTGTTACATGGATGAGGTAAAATATGTGATAGATACTGAAGCTGAAATCATGATGATCTGATTTTTTTGCTACAAACACTTTTGAGTAACACATGGAATAAATGTACCTTTCTGACAAAGCTATAAAAACAATCATATCTATGTTTTTAAATAGACATACAGAGGCTGATTCACAGTGATGATTCTCAACTTTAGTAAATCATCCCAACAGCATATATAGGTGAGTGCCTGTTAATGTACAGCCAAGCACAAGTGGCATAATCAAAGCATATTAAATGATGCTGTCATTATCTGCAATAAGAAGCACTTAACTTTTTTTTTAAAGCAGTTCTTCAGTCATTCTGCAAAAAAATTGAAGTCAGCAGATACAAAAACTGTAGCTGCTGCATTTCAATAAACAGTCACTCACCTGTCCAAGAGTCCAGTGATGACCTTACCCAGACTGGTCTCTTCACTGATCTTCGGTTCTTCATACCGTCTAGTTAACTGTGAGCAGCTGTCTGTGACTTCTTGAGGCTTCTCAGCCGGCTGGCCACTGTGCACGTGTGAGCCTTGCTGTACTTTGTGAATGGTCCTGCAGCCTTCTGGGACCTGTGACGTGTCCCAGAAGAATGTGGGCAAGGGAGGAGAACTTCTCCTCGGGTCACCAAGTACCTGCCCCCCTCCCCCCCCCCCGAAAGAAAAAATATGTACTAAATATGTCAGAGGAGGTGGGGGGAGGAAGAGCAGAACTTTCCCTCTTTAGGTGAACTTATCCTTTAAGTAAATGTGGAACACCTACATACAAATAGGGATTTATTTACTAAAGTACTAGAGACCACTCACCCAGCAAAGTGAATGTTAGTGAAAACTCTATCAATCTCTTTGTGTCTACACAGCTTTGCAACTTTTGGCAGTATAAGAAATGTAACCATGTACAAGAATGTCTGCTTATTTGTGTGCTTTGGTAACTATTTGAAATTAAATAGTTATTCATATTATTAAATCATAAGACTTCACAAATGGACAGTGTGCAGGGAGCTGCTCAGGGAATGCAACTTTCCCTCCATCTATATTCTTAGTCCCCCTCCCTTTAGTCTTTGCCCACAGGCAAAACATTATGTTTAATTGCTTTGGACTGTAGAAAATGATGTATGACAGGCTATTTGTTGAAGACTTCTGCGCTAAATTGTTGTTGCCTGCCACTTGATATTAGAAACACCATCTAATTGTGACATAAGTTACATAAAAATATGTTTAAGAAGATGCTTGAGAGAAGAAGTTATATGATGTGCTAGTGCACTCCTGAACATCGGGTGAAAAGTAACACTGGCAAGGTAAAAACCTTCACTTATATTCAACAGAGTTATTTTGCCCTTGGGGTCCTGTTGGCAACTATAATATATATTCATTTTAATAATGCTCATTAGAAAAATATTGACAAGAAAAATTTAAATCAGGTAATTATTTCTAATGTCACCGGATCATCATTCTGTGCAACATATTATCCCTATTCATCACTGTTATCAGCTTTAGCAACCTTGCATTGTTCACAGCAGTTATCTGTTCATAGGCAGACAACATTTAAGGACCTCCTAATAATAGTGAAAAATCAAAGACATTGAACATTCTGGAAAAGTTTCTTGTTTAGCCTCTGCGTGTTCCAACAACCCTGGATAAAAGACAATTGAGGCAAATGTATTTATTTTATTCTCAATCTGTTAAAATTTCTATTGGCCAGAAAACCGTGTCTGAAGAGCAAGGTCAACTCTTTTGCAAGTTCCGTAAAGCAGATTTCAGAGTGAGAAGCAGCAAAAGGAGCCAGTAATTTATGCTGTCTTGCTGGGTTATGAAAATTAAAAGGACAGAAATACAAATCCATTTTTTTAGGATAATTATTTCTCATATATACAGTACATTTTTTGTGTATTTAGCTGTATGTTTGTATGCTGTAGCATGGGGAATGGTTAGAATCTGTCAGGTTTAAGGTTTTGCTAGAGACATTTCTTATCACTTCCTGTCTAGTTGACAATGTTTTACCAGAGAGAAAATAAAGGGAACCTTCCAAAGGCAACACAAATGGAAACAAAATTGCTTCCATTTAATAAAGTAGGGTAAGGGTAGATCCCCTGTCATATTTTTATTTTTGTCTGTATCCTATTACAAATTTTCTCTCACTTTCTGTCTGGAAAAACCTTTGTCAGCAGGACAGGAAGTGAAAGTAAATCTCAAAGATAGCCGAATTCTAAGGCTCCATGTACACGGGACACTTCTGAACGATGGAAACTGACTGCTGGAAAACGTAGGTTAAAAAACGTCTGTTTAGCTGAGTTTTCATACCGCGTTTATACGCGTTTGCGTTTAGAAGCATTTTCTAAAGATAACCTCAGGAGACCTTCCAAAATGCCCAGAATGCACTGAAAACAGTAAAAAATTAACTATTTCAGACATTTTGAGAGAAATAGAGAGAGCAGAAGCAGAGAGAGCAGTATTTGTTGAGATTAGCTGTCTTTTTTTTTGTGGTGTTAGGATGTGTTCCAGCTCATTTCTGTGCAGAAATGATTGCAGCAGTGTCTAACATATTTTCTTTCATGCGAAACCTCAAAGTATGGTGTACCAGGTCCATGAGTACTGAGAAAACGCTTTGCATGCTTTTTTCATGATGAAAAAAGGCTCTGGGCAGCATCTGGAAACGAAGAGTTAAAAAAATTTTCCAAACACAAACACTTATAAACGCGGTTATTCACGTTTACACATGTTTACACACGTTTTTGCGTTTGAAACGCTGATAAAATCTACTCCTGAACTCAAGTTTGGTGCTTCAAAAAACAACAACTGTAAACTCAACTGCCTGTAAATGACTGTAAATGACATAGTGTACATGGACACATAGGAAAACAATAGGGAGAGTTCAGGGGCTGCTGAAAAAAAACGCAAAAAAGCTCCAAAAAGTAAATTTATCAGCTGCAGTGTACATGGAGCCTAATCCTTCTCTATTCCAAAACAAGAAATAGTTTTTTAGATCTTAAATAGTTCTTGAGATACATTTTAATAATATAATGTTCTTACATTAATTTTGCTATTGTGTGATGAAACATGCTAATTATATTGTGCTAAAATTTGTAATTTGCCAGCAAGTGTCTGTGTCTAAAAAGCAATTATCATTACTCACATGCACTGTCATCATATATACCTTTCTTTCCATTATAGCTCTGGACTTGGATTAGGCTGCACTATAAGAGGGAGAGACAAGGCCTCTCTAATGAAATAAACATTAGAATATATTATTTCATAGAAAATATCCATGCATATAGTACAACAGCTGGAGAACATGCAAGTAGCTTGATTAGTCTGCAGTGTAAGTGGGAAAGACGGGGCAAATTGTATAAAAAAATAAAAATTAGGATGTATTTTTTCACAAACAAAAGCCACAAATATCATACAGCCCATGCACAGTACATGGGCAGCTGTGTTAGATGCAATTTTATGAGGGAAAGACAGAACACATTTTATCAAGAAATAACAAAGTTTATTATTTAACAGACAACAACCAAAAATATTGTTCAGTGAATGCACAGCATGTAAGCAGCTTTATTAGGCTTACATTTAAGAGAGACAGTCAAAGCAGGTTTTAATAAAAACTAAAAATTAGTGTGTATAATATCACAGACACCAGCAAGAAATAATATACAGCCAATGCAACGCATTTATTAGGCTGCATTTTATGAGGGAGAGATGAGGCAGGTTTTAGTAAGAAAAAAAAGGGTATGTTATTTCACAGACAATAGTCAGAAATATTGTATTGCAGAGAGTGCTGGGAGTTCTTCCCAGCGCATGCACAGTACAGCTGGAAGCAGGGATAGGAAAGTTGCTGTATGAAGAGGAATCCCTGTCATGGAGGCATCGCCTAGAGGTCAAAGGTCACCGGTGACAAGCGGCTGTCAAGCAAGAAGCTCATCGCAGGGAAGAACAGCCAGAGTGCAGTCAGCTGGACATCGGCAGATCTATCCCTGTTATCTGCCCTTCAATGGATCAGCACGCAGGACCTTCTTCTTTACCTAGTGCTGGTGAGTTTCCTCTACAACTTCTCTCTTTATTTTCTGAAGTTTTATTTAGGACAATTAGGGAACTGAATGTAGTTAGAAATGTTAATAGTTCTAGTTCAGCTTTGAATGTTCCCATCACATCTGTTCAGGATGGTAATTGTGTTCGTGTCTCTGCTTTTGAAGATTTTGCTGCATTAGTGTGGGCGCCATCTTGTGTCATTTCCAATAACTGCTGTTCCTCCTGTTCTGCAGACATCCTCCAATGCAGAATCCAGGTCAGCGGACAGAATGTTTCAGAGACATGTCTTAAAGAAGCTTTACCATGTAGTTTGTCTTCACTTGACTTTCATCTTTCTGTCAGCCTGAAGAAGAAGATCTGGCAGGAGGAGTTTGTGGATGTTTTATCGCTTCTCCCTTCCACTAAAGAGTTTGTCCACAAGGCTGACAGGAAGGATGAAAAAACTGAAGAGGATAGAAGAAGGCCTGTGACCAAATCATTTAACAATTGGTTGCAGGCCTTTTGCATATTTTCAAGCATTATGTGCAAGAAATATCCAGCGAAAGATCCAGGTCTTTTCAGGCGTACAAGAATTTTGGGGGTGCTGCGTGGTTTGCCTATGATGAATTTTCATCAAAACCTTGCAGTACACAATTCTCTGCACTGGGGAGCTAAGGATGTTGGCCTCTGGCTGATTCTTTTTCTCCCTCAGAAACAAGCATACACCAGGTAGCCGACCTCACAAAATTCAGAACCCCCTACAATATATAAGATAGGAATGTTTAAACTTTAATGACTCACAATGTAGATGGCCAAAGTCCTGAAAATATAGGCACGAATGTGACTTTTGTGCAGGAGCACACCCAGTATCCAAATGCTTCAACCCCTTGCCCTCCTGAGGATTTATCCCCCCCCCCCCCTTCCTGACCAGGTCATTTTTTGCGTTACGGCGCTGCATTACTTTAACTGACAATTGCACGGTGATGCAACTAATGAAATTTATGTCCTTTTTTCCCAAGAATTGAGCTTTCTTTTGGTGGTATTTGATCACCTGTTTTTTTATTTTTTGCGCTATAAAAAAAGACTGACAATTTTGAGAAAAAAAAATATTTTTGACTTTTTGCTATTAAACATGCTATTAAACATTAAAATTTAAAAAATCAAATTTCGTCATAAATTTAGGCGAAAATGTATTCTGCTACATGTCTTTGCTAAAACAAATCCCCACAATTAATTGGTTTATATGAAAGTTACAGTGTTTAAAAATGGCGGTATATATACTGGGATTGTTATTTTTACTAGTAATGGCGGCAATCAGTGACTTATAGTGGGACTGCAGGACTGCGGTGGACATTCTGACACTGAGGGCAACTGGCTTCCCCAGTGACAGCAATACAGTGATCAGTGCTAAAAAAAGCACTGACACCATACTAATGGCACTGGGCAGGAAGGGGATAACATGAAGGACGATCAAAGGGTTAACTGTGTGCAGGGAGTGTTTTACTAGGGGGCCGTGTCAGCGTGCTTCGCTGTAATCACACTGCTCTGGATGGCTGTGCTGTGCACAGCCATCCAGAGCAGTGTGTCCGGGCTGACAGGGAGGAGAACTGTTAGTAAACAAAACAGTCCTCTTCCCGGTCGGAGATCTTCAGAAATCACCGGGCACTGGCGAGTAATTACCGACTGGGACCCGGTAATTGACAGCCGCGGCCGTGAATAGTGGCGCAGGTAGGGCGCGTGCACAGCTTGTGCATGCCCCCTACCCGGAAATGCAACATCACGTATATATACGTGATTTTGCTAACCCATGCCGCCGTGTCGCAGTATTTCTGCTATAGGGCGGTTGGGAAGCGGTGAAGAAGCTATCAGCCGCAAGCCAGCAAGCAGGAAGGGATGTTTCTTTCAAGATCACCAACTCCCGGTGAAATTGCACAAAATGCTTCCTTGGCTCAATCAATACCCAGACAAGCAGACTTCCCTACCTAATGAAAGGGTTTCATGAGAGGGTTTTCTGTTACCAAAGTTCCTTGATGTAGGCTGTAATATTTTTCACAACCTTAAGTCGGTGTTGAATAAGGAACACATAGTGAGAGAAAAGATTTCTAAAGAGATCAAAGAGGGTAGGGTGGAAGGCCCCTTTTTATACCCCCCTTTACAAATTTCAGAATTTCCCCATTAGGGATAGTACCAGGGGCGGACTGACAACTCATGGGGCCCCCAAGCAATAGGGGATCATGGGGCCCCTGTGTCCTCGCCCACACTCAAACCACACCCAAAAAAGCCTATGAAAGGTACCAGGGACATCTCATGGGGCCCCCTACTGACCCCAGACCCTCGGGCAGTGCCCGAGTTCCCCAATGGTGAGTCCGCCCCTGGAGAGTACCTAAAAAGGAGCCCAGTCCTTAATGACTAATCCACCATTTATCATTGCCAGAGGGTGGTTCTCTTAATAATCAAATACAGGAGAGCATGTTATCAGTTAGTTACTCATCTTTTGAGGATGCTTTAGTTCTGCTAAAAACACAAGGTCCTGAATGTTTACTAGCGAAAGCAGACATACCATCTGCTGTTTTGCTTTTGCTCATTAATCCCTACTGTTTTAATGCAATAGGTTTTTCCTATTTTTATTTTTGTAAGTGCCTGCCTATGGGCTGCTCCTTATCATGTTTCTATTTTGAGTGTTTCTCTTACTTTTTAGAATCAGTTATTTCCCAGGTGTCAGGTTCTAAATTTGTTTTGCACTACTTAGATGTTTTTTTGCTTTTAGCCCCCCCCCCCCCCAGTAACCGAGATTGTTTTAACCTATTAAAAAAATTTTTGTCAGTATGTGCAAGTTTTGGAGTCCCCTTGGCACAAGAAAAGACTGTTTTACCATCATGTTGTATTGAATTTTTAGGGATCGTTATTGATTCCATCAATATGGAATTTAGACTTCCTGAGATAAAAATTGTTAGACCTAAAGTTTTCCTTATTAGTTTGATTTTGAAGAAAAAAAGTCATGTTAAAAGAGGCCCAGTCTCTTTTGGGACTATTGGCCTTTGCCACAAAGGTCTTATCTATAGGGAGAATTTTTACCCGCAGAATATACTTAGCGATTTTGGGTATAACGTCTCCTATGGCCCATGTACAGATGACACACGACACGCGTGAGGATTTATTGGTTTGGTACCCAATTTTTAGAACATTTTATTGGTAGGGCAGTATGGCAACAAGATTTAATTTCAGTTAAGGATTTTTGCCTTTATACTGATTCGGTAGGCTCACTGGGCTTCACTGCTGTTTGGAAAACCCACTGTTGCGCGGAGCCCTGGGATACTCTTTGAAAGACTAAAGATTAATTACGGAACATAGTTCTCCTGGAGTTATTTCCTATAGTGATAGCAGTGGAGGTCTGGGGCGAATATTTTAAGAACAGACGCAATCTTTTTAACATAGATACTAGAGGTGTGGTTTATGCAATAAGTTGTTTAACCTCGAAGTCTCCGCTGGTCATAAGTTTGTTGAGATATTTAATATTTAAATGCTTGAGTGTACAATTTCTTGTCCCCTACTCCGCTTTAGCCACTACTTTCTCCTTAAAGTGTTATTAAACCCACAACAGTAACATCAGTCTGTATATGCACTAAAGCATGCTTGTTATACTCATTGTGGAATCTAAAGTGTTAATTTTCTGCATTGTGTAAAAAAGCTGTTTGATCCTGACTAATATGATCCTCCCCTTCTTCTAGTGCTCCCCTCTTATCTCCTGATAAGACATAGTGTGTGTAGACACTCTGCACATTCTCAGTTTGGTGTGTATTGCTAGAGAGGTTTTTTTTTTTTGTCTTGGGAGAGTGCATGTGATCAGCACAGGGCCAATCAGCACTGTCCAGACAGAGGTCAGGGGTCCTGCATCCTCCTAGACCAGAATGAAAACTCCTCCTACGGGGGGGGGGGGGTGCTCATGAGCAGCGTAGATGAATGGCAGCTTGAAAGCCGCACTCCTTCAACGCTGGTCACATTAGGTCCTCTCTCTGCCTCCTGGGGAGCCCGTTCTGTCCCCCCCTTGCCCTCACCTTCCACTGATCCCCCTGCCACCTATGGGAAAAAAATCGCTTGCCGATACAATTCCCGCCACGGGAATATTATTGGTATTTGCAATTGCGCTACTGGGTCCTATCCCTCCGTCGTACTTCTACATACCCTTACCGCAAAATGCCCTTTGAGCACATTTGTCAGCATTCCCCAGGGTCCCCTGGTCTCATTTCTGTAATTTATGCCTCCCTTAACAGTAGGTCCTCCTCACCACCCCTATGTCTCTCAGTGGGAGCGAGATCTGGGTGTCTCAATTGCAGCGGGGGATTGGCATAGGGCCTGGGGGATGGTGGCGAAATGTTCATTCAATACAGTCACTCTTGAGGCAGCCTACAAATTTCTCCTGCGGTGGTACTGGGTCCCGGCTTGGATTGCTTACTTTAATCCTACTGGCGGAGATAGGTGTTTCCAGAACTGTGGTCTATGCGGGGACGTCGTGCATATCTGGTGGTCATGCCCGCGATTGATAGGCTTCTGGTCTAGGGTTTTTGGTTTGATACAAACGCTATTTCATATTACGGTCCGTAGGGATGCAAGGGTAGCCGTCATGCATTGCCCAATTTTGGGCCTGTCTATGTCTCAGCAGAAATTGGCATCCTACCTATTTATTTGGGAACCTTGGATACGTTATTCCTTGCCATCCCTGCCTCCTACTAGTTATGGCCTCTTATAGTCGCTGCATGTGCTAGCCCTGGATCCGTGATTCTTCTAGTTTCCATTTCCTCCATGTTTTCTTTCTGATTCCTCTTTTTTTTTCTTTTTTTTTTGCTGTTTTATTTTCTTTTTCCTTTATTCTAACCTTTTTTCTTTCCTCTTCTTTTTCTGGTGATATGTTGGATTACTGCTGCTAATATTTGATTTGGCTTTCTTTTTGCCGTCCCTCCTTGATGTCATTGGACATTTCGTTATTTGGCTAATACAAATCAGCAGGATGTATCTGTTTATGTGTTATTGTTCTGCTCTGCCCCTACGTGGGCGTATCTTGAGCTTGTTGTATTCTTAAAACAAAACTTTCTTAATAAAAATATTGAAACAGAAAACTCCTCCTACAAGCTTTAACATGTGTTTGGCTGGACACTGATAGAAGTCACAAGACTGCTATATTCTGCTGATGAGAAATTGTATTTTTCAGATTATATTTACTAAAATAATTGCATTTCCAAGTTCTGTGTACTGTGGGAGACCAGATATAGTGAACACTTTAAATGAAGTGACCCTCTCACCACAGGGTCACATCACAATTACAAAAAAAAGCCCAACTGTAAATAAGACAGCTATTCACTTATCTATCTGGGAGCATCTATAGGAAAAGCCACTGCCTCTGCACTACGCTAAACTATACAGTGTATGAGGCGGTGGGAGGAACCACAGCAATGGGCAGACCAAGTACTTGAACTCTTACAGCAGCTAGTTAAGGGGAGAAGTACCCAGCTTTAGAGGACAGATGTAGTAAGAATGAAGAGAGGTAAGGATGGATGTTTATGATTATGTTGATTGTGTTGTGAAAATTATGTAATCAATGATATTTGCAGGTGTGTGTATGTGTGTGTCTGACTGCTGACACACCAAGGGTCAATTATTGTGGTGGAGCTTACATTTAAGTGAAAGAAGTGTATTCATGAATATTACTATTGTGACCTTCTTTTCTCACCAAATAATAGGGTTACGCATGAAATTCTTGGCATTTTCTTCAAACAGCCCTGACTATTGCTAGTGCAACATTTATTACTTCTATAACAGTACAAGCAGTACATGAAAAGAAAAATGCATAATCACTGGTTGGGAAGTTTTGATACATTATTTCAAAGAGAAGACAACTGGTACTAGACCCTAATAGTAAAATTTTTAAACAAATGCCAATTTTGTTACAGTAGCTACTACTGATTATAGTATACAGAGAAAATGGAAGGTGACATTTAAACATATTCATATACTCTTGTTACTATGTCCACCTCTTCAGGCTATACGTGGCCTGTTGTGAATTGTTTCCACATGTAAGCAGCTGTCCTGATTGGCTCCTAGTCCTTTAAAGAGCATCAGATACCTTATGTAGTATCTATGGAGGAGCAGCATTGGTAATTTAGACAAGTTTTAGGATAACATAACATCTACCCTTCTCCACATCTCCATAAAATAGGGTAAATCGTGATCTGTAGTGTCACAGAGGATAACTGACGCAGGTTGATATCATTGTTTGAGATTTTACTTTAGTGCCCAGAAAGGTACAAGGATACAAGGATGATGGATTTCTTGCAGGATCAACAGGCATTTCTGTACTTACATGTACTTAGCATGAAAAAGTGAAAACAAATGCAGCCACCATATCTAAAGACTGGTAAGCTGTAATATATCAAATTTTTGTTATTAATTTTAAATACACTTTAATATTACACCCCATATGTATTTGGAGGAAGTCAGGTAAACATAGTAGGGCATACATTCAAAGCACACAGTGCATCCAGAAAGTATTCACAGCTCTTAACTTTTGCCACATTTTGTTATAGCCTTATTCCAAAATGAATTAAATTAATTTTTTCCCTCAACATTCTACAAACAATACCCCATAATGACAATGTGAAAGAAGTTCATTTTGAAATCTTTGCAATTTATTAAAAATAAAAAACGAAAAAAAACACATGTACATAAATATTCACAGTATTTGCCATGTCACTCAAAATTGAGCTCCCTTGCATTGTGTTCCCACTGATCATTCTTAAGACAACTTGATTGGAGTCCACCTGTGGGAAATTCAGTTGATTGAACATGATTAGGAAAGGCATACACCTGTCTATGTAAGGTCCCATAGTTAACACTGCATGTCAGAGCACAAACCAAGCCACAAAGTCCAAGGAATAGACCTCCGAGACAGGATTTTATCAAGGCATAGATCTGGGGAAGGGTACAGAAACATTTATGCAGCATTGAAGGTCCCAATGACCTTAGTGCCCTCTATCATCCGTAAATGGAAGAAGTTTGCAACCACCAGGAATCTTCCTAGAGCCAAAATGAGTGATTGAGGGAGAAGGGCCTTTGCCGGGGGGGTAACCAAGCACCCGATGGTCACTCTGAAAGAGCTCCAATGTTTCTCTATGGAGAGAAGAGAACCTTCCAGAAGAACAACCATCTCTGCAGCACTCCACCAATCAGGCCTGTATGGAAGAGTGGCCAGATGGAAGCCACTCCTTAGTAAAAGGCAAATGGTAGCCCGCATGGAGTTAGCCAAAAGGCACCTGAGGGACTCTCAGACCATGAGAAACAAAACTCTCTGGTCTGATGAAACAAACATTGAACTCTTTGGCCTGAATGCCAAGTGTCATGTCTGGAGGAAACCAGGCACCGCTCACCACCTGGCCAATACCATCCCTACAGTGAAGCATGGTGGTGGCAGCATCATGCTGTGGCGATGTTTTTCAGCGGTAGGAACTGAGAGACTAGTCAGGATCGAAGGAAAGATGAATGCAGCAAAGTACAGAGACATCCTTGATGAAAACCTGTTACAGAGCTCTCTAGACCTTAGACTGGGTTCATCTTTCAACAGGACAATGACCCTAAGCACACAGCCCATATAAAAAAGGAGTGGCTACGGGTCAACTCTGTGAATGCCCTGGAGTGGCTCAGCCAGAGCCCAGACTTGAACCCGATTGAACATCTCTGGAGAGATCTGAAAATGGCTGTGCACCGACGCTCCCCATCCAACCTAATGGAGCTTGAGAGATACTACAAAGAAGAATGAGAGAAATTGGCCAAAAATAAGTGTGCCAAGCATGCAGCATCATACTCAAAATGACTTGAGGCTGTAAATGGTGCTAAAGGTGCTTCAACAAAGTATTGAACAAAGGCTGTGATTAGTTATGTACATAACTTTTTTTCATTTTTTATTTTTAATAAATTGCAAAGATTTCAAAATGAACTTCTTTCACATTGTCATTATGGGGTATTGTTTGTAGAATGTTGAGAAAAAAAATTTATTTAATCCAGTTTGGATTAAGGCTGTAACATAACAAAATGTGGCAAAAGTTAAACGCTGTGAATACTTTCTGCACGCACTGTATCTATGGTCAAAATGTTAGATCAGGCCTTGAAATTTCCACTCGCCTACTTGCATTTGGTGTGTGGAAATATTGTGGGGGTGAGTGTGTGCTGACACTCTGCACAAGACAGGAGACAGGCAGTGGTACGCTGGGCTGTAAATTATCCCACAGCGAGGAAGGAGTGGGCGGGGCCATGAGCTCCACTGACTCTCTGACCAATTCTAGAGCAGTGGGTGGGTTCCACTCCGGTGTATGGGGACAAGATGTGTGTGACTCTGGCCACTCTGATCCTGAGAATCGGACACCGGGATCCCGACATTTCACCCCGCATGGCACTGCTGTTCCTGGAGCTGAAGGAGGGATGAGGAGCCCAGGTATTCGGGGATAGGACGAAGGACACTCCACTCAGATGGATGACATTCACTAACAACAGTGAAGAACCTCTCCAGGGCCCCGAACTGTGGATCTTTGTGACAGCATCATTGTGGGGGGACTCAGCATTTGTATCAGTGGTTGAATTGTACCCTATCATCGGTATCAGTAAAAGGGACAATGCTCCATGCTTGGTGTCAATGGGAGGAATGGTGCCCCATCATTGGTGTCAGTGGGAGCAATGGTGCCACGTCATTGGTGTCAGTGGGCGGAATGATGCCACGTCATTGGCGTCAGTTGGAGAAATAGTGTCCCACTGTTGGTGTCAGTGTTAGGAATAGTGCCCATCATTGGCACCAGTGGAAGGAATAGTGCCCCATTGTTGGTGTCAGTGGGAGGAACAGTGCCACTGACACACAGCACACAGTTAACCCTTTGATCGCCCCAGATGCTAACCCCTTCCTGCCCAGTGCCATTAGTACAGTGTCAGTGCTTTTTATTAGCAATGATCACTGTATTGGTGTCACTGTGGATGTCAGTTCCCCCCAGTGTCAGATGCCCTCCGCAGTCCCGCTATAGGTCACAGATCGCTGCCATTACTAGTAAAAATAAAATAAAAAGAAAAAAATTCCAGTATCTATACCACCATTTTCGAACGCTATAACTTACACTAAACCAATTAATTTACACGTATTTCGACATGTAGCAGAATACAATTTGATGTAAATTTATTTGATTTTTTCATTTTTTTTACTGGACATGTTTAATAGCAAAAAGTCAAAAATAGTTTTTTATTTCAAAATTGTTGGTCTTTTTTTGTTTTTAAATTGACATAATAAAGCTATATTAGAATTTCAGTTTTTTATATTTTGGACTCTTTATTCTAAAGAAAAATGTACTTTTATAAGCTTTAAGGGGGTGTGGTTGGGGGCAGGGTTGGGGATGGGACAGGGGTGGGGTTGGAGGCGGACCTGGGCAAGGTTGGGTGGGGCAACTGGTAGAGAGTAAGGTTTGTGCCTGGCTAGTAGGTCTAGCCTCGAAATTTTAAGCCCTGTGTTAGATCATATATATTTATTTCAACATTGTATTCAAATTATTTCTGGCCTTCACCTATTAATCTAAATGATTGAACTCTGTGAAGATCTCCACACATTTACTTTCTTGAATTCTGTAGCACATATTCACCATGCATTGTTAATAGGCACTGCTGTGTCACAGAATTCACAGAGCCAGTACAGGAATCACTGCTTGCAGGCAGAGAGGTACTATGGGATATGTAGTCCTTAGAAATGGCCAGCAGACAGACAACTCTTACAACATGGTAGAAAATATTTCAAGCAAGCTTATATAGGATTGTCAAAAATAAACATTGTTTGTATTATTTTTACAATACTGACGTTATAAAATGAAAGTGTATGCTGTAACCATAGAATCAACTACATGAAATGAGCGACAGAAGATACTTTAAAAATAGTTTGCCATAAACACATAATGGTAAGGGTAAAGTCCCCATTACTCAGCTATATCAATTGGGCTTCATAGATCAAATAATATTTCTATGAAAATTATACAGAAGATATGCTGAAATCAACTGGTCAAGAAAAAGATGCATAATGTGTTAGGCTTCAGGAGATCAGCTATACATTTATTAAAGTGCTACCAATTTACAAACATTGTTTAGATACAGTTTGATAAAATGTGGGTAAAGGAGAGGTTGAATGACCATGAAAAAGAACAATTGTATTTTATAAATTATGTGATACTGTGAGCCAGGTGAAGATCTTAAGACCAAAAGTATGTAAAACTGGGTGTAAAAGTATGTAAAATTATTCAAAAGCAGAAGATTCATTTTTAAGACAGTACAATACTGATTTTTTTATTTATTTATTTTTTATATAACAGCAGTTTGGCTGTAAATTGTTTGTCAAATCCATCTAAATCTGCTAGTACATCTAATACTATTTTCTCTCCAGATTAACAATGTTGTTGTCCAAAGGTGTCTCCATTGCTTCATCACCCAGAATGGAGGCATCCTAACACATGACTGAGGGACATGCAGAATATCGAGGCTAGTACTTACCACCTACACCATAAAAACAACCCCCCCCTTCAACCTCCCCCCACCTGAATAACCACGTGACTCTCCTTTTTGGTGAAAAAAACAGCCATAGCAGCCCATTTATTTAACTTAACTCTTACATAACATAACACTTCTTCTGGTACAATTAAATAATAATAACTGACATTAACAATCCCCAACTGGGTCCAAGGTCTTCGAAGGCACTGTTACTCACATCAATAACTTGGCTGTATCTGACGCCCAACAAAAAGGCCCCCAGCCGCTGCCACACCGCCTGGGGGACAATACTACAGTTACGTAGTCCCAGATACAGCCAATGACTTCCCACCTTACTAACAACCTTATAATTGGGAAGGGACACCCATACCTACGATGGGCCCAACCCATCCACCAACTTGTCACTCCAGCACCGCCTTCAAAGACCCAGTAACCCTTGCCACAGCACACGAGTGTGAACCCTTACACTCGTGTAGCCCTCCACAGCCTCAATGCCCGCTGGATACCATCTTGGAGGTCTAATGACCACAAACCAATGCCTACAGCATTGAGATGCACTCCATCCGCCCGCAAATACCGCCAGGACTCCTCCGCCAACTCACGATGATGGACTGCTAGGCCACCATTCCGCACAAAAAAACACGCCACCTCCCTGTTGACCTTAATCCGGGCCTTGTTAAGTTTCGTGACCGAACGGGCCTGTCGCCAAGCAGTATGGGCCACCCTGTCAGACCAGACCATAACAGTCTGTGGAAAGAAAGACCGAAGAAGCAAAAAATCGAATTTAATGTCCCGGATCACCTCACACATAAAGCGCAACCGAGGTCATTGCCGCCCACATGCAACACCAGAACATCTGGAGGGCGGTCTAACCTGGAATAACGATGGACCTCAGGTACCACCCGTGACCACAACATCCCAGGCACACCAAGCCAACAAAGCCTGGCCTCACTCCTATCAAAACCCAATTGCTGACCCTCCTCCTGGACTGTCGCCCGCTTAGCCCCCCAAAAGACGTAAAAATGGCCCAGGATCCACACCAAACAGACAGCAGAACCTGTAAAGAAACAAAACACCAAGAACAGAAAAAGACAATTACCGTAAAGGCAAAAAACACAAAACCAACCAACCGAACACCCCCCCCCCATCACAATAGCTGAGGACGCACATATAACTGGAACCTAGCTGAATCCCAACGACCAATGCGCCGAATGACGTGGTCACCCAAACTCCACCGGGCAGCTTCCATAGCCGCCCCAATACGAAAAGAATGGGACGAGTAGTGCTCTTCACCTAATCCCAACGCCTGCAAACACCGTTTAAACACCGCCCCAAATTGGAAACGAGACAAAACCATCCCATTCGCATGCAAAAAGAAAAACCCCAGGAATAGCGGGTCTCAACCCGAGAAATCCCCGAACGGCCCCCACCCAAACGATCCATTTTTGACCTGCACAAAAAAATAGGTAACCCATCACCCCGCAAAACCACAGCATCAACAGCCAAACCACCCTCACCCCGCGTGTTCTGACTAACCAGCTCCCAAATTCAAAAAGCCCCAAAAAAGGCTAGCACAAATGCCGCCTGAAACAAAGTAGCCTCGTACAACGAGGCACAAAGACCATCCAACTGGTCCACCACCCAATGGAGAGCCTCAAAAGAAACAGGCCATCTAGCATCAGGAATTGAACGGCCCTTTCGATAACCCCGCATAGCCTGCCTAATAAGGAAATCATTGGTAACATCACAACGCCCCGCCAATTTCAAATGGAAAGCCAACCCCGCCAGCTTCCTGGACATCAAAGATGCAGAAACACCAGCTTCAAAATTCCAACCGATGAAATAAAGCAGGAGGCACCGAGCTTCGTCCACCCTGGACCAACACCCAACCTCACTCACCAAATCCAGCCATTCCCGCCAAACCTTTCCGTAAAAGGCCCAAGTGGACTCGCAAACCGATTGTCTAATCAAAGCTGCAGAAGAGGCAAGACGATGCTCCACAAATGATCCGGGCAAGAGATGCCACTCTGCTCCGCCTCCGGTGCCAGCCGACGGAATCTGTCCCACTGAAAATGAGACAGAGCATCAGCCACCGAGTTATCCACAACTGGAACATGAACAGCCGAAACAAAACAATTAAGACGTAAATAGTCCAAAACCAAGCGCCGAAGCAAACGAACCACAGGCATAGAGGAGGCCGAGACACTGTTAATGGCATGAACCACACTCAGATTGTCAAAACGAAAATAAACCCGTTTATTCCGGAAAACAGGACCCCACAAAGAAATAGCCAAAACAATCGGAAAAAGCTCCAGTAAAGTGAGATTGTGCAACAAACCTGCCTCCCTCCATTGCAACGACCACGGACCCGCGCACCACTGACCCTGAAAATAAGCTCCAAAACAAGTAGAGCCCGCCGCATCCATAAACAATTCCAAGTCAAAGATAAATACAGCCGCATCCAACCACAGTGATCTGCCATTGTAGGAATCAAAAAACGTCCTCCACATCCCCAAGTCTTCCTGTAGCTCACAATTCAGCCAGACTCTGTGATGCGGGGCAGCCACACCAGCCGTTGCAGCCGCAAAGCGCCTGGAAAATACAAGCCCCATGGGCATGATGCGGCAAGCAAAATTCAACTTACCCAAAAAGGACTGCAAAGTCGAATTTTTTTTTCTCTGACTTATCCAGAGGCAAACGAAATTCCATGTCTGCGGACCCACCGTCTTATCCGGAGCCAAGGGAACGGCAAAATATTCAAACACATGCTGCACCGTGCTCAGTAGCGACGCACAGCTGGAGCTTCCCAGGGGGGCAATGCACAAGAAATCATCCAAATAATGGATGACGGATGCAAGCCCAGCAACTTCCCTCACCGCCCATTCCAAAAAGGAACTAAATGTCTCGAACAGGGAACAAGAAATGGCACAACCCAAAGGTAAACAACTATCCACAAAAATGTGCCCACGCCATTTGCAACCCAACAGATGGAGACAACTGGGATGTACCGACAAGAGGCGAAACGCCACCTCAATATCTTTTTTTGCCAACAAGAAACCCATACCAAACCAAAGCACTCACGAGACCGCCGCATCGAACGAAGTGTACGAAACAAAACACAAATCTGGGTCAATCACGTCATTGACCGATCCCCCTCTCAGATGCGACAGGTGATGGATTAGTCTATATTTATTGGGCTCTTTTTTAGGAACAACAACCAACGGCGAAATGACCAGATCAGGCATCGACGAGCAAACAAACAGGCCAGCCATGCGACCCAAGGAAACCTCCTTGTCCAGTTTAGCAAGAACAACGTCCGGATGCAGCCGCGCCGATCTGAAATTATCCGCCGCGGGAGGAACAACCACCAATGCACAAGGGATCAAAAAATCCCCCCGCAAAACTTGCTGCAACAGGCAAGCCGCCGCCCGATCAGGGTACTGCTTTAAAAACGGCACCATCCTTCCTACTCTCACCGGCATCATCCCTTTTTCCAGTGTCCCCACCGCTCCCCTTTCCTTGTTTCTAAACACCAGGACAAGGAATGGAATCCCCCACAGCCCGAGCACTCGTGACGAAATCGGCAGCCAGATCCAAACTTGCACGACCCCTCGTTGAATTGCCAGCAGCATCCTTTTTTATGTGCGGCCGGCTGCGCACCAGAAGCTGCACCTCCGGCCCCCCCTTGAAAGGGATGAGCTGTGGTCCGCACAGGCATCATCAGCTTCATCCACAAACCTATATCCTTGTGTTCCCAATGCAGAGACGGCCGAACCGCCTTCCGTTGCTGGAACTGCTCGTCATAACGCAACCACGCAATGCCCCCATAAAACTGCTGCGCTTCGCCGATAGCATCCAAGTAACAAAAAGAGAGGAACAATGTTCCGGCATCCTCTCTCCAATAACGCTTGCCAGAACAGAAAAAAGCCTGAAGCCAATTAGAGAAAGTGCGGGGGATCAAATGGTACCGCCGTTTTTCCTCCTCCTCCCTCTTACTCTCATCCGGCCGCACTTTTTCCAAGTTGAATTTCTGCAACGGTAACAAAGAAAAGATCTCCACATATTCACCCCCCCAAATGCGTTCCTTCACCTCTTGCTTCAGATGAGCCCCCAAGGGCCCCTCAAAGCACACATAAACCTCGCATTTGGACGCATCCGCCAAACACATCCCATCAAACCCGGCACCGCTTTGTCCCCGACGTGAGCCCCTACACCAGTGGTTCTTAACCTTGTTGGAGGTACTGAACCCCACCAGTTTCATATGCGCATTCACCGAACCCTTCTTAATTGGAAAAAAAAAAAATGATTTTTAAAATTCAAAACATAGGTATATATTTATACATAGGTGCACAAAATGAACAAAACCGTTAAGAACAAAGAACAAAACCATTAAAACATGATTTTCACACAAAAACAAAAACATAATAATGAATATTTAATGCACAAATCATATGAGTCGGGTGTGGGTCTTCGCCTCCGCCGAACCCTCGAGACTGACTCACCGAACCCCTGGGGTTCGATCGAACCCAGGTTAAGAACCACTGCCCTAGACCCTCAACAGCCACAGCCCCCCCAACCTCCTCAGACTCAGGGCCAGAAGAACCACCCACTGCCGGAGCCACCACCATTCTAAGGGCAGAAGTAGCCGCAACTGGAAATACCCGAGGGGGAAACATCAGCGTCTCTATTTCCCACGGTGACAACCCCACCCCCCGAGGTCGTATCCTGAACAGCCGACCACACAGCCAAAGATGGCGCCGAAGCCTGAGCCACCACCCCTGCCTCACAGCACATCCGCACATCCCTAAAACCCGCCAGCAGCATGCCAACAACCCCCCCCAGTGCCCAGGGAACCCCCCAGCGACGACGCATCAACCCTATTACCACCGGAAGTGCCCGCCACCAAAAACCCGGGAATGCTACCCCCAACGTCCTGAAAGCCCCCCAGCAAAGAAGAAGAGGAAGATAACGAAAGAACAGTCCCAGAAGACAAGTCACCAGCCTGCATCCGCCCCTCGGGACTCCCAGCCACCACTCAGCAGTTCCAAGCAGGGATGTGGGGACCGCACCTTCTTCAGAGCCACTGAGCTCCCACCCCAATCGTCTCACCTCTTCATCCGGCTCCAGGACAGCACGGCGATGCTCACTTGGACCGGTCCAGGCTCCTGAGCCCGTGCGGCACTCTAAGTTGCCGTCCGCAGCCACCACACCAGAGCCCAGAGCTGCTGCAGCATTCATCCCTCGTTGGGCTCGCTGGGAGGTAGAGGAACTCCCAGCAGCCGAAGACCCCTCCTGTGCCAGGTGATTCCCGGCTCCCAAGCCTGGCGGCGCACGGGGGTGATGTCATCAGCCACTGTCCCCGCATCCTCGAAGCTCAGAGCCGCAGCTCCTCCCCTTCCACGTCAGGCTCGCCGAGCCCCATAGGAAGGCCCAGCAGCCGAAGCCCCATGCTGCATCAGAAGCAGGCACACGGGAGTGTTGTCATCCTCAGCCGTGGAGGCCCCAGCAATCTGAGAAATTGCTTGCAGAATGTGGAGTATTAGTGTGAAAATCTGTTACAACATGCTGTGGGTTAATATCTGTCATTCTAGGCTTAGATGTTGCTGGGCTCTCAATAGAAGAAGTAGAGAAAGCAGGGGAGACAGGATGCAGTAAGATAGAGCTGTTTTTCTGCTTAATAGGTGTCACAGGAGAAGCTGCAGAGACTTGCCTCACCCATGCTGGCACAAGCCCCAACTAACCCTGACAAATTCCAGCCCCTCTCCTCATCCTAGCAAGACCACCCTCCAGCCCAATTGCTCCAACCAGGTGAGTAACCATCCCCCATCAATTATACTCCCACCCAAATCCAGTCTTTGCCTCGTCTGCAAGCCCCAGTCATGCTGGCCCTCCCTTTTAGCTTCAGTCCAGGCCCTGACTGGAAGTGTGTTACTGGCTGGATTACTAGGTGAAATAAAAGGAAAAAAAGCATAGAAAAAGAAAATGATTGCATTTGCCACATTTAAGGGTTTGTGAGCTGCAATATATTACAATTTTGTTTTGGGGATTATTATCACTCTAAGTTCCACATGCTGCATACTGGCCTAATTTGCTGCCACTTTGGTCTCAGGAAAACTGCTTATGTGTTTACACTAATTATTAAAAAATACTGCTCATTACAGCTATGTCTTATAAATGGCATATTTGTTCAATGGACTGGTGCTTTATTTAGAAGTGTTTCTTTATTTATTCATTAACTGTGCGTGCTCCTAATTTATTGTTTAGGTTGAACCATGGTCTAAAACCAAATATAACCATGTGATGCAGCTTGACAAGTTAAGTAATGTAGTGCTGATTGTTTTGACTAGTTTGCTTAGGAAGATTATCAAGGTACCTTTAATCTCTGCATCAAAGTTTTTTTCACTTCTTATAATTATGTGTTACAGCTGCAGCACAATCATTGAAATGCAATGTTGTCACCCTTTGTGTTGCTCTGCTCCTTAGAACTGCAGCTCTATGTGGTGACATCATAGTAGTCTCTTCTTTCATCCTAATCAAGCTCCTAGATACACTCATCCCCACTCACTAGTTCACATCTTCATGGGCCATTGTTTCCCATTGGCATGTCCCAGCCCAATCCACAGGATTACGGGAGATATAATTTTGTTGGAAACCAGCAGGACAGCTGAATTTGAGACTTCAAGGACTGCATAAGCCCTCTCAGCATACCCTACAGATTGGGGTGCCATAGCATGCATTTATAGTAAAGGAGAACAATTCTTTGATTTAGGCAGGTAAGAAAATTGAAATCAGTTTGTTTGCTTAAGTAATGTGCACTAAGTGAAACAGCACACAAGGCAATGCATTTCTATAAAAGACTGACAAATGAAAAATAATTTATGGAAATTCTTCATATACAAAAGAAGATAAAACAATGTATTGTTTTATCTAAATACTGTATAATAATAATCTCTCCTTCTCTGCTTCAAAACTGTCACATTGTCACAAATTGTGTATACCATGTATATTGCAGTTTCAACCTTTTTTCACACAAGATATATGCTACCAATAAACAACAGTGACATACTGTATACTAACCACTTTTGTGGTTTCTATTCTAAAGTGGTCATGTAGCTTGCGTTAAAAGAATGAGAACACACAAAAAGTGAACCAATGACTAGTATTTTATGAAGCATAGACACAAATTTAAAAAGTAACTACACTTTTGTTGAAAACAAATTAGCAAATAAAAAAAATAATATAGCGTATACAACTGTGGCACAAGTCATATTGTATTTGAATGTTATTAAAACTTACTTTTCCTTTTCAAACTGCAGTGCTGTAATTTTCTGGAAAATGCAATGCAATATGGTTACATGGAGGTTTTCTGTACACAGATGTGTACAGAATGCCCCCCAGATATGTCATTCCTGCTTGTGTGAATGACTTACTGATTTTCCTAGAAGTCTGCACTAAGATACATACCATATTTTGAGCATCCCCTGCAACAAAAATTTCATTTTTGGTGAGATACTCCTAAAGGAAAGGGATGCAGACATTGCAGTTTTCCTCATTAGAGCCCTGCAGGCACAGCAGCTGGTAGATAATTATGAAGTCAGTCCCATACAGATTCATTCTGCACATGGACACAGAAAAACAACAGCTTCTTTTTAAAAATAAAAAAAGATATGAATCTCAATAAAGTTTGTTAGAAACATTGCAATGTCCATATATCATCATGAGGTGAGTATTTTTTCCTCAACAAAAGTGGAGCTGTTCTTTAACCACTTCCCGTCTGGCCCATGTACATAGACGGCCGGAGAGGAGCAGTGCAGGAGCGGGTTGCTGTTCATAAATGGTGCCTGCCATTTTAGCCTCCCTGGGAGCGTGCAGCACCGCGATCTGGTGCCCGCTGTGTCTGGAGGACACAGCGGAACATCGATTGCTGTACAGGACCTCTGTCTGAGGTCCTGATCATGTGATCACTGATTGGCCAATCAGTGATTACATGAATAGTAGTAAAGAAGATGTAACTTTTAACATCATTGCTTACTACGTGTGAAATCTGTGAATGATCACAGAGGTCACATGGTACAAGGCTCAACAGCTCAACATTCACAACAGCTTTGTACCATGTAACAAGCTGTGACCAATCGTGGCTCTCACAGTATTTCTCAATGGCTACAAGAATGCAGCCAGAGAGAAAGAGAAATTATTGCTTTTACAGCCTTTATGGGTGTAAAAGCAATCAGTGTGAAAAAGAAAAAAAAAATCTTCATCACCCCCCACAAGTTGTATAGTGTCACTATGGTGACACTGTACTACTAGGGTGACAGGGTGACAGTAATTAAATGATAATTTTTTGTTATAAACTAATTTGGGTTGTTTTTCTTTACTAAAAAGATAACTGAATACATTTTGGACAAGATTTATGAAGAAAGACTATTTATTTGCAAACTTTTATAAGAAAAACACTTTTTTTTCAAACTTTTCTGACTTTTTCATTTATATAGCAAAAAAAAATAAAAATCCCAGTGGTGAATAAATACCACCAAAATAAAGTTTTATCTGTCTCAAAAAAATGCTAAAACATTCATATGACTGTTTATTTTCTAAAAAGGGGTCTTTTATTTGTACTTTCCTAGCATGTTAAGGCCTCAAGAAATGAAATAGTCCATCAGTGCTTCAGGTGTGATCAATTTGCAATGATTGGTGCCATAGCTTGTAGACTCTAATGCAGGCCATAGATGGGGAGAAAAACGGCAGATTTTTCTTTTAAAAAACGAAAAATCGGTCGTTCAAGTGGCCGACGTTACCATCAATGGTAAAAAAAATCGGCCGATTTTCATCCCGTCTAGAGCCGGCAAAAAGTGTCCCTGCAGAGAGCTCTGCTATTTCTTTGACAGTTCTCTGACAGTTCCTTGACATTTATAGAGGTTGCAACAATGTATCTATTTGTTTCCATTTAGGATACAGATGTTTTTATTCGGAAACAAATAGATACAATGTTGCAACCGCTGTAAATGTCAAGGAACTGTCAGAGAACTGTCAAAGAAATAGCGGAGCTCTCTGCAGAGACACTTTTTGCTGGACTGGAATTCCTCTTATTTTCATCCTACTTCTTCTTCATCCTCATCCTCTTCTTCTTCTTCATCCTCATCTTCTTCTTCATCCTCATCTTCTTCTTCTTCATCCTCATCCTCTTCTTCTTCATCATCCTCATCCTCTTCTTCTTCCTCATCCTCTTCTTCTTCTTCATCATCCTCATTCTCTTCTACTTCCTCATCTTCTTCTTCTTCATCCTCATCCTCTTCTTCTTCATCATCATCCTCTTCTTCATCCTCGTCCTCTTCTTCTTCTTCATCATCCTCATCCTCTTCTTCTTCTCATTCTTCTTCTTCATCCTCATCCTCTTCTTCTTCTTCTTCTTCTTCATCCTCTTCTTCTTCTTCATCCTCATCCTCTTCTTCTTCATCATCCTCTTCTTCATCCTCTTCTTCTTCATCATCCTCATCCTCTTCTTCTCATTCTTCTTCTTCATCCTCATCCTCTTCTTCTTCTTCATCCTCATCCTCATCC
This sequence comes from Staurois parvus, assembly GCF_062004578.1. NCBI lineage: Eukaryota > Metazoa > Chordata > Amphibia > Anura > Ranidae > Staurois > Staurois parvus. The sequence continues at coordinate 1,272,463 of NW_028318302.1, forward strand.
TCTTCTTCATCCTCATCCTCTTCTTCTTCTTCTTCTCCTTCTTCTTCTTCTTCTTCTTCATCCTCATCCTCATCTTCTTCTTCTTCCTCATCCTCATCCTCTTCTTCTTCCTCCTCATCCTCTTCTTCTTCTTCATCCTCATCCTCTTCTTCTTCTTCATCCTCATCCTCTTCTTCTTCTTCATCTTCTTCTTCTTCTTCATCCTCTTCTTCTTCATCATCATCCTCTTCTTCTTCTTCATCATCCTCTTCTTCTTCTTCTTCTTTTTCATCCTCATCCTCGTCTTCCTCTTCTTCATCCTCATCTTCTTCTTCTTCATCCTCATCCTCTTCTTCATCCTCATCCTCTTCTCCTCCTCCTTCTTCTTCTTCATCCTCATCCTCTTCTTCTTCATCATCCTCATCCTCTTCTTCTTCTTCATCCTCATCCTCTTCTTCTTCTTCTTCATCCTCTTCTTCTTCCTCTTCTTATTCTTCATCCTCTTCTTCATCCTCTTCCTCTTCTTCTTTTTCTTCTTTTTGTCTTCCTCTTGCAGGTCACTGCTCATGCGCAGATTTTTTATCGGTAAAAAATCGGCCGATTTGCCCACTAATTGCCGCGAAAATCGGCCGATCGGCAAAATCGGCCGATTTTTTCCAACTTTACCGAAAAAAACCCCGGCCAAAATCCCGAAAAACGGCCGACCAAATAGCCCACTAACGACCCAAAAATCGGCCGATTTTATTTTCGGCCGAAAAATCGGCCGATTTTCGACCCATCTATGGCCTGCATAACTTTCACACAGACTTATGCAGTCCATAGATGGGTCGAAAATCGGCCGATTTTTCTTTAAAAAAAAAACAAAAAATCGGTCGTTCAAGCGGTCAACGTTACCAGCAACAGTAAAAAAAATCGGCCGATTTTCATCCCGTCTACAGCCGGCAAAAAGTGTCCCTGCAGAGAGCTCCGCTATTTCTTTGACAGTTCCTTGACATTTATACCGGTTGCAACAATGTATTTGTATCCATTTAGGATACAGATGTTTTTATTCGGAAACAAATAGATACATTGTTGCAACCGCTATAAATGTCAAGGAACTGTCAAAGAAATAGCGGAGCTCTCTGCAGGGACACTTTTTGCCAGACTGGAATTCCTCTTCTTCTTCATCCTCTTCTTCTTCCTCTTCTTCATCCTCTTCTTCTTCTTCATCCTCTTCTTCATCCTCTTCTTCTTCCTCTTCTTCATCCTCTTCTTCTTCTTCATCCTCTTCTTCATCCTCTTCTTCTTCCTCTTCTTCATCCTCTTCTTCATCCTCTTCTTCATCCTATTCTTCTTCTTCCTATTCTTCTTCTTCCTCCTCTTCTTCTTCTTCCTCTTCTTCATCCTTTTCTTCATCCTCTTCTTCTTCATCCTCTTCTTCTTCCTATTCTTCTTCTTCCTCCTCTTCTTCTTCCTCCTCTTCTTCTTCTTCCTCTTCTTCATCCTCTTCTTCTTCTTTTTCAGCCTCTTCTTCATCCTCTTCTTCTTCCTCTTCTTCATCCTCTTCTTCTTCTTCATCCTTTTCTTCTTCTTCCTCTTCTTCTTCCTCTTCTTCATCCTCTTCTTCTTCCTCTTCTTCTTCCTCTTCTTCATCATCTTCTTCTTCCTCTTCTTCATCCTCTTCTTTTTCCTATTCTTCTTCTTCCTCCTCCTCTTCTTCTTCTTCCTCTTCTTCATCCTCTTCTTCTTCATCCTCTTCTTCTTCCTATTCTTCTTCTTCCTCCTCTTCTTCTTCTTCCTCTTCTTCATCCTCTTCTTCTTCATCATCCTCTTCTTCTTCCTCTTCTTCATCCTCTTCTTCTTCATCATCCTCTTCTTCTTCCTCTTCTTCTTCCTCTTCTTCATCCTCTTCTTCTTCCTATTCTTCTTCTTCCTCCTCTTCTTCCTCCTCTTCTTCATCCTCATCCTCTTCTTCCTCTTCTTCTTCCTCTTCTTCACCCTCTTCCTCTTCCTATTCTTCTTCTTCCTCCTCTTCTTCTTCATCCTCTTCCTCTTCCTCTTCTTCTTCCTCTTCTTCATCCTCTTCTTTATCTTCTTCTTCTTCCTCTTCTTCTTCCTCTTCTTCTTCCTCTACTTCATCCTCTTCTTCATCTTCTTCTTCCTATTCTTCTTCCTCCTCTTCTTCTTCATCCTCTTCTTCATCCTCTTCTTCTTCCTATTCTTCTTCTTCCTCCTCTTCTTCTTCATCCTCTTCTTCTTCATCATCCTCTTCTTCATCCTCTTCTTCTTCTTCCTCTTCTTCATCCTTTTCCTCTTCTTCATCCTCTTCTTCTTCCTCCTCTTCTTCATCCTCTTCTTCTTCTTCCTCTTCTTCCTCTTCTTCATCCTCTTCTTCTTCATATTCTTCTTCTTCCTCCTCTTCTTCTTCTTCCTCTTCTTCATCGTCTTTTTCTTCTTCATCCTCTTCCTCTTCTTCATCCGCTTCTTCTTCTTCATCATCTTCTTCTCTTCCTCTTCTTCATCCTCTTCTTCTTCCTCTTCTTCTTCTTCTTCTTCATCCTCTTCTTCTTTTTCTTCTTATTTTTGTCTTCCTCTTGCAGGTCACTGCTCATGCGCAGATTTTTTTATCGGTAAAAAGATCGGCCGATTTGCCCATCATTGTCGCGAAAATCGGCCGATCGGCAAAATCGGCTGATTTTTTTCCAACTTTACTGATAAAAAAAATCTGCCAAAATACCGAAAAACGGCCAAACAATTTGTAGCTGGCCAGCTAAGACCAGTCCTAGGTTGTTAATATGGTTCACATATATGTGTATACCAAACCTGCCAATAACCTCAGTACAGTGTATATGGGCACATGTTAAAGCCAAAAGCAGAATCATTGCTGTAATTTATGTCTTTGATTGTTATATGACATTTTTATATTAATTGTGTTAGCAGAAGCAGAAAAGGAAAGTATGCCTTTAAGAGTTAGTATAAGGTGAGCCAATCACAGACAACCTCACACTGTACAGAGCCTTAACCAATCCCAGCCAGTTTCACATTTATGCCTGTGTAAAACTCCCTGCTAGGATTTTCTAGAGACACATGCTCACCAGACAGAAGAGGAAACAGACAAAGTTCCAATCAGAGAAGCTCCATGGAAGTACAGAAGGCCAAATAGGTATTTAATGCACTTGTGTGTTACTCTATTGTTTAACAGTGCAGGTAGATCTGTGTCTAAAAACTGTTGTATGTGTTTACTTGTAGTTCCACCAAATTTTCGAATCAAGTCACTGTAGAGTAATCATAATCCAATCGAATCTATCGAATCTAACGAATCTATCGAGATAAGCTATTGAATCAACCCAATGTAATACGAATTAAACCATTGTAATATGAAAGAAATAAGCCGTTGTAAGCAGTGTTATATGAAGAAGATTGAAGTTATTAAAGAAGTTAACTAAAGTATTCGGTGTGCTCTTTAAACCTACTGCATCCATAGAGCGGCATTGGAGGAATTACAGAGTAAAGTCAATCTAGTCAAACAAAAGAATCAGCAATTGCATAATTTTTCTAATGCCACAGCGCACAAGGCACTACAAGTGCTGCGCCTGCCACAGTGGAACTATTACCCTCAGAGGTCAAGCAACAGCGCTCCTCAACTTGCACAGTAAAGAGTACACTAGAGAAACAGAGCGCCAGCATATACCACCACGCGGAGACACCTCAGCGGAACAACAGTACAGGCCATAGCACGTGCGCATTAGTCAGGCTGCAGCCGACTCTTAAAGTGGCATAACGGCAAAGGCAAGACAGTCAGAGAAAGAGCGCCAAACCTCCTGCACCCCTAGAGAGAGAAAGAGATGCATGGGGGGAGGGCCAGAGTCCAGAGCTAGAGTGCCCGCACCGCTATCCATCAAGAGACCACGTGTTGCATCCAGAGAGTTCACGATACTAGTCGCAAGTCACCGCAGAGCATCGCAAGTCACCGCAGAGCATCGCAAAGTCACCACAGAGCATCGCAAGTTACCGCAGAGTATCGCAAAGTCACCGCAGAGCATCGCAAGTAACCGCAGAGCATTGCAAGACACCGCAGAGCATCGCAAGTCACTGCATCAAGAAAAGAAAAGTCTCCTTTAAGACTGACGTTTGTTTCTGCAACCTTCAGATCACGGTATCCTGCTTTTCAATTAAGGTCAGAGCTTTCCTTTATTACTCACTTATGCACATAGGTTTCTGCAAGAGACATTTTTGTGCTCAGGAGAATACAGACTTTTAATAAAAAGACAGTTATAGTATATGATTCTGATGTATTTAAAGTGAAAGTCATTTTATTGCCTGCATTTTGGTGCTATTACATGTAAAGTGAAAGTCATTTATTCTTGCATTTGTTAGTATTGCATTTAAAGTGACAGGTCCTTATTATTCATATTAATTGTTATAGCATTCAGAAATGGCTGAGCCTAGCATTGCCACCCCACTGTTAGCGGATGCAATGATAGATATGGTAGAAGGTGAAGAGCAAGAGAACCCGTCTGAATCTGAAAGGTGCAATGAAACGGTAGTCTCGCCCCAAACAAATATAGCTGAAACAGGTGAACTAAGACGTTCATCACGGGACAGAAAACCGACCCAAAAGGTGCTAGAAAATTTGGAGCAAGAGGCAGCACTGAGAGAAACAAAGTTCGCCCGAATGTATGAGAGGTGGAAAGCATATATCAAAGACATTCGCAGAAAGCTAAAACAAGAAAGCATAAAGGGGAATTTGAGTGAAATGATAGAGACAGTAGAAGATTCTGAGTCAGAGCTTATGACAGCATATGTCAACTTGCGGTCGTCCTTGACACCCTCCCAGGATATTGTAAGAAACATGGATACATGTACCGCAGTCACTAGGGATTTAGTGAAGCTTATGAGAGAACTATCATCTGCAGCAAATTATGATGAAGTCAAGGCACGAAAGAGAATGAATGAGCTCTTCATGAAAGACTATGCTAGGTCCTTAGGAGGAACCACAATCTCAAGTGTGACTTCCATCACTAGCAGAAGCGCCAGCCACATAACAGAGTTCTCAAGTACGTCAGCCAAAAGAAATGAATTAGCTGAACAACTCGCTGCCAAAAGAGCAGAAGTTGAGATGGAATCTGTCATTGAGGATCAGCGCCAGGAAATGGAAGCTCAGCACCATAAAATGGATGCTCAGCGCCATAAAATGGAAGCCGAAATGGAGGCCCAGCGTCATAAAAGGAAGGCTCAGCGCCATCAAATGGAAGCTGAAATGAAAAGTCTGGAAAGGCAGAAGGAAGTTAAAATTATAGAAGCCAGGCTCAGAGTGCACGAAGAGGATACGAATCAGGGTAGTCATAGATCCAAATCAGTACAAAGTGGAGAAGCAGATTCCTACGTTCTTCCTTACGCCCGGGAAAATGGAAGGAAATCTCCAGCATGTAGTGATGAAATAAGTCATAGTCCTTTCATCCCTGCTCAGAGAGAAAAGAAGAGAGACTCACCTGATTCAGAACAAAGTGAAAAAGAGAACCAGATAATTCAACTCCCATATGTCATGGCAGTGGTCACGAGAATGTTGCAACTGCTGACCCGGCAAAACCTCAGAGAAGCTTTCTCAGTAGACTTCCTGTTCTGGAACCTACTATATTCTCCGGAGACGTACTGAAGTTTATAGAATGGAAGGCAAGTTTTGAAATGATCATTGAACATAATTGCTCCCGTCCAGTGGACAGGTTATTCTACCTCCAGCGGTTTACTGGCGGAGAAGCAAAAAAGGTTCTTGAAGGTAACTTCTATAGGAAAGATGAAGAAGCCTACAAGCAAGCTTGGGAAAAATTAAATGCAAGATATGGTCATCCTTTCTTAGTGCAAAGAGCTTTCAGAGAGAAGTTGATAAACTGGCCCAAAATAGGTCCTAAAGAACACTTCAAGCTCCAAGAGTATGGCGACTTCCTGCAAGCATGCAGCAATGCTATCCCACATGTTCAAGGACTAGAAGTATTGAACGACTATCTAGAAAACCACAGGATGCTAGCCAAGCTACCAGAACAAGTGGCTTCTGGATGGAATCGCTATGTGACTGAACAGTTAGATAACGGCAAAAACTTCCCAAGTTTCAAAGAGTTCTCTGAATTTGTCAATAAGGAAGCACGAATAGCGTGTAATCCAGTAACAGCATCTTATGTTTTAAGACCCTTAGAAGAAAGGCCTGCAAGAGAGATAAGACGCGCAAGAGCAACTAGCTTTGCAAACAACACAGCTACTAAAGGTCCAGATGCCCATGAGAGCAAGTTCAACGTCATTACTGGGATCAGTAAAGAGTTTGTACCGACAAGTCTTCAGACTACCTTCAAGTGTATGTTCTGTGAAGAGAATCACTCCATACATAAGTGCCAACGATTGAAGGAAAGGTCTCCAGACGAAAAGAAGAAGTTTGTGTTTGATAATCAGCTGTGTTTTGGATGTTTAAGAAAAGGCCATATTACTAAAGAATGCAAGAAAAAAGCCACTTGCAGCATTTGTAAAAGGACGTCATCCTACACCACTACATGAAGAACGTCCAAAGAAAGAGAAATCCTTAATGCCCAAGGACACTGAGGAAGAAAATAAAGCGACAGTATTCTCTTGCAGAGTGAGAGAAAGAGAAATCAATGGCACGTCAATGGTTGTACCAGTGTGTATTTCAAATCCTAAAAGGAAGAACAAGAAGGTATACGCCTATGCGCTACTGGATGCCCAGAGTGACGTCACCTTCATTGATCAAGAAATCTGCAAGAAGTTACAAGTGGCCACAGAACCAGTGAAACTCAAACTCACCACAATGACAGGAAGAGACACATTGGTGAACAGTCAAAGAGTCAAAGGACTGAGGGTTAGAGGACTCCACTCAAACTGCATATTAGATCTACCTCCAGCTTATACAAAAGATGACATACCTCTGGATCAAGATCGCATACCTACCTGTGAAACAGCCAACAAATGGGAACACCTATCTGTCATATCTCATGAAATGTCCCCGCTGAAGGAATTTGGTGTTGGACTCTTGATAGGCTACAACTGTCCCGAGGCCTTGGTGCCACGAAAGATAATCGCAGGAGGAAAGGGTGAACCCTACGCAGTCCAGACTGATCTAGGATGGGGTGTTGTTGGAGGAAAACGACAGATTGCAGATTCAGGACAGGTGACAGGATTGTGTCATAGAATATCTGTCCAAGAGTTACCAACTGTAAGACCAGCAAAAGTACTCAAAATCCTAGAATCCGACTTTGCAGACATAAGTTGTAATGAAAAGAATGTCTCCCAAAAGGACATAAAGTTTGTTCAAGTTCTAGAAGATAATATTCAGCAAAATCAACACGGTTATCTTGAAATGCCCCTACCTTTTCGAGAACGACCTCATCTGCCAAATAACAGAGATCTTGCCCTAGCAAGATTGAAAAGCTTAAAGAAAAGGATGGGAAGAGATCCCAAACTCAAAGATGATTATTTGAAATTCATGAAAGAAATCCTCAAAGAAGGGCACTCAGAGAAAGTTGATGGTCAGCCTAAAAATGGAGAAGTATGGTACATCCCACATCAAGGTGTCTATCACCCAAAGAAACCGGATAAGATCAGAGTAGTTTTTGATTGCTCAGCAAGGTACAATGATGTTGCATTGAACGATCATCTACTAAAGGGACCAGATCTTACAAACACTGTACCTGGAGTACTCTGTAGATGCAGAAAGTATCCCATAGCAGTCATGTGCGACATTGAAAAGATGTTCCACCAATTTCATGTGAAGGAAGAAGATAGAGACTTCCTGAGGTTCCTATGGTGGGAAGACGGGGATACAGATACAGAGCCAGCGGAATACAGGATGAAAGTACACTTGTTTGGAGCAGCATCATTCCCAGGTTGTGCCAATTATGGTATGAAGTATCTGGCCAATCAGAATGAAAAGGATTGTCCATCAGCAGCAAATTTTTTGAAGAAAAACTTTTATGTAGATGATGGTCTTATAAGCCTAGAGTCCTCAAAATCGGCAATTCAGTTGGTGAGAGAGAGCCAAGAGTTATGCGCAAAGGCAAACCTGCGTCTTCACAAACTCATCTCAAACGACCGAGAGGTACTAGAATCCATCAGTGACTCCGAACGTGCATCAACAATAAAGAATGTGGATCTTAACTATGATCCTCTTCCAGTTCAGAATGTTCTCGGATTGGGATGGAATGTAGAAAACAACAATATTTTCTTTGAAATATCCATGGAAGAGAAAGTTCCAACTAGACGGACCATTCTTTCCACAGTAGCCTCAATATATGATCCGTTGGGATTCTTGGCACCAGTAATCCTCAGAGCAAAAGAAATACTGCAAGAATTATTCAGACAGAAGTTGGGATGGGATGAACCCATACCTGCATGCCTGAGGCCAAGGTGGGAGAGTTGGATAAGAAACTTGCAAAATGTGAAAGAAATTCAGATACCCAGATGTTTTGTACCTCCTGATTTCGGAAAGTACAAGAAAATAGAACTTCATCACTTTTCAGATGCCAGTAGTCATGGTTATGGTCAGTGCTCCTACATCAGTGCAGTAGGAGAAGGAAAGATACACTGTGCCCTAGTTATGGGAAAGGCCAGAGTAGCACCCAACAATATTCAGACAATACCAAGACTCGAACTAACGGCAGCCGTCGTTTCAGCATCAGTAAGTCAGTTTCTGAAAGAAGAATTGGAATTGAAAATAGATGAAGAGCATTTTTGGACAGACTCACAAGTTGTCCTAGGTTACATAAACAATGAAGCTCGAAGATTCCACACCTTTGTCGCTAACAGAGTTCAAAAAATTCGAAAAACAACCAATCCAGAACATTGGCACTATGTTGACACAAAGCAAAACCCGGCAGATCATGCTTCAAGAGGCCTAAATGTAACAGAATTGAAGAATTCAAACTGGTTCACCGGTCCAGAGTTCCTTTGGGAAAGGAAAATCATACCCAGTGAAGCTTATACAGAACTGTCTATGGGTGATCCAGAAGTAAAGGTAGTTAAAACATTGAGCACTGCTGCCAAGTGTCAAGATGACATACTTTAACGACTAGCCAGATGTTCAAAGTGGAATACAGTCATAAACATTGTAGCTCGAATTCAACGCTTAGCAAAAGGAATCAGAAAGAAAGAATCGTTGAATGTAGAGGAAAGAGTGAAAGCTGAAGAAACGGTTATAAGACTCATTCATCAAAGATTCTACAGTGAAGAATTGAAGAGACTTAGTCAAGAACCTAAGAGACTTCCAAACAACCACCCATTGTACAAGCTTAATCTTATTCTGCTGGATGGTATACTGAAGGTGGGAGGGAGGCTGGAAAATGCATCGCTACCTAACAGAGTTAAGCATCCAGCAATTCTACCCAAAAATTCTACCTTCACAAGATTGATTATCAATCACTACCACAACAAATCCTTGCATCAAGGAAGAAGCTTTACTCAAAGCTGTTTGAGAGAAGGTGGTTACTGGATAGTGAAAGGAAGCAAAGTTATAGCGAAGTACATAAGCAAATGTGTAATCTGTAGAAAGGCACGTAGACCTACAGAAGGACAAAGAATGGCTGATCTACCAGCTGATCGTGTAAACCCATCACCACCATTTCTTTGTGGAATGGATTGCTTCGGCCCATTTATCACCAAACAAAACCGCAAGGAGTACAAGAGATATGGACTGATATTTACGTGTCTAAGTTCCAGAGCAATTCACCTGGAAATGTTGGAAGATATGTCAACCGACGCCTTTATCAACGCCTTAAGATGTTTCATAGCCATTAGAGGTACTGTCAGAGAACTTAGATCTGACCAAGGATCTAATTTTGTTGGAGCAAAGAATGAATTGAACAAGGCTCTAAAAGAGATTGATAAAGAGAAAGTAACTGAGTACTTGTTAGAGAAACAGTGTGATTTTCACATGAATGCTCCACATGCAAGCCATACAGGCGGAGTCTGGGAGAGGCAAATCAGAACTGTAAGAAACGTACTAAGTTCAGTTTTGAAAAAGAACGCCGGAAGATTAGATGATGCTTCACTTAGGACACTATTCTATGAAGTAATGTCTATTGTTAACAGTCGTCCACTTACAGTCAACAACATCAACGACCCAACAAGTTTGGAACCTCTAACTCCCAACCATCTACTTCACCTTAAAGCTGATTACATACAGCCACCACCTGGCAACTTCACCAAAGAGGATATATACACAAGGAAAAGATGGCGAAGAGTTCAATATCTATCAGAGCAGTTTTGGAATAGATGGAGCAAGGAGTACTTAGCTCATCTCATACTAAGAAGTAAATGGCAAAGTCCTAGAAGCTCGAAAGGACGAAGAAGGACTAGTAAGAAGAGTTTTGTTACAAATGGGAGACTCAAAACTGGACAAAAAGGGAAAACGTCTCACAACTCCACTCAAGTTGGAACGTCCAATACAAAAGTTAGTTGTTCTGCTTCAGAGTAACAAAGACACTTGAGAGTTGACAAACTGATGGAAAATTCCTCAAATTCATGTTCGAATCCTATTACTGAGAACATAGAATTATAGGTAATTTTGGTGGGAGTGTAGCTGGCCAGCTAAGACCAGTCCTAGGTTGTTAATATGGTTCACATATATGTGTATACCAAACCTGCCAATAACCTCAGTACAGTGTATATGTGCATATGTTAAAGCCAAAAGCAGAATCATTGCTGTGATTTATGTCTTTGATTGTTATATGACATTTTTATATTAATTGTGTTAGCAGAAGCAGAAAAGGAAAGTATGCCTTTAAGAGTTAGTATAAGGTGAGCCAATCACAGACAGCCTCACACTGTACAGAGCCTTAACCAATCCCAGCCAGTTTCACATTTATGCCTGTGTAAAACTCCCTGCTAGGATTTTCTAGAGACACATGCTCACCAGACAGAGGAGGAAACAGACAAAGTTCCAATCAGAGAAGCTCCATGGAAGTACAGAAGGCCAAATAGGTATTTAATGCACTTGTGTGTTCCTCTATTGTTTAACAGTGCAGGTAGATCTGTGTCTAAAAACTGTTGTATGTGTTTACTTGTAGTTCCACCGAATTTTCGAATCAAATCACTGTAGAGTAATCATAATCCAATCGAATCTATCGAATCTAACGAATCTATCGAGATAAGCTATTGAATCAACCCAATGTAATACGAATTAAACCATTGTAATATGAAAGAAATAAGCCGTTGTAAGCAGTGTTATATGAAGAAGATTGAAGTTATTAAAGAAGTTAACTAAAGTATTCGGTGTGCTCTTTAAACCTACTGCATCCATAAAGCGGCATTGGAGGAATTACAGAGTAAAGTCAATCTAGTCAAACAAAAGAATCAGCAATTGCATAATTTTTCTAATGCCACAGTGCACAAGGCACTACAAGTGCTGCGCCTGCCACACAATTAGCCCACTAATGATCCAAAAATCGGCCGATTTTATTTTTGGCCGAAAAATCGGCCGATTTTCGACCCATCTGTGGCCTGCATTAATAATATACACTGATTTGTTGTTGTTTTTTTACCAAAGTTATGTAGCAGTATACATTTTTGCCTAAATGTATTAAGAAAAATTACTTATTTGATACATTTTATAATAGAAACAAAGAAAACCTTATTATTTTTTCAAATGTTTAGGTCTTTTTTCATTTATAGTGCTAAAAATGATAAACCCACGGGTGATTAATTACCACCAAAGGAAAAAATGATAAAAATTTCATATGGGTACAATGTTGCATGACCACGCAATTGTCATTCAAAGTGTGACAGCTCTGAAAATTGGCCTGGACAGGAAGGGGGTGAAAGTGTTCGGACTTGAAGTGGTTAAAGAATGTGGTTATCATGAATAGGGATGAATAAAATTGTGGACTTTTCAGCAAACTTTCTCCATTTGGTGGCGTTGGAGTTGAGGAAAAAGATTAAATTAAAGGAATTTTTAGTGGGTTATTAAGAGTGCAGTGGGATTTAGTTAGCTTCTAAGACTAGGATGGCACCTTTACCTATCCTGACCTGGATAACATCAAGTGCATCTAAAAAGAAATAGCATCATCTGTCAATAAAGGCATCCATCATCAAGTCAGTGTTGACAGCAGCAGGGAACATTTTTTTTAAACCTAGCAGTGCTCCATGGCAAAATTAGAGGGCCACATGCCCTTAACATTAGGAGGGTACCTTCTGGGAAGGGGGAGGGCAATTCCCCTGCTGACAACGCATCTCGTCCCCATATTGATGAGGACAAGGGCCTGATTCCCACATACAGTTCCATAAAAAGGGATGTGGAGGTCTGCATGGGGGACTTTTTGGAATAAGGGAGCCCCCAGATATATGTCTCCTACCTGAATGAGTTTGGGGTACAAAGAATCCCATTTTGCTCACTCACAAAACAAGACAACAGTGAATAAAAATACACACACTGCAGAAAACGTCTTTATTAGAAGTAAAATAAAAAAATTACAATGTCCCTTGTTGTACATTTAATGTCAATCAAATTGTCCAGTGATGTAGATCCATATCAGTCATGAAGAGTGATGCCCAATGATGTAGACCAATTGTCACACAACCCTCTGACACATTAATGCTGCCTGTAGCAATCGTGCCCACAGAGATGGACGCGGACCTCCATTTTGTTAAGAATTTCCATGTTGTACCATTTCTCACTCCCGAAGCAGGCTGCCTCCTCCAATCATCCCCCCCCTCCCTCACTGTGGAGTGAAATGTGGTCTGGGTGATGACAGAGGTCACAGGCAGCCAAAGCACAACAGGAGAGCTCCAGAGTTATAGAACCCCCAACGGAGCTGGGGCCTAGCTGTCTGGTAGCTGTGCAATCTGGGATAACGTAAAAGCGTAAACCAAGTTCTTCACGGGAGTTCAAAGACATTCCAGAGAAAGCATAAAACAAGACACCACATTCAACATCCATTTTCCCCTATGATTTCATATCTTGGAATATGAGAGACTTACATAAAAACCAGGCATATCTTCAGATTGGTCAAGTTAATACAAATCGATTGGTATATTACATTCCCTAGCTGGCATATATAGGAGGGCAGGAAAGTATATCTCCTGAACCATTCAAGTGTATATGACATGTTTCATCTCCAACCATTCCGCAGATGCTGGTGAGTATTAATATACTAGTGCCCAGGCTGCCAAATGCCCCGAGAATAAGTTATGAATCATAATAGCAGCTATGAGAGTTTCTGGTCATAACTCCACCTACACCTCCCTCCCCAAAAGGAGACAAATGGTTTACTGCTCCAGGGAGGCACCCGGTGGAGATACTAGAAAAGCTAAGCTGAGTTAAGGGGTAGAAAAAAGAGTCCCCTGTTTTAACATCAAAATTGACAGTGGGAGATAAATCCTTTTGGTTTATGAAACTTGAAGCTGCTTAAACCAAGGCTGACTGGCAAGTACTTTAACCCTCTAAATTCCTTTCTGTTATCTCTTTGCTGTGCTGTTGTTCTCTGTATATTTATATATATATATATTGGCTACATCTTTTTCTGTAAATATTCTTTTTGCACCCTTTTGACCCTTTAGTAATAAATAAATAAAGGGTTCAGCTGGTCATGGCATTGTTACACACGTGACATCGCGGTTTTAGATTGGCTGGTACTTCGGTCACAAGTTTGGCGAGAAGGGCTGGGGTCTGCCGCTACTCACAGTGAAAAAGACAGCTTTCAACACTTCTGGAATGTAACCAGCCCCAGGGAACCTATGAGATGTCTTTGACCAAATATGGCCTTGATCATATTTTATCATTGCCATCACTGGGGATTCCGATATGGCCATTTGTTTGCCCAATTTCCAAACTGTGAACAGGCTGGGTTTTGGTTAAACTCATGTCCTATCTGAAACTGAAGTCCATCCTTAGCCTGTGCCTGCATCAGAGAATTGTGATTAAATGGACACTCCAATACAATACTTTTCTACAATCCGCCTGTTAGCCCTGGCTTTTCATACAGTAATGGCGCACACAGAATCCAATAGGAGATCCTAAACACCATTTAACAGTCCACAATTGGACACATTTGTGTTGGAACAAATAGTTTCACTCACCACTATATGTATTTATATTTCTAGAGTATGGGGGTGTGCAGCACAGTTGTGGTGAGAAAATAGCAGTAAGTGGTGCTGGCCACGACAATATAAAATGATACTAAATGTATTAATCTATTGGCATTGGAGAGAGGTAGCCTAATAGCTAGCTTCCTTTTGAAGCTGATTATACTATGTACTGTAATGAATATACAATAGTAAAAGGGACTAGTGGGTTGACAAGAAGCACCAGCATGGCAAACTGGGCCAATTACCTTCAATTTTAGCTTTAATGCAAAAGCCAAAAGGCATGGCTGCTCAGTATATCTTTTTTTATTATTCTTGCCCTGATTATCAGTGTAGAAGTTTCATCTGAAGACTGCTACTTATCAGCTCTCTTCTCCTCACATGCTGTCAGCATGGGGAAAGGACTGCCGATAACTGACATTTCCTGTTTACATGTGATCAACTGTGATTGGGCACAGTTGATCACATGGTAAAGACCCTATGTCATCAGGTCTTTACCGCAATCGTTGATCTGCTGTACCCTAGCACTGGGCGCCACCTGGGGGGGGGAGCATGAGTGGCTAAAGTAAGAGGATGTCATATGAAGAACAAGAGAGTTCCCGTCTGTCCGTAATTTGTCAATATGACGCGCAGGAGGCAGTTAAATTCTAAAGTTATATAAATAAATCTCTGAATACAAATTGTCATGTTTCACATGACTGTCATATGCCTTTAAGTGTTCTCTATATTTTGTCTCTGCTTCTCCTTTTCCTTTGGTTTAGTTAATGCCATATAGATAGCCCACCCTTTTTCCCAGAAATGCATTGCAGCTTCTAGCCTCATGTCATGAAGCAGGTCACATTATGATCTTTTGACCTATCAGATGTTCATTGTTGTAAGATTCTCTCAGTTTATGGAATAAACTTCACAAGATCTACAAGATGTCTTCTGTATTGAGTCACTGCCTGTGATATTCAACTAAGATTGGAGTTATCAATATCTCATCACAACTGTAAGTTACAGAGATCACACTTTCAATGGTTAGATTGGAGAGACAGAACACAAATATATTAGTGCAATATTAATTAAAATTAATAATCAACTCTAATATACTTTTGCAATCTGAGCATGAGATAAATATTCATACCAAATAAACATTTGTCATAAGTAAAACAATAAAGTCCAAACTCCACTTAATCTCCTGGTGCCTTAAAGTGCCCAGTGATGAATGAACACATTAACATGTTTTGATGTGCCAAAGTGCTTCCCCACATCCAAGCCTCTTACCAGATGGACATGATCTCTCAATGAAAGAGATCAAGCAGTTTTTTTCA
The DNA here is from genome assembly GCF_062004578.1 of Staurois parvus. NCBI lineage: Eukaryota > Metazoa > Chordata > Amphibia > Anura > Ranidae > Staurois > Staurois parvus. The sequence continues at coordinate 1,287,810 of NW_028318302.1, forward strand.
ATCCAAAGAAACTGATGTTTCCATAGATTCCAGGTGGGTCTATGACCCCATCAATGTATTGCAGCAAAGGTGTCCCCACACAGGAATTACCTCAGCAGCACTCAGACTCCAACCGTCACACATTTCAGACTAAGGAACATTTAAAACCAGAAGAAAGAAAAGTTTCATAGTGCAGTATCATTAAAAACCATTTATTAGATGGCTGTTGCATTTACAGTGCATGAGAAGTAACAAGCGGGGTACAGATTCACAAAGCAGGGACGTTGGTGGAGCTGCATTGGTGATGTCAACCCACACTTGTGTGCTGGCGTGTTCCTTGTCCATTACACAGTTAATCTGGTTGAAAAAAAGAAAACCTCCATATACACTACCCTATACCCAAAGTTGATCCAGAGGAAGGCAAAAAACCCCAATAAAGCATTATTCAATTTGCTTCAGCAGGGGAGAAAAATCCTTCCTGAACCCCTAAGAAGCAATTTTAAATTCCGTGGATCAACTTTACATATGAATATTAGTATCCACTTATATTATGTGCATTAAAAAATATTCCAGGCCTTTTTTTAAAACAATCTACTGAGCTGGCCAGAACCAGCTCTTGAGGGAGTCTATTCCACATTTTCACAGCTCTTACTGTGAATAAGCCTTTTCATATTTGGAGATTAAATTTCTTTTCCTCCAGACGTAAAGCGTGCCCCCTTGTCCTCTGTGATGACTAGAGATGAGCGAATCGAACTCGGCGAAGTGGAATTCGTTTCGAATATTAGGAAAATTTCGATTCGCGCCGAATCCGAAAATTAGCAGACTTCGGATGCGCAAATCGAAATTTTTCCAAAAATGGCGGCGACGGAGCGGGGATCTCTGGGAAGGCGCGCAGACAAGGCGCGCTGACCCATAATGCATTCATTCATGACATGTGATCGCATTAGCCAATCAGCAGCCAGCCAGCCAGCACTGTGTAATGGTGGAGCTATAAATTGCGGCCATCTTACAATTCTCCATTTGCCTCTGGTCATTCAAGAGTGACAGACCTCTCTGTATTAGGGACACAGAATCGTTACTTAGGGACACAGAACCGTTACTTAGGGACACAGAACCATTACTTAGGGACACACAATCGTTACTTAGGGACACAGAACCGTTACTTAGGGACACAGAACCGTTACTTAGGGACACACAATTATTACTTAGGGACACAGAACCGTTACTTAGGGACACAGAACCGTTACTTAGGGACACAGAATTGTTACTCGGGGACAGACACAGAATTGTTACTCAGGGACAGACACAGAATTGTTACTGAGGGACACAGAATTGTTACTGAGGGACACAGAATTGTTACTGAGGGACACAGAATTGTTACTCAGGGACAGACACAGAATTGTTACTCAGGGACAGACACAGAATTGTTACTCAGGGACAGACACAGAATTGTTACTGAGGGACACAGAATTGTTACTGAGGGACACAGAATTGTTACTCAGGGACAGACACAGAATTGTTACTCAGGGACAGACACAGAATTGTTACTCAGGGACAGACACAGAATTGTGACTCAGGGACAGACACAGAATTGTTACTGAGGGACAGACACAGAATTGTTACTGAGGGACACAGAATTGTTACTGAGGGACACAGAATTGTTACTGAGGGACACAGAATTGTTACTCAGGGACAGACACAGAATTGTTACTCAGGGACAGACACAGAATTGTTACTCAGGGACAGACACAGAATTGTTACTCAGGGACAGACACAGAATTGTTACTGAGGGACACAGAATTGTTACTGAGGGACACAGAATTGTTACTCAGGGACACAGAATTGTTACTCAGGGACAGACACAGAATTGTTACTGAGGGACACAGAATTGTTACTGGGGGACACAGAATTGTTACTCAGGGACACATAATTGTTACTCAGGGACAGACACAGAATTGTTACTGAGGGACACAGAATTGTTACTGAGGGACACAGAATCGTTACTCAGGGACACAGAATTGTTACTCAGGGACACAGAATTGTTACTGAGGGAAACAGAATTGTTACTGAGGGACACAGAATTGTTACTCAGGGACACAGAATTGTTACTCAGGGACACAGAATTGTTACTCAGGGACAGACACAGAATTGTTACTGAGGGACAGAATTGTTACTGAGGGACACAGAATTGTTACTCAGGGACAGACACAGAATTGTTACTGAGGGGCACAGAATTGTTACTGAGGGACACAGAATTGTTACTCAGGGACACAGAATTGTTACTCAGGGACAGACACAGAATTGTTACTGAGGGACACAGAATTGTTACTGAGGGACACAGAATCATTACTCAGGGACACAGAATTGTTACTGAGGGACACAGAATTGTTACTCAGGGACACAGAATTGTTACTGAGGGAAACAGAATTGTTACTGAGGGACACAGAATTGTTACTCAGGGACACAGAATTGTTACTCAGGGACACAGAATTGTTACTGAGGGACACAGAATTGTTACTGAGGGACACAGAATTGTTACTGAGGGACACAGAATTGTTACTCAGGGACAGACACAGAATTGTTACTGAGGGACACAGAATTGTTACTGAGGGACACAGAATTGTTACTGAGGGGCACAGAATTGTTACTGAGGGACACAGAATTGTTACTCAGGGACACAGAATTTTTACTCAGGGACACAGAATTGTTACTCAGGGACAGACACAGAATTGTTACTGAGGGACACAGAATTGTTACTGAGGGACACAGAATTGTAACTCAGGGACAGACACAGAATTGTTACTGAGGGACACAGAATTGTTACTCAGGGACACAGAATTGTTACTCAGGGACAGACACAGAATTGTTACTGAGGGACACAGAATTGTTACTGAGGGACACAGAATTGTTACTGAGGGACACAAAATTGTTACTCAGGGACACAGAATTGTTACTCAGGGACACAGAATTGTTACTGAGGGACAGACACAGAATTGTTACTGAGGGACACAGAATTGTTACTGAGGGACACAGAATTGTTACTCAGGGACAGACACAGAATTGTTACTGAGGGACACAGAATTGTTACTGAGGGACACAGAATTGTTACTCAGGGACACAGAATTGTTACTCAGGGACACAGAATTGTTACTCAGGGACAGACACAGAATTGTTACTGAGGGACACAGAATTGTTACTCAGGGACAGACACAGAATTGTTACTGAGGGACACAGAATTGTTACTGAGGGACACAGAATTGTTACTGAGGGACACAGAATTGTTACTCAGGGACACAGAATTGTTACTCAGGGACAGACACAGAATTGTTACTGAGGGACACAGAATTGTTACTGAGGGACACAGAATTGTTACTGAGGGACACAGAACTGTTACTCAGGGACAGACACAGAATTGTTACTGAGGGACACAGAATTGTTACTCAGGGAAAGACACAGAATTGTTACTGAGGGACACAGAATTGTTACTGAGGGACACAGAATTGTTACACAGGGACAGACACAGAATTGTTACTGAGGGACACAGAATTGTTACTGAGGGACACAGAATTGTTACTCAGGGACACAGAATTGTTACTCAGGGACACAGAATTGTTACTCAGGGACAGACACAGAATTGTTACTGAGGGACACAGAATTGTTACTGAGGGACACAGAATTGTTACTGAGGGACACAGAATTGTTACTCAGGGACAGACACAGAATTGTTACTGAGGGACACAGAATTGTTACTCAGGGACAGACACAGAATTGTTACTGAGGGACACAGAATTGTTACCGAGGGACACAGAATTGTTACTCAGGGACACAGAATTGTTACTCAGGGAAAGACACAGAATTGTTACTGAGGGACACAGAATTGTTACTCAGGGACAGACACAGAATTGTTACTGAGGGACACAGAATTGTTACTCAGGGACACAGAATCGTTGAATTAAAGAGTATGTCAGACAACATGCAGAGGAGTGGCAGAGGAGGCAATGTTTTAGGAGCGAGCAGACGTGGCAGCAGACCTCCTGACCCACACGCAGCCCACACGCAGCCGAGGGGGCTAGTAGTGAGGCGGAGACCCTAATTGATGATGATGAGGCTGATCGCACTTGGCAGCCTCGTCGTCATCAGGCTATTGCTTCCGCATCATCGGGAGAAGAGGGTGCCAGCTTGGCAGCGAGCAAAACAGTCGGTGGGTTGCCCAAGAGGCAGCAGGGTCGCAGCAGTGTCAGTGGAGGCAAATGGCCACGGAGTAGAGCACCAGCTCCACTGCAGCCTACCACCACGGCCAGTAGTGGTGCCGGTGTGCACGGAGGAAGTAGCAGTCAGCCAGTGAGGAGTAGCGGGGGCAAAGTTTCCTACTTGGCGGTGTGGCAATTTTTCGTCAAGCCGCCCGAGGAAGTAAACGTAGCCATATGTCGACTATGTGGCCAGAAAGTCAAGCGTGGCCAGGGGGCCCATGTTGGGACTACAGCGTTGCGTCAGCATATGCAACGTCGCCATTTGGTGGCCTGGGAAAACCGTGATAAAGATACGGCGGTTCTGCCCGCCCCAGCCCCCGCTCCATCACCCGCTCCGTTACTTGCTCCGTCACCCGACGTCAATCGCCCTCTATCAGCCAGTCAAGGCTCCAACACCTCTGCTGAGGGGAGTTGTCGCTCGTTGGCATCTTCCGCTCGTTCAGATGCTCCTTCTCCTGCTACTCCTCTTCACGGATTCCGTCAGCAGTCTTTCTTGGAATCCGTTTCCAAGAGACAACAGTTTGCGAGCACGCACCCGACGGTGCAAAAGCTGAACGTCCTCCTGTCCAAGTTGCTGGTGCTGCAGTCCCTCCCTTTCCAAGTGGTGGACTCAGCACCTTTCCGAGAAATGATGGCTTGTGCCGCGCCACGGTGGAGAGTGCCAAGCCGGCATTTCTTCGCCAAAAAGGCAGTGCCAGCCCTGCATTCACATGTAGAAGAGATGGTGGGCCAGTCTTTGAGCATGTCGGTCTCTGCCAAAGTGCACGGCAGCGCCGACGTGTGGAGCTGTAACTACGGTCAGGGACAGTACATGTCATTTACGGCCCACTGGGTGAACGTGGTACCGTCACAGCCGCACCAGCAACTTGGACAGGTCACGCCGCTTTTGCCTCCACGTTTGCACGTCCTTGGTCCGGCAAAGATGTCCGCCTCTACCACCTCTTCTTCCGCCTGTCCTCAGCCGCCACCCCCGTGCCAAGTCCCATTACCCGACCGGCATATCACATGTGCAGGGCGCAACGGTGTCACGTTGTGCTGCACCTGGTATGCCTTGGCGAACGTAGTCACACAGGGGAGGAACTTCTGAGTGTAATGAACAGAGAAATCGACAGATGGCTGTCTCCGCGCAAACTGAAAATCGGAACCATGTTGACCGACAACGGAAAGAACATGGTGTCTGCTCTGCGTCAAGGAAGGTTGTGCCATGCGCCATGCATGGCTCACGTGTTCAATCTGGTTGTCAAGCGGTTCCTAAAATCCACCATCCCACTGCAAGACATCCTTAAAATGTCACGTAAACTTTGCATGCATTTCAGCCATTCCTACACCGCAAAGCACACCCTCCTTGAGCTGCAGCAGCAGAACGGAATTCCACAGCATCGCCTGATCTGCGACTTTGCAACAAGGTGGAATTCAACCCTACACATGTTAGATCACCTTTACGAACAGCGAAAGGCCATCACCGATTTCCTGATGTTACAAGCGGATAAAGGTACTCCCCTGTGTAACTTCGATGTCAGCCATTGGCAGCTCATGCGTGACACCTGCCGCTTGCTCAGGCCCTTTGAGGAGGCCACGCTATTCGTGAGTCGGCAGGACTATGGGATGAACGACGTCATTCCTCTGTTGCACGTCCTGGAACAAATGCTGTTAACAATGGCTGGTCAGGGTGCGGTAGACGTGGCGCACAGATCTCAACGCCACATGACCCCTGTGGGGGCAGGACAGGAAGAAGAGGAGGAGGTAGAGGAGGACATTGGTGCTCAGGAATTATTGAGTGAAATGGGTGGTTTTTCCACTCAGCGGACAGGAGTGGAGGAGCAGGAGCATCTGGTAGAGGAGGAGGAGGAGGAGACAGAGGACCCAGATGCACCGTGGCAGTATGCTGTGGAGATGGAGGCAGGGAGTCCCTCGCATTCCTTGGCACAAATGGCCCATAGCATGCTCGGTTGCTTGCCTAGCGACAGCCGAATAATAACCATCAGACAGAGGGATGACTTTTGGCTGTCAACCTTGTTAGACCCTCGCTACCGTTCAAAAATGGTGGCCTTTTTCACACCTGCTGAGAGGGAGGCCAAAATAACGTACTATAAAAACCACCTATGTAGTCAGTTGGTCTCTGCCTTTCTGCGCCAACGTCCATCCTCAGACACTGTGGGCCCTGTGCGCTCGCGTTCCGCTGCCATGGCAGCAGGGGAGGGGTGGGGTGGTAGGAGCAGTGGCAGCTCCACCAGCAGCGGCTGCCACAGTCTGCAGTCGATGATGAGTAGCTTTCTTCACCAGCGCAGTGAGGAAACTACTAACCAGCCGCAGCAGCAGCAGCATCAGGTGGACCTGGAGCAGGACCTCAAACAACAGGCTTGGGCCTACTTGGACAGCACCCTGCCAACCGAGGTAGACAATCCCCTTGACTACTGGGCAACAAAACTTGACCTTTGGCCCCAACTAGCTGAATTTGCCCATGAAAGGCTGTCATGCCCGGCCAGTAGCGTGGCATCGGAGCGCGTGTTTAGTGCGGCAGGAGGTATTGTAACTCCGCGGAGGACACGACTGTCCACCCAAAGTGTGGAGAGACTCACGTTTGTGAAAATGAATCAGGCGTGGATTAGTCTGGATTTCAAACCACCAGTTCCTGACACAACTGACTAAATCCGCCATGAATCATGCCCCAAACATGTGCCACTTTCAGGTCTCCTCACACTGCTGGTGGGTTCCATTTTGTCATAGGGTGCTGGCAGATTACGGGCCTCCCATTGCTGCTGCCAGGCCCGTAATCTGCCATGGGCCCCCGTACCGCCTCCTCATGCTGCTGCCAGGTCCAGAGTCTCTCATGGGTTCCTGTACGGCCTCCCATTGCTGCTGTCTCCATCGCCACACTCTGCCATGTGCCACTTTCAGGTCTCCTCACACTGCTGGTGTGTTCCATTTTGTCATAGGGTGCTGGCAGATTACGGGCCTCCCATTGCTGCTGCCAGGCCCGTAATCTGCCATGGGCCCCCGTACCGCCTCCTCATGCTGCTGCCAGGTCCACAGTGTCTCATGGGTCCCTGTACGGCCTCCCATTGCTGCTGTCTCCAGCACCACACTCTGCCATGTGCCACTTTCAGGTCTCCTCACACTGCTGGTGTGTTCCATTTTGTCATAGGGTGCTGGCAGATTACGGGCCTCCCATTGCTGCTGCCAGGCCCGTAATCTGCCATGGGCCCCCGTACCGCCTCCTCATGCTGCTGCCAGGTCCAGAGTGTCTCATGGGTCCCTGTACGGCCTCCCATTGCTGCTGTCTCCATCGCCACACTCTGCCATGTGCCACTTTCAGGTCTCCTCACACTGCTGGTGCTGTCCATTTTGTCATAGGGTGCTGGCAGATTACGGGCCTCCCATTGCTGCTGCCAGGCCTGTAATCTGCCATGGGCCCCCGTACCGCCTCCTCATGCTGCTGCCAGGTCCACAGTGTCTCATGGGTCCCTGTACGGCCTCCCATTGCTGCTGTCTCCATCGCCACACTCTGCCATGTGCCACTTTCAGGTCTCCTCACACTGCTGGTGGGTTCCATTTTGTCATAGGGTGCTGGCAGATTACGGGCCTCCCATTGCTGCTGCCAGGCCCGTAATCTGCCATGGGCCCCTGTACCGCCTCCTCATGCTGCTGCCAGGTCCAGAGTCTCTCAAGGGTCCCTGTACGGCCTCCCATTGCTGCTGTCTCCATCGCCACACTCTGCCATGTGCCACTTTCAGGTCTCCTCACACTGCTGGTGTGTTCCATTTTGTCATAGGGTGCTGGCAGATTACGGGCCTCCCATTGCTGCTGCCAGGCCCATAATCTGCCATGGGCCCCCGTACCGCCTCCTCATGCTGCTGCCAGGTCCAGAGTCTCTCATGGGTCCCTGTACGGCCTCCCATTGCTGCTGTCTCCATCGCCACACTCTGCCATGTGCCACTTTCAGGTCTCCTCACACTGCTGGTGTGTTCCATTTTGTCATAGGGTGCTGGCAGATTACGGGCCTCCCATTGCTGCTGCCAGGCCCGTAATCTGCCATGGGCCCCCGTACCGACTCCTCATGCTGCTGCCAGGCCCGTGATCTGTCATGGGCCCCTGTACCGCCTCCTCATGCTGCTGCCAGGTCCAGAGTGTGTCATGGGTCCCTGTACGGCCTCCCATTGCTGCTGTCTCCATCGCCACACTCTGCCATGTGCCACTTTCAGGTCTCCTCACACTGCTGGTGGGTTCCATTTTTTCATAGGGTGTTGGCAGATTACGGGCCTCCCATTGCTGCTGCCAGGCCCGTAATCTGCCATGGGCCCCCGTACCGACTCCTCATGCTGTGACGTTGCAACAAGGTGGAATTCAACCCTACATATGTTAGACCGCCTTTACGAACAGTGAAAGGCCATCACCGATTTCCTGATGTTACAAGCGGATAAAGGTACTCCCCTGTGTAACTTCGATGTCAGCCATTGGCAGCTCATGCGTGACACCTGCCGCTTGCTCAGGCCCTTTGAGGAGGCCACGCTATTCGTGAGTCGGCAGGACTATGGGATGAACGACGTCATTCCTCTGTTGCACGTCCTGGAACAAATGCTGTTAACAATGGCTGGTCAGGGTGCGGTAGACGTGGCGCACAGATCTCAACGCCACATGACCCCTGTGGGGGCAGGACAGGAAGAAGAGGAGGAGGTAGAGGAGGACATTGGTGCTCAGGAATTATTGAGTGAAATGGGTGGTTTTTCCACTCAGCGGACAGGAGTGGAGGAGCAGGAGCATCTGGTAGAGGAGGAGGAGGAGGAGACAGAGGACCCAGACGCACCGTGGTAGTATGCTGTGGAGATGGAGGCAGGGAGTCCCTCGCATTCCTTGGCACAAATGGCCCATAGCATGCTCGGTTGCTTGCGTAGCGACAGCCGAATAATAACCATCAGACAGAGGGATGACTTTTGGCTGTCCACCTTGTTGGACCCTCGCTACCGTTCAAAAATGGTGGCCTTTTTCACACCTGCTGAGAGGGAGGCCAAAATAAAGTACTATAAAAACCACCTATGTAGTCAGTTGGTCTCTGCCTTTCTGCGCCAACGTCCATCCTCAGACACTGTGGGCCCTGTGCGCTCGCGTTCTGCTGCCATGGCAGCAGGGGAGGTTTGGGGTGGTAGGAGCAGTGGCAGCTCCACCAGCAGCGGCTGCCTCAGTCTGCAGTCGATGATGAGTAGCTTTCTTCACCAGTGCAGTGAGGAAACTACTAACCAGCCGCAGCAGCAGCAGCATCAGGTGGACCTGGAGCAGGACCTCAAACAACAGGCTTGGGCCTACTTGGACAGCACCCTGCCAACCGAGGTAGACAATCCCCTTGACTACTGGGCAACGAAACTTGACCTTTGGCCCCAACTAGCTGAATTTGCCCTTGAAAGGCTGTCATGCCCGGCCAGTAGCGTGGCATCGGAGCGCGTGTTTAGTGCGGCAGGAGGTATTGTAACTCCGCGGAGGACACGACTGTCCACCCAAAGTGTGGAGAGACTCACGTTTGTGAAAATGAATCAGGCGTGGATTAGTCTGGATTTCAAACCACCAGTTCCTGACACAACTGACTAAATCCGCCATGAATCATGCCCCAAACATGTGCCACTTTCAGGTCTCCTCACACTGCTGGTGGGTTCCATTTTGTCATAGGGTGCTGGCAGATTACGGGCCTCCCATTGCTGCTGCCAGGCCCGTAATCTGCCATGGGCCCCTGTACCGCCTCCTCATTCTGCTGCCAGGTCCAGAGTGTGTCATGGGTCCCTGTACGGCCTCCCATTGCTGCTGTCTCCATCGCCACACTCTGCCATGTGCCACTTTCAGGTCTCCTCACACTGCTGGTGTGTTCCATTTTGTCATAGGGTGCTGGCAGATTACGGGCCTCCCATTGCTGCTGCCAGGCCCGTAATCTGCCATGGGCCCCCGTACCACCTCCTCATGCTGCTGCCAGGTCCAGAGTGTGTCATGGGTCCCTGTACGGCCTCCCATTGCTGCTGTCTCCATCGCCACACTCTGCCATGTGCCACTTTCAGGTCTCCTCACACTGCTGGTGTGTTCCATTTTGTCATAGGGTGCTGGCAGATTACGGGCCTCCCATTGCTGCTGCCTCCACCGCCACACTGTGGCTCCACACTCTGGTTTTGGCCCCGTGACTGCCCAAATGAGTGAAGTGTGCGGTGATTCTAAGATCGACGGCACTCAAATGCATGTCATACTGACTGACAGTATTATTTCTCTTCCCCAGCAGACTCCAAGGGCATTTAAATTAAAGGTACAGTGTTCTGCACTAATATAAAGGCTCTCTGAAGCCTAGAAACACCCTTTTATAAGTTAAATTCGCAGCGAATATATTCGCCTCGAATCGAATTTATTCCTCGAATTCGCCGAATCAGCCGAATCGAATTTTTGAATACTTCGCTCATCTCTAGTGATGACCTTAAGGTGAAAAACACTACACCGAGTTCACTATATGAAGCACTGATGTATTTATACATGTTGATCATATCCCCCCTTATCTCCTCTGCTTTTTGAATTTCCATTCTGGGCTCCTCGCAGTTAGGGAGACAGCAGCCTCCTAATAATCAGTGACATATCTCCTCTTGGCTCATGCAACTGTAAGTGAGGAATTCCTAGCTGTCAGAGGAATGTAAACAAAGGGATGTCAATGGGTGTTATCCATTGTGATTGGTTAAATGGTTGATGGCGGATTTATATTGTGTGACTTTTTTTTAAATAAAGGGTTTATCAAAAATGAATGTCTATGTTTACTATTTAACTTTTTTTGTTAATGAGTAGTGGTACCATGTAACCCTTTATCATTCACATAGGGAGGCAGTATCTAGAGGCGAATGTCTTTGTTGTACTGAAAGTGCTGCAGCAGCACCAACATTTACAAAGGAAAAGAGTTTTAAAATGGTTGGCAAATTACTTGGACAGCTGTCATTGACAACTTTTTTTTTTAAGAGAACCTGGCAATGAATGTCATTTGCCCACAATTTAAATTGTATAGATTTTTTTCCTTTTTGTTGTAGGACATCCTACTGCAAGAATAACAAAATGACGTAGAGTCCCCCCTTAAAATACATACCAGACCATTTGAGTCTGATGTGGTTTTTAAGGGGGTACCTCTGGCAAAAAAAAAAAAAAAACAGAAAAAATGTGTGAGGTTCCCCTAACTATCCATGCCAAACCCTTAATCTGAGCATGCAGCCAGGCTAGCCAGGAAGGGGGGTGGGGGTGGAGGGTGAGCGTGCAAACCCCCTTCTGAACCATATCAGGTCACATGCCCTCATGGGCCCTGCGGGCCCCCAGATACTGTCCCCCCATGCTAATGAGTGTGGGGTACTATTTCTGAAGAAAAAAGTTGTAACCTCGAAATTCACGGACAGTGTAGTTCACGTTATATCTACATTTCTATAACTCAGTTTGCTCTTTTCATGTTTACTGAAAACCATTAATGTAAATAAACATGAAGACTTCTATTATTGATTTTTCTGAAACCTTAGTTGACTGGCTATTATGCTGACATGTGGGGGATATTTACTAAACCTGGTGCATTCAGAATCTGGTGCAGTTGTGCATGGTAGCCAATCAGCTTCTAACTTCAGCTTATTCAATTAAGCCTTGATAATAGAATCTGGAAACTGAGTGGTTTCTATGCAGAGCTGTACCCGATTTTGCACTCTACACTTTTAGTGAATAACCCCCAGAGTCACTGACCCAGATAAAGGTATGCATAGTGGTAAAGTAAAGATGATTATTCAAGGCTCAATTTTTTATTCAGCCGGGGAAGGGGGTGGGGAACTAACAGAGAAGTGGATGGAGGAATCCTTCCCACTGGGATGTAATATTTTTCTTCTTGTATGTTTTACATGTTCAGCAGATCAAGTTCTCTTTAACAGGGATGGCCACATGGATCTAAATTTGGCTGTTCAATCTTTGCCCAGCTTTAGAGAAAAATATGAAATCCTTATCTGCATACTTCATCTGGGTTAGCTACTCATATTATTGAAGCAAGAGGGTCAGCATAAAGGCAACTAGTATTTGGCAAATAAGAAATTAGCAACGGAAACTTCCATGTTTCTTTGGAAAATGTATTAAAGCCTAACTCCGGACAAGATTTTTATTTTTGACCAGAGTAAGAAAGATTTAATATTTCTGTCATGTTTCCATTTCCATTTGTGACTCCATTGGGGACAATAGGGAAATGGTTACCTCTGGAACAGAAGGGTCAGATAACCAAAAAAAAACCCAGTCAGAAGTTCTATCCCTTCAACATGCTAAACATATCTTCATGCTTTTGTCTCCAATGATTATCTATCAGTTTGTATCCTAGAAGGAAATTAGGTTAAATTCCCCAAAGACACAGAGACACAGACAGGCTGAAAATGAGCTTTGAAATATATATTTTTTATTTTGAACTAAAATTAAGTTGTCCAGCTTATCACAATTTATAACATTTAGTAAAACAAAAGATACATTCACTTTTTTTTTTACAATTATGGAAAATAACAGCAGTGAATAAACATAGAATTACATATAATGTGTGCACTCTGTAAAATAATAATCATAATCACTAGCACAAAGAAGGTTTCTGGCATTTGTGCAGTGCAAAGCCATCTGCTCTTGTTTCCACAAAGGACTATTTCTGGTTGTGACTGGACATTAAATTGTTGCTTTGTGATGTCTAGCAAGATAATTATATGACTGTTGGGGAATTATTAAGCCTTTGAGCTGTAATACTGGGAAAATTCCAAATAAAAAAATCTCTGAGTTTTAGAAAAATGAAAACTTTTTTTTTTCAGTATTTTGCTTAAATATATAATAGTATATATATATATATATAAACTTAGCAATAGAGCCGGTGTTCGTGAGCTATGGAGTATGTCAACTAAATTGATCAAACGCCTAGTGTTGTCTCCTGCCTGTCTTGCCAAGATAAATCCCACCTGATCATTATGTATGATTTTGGGAAGTAAAGGAGCCAAATGATTTGCTAAGAGTTTCGTAAAAATTGTATAGTCTGTGTTTAATAATGCTATGGACTTGTAGTTAGCTAGGGTCGTTAAGTTTTTGCCTGATTTGGGAATGACTGTGATATGAGAATGTTGAAATTGTGAATGAGGTTTTTCTCTGTTCAGCAGAGAGGAGTAAAATTCCAATAGGGCAGGACCTATATCTGCTTATAATATGTGTAGGAAAATCCGTCTGGACCCAGAGCTTTGTGCGCCAGTAGGTCCTTAACAACTGCACACAGTTCCTCGACAGTAATAGGTGCGTTCAAAGTTAAACTCTCTTCCCTTTTCAATTTGGGGAGATAAAGGGCTGAAAAAAAGGCGTCAAAAGAATCTCTATGGAAAGAGGGGTGTATGTCTGGTGATAAACAAATGTAAAGCTTACTATAGAAGTCTCCGAACACTTGGGCTATCTGTTGGGGGCAAAAAGTAGGAGTGCCATCTGCTTGGAACAAAAATTCAGGAGCGGGAGTAGTTGAATGTGCTTTCAGTTTATTACCCAACATCCTTATTAGTGTATTGATAAAACTTTTGTTTTATCCATAGCAGTTTCTATAGAACTAGCCTCAAGTGTCTTAAAGTTGATCTTTAAGTTGTACAACTAAGCGAAGTTTAGGCAAAGAGGGCAAATCGATAAGTTTTTTTTCTGCATGAGATAATTGGTTCATAAGGTCAGTTTCCTGGTGAATCAGGGACTTCTTAAAACGTGAGCTTTTCATTATAAAGCGACCCCTAATGAACGCTTTGTGGGCTTCCCACAGAGTTGAGGATGCTGACACAGATCCTGTATTCATTTGAAAAAAATAATGCAATGCTTTCGAAATAGAAGTGGTGACATCTGCTTGATGTAGAAGTGTGTCATTCAGGCAGGGGGGTTGAGAGCAAAAGCAGGGGGGTTGAGATCAAAAAGTAATCTAATCTGGTGTAGATGTGGTGTACCAGAGAGAAGAACGCAAACGGTTTAGCATTCGGGTGTTGTATTCTCCGAATATCAAACAGCTTATGTCCTCTGATCCATTGACAGAAGGATGTAGACTGTTTCAAAACGTGTTTTGAGGGCAGTTATATCTCCTGTCACGTGCAGCTGATATGGATAAATTAAAGTCTCCTCCAATAATCGTGAAGGGGTATAAAGAGGCTAAAAGTGGGGAGATAGCATCTCTAAAGAACACCAATTGCTTAGTATTAAGAGCATACATACTAATGATTGTAATATGGACATTTCCATATTGACTGGTCAACGCACAGCGGAAGAAAGGGAATATACACCGATATGATGCCTGATAAAAATGTTTTATTAAAATTGCTGGTAGCCATAATAATAACCCTGGCTAGAACCATAGGGGGGAGGGCAGATCATGTGACCCGTGTATTACGACTACTAACAATGTGAAGGCACAGTAACTGACACTTGTGTACATAATTAAACAATTTATTCAATGTGCAGTGTAGGGAACCAGATAACCTGTTGTGACCCCACCTATGAAGCTATCTTAAGTGATGCTTTGTTTCTGATAACATTTTTTTTTGTTGGAAAGAACTGGTTGATATTTGTAGTGCGCCGCTGCAGTTCTTCACAGCTACATACAGATCTCGCTTTTGCTCTCAACTCGCTCCCTCCTCCCAACATTCTGTATATTTCTGTCAGGAAGCAAAACCAGTCTGTGCGAAACTGAAAGAGAACTGTGTACTGGTATATATTAGAACAGGTTTGTTTTAGATTATTTGTTAGCGGCCGAGGGAAGGGTCTGTGGAAAGTTCAATTTAAGTAATTGTTGTCTGGAGATAGACGATCATGGAAAGATAATATAAGAAATTACCGATAGGATGAGAAAAGTAGCTTTCTAGGTTAGTCTGGCTAGGTCACCAGCTGGTTGATAAAGCTTGTTTTCCTCATGTTCGTGTTGAGTTTTACCTGGAATTCCCAAAGTTGCCATTACAGATCATCTACAGTACTGACCTGTGTTTTTACATGTATTTCAAATGTATAGAAAATGATGGGTGTTGCAGTGTGCACAGTTGCACAGTATTTAGAGCAAGTCTATAACAAAGCCATATTTGTACTGTACCTTATAGATCTACAGTTTATGACTTGGTTACAGCCCATAAACTGTTGCACACACCACTAAGAATTAAATTTTGGTTTGGGTTTGAACTGGGTTTGAGACAAACCCAGCTCATTCACAGTTTGTGGATCTGCTAAACTAATGCTGGATTTTGTCGTCATAATGCTGCTGATGTCCTGCAGCCTATTTACAGCCTTTCCCTGTCTACATTGACTACCGTGATAACAAATTACATGTGTTTTTTCGCAGGACATGTTTCCTAATTGTTGCTGGCAACAATTGATTTTTTATAGTCTGCCCCAGTCCACATGCACTACAGTGATAAAAGGCTGCATGTATTTTTTCACAAGGCATATTTCCTAGTTTTTGCTGGCTGGAACGTAACATGGCTTTTTTTAATGAGTATATAATATGCTTGAACAATGTGCATCAGTTCAGAAGCTCATAGTTTCCTTTAGGAGATCATGTGACAGAGTGATTTATGGGCAGGAGAATGGGGAAGACGGGCTGAATATTATCACCCCATGACACAAAGTGCTCAAACAAGGAACTTTGCTTCAGCTTCAGCAGCCATTATTTTCATAAAAGCTAGACATTAAAATAATGTCTTAGTAATATTAGTATGCTAAGGCTGGTATAAGATATTAGTAGTTGGGCTTTGTTCTTTGAAGAGCTGAGGTACATTTTCTTATGTACCCTGCCTTTGTACAAAGATATGTACACCCAAAATCCTTTTAAGGATGATTATCTGCTTGCAACAACTGTTAACAACTGATAGCGCTTCAACTGTTAACATGTTAACTAATTTTTTCCTAAGGGGTCTTTTCCCTTTATTTTTATAAGTTTATTACTTTGAGATTGGGGTAATTAGAGCGCCTCAGACAGCTGTTGCTGACAGTTTATTCAAGAGCTCCCTCATTGCATATGCATATAAAACAACTTCAACCCTGTCATTTCTCAACCCTCTGCCATATCCCCATACAGTATACCCAAAAAATGTTTGGTCTTTTATTAATAAGACATATATAAAAATAAGTGTATTGATTTTATCAGTAACATCTGCAGTAGATTGTTTTATTAGTAGCAACTTCTCAGTCACAAATCGCCCCTGCTGTGCTGAAGGCCCTTTCCAACGCACGAAAGGCACACTAGTATCTCAAAAGCATTTTGGGCCACCTTCAGCCAGTGGTACATCCTTGACACAAAGTGATCCATGGATATTATTGCTTTAGTTACAGCTATGCTTACTAATTTTAACTTGATTTGTCCAGTACCCAGTTTGCATTGCTTTCCTTGCTTGAGTTTGCTTAACCAGGACAAGTACCACTGTACAAGGGAAAAATATATATATATGAAAAAATGTAAATCTGTTAAAAGAATTTAAAGAAAACAAACAAATCTACTGCTACCTCTTGCAGAACCTCTGCCTCTCACTTTAGGTGTGCCTAACTTTTTTTAAGGGCACTGCTTAAAGTCAAAGGCAGCTATGGCAAAACATTTGTGGTGATTTGATGCACACTGCTTTACTGCAGATGTGGTGACATGGTAAAACAAAGGACAACTTTGACTATGTACAATCTGTGGCCCTTAAATAAGAAAAAGGTTCCTAGAAAAATAAAATCAAATAAATATACATCCAACAAATACCCTGGGAAGGACAGGCTGCCTATGGCTGTAGGGTCCCTGCTCCAAATCTTGTGCTGCTGCTCTCTCCATTTGCTGTTTCCATATATACACCGCTGTCTGCTGATTGCCTGGGAGAAGAATGATTATGCATGAAAACCAAAGGAATTGCAGACATGCCTGCTGCATAGCTGTGCTGTCCAGCCACTGTGCAATATTTGTGACTATTGTCTCTCAAATAGTACACACCAAAGAAAATTATTGTGCAAAACTACTCAACAATTTCCCCTCTGCCCAAAAAACAAATAAATAAATAAATCAGACCATAAGTTATTGCTTGCCACCTTAAAACAAACAATTCCCACATCAAATGTACCCAATAATAGTGATGCAAATATCTACGTACAGTAGTGCTATAACATGTTAAATTGTTAAAAAAACAATCCAAAAATACCATAAAGTAAAAATTAAAAAACTAGGAAAGAGGAAATAAAAATATTCTTTATAAAGTGTTTAAATTAAATATTTTTCCTATAGCCTTCCTCCTAATTATTGTAAACCTTCACACAACACCAGGTGCTTTATTGACTTCAGGTCAAGAATATTTAATTTTGACACTTTATTAAGAATTACGAGAGGACACTGGGTAGTTTTATTTTTTAATTTTTCTTTTGATTTTTATTCCTATTTTTTCTTTTTTTTACTTATATGAAATTTTTGGATTGTCTCAAATAGTACACTCTAATGTTTGTTTCAGGATTAAACCTGTATCCTTTCTTAATTTTATATTGTGGCCTAACCACATTGCTTACACACTGTCCAGCCACCAAACAATATTTGTGGTTTTTGCCTCTCAGGTAATACTTTCATTGTAAGATATAACCTGCCTTGTCTCTTTATACTTGTTGCCCACATAACCAAGTGCTCACGTATTGTGCTGAAACTAGCCAATTTCTACCGAACACGTACCTGAAGTCTATATTTTGGATATTTTGGGAACAATTTGGAATAGAATAAGATAGGGGGTTGAGGCAAATGGGGTTGTGGTTTTGAAGTGTTTTTGTGTACACAGATTTTAAATTTTTTTAACCTTTAAGAACTACAGAGGCAGTGGTCAAGGATGTACAAGGATGCAGCCTTAATACTGTTCAAGTAAATAGGGCCCCTCTGCAAGCACCCTTTAACCATGCAATACAGTGTGCATTGCAATACAGTGCCTCCTCTCCTCTCATCAAATGCTCTCTGAAGAGTGATCAGAACACAGTTTGCTCTGCAGACAGCTAATCTAGTATGAACAAATCCTTAAACTGTTGTGACACTGACCAGTTGTAGTACGGATGTATATCCATTATTGATTTACACAAAACTTGGTATTAGTTGCTATGTTATTAACTATGGTAGTTTAAATGTATTGGCTTCTGTGTATATATGTGTGTGTGTGTGTGTGTATGTATGTATGTATGTATGTATATATACAGTTAGGTCCACACTGTATATATTTGGACACAGGCACAATTTTAGATTTTTCAATTATTTACTAAAACATATTCAAGCTATAGTTATATAATGCATATGGGCTGAAAGTACACACTCTCAGGTTTAATGTGAGGGTACATCCAAATTGGAGGAAGGGTTTAGGAATTACAGCTCTTAAGAGTAGCCATCCACCCTTTTTCAAGGTACCAAAAGTAATTTGGAAAATGAATATAATCATAAATAAAATGTTCATTTTTAATATTTTGTTGAGAATCCTTTACTGGCAATGACTGCCTGAAGTCTGGAGCCCATGAAAAATACCTGAAAAAAAATAAAATTGTGCCTGTATCCAAATATGTATGGACCTACTGTATATATATACACACATACATACTGGTTATCACTAATGGAATGTCACATTCAGTACTTCGTTCTTTGCATACATTGATCTTTCTGGCCTGCCCATAGATGGTTCATTTTCATTGTCTCCAAATCGTTACAAGCAGTCATTTGTTAGAACTGGCTAAAATCAGTTTATTTGAGCCCCCTTTCACACACACACACATATATGTATATATATATATATATATATATATATACATACACATATATGTATGTATATATATATATATATATGGGACACAAAGGCATTCTTTAGGAGCCCTTTCTAGGACAGAAACATGAATGTGCCTAGGAAAAGAAGCGATTGTCATTACCAGAACAGTCTGTTTGCAGAGGTTCAGGGCTTTCCTGGTTTGAACTGATGCTAAATTTATCTTGTTTTATCATCTGTACTCCATCTTTAAATTAAGCTAAGTAAATATTTTCATTACTTTACTACTTGTGCATTTGTGTTAATTATTGTACTACATCCACAAATATGAAAGGGTAACAATATTTACCTGTCAATAAATAAATAAATGTAATATGGAAGTTAACCCTTTGTTACACCAATTTCTGAAATAATCAGATTTGGGTATTGCTGCTGTAAGTCAGCCAATTATGTAAAAGTTAAGAAATCAGCTACATATCCAAAATATGTGATGCCAGAATACCAAGTCGTTGAAGCTGTCCATGAAAGGTTTCCTGTTCTGTAACACCAAAGTGTTTAGATTAACATCTCTGTGGGTTTAGACATGCATATAGATCATCCTCTCAAACTAGGAAATCAAAGCAGAGTCCTGGACTTGGCTTCCTTCCTGCTCACATTCTCTATGGACACCACAGCTCTCTCTCCAGTTTCTCCGATCACTAACCAGAAATGGCTTCAATCACTAGTAATTATTTTACTCTTTTTGCAACTTGTTGCCTGTGTTTGTGTAGCCTTGCCTTTGTATAAGCCTATAGTGCAGGTGTAGTAGCATTGCTTCCACTATGGTGGTGATTCAAAATATTAACAAAAAATAAACTTATCTCATGTCGTGCATTGTAATAGATGTTACAGGTTAAAATCATCCAAAACTATTCATATACAGCAGGTTACCTGTTAAAAATGTTTCTCCTTCTTGTATATCTTATGATCTCTGATATTCAGTAAATACTGTTAAGTTCCACCCTTGGGACTGGTCTACACTCACCAGAACAAAAGCATTAATGCGCGTGGGTTATACAAATCACACATCTGGGGGTGCAGCGGTATGCTGGCAGCTATGGGTTAGTCATCCAGCTACAGCCATCCATCCATCCATCAGGGTGGGTGCCCAAATAGTCCTGGGGAGGAGTTAGCTCAGCCACAGGAGTCAGAAAGGTGCTTAATAGTGTAGTACACTGTCACAAGGGTGGATGACCTTTCACGAGTTCATGCACTATTGTTTGTGGTTATATTTATCTTGTGTAATACCATTTTAGTAGTCTATAAAATTTTACCAGTGCTCGCTTTATCATTTTTAAACAATGTAACTATTCTACATTGTAGCTCCAATTGTGTCTCCCACAGTGATTTAGTGGTTAGAGCTCAGAACTTCCAGCCCTTGGGGCATGGGTTCTAATCCCAGTGATAGCTGCATCCCAGTTTGCATGCTTTCCCTGTATGGATGTGTTTCTGCCAACACTCAAAAGACATGCTGTTAGGTTCATTGTTACATGGCTGAGTTAGGTTCACCTAGTTACATGGCTGAGTTTCTGCCCTTAGATTATAAGCTCCTTGACATTTACGAATGTTAAAAAAATGGAGATCAATTTTCTGGGTTGTGTCAGTGCCAGGAATATTGATCAATCAATTATGATCTTGCGTAATGACTAGAAAGTGGATGAATGTTACCTGCGTCCTGTTCTTCTGCCAATTAGGAAATGTGCAAGTTTCATGCTGTGTATATTTCATTGTAACTTTTTTCTCTTCTTTTAAATCTGTCTCCTTATACAACTTGACCCCCTCCCCCACCCCATCATCACCTGTCCCATATGCAAATCTATGGATCACCGCCCCACTCTTTTTAACTATTCGCTGATCAGCTACAGCTCAGATCTCACATTATTATACAATTACTGATTGTATATCACCACTAGTGTGATTGAATTCACAATTCCTGGTCAGTCCCGTTCCCTTACCTTTAATAATCTTTAGGGCCAGTTCACACTACATGTGTTTCAGTTGCTTTTTCGGCATCACAAACGCACAGAAAGAAGGTTATATGGTTGTCAATGTCATAGTTCACATCAGCGCTTGCATTTTCAGTGCATTGCAGGTGCTGTAAACAAAGTTGACCACGCTGCATTGTTTCTGCACAGAACTGTACTGGAACACATTGAAACGTCCTTGAAACGAAAATAGAAAAAATTAACTGGAAGAGATACAAAAATGCAATGCAACGTGTCCAAAACGCATCCAAAATGTACTGGAACACACTAAACATGCATGCCAAAAGGGCATGCAAAAATGCATCAGGAACACATCTAGACTGTTTCTATAGTGTGAACTGGCCCTTAGGACTTGTTCACACCATTGGTGGTGCAGAAACGCATGCAAGAACACACATTTTCCAGCACAGCAAAGAAATGCAATGCCCTTTGCAGATGTGCGCGGTTAGGTGCAACACACTTTTAAAATAATATGCCTGCAGTATTTTTGCATGTTCCCACACATTAGGCAGCCCATTGAAATAAATGAGCTGAGGAAAAAAAAAGTAAAAAATGCCCCATTCACATAGGTCCTCTGGCCTGTACAGCATGAATGAGTGGGTTGTTTATGTGGCTAGAGCCACCTGTTACACTATGGGGACACAGCAGCTGTATGAACACAGGTTTTAATCTGACAGATGTGAAGGCATGGGGAAGTGGCCCTGAATGCTCACTGTCTGTGTTCAGGGCTGTACACCTGCACCCATATGCTTGTCAAATTATGACCTGCAGCAATTCCATAGTGGAATTGGACATGTTTTCAACTGCAAATACAACAATTATTAGTAATGTTTCCCCAGCAAATGAGGATCAGCTCCTCGGTGGAGAACAGCAATCTCGCCATGTCCAGATGTGGTTTGGAATTCCACAAAAGAACAATTTACAAAACTAAAAAATAGACTTGCAAATTACCACTAAACTCTCCTAACTACACTCCCATCCACTCACACTCCCCACTTCCACTTCCGGGTGTGTGCAAACATCCTTCCGCCAACATCATGACGTATTTCCGGTATGACAGCTGCTCTAGCGCCTCCCCCAACAGCCGTCTTGGCATTTATTTGTGCACCATAGCAATTTTACATGCAGCTCCATTGTGTATTCGCAAATATAAGTTTGCAGTTCTATTGTAGATTTGGCATTGGTGAATGTATGCTTGCAGCTATACTGTGTATATGACATTGGCGAATATATATTTGCCAGTAAAGGCCCAAAGTCAACATAAATTGGGGGCCCAATTTATTACTGTTAAGAGGATTGTAGAAAAAGAATAGCTAGCTGCACATTGAACACAACCTATTCATTGGTACATAACATGGTCTTGGTGCAATAGGGGGCTTTTGGTTTGTTATTTTGGACATACTTGCACAAGTGCACTCTAACAAAGGAAGATTTGGGCATATTATATAGCTAGCAAAAATAAGTGTTAGGGGTGCTAGTACATTTCAAATACTTATATAGCACTGTCAATTTACACAGCGCTTTACATATAGATGTGGTAAATTCACATCAGTCCCTAACCCTCAAGGGGTGTACTAAGAGCCCTAACTTACATATACTAGGGCCAATTTTGACAGGATCCAATTAACCTACCAGCATGTCTTTAGAGTGTGGGAGGAAACCAGAGTACCCAGAGGAAACACAGGCACAGGGAGAACATGCAAACTCCAGGCAGGAGGTGCCATGGCTGGGATTTGAACCAACAACCTTAGTACTGCCAGGTGGAAGTGCTAACCATTTAGCCACTGTGCAACATTCAACTAGGCCATTAAATAATCCCCCCCAAAAATACATAGTACAAATGTTTATTGATCAAATACACATTCCACATTTATTTGGACAGCAACAAAAAGCTACATTCAATATCTTGGTGTGAAAAAAAACCAAACAGGATTGATGTTGCTAAAATAGAACGGTCCTGCTCATAAAAGCTTACAATCTAAAAGATTGTACTTATAATGAACTGTGCTTTCACAGGTTACAGCAGGAAACAAATGGTTAATATGAATCACTTGGGCTTATTCACAAAACAAGCTGCAGATCGAAATATCAATATAAAAATACATACGTGCCAAAATAAAAACACCTCCCACCTCCCCAAATCCCCCACACATACATTTCTCACCATGTTTGTCTGAAAACTGCATTTTATTCTAAATAAAGCAAACTTGGAAGAGCTGAGCAATGGACATGTGTTAGGATTACAATGCAAAGATAATAAACACAATCATTGTACAATAACACACAAACACACCTTAGAAGGAAGAACATGCAAAACATTTACAGCCCACATCAAAATACAGCGTGAGTGTGGCCTGGGGCAATTCACTACAATATCTCCTCCTCCCCAAACCACCACAGACAAGGACATGCAGAAATAATGTGCCTGTACAAGGCAAAAAATCAGCCACTACTGAATCTCTTTATATAAGGTAGGCCACACCCACCAGTGTCATTCATTTGGTCAGAGAAAGTGTTTGCACCTGATTAATTCTCTTCCCACCTGCGTTAACCCTTGGTATACAGGCCCCACAAATCAGAGTCAGAAAGAAAGCCACAGTGAAGTGTACCTGTGCAGCATACAACAGAACATTGAACAGGGATGTGAAAGGGAACCCTATTGGCAATATTTCTTGGCCCTATGGGCACAATTCACTCCAGATTATCGCATAAGTTAAGGCAGTCACATGACCACATCTCGCATGCAATACTGAAAATGTCAATTCACTTTTGCTAGTATGCGGCATTTTCCATAAATCAAAAAAACACTCAAGAAATCAAACATAAAAAGGCCTTACACCCCGGTCACATCAAAGCCGATTTAGAAATTGTGCGACGTGCAGTGAAGATGCTGATTTCCTTACGATTTGCAAGACATCTGACACAGATATCTATGCAAATCGTCACAAAAGTAGTACATGTATTACTTTAGAAATCAGTGTCGAAAATGCACCCATGTGACTGCTCTAATAGCAGACAATAGGGTGCAACTTGGCATACGATTTGCAAGTCGCATGCCATGCAAATCGCATGCCAAGTCGCATCCAGGGTGCACGATTTCAGGTGCGATTTGGGAATTGAAATTGCACCTGATATCCGATCTAATGAATGTGGATGTGAGTATCGTAACGTAAGCGATTTTCTGCAGCACAATTTCAAAAGTAGTTCTCGTCTAACTTTTTCAGCATTTTGTAGCGATTTCACATATAGACTACAATAGAAATCGCAATGCAAAACACAATTGAAAATGCAATAACTCATTGGTAAATCTACAGAAAACATGGTGAAATTGCCAACAAAAAGCATAATTTTAAATCACATCTAGTGTGAACCAAGCAGGCAATTCAACAAAGGAAATAAATCTTTGAAATCACGCGGTATCTGCATGCTCAGATAAGGGTCTGTTATGGATTTGGGGGGGGGGACTCCATGCCATTATTTTATTTTTTTTTTAATCCTCTTCTTTCTCTCGCTCACTCTTCTCATGGTTTGACAAACTTTCCCAAAAGGAGGTGGAGTGCAAACCAGCATTATCCAATCAATCATTAGTCCAGGCCCTTATCTCATCCCATCGTTTGACATTCAAATAAGGTTCTACTTTAAAGGTGTTTGAACAGACAAGGTCTCATTCTAATTCACATTCTAGGGATCATTTAAACAGAAAGCAAAGATGCTGCCACCAGCACATGTATGTTAGGGTAGTCACATGGAGGTCATCCAAATTCATTGCTGTGGTTGGGATTCAAACCAACAACCCTAGCATTGTGAGGCAGTAGTGCTAACCACTAATCCACAGAGCTGTTGAACACTAATACTCCCTGTATTTCTGTGGTGTGAATCAACCCTAAGTCCCTGGTTAAGGTCAGTGTAACTAGCCAGATATCTCAAATGTGACACAAATGTTGTGCTATGTTGCCAATTCAGATGTATGTTGGTTCTATGTATCCCAATACAAAGGATTGCAATACTAATACAGGCGTACCTCAGTTTACTAACGCCTCGGTTAACGTAATTTTCGGTTTATGAATGAAAATCCATTGAAAATAATGCCTCAGTTTACACAATTGTTAATAATTTTTTTCGCAATACAAAGTGTATGTCAGCGCTGATTTTCAAATGCAAATGCCAGCCTTTTTTTTTCTTCACTATAGTTCACAAGCTTAGAAGTCACTTTCCCCGAAGTTACAGAAAACTTTGTATCTTTTAATAAACTCAAAGTAAACATTGTTTCCTTTAGGGATATAAATTCCAAGAAAACTTTCTCTTTTAGCTGGGGGAAGTGACAGGTGAATTTCTGAGCTATAGTGAAGAAAAAAAAGGGAAAATTACATTTAAAAACCAGCACCATAATAAATAAAAAACGTCATGGGGTCCCCCTCCCATCCACACCAAGTCCTTTGGGTCTGGTATGTATCTTAAGGGGTAACTCCACACCAAAATGTAAAAAAAAACCAGCATGGGGTCCTCCCTCCCATCCACACCAAGCCCTTCGGGTCTGGTATGGATATTAAGGGGTAACTCCACGCCGAAATTAAATAAAAAACAGCTTGGGCTTCCCCGCAAAATCCATACCAGACCCTTATCCGGGCATGCAGCCCGGCAGGTCAGGAAAGGGGGGGGTGAGCGAGCCCCCCCTCCTGAACCATACCAGGCCACATGCCCTCAACATGGGGGGGGTGCTTTGGGGCAGGGGGGGCTCCCCCCCAAAAGCACCTTGTCCCCATGTTAATGGGGACAAGGGC
This sequence comes from Staurois parvus, assembly GCF_062004578.1. Taxonomy (NCBI): domain Eukaryota; kingdom Metazoa; phylum Chordata; class Amphibia; order Anura; family Ranidae; genus Staurois; species Staurois parvus. Next base: position 1,313,582 of record NW_028318302.1, read on the forward strand.
CTTTTCTGTTAGTGGGATAATTGGTTGGACGTTTTTTGGGATTTTGGCACATTTTGTTTATCAGTAAAGTTGTAAAAATTTTTTTACAACTTTACTGATAAAAAAAAGTGCCAAAATCCTGAAAAACGGCCGACCAATTAACCCACTAATGACCCGAAAATCGTTCGATTTTTTTTCGGCAGAAAAATCGGCCAATTTTAGACCCATCTATGGCCTGCTTTAGATGGGTCTAAAATCGGCTGGAAAAAAAATCGGCTGATTTTCGGGCCGTTAGTGGGTTAATTGGTCAGCCATTTTTTGGGATTTTGCCAATTTTTTTTAATGGGTAAATTTGGATAAAAATCGTCCGATTTTGCAGATCGGCCGATTTTAGCGGCAATAATCAGAAAATTGGCTGATCTTTTTACAGATAAAAAATCTGCACATGAGCCATGACCTGCAAGAAAAAGAAGAAGAAAATGAAAAAGAAGAATAAAAAAAAGAAGAAAAAGAAAAATGCAGGCCATAGATGAGGCAAAAACTGTCCGTTTAAAAAACAAAACAAAAAAACCCGAAAAATTGGGTATTCAATGGGCCGATGTTACCACCAACGGTAAAAAAAGTTGTCCGATTTTCGCCCCGTCTACGGCCGGCAAATATAATAGCGAAGTAATTACTTCTGTCCCTGCAGAGAGCTGCGCTATTATATTTGACATTAAAACGTATAAAGGTTGCAACATTGTATCTATATGTATCCGAATAAAAACATCTATATCCGAAATGAATACAAATAGATACAATGTTGCAGTCTCTATACTTTTTAATCTCAAATATAATAGCGGAGCTCTCTGCAGGGACAGAAGGAATGTTTTAGCTGTCATCGGGGTTTCCCACAGACAGCTGAATTTTAAATTATTTCTGTGAATTAAATAAATAATAATAAAAAAAGCGTGGGTCCCCCCTCTCATCCATACCAAGCTCTTCAGGTCTGGTATGGATATTAAGGGGGAACTCCACGCCAAAATTTAAAAAAAAAAACAGCGTGGAGACCCCCCAAAATCCATACCAGACCCTTATCCGAGCATGCAGCCCGGCAGGTCAGAAAAGGGGGGGGATGAGCGAGCCCCCCCTCCTGAACCATACCAGGCCACATGCCCTCAACATGGGGGGGTGCTTTGGGGCAGGGGGGCCTCTCCCCCCAAAGCACCTTGTCCCCATGTTGATGGGGACAAGGGCCTCTTCCCCACAACCCTGGCCGGTGGTTGTGGGGGTCTTATCAGAATCTGGAAGCCCCCTTTAACAAAGGGGCCACCAGATCCTGGCCCCCCCACGTGAATGAGTCTGCGGTACATGGTCCCGCTACTCATTCACAAAAAAACAAAGTGTTGTGTAAAAAAAACACAGTACAGGGTCTTTGACAAGTCCTTTAATAAAACAATGTCCCCTGAAGTAGATCCAACGTCAATCACGGCGGCTGCGGCAATCCGAAAAAAGAGAAAAAAAAAAAGTTCCGATCCCGTCGGAGGCTTGCAGCCTTTTGAAGAAAGTCTCGCTGACAGCTCTTAAATAGGTTAGGGGCGGGGCCAGCTGGGGACATCATCTGAGTGACCCCGCCCCATGTAACATCATTGATGTCACATGGGGCGGGGTTTCTCGGATGATGTCCCTGGCTGGCCCCGCCCTTTAACTATTTAAGAACTGTCACCCTGTCTCTCCACTGAGGCTAACCAGCTTTATGCAGGAGACAGTCTGACAGTTCTTATATAGGTAAGGGGCAGGGCCAGCTGGGGACAGCACGCATGTGACATGGGGCCGGGTCACTCGGATGATGTGGCGGGTCAGTGAAAAGCCTGCGGGTCAAGCATGGTGAGCTCCCGGCTTATGTAGCCCCGAGCTTGAAGTTACTCAGGTGGTGGCATGTGACGGCGGGGGAGGTCAGATCCCTTCCTAGGAGGCTCCTGGGTGAGAGGATTGTGGTAACTGTCTTTCATGCCCTGCTTGCCCTGAAGGATTGCCCGGGCCATATTATGAGGGAAGGCTTACAGTTGATTAATCTGGAACGGATTCCTTTGAAATTTAGGGATCAGGCCTGGCTCGCTTTCCATGGCAGGCTCTACATGAGAGGGAACTTGAAGTACCGTCGTCTGGATGACCGTGGTTGTCCGAGGTCGGAGTGTCAGGGGGAAGTGGAAACTATGGACCACTTCTTACTTCAGTGCCCTTTCAATGTAGAGGTGTATAAAGAGGTGGGTGGAGCTCTGGGTGTCCCTTTCCTACACCGCATGTCTTATGGGTGTATGGAGCATTTGAAAGCCGCCTGGGTTTTGATTTGGACACTCTGTTTCTAGTTAGTTTAGTAGTCCGTTATTACACCTGGAATGCATGGTGTCAAGTTTCCATTTGGCAGAAAGTCCTTTCGGTCCAGGTGGTGGTGTGTGACAACCTTGGTGAGGTTGGGAAATTTCGGGGTCTTGAGAAAGACAGGGGGCGGCGAAAGGTCTGGATGGAGGCGTGGAGGAATATCAGGCCCGTAGCTGCAGCCTGTTGATCTTGGGTGGTCCCTGTCCCTGTTTCCTCCTTTTCACCTCCCTCGATTTTGGTAGGCTTGGCTTGGCTTATGAAAGGCTGCATTCACTGAAGATCTGAGTTTCTTAGTCTTTTCTTGGGTGTAGATAAGGTTATACGTTTCTTGTGTTATGCCTAGGAGTCCAGAGTGAGTAGGACTCTAGGCTAAATGGTTGGTCTTAGTGTTGGTATAAATAATATGTATTGGTTAGGCCATAAAGGTCTTTTTTCATGCAAGTACAGTTAAGTGTGTGTAATTTGATTAAAAATTGATGTCTTTAATCATGTCATTTGGCCATAAAGGCCGATGCTTTCTCTTTACAGAGATGATGGGCCAACACACTATTGTTTGTAGTGTTGGCTAAGGGGCTCATAAAGGCCTCCTTTGCCTATATTATGTTTTTTTTTGGCAGGTAAGCCATAATGTTTTCTTTGCAGGTTGTGGACATTTTTTAGTGCAAGCCCTAGTGGCTAAAATGCCTTTGCCTATAAGTCTTGCTGTTCTTTGTGATGAAGTATCCCGTGTATAATTGGACTGGAAAGTTTTGAGTTATTTATTGTATGTTTTTTTACTTTTGTATAAAATAATTTTGCTTGCTGGTTGCAAGTTCACCTAATAAAAATATCTCCATTCCTGACAGCATGTGGAGAGGTTGTGCTGGACTCTGCTCTGCTGGTTTCCAGGAAGGCCTGAAAAGCCGGGGGCTTGAGTGTCCCAGCCAGCCCAGGAAGGATGTCTGCTCCTGGGCCTGGCCCTGCCGGAGGAAGGCCCCCTGAGAAGCCTAGCACCGGTCCTGACTTTTCCAACATAGAAGACCTAGGAACAGCTCCCAAGAAGGGGGAAGGTTATGGGGAATACCGTGACCGAGTGGCGGCCTGTATATGTACGGTGGAAAAGGAGGAGGCTAAGCTGGCTAAGCTCAGCTTGGAGCTGAAGAAGCTCCTCAGTTCGTACGACCGAGTGTGGAGCACAAAGCGGCAAAGCATGAAGCCGAGCCTGGAGGCTCTGGAACAACGGGTTTCCCTGCAAGGAAAGTACGCTGTTGCACTGAAGAAAAAGAGTGGCGTGATGCGGGAAAAGTTTTCAAATGACAGCAGATTCAAGGCTGCGAGGAGTAAGTGTGTGGCAGCGGCGAGAGGTGCAGCAAGCAGGGAGTCCTCGGTGGAGGAGCTGTCGGATTCACCGATGGTGGAGGGTGAGAAGGAGCAGAGGCTGGCTGAGCCTGCTGCGGTTGTCCAGAAAATGGCGGCGGCTGATATGGAGGAAGCCGAAGACGCGTGCAGATCAGGTTCCCTCCCCCCTGGGCAGCAGAGTGCGTATTGGGGCTTCCGTGTGGAGGAGGTGGAGTCGGCAGGAAAGTTACGCTTCATACAGGAAGTAGAGCTGGGTCTATGAGGTGGCCACTTCCGGTTTACCTCAGAGGAGTCCGGAAATGAAAAGGAAGATGGCGTGGTGGTTAACAAGCTGGTAAAGCCGGTTTTGACGGAGCAAGCAACTTTTGTGAAGTTGCAGCGAATTCCAGTTCCTCCGGGTCCGGTTATCCCCACTATGGTCCCACCTGGTTCTGGCCTTTCCGCAGTGGGTGCCCCCGCTGCAGTACCTGCCTTTAGTTACTTGGCGGTTGTAAGGGATGGTCAGGAACAAGAAAGGCCTGTCCTGCCACGGGCAGGTAATTTACCGACTGCAGCAGCCAGGAGGAATGTGGTGCAACTAAAATGGACCGGGGAGGGCCCCTCTCTAACTAGGAAGGAGGTAATAGACAGGGTGTTGGAAATGGGATTCAAGGCAACCAACATTTTTGCCTTTATTGCCCCAGTGGGGACTGGAGAGTATGACATCTCCTTTATGAGAGCTGAATTATTGGATTTGTTCTGGCAGAAGTACGAATCTACTTATTTTAGGAGTCCTAGGTGGGTGGGTTTGACCCCCAAATTAATCTCCCGTCAGACGCTGATTAAAAAAATTACCATCCTGGTGAGAAATGAGTCCATTCCAGCGTCTGACATTGTAGTTTGGCTTGGGAGGTATGGGGATGTGATGGGAGCCCTCAGTAAAGTTCTGGATGAAAGAGGGATATGGACAGGTGAGTGGACAACTACTGTCCGCCTAAGGGTGGAGGGAAATGTGGTGTAACACATACCATCATCGACCTTTCTAGGGAGGGACAGGTTGATTATTTTTTATGCTGGCCAGCTACGGGTGTGTCACCATTGCGGGGGGGGGCAAGGGGCACTTTGCGGCTACCTGCCCTGTGATTCGCTGCTCTCTGTGTCAGGAGATAGGGCACCTGGCCAGGGACTGCTACATCATAAGGTGTAATTTGTGTGGGGTGATAGGGCATTCTTATAATCAGTGTCCCGAGGCTCTCCGCAACCTCTCTGAAAGGGAGCTGGCGGCAGAATTAGGTAGGATGGTTGCTGAAGAGGCTGAGGTAACAGCGGAGAAGGTTGCCTTGGCTTCAGCAGCAACGGTGGTGGGAGTTGGGGATGGTCAGGCAGGCCCCATTGTTCCCGTTCCCCTTTTTGAGTCTCTACCTGCTAAATCCATGTCCCAATTAGCCTTTTCTGTCATTCCTGTCCCCCCCCCCCCGAAAGGAATGGGATAAGTTGGCTGAAACAGCCACGGAGTCAAAATCCAGAAAGCCTTCTGTGCCAGCTCCCCCGGTTCTTCTCCCGCTACGGCGGGGTAAAGTGCCCACTAAGGAACCCCAGGGGTCACAGGGTCCGGTCCAGGGCGGGCAGGATGGGGTCCAGGAGGAGGAGGGGTGGTCAGTGGTGGGAGGGAATCGCAATAGGCCTGTTCTCTCCCCAGTAGGGTCGGTTTCCTTTCTGGAAGTTGAGGGACCGGCTCTGGAAAACATGTTTGGGGCTCTGTCGGGGGAGGAGGAGGAGTCGGGTGGTTCACCTTCCCCTATGGAGGATGAGGAGGTGGGAGGGGCTCAGAAGAGATCTGGGGACTCTCCTAAGAAAGTCAAGAAGAAGGTTAATAAACGCCTCTCTCAATCGCCTTAATGGCTGTTCCCGCTCCGTTAAAGGTGGCAATGATAAATAATTATTTTTGCTCAGTGGTATTGGTGCTGATGTTTTGTTTTTGCAGGAGACCAGGCTAAGTAGCCTTGCCGATATACACCTGGCAAAAAGGGAGTGGAGGTGTGGTCCCTCCTATTGGTCTCTTGCGGCCGAGCCTTACAGCGGAGTTGCGGTCCTTTTTACTGGCATCGTAAATTGCCGGTGGGTCATTGAGGTGGAGATCGGAAGATGTATAGTCCTTGATGTCCTTTTGAAGGGGCACGAGTTGAGGCTTATTAACATTTATGGGCCTCAGACTAAGTGGGGCAGGAAGTGCCTCTTTAAAAAGATTAAACCCTTTCTTTTTATGTCCCGACAGGTTGTCTTTGGGGGTGATTTCAACACCATCACTAGGCCTAAGGACAGGAAAGGCTCCAATGATAGGTTGGGATATGATAGCATTTTTTAAATGCTATAGTCTGGGAAGCAGGTCTGGTGGACGCCTTGGTTAAGTGCAGCCCGGACAGCACGGGGTACACATTTAGGAGAGGCAGAAGTGAGAGTAGGATAGATAGGTTTTTTAGGCAGGGGGATTCTGCCAGCTTGGCACCTGTGTGTCGGGTGGTGGAGTTTTCCGACCACCTTTTGCTTACTATGTCTTTGAACGTTTCAGGTACTCCACTAAAGGGGAGGGGTGTCTGGAGATTGAATTTGTCTCTGCTGGACGACGAGGATGTGGGACGATCTTTCAAGGACTTTTTCCAGGCTCAGGAGACCATCCTGGATTTCTGCGGCAGTAAATCAGAATGGTGGGAGCTCACCAATGTGCGGATTGGCGAGTTTTTCAAGGCCCTAGGTAAGAAAAAGCAATTTGATAAATATGTTGTCTACCAGCGGTTGAGGAGGAAACTCGATTGTCTTGTCTCTGAGGGTGAAGATTCTGGGGCAATCTCAGAGGTCAAGCTTCTCCTTAGGAAACATCAGTATGATCAGCATGCCTCCTTGGTTGTGGAGAGGGACTACGGAAAATGCCATTCGCCCGACCCTTACCAGAACTGCAAGCAAGGTATAGCGGTTAAGACGATCACTGGTCTGAAGGACAGTACAGGTTCCCTGACAAAGTCCAGGGCAGGGATCCTGGAGGTCTTAAGGGCTTTCTTTGCGGATCTTTTGGGGGAGAATCTCCTCGACCGGGCTAAGATGTCGAGTTTCCTGGAGTCTATTCCAGGTCTTGAAAATAATGTTCTGCCAACGAGTTTGGCAGGGGAAATTATTGTCGAAGAGGTGATCAAAGCCATTGATAGTCTGGCCATCAGGAAAACTCCTGGACCGGACGGTCTGACTGCCAAATTTTTTAAGACCTTTAAATCTTGCTTGGCACTTTGTCTGGCGGAGGTGTTTAACAGCTGTCTCGATGAGGGTTCGTCCCCTCCCTCAATGAGAGTCTCAGCGCTAATACTCCTGTCAAAAGGGAAGGACCCTTCGACTATTGAGAACTGGCACCCCATTAGCCTTCTCAACGTCGATAGGAAGATTCTGGCCAAGATTCTTTTCTGGCATTTGTCGTCAGTGGCAGACGGGTTGCTTTCCCGGCATCAGCACTGTTCGGTTCAGGGCAGAAGTACGTTCTCAGCGGTGTTAGCTGGCCGGGAGGTCCTGGAGCACTGCAGGGTTGATGGTAGTGGGAGGTATTTGTTGAAACTGGATCAGGCCAAGGCCTTTGATCGGGTAGATCATGAGTACGTTTGGCGTCTCCTTGACCGTTATGGTCTGGAAGGGAGGTTTATTGGCTGGTTAAAAACCTTATACAAAGGGGCAGAGAGCTTCATGCTGATAAATGGTTGGGTTGGGCAGCCTTTCAGGGTTGGCTTGGGGGTGTGTCAGGAGTGTCCGCTGAGCCCTTTGCTTTACGCATTTGCCATCGACTCCTTCATCAGAAGGCTAGATGGCGGGGCTTTGCCGGGGGTGCCAGTGGGCACAACTGGCGAGTCACCTCTGAGGGTTGTAGCCTATGCTGATGATGTTTCTGTGTTCATCTCCAGGGCAGAAGAGGCAGAGGTGATGGTCTTGGAGATGAGGCAGTATGCAGAGGCATCAGGTTTCAAGATTAACCATGACAAGTGTGAAGTTTTCTGGATGGGTGGGGAGGGTGAGAACTTCTCACTCCCGGATACCTTCCCGGAGCCCCAGTCTAAGATCAAAGTGCTAGGCATTACATTTGACCCTGGCAATTACGCCAAAGCAAATTGGGAGTCCAGACTGTTAGATGCCGAGGTCGAGGTGAAGTGCTGGAAGGGGTGGCAGCTCTCCTTGAGGGAAAGGGTCGATTTGATAAAGACCTATCTGATTACAGTCTTTTTGTATGTTACCTATGTCTGCCTCTTGCCGGAATCTGTCTACACAAGGGTCTACAGCTGTTTCTTCCAGCTGTTCTGGGGGAACAGGCTGAACTTCATGAAGCGAAATGTTACCTACCTTTCCAGGTGGGAGGGTGGCTTAGGAATGGTCAACCCGGTGGTTTTCTTCTCCGTTATGTTCCTGAAACATAACTTTGGTAAAATGCTGAGTGAGGAGCCGCCTGGATGGGTAGGTTTTTTCAGATGTGGTTTAGACCCTTTCTTGGCAGCTGGGAGAGTGGCGGGCCAGTGAGAAGCCTGAGAGTCAAGCACGGTAAGCTCCCGGCTTATGTCACCCCGAGCTTGAAAATTCTGCGGCGGTGGTGTGTGACGGCCGAGGAGGTCAGATCACTTCCTGGGAAGTCTCTCAGAGAGAGGGTTGTGGCCACTGCCTTCCATGCATCGCTGGCCTTGAAGGATTGCCCAGGCCATAGTCTGCAGGAGGGCTTAAAATTGATAAACATGGAAAGGATTCCCTTGAAGTTTAGGGACCAGGCCTGGCTCACGTTTCATGGCAGACTATATGTGAGGGGGAACTTGAAGTACCGCTCTGTGGACGACCGTGGTTGTCCGAGGGCGGAGTGTGGAGGTGAAGTGGAATCTATAGAACACTTTTTGCTTCGGTGCCCCTTCAATATAGAGGTATATAAAAAGGCGGGGAGGGCTCTAGACATCCCTTTATTGCACCGTATGTCTTATGCGGAGTGGATGTATGGGACCTTCGAAAGGCGTATGGGTTATGATTTAAGCACTCTTTTCTTAGTCTGTTTAGTGATTTTCTACTTCATATGGAATGCACGGTGTCAGGTCTCCCTTCGGCAGAAAGTCTTTCCTGTCATGGTGGTGGTGAATGGCATTCTTGGTGAGGTTGGGAAAGTTCAGGGTCTTGAGAAAGACAGGTTGCGGCGAAGGGCCTGGATGGAGGCGTGGAGGAACATCAGTCCCGGGTTCGTAACCTGTTGATCTCTGGGTGTGGAAGCTATCCTTATTTTCTTTCTGTGTGCTCACTCCATTAGCTTTGTTGGATGAAATTTTTGGAAAAGGGTTACATGCATCTGAAGGGCTATGTTTTTTAGTCTTACGGGTTTGGTAATGTTGTAAGCGTTTTGTATTATAATGGTGTGTTGTAGAGTAACATAATGCGGAGGATTACTTTCTGGCCTTTGGCCTGTTGGCTTAATATAATTTTCATACAGAACTTTCTCAGGACATTTTGGCTTTAAAGGCCTAAGAAAGACTTTCATAATGCAACCCGGTATGGGTTTACTTTCTGTTGATCATTACAGTATGCATATATGCTGATGTTTTTATTTTTATATAAAATGTTCTGGATTGCAAGAAATTTTCATAATAAAAATTTGCATTCCTGACATCAACTCTCTATTACGTCTTGACAGACTCAATCTAATCACCTCCCCGACCTCCTCAAAAGAGTCCCACTACCTCCGTAAGTGGGAATCCTATATTACAGGATCCCTGTCCGCACCAGAGCAGGCATTTTTTCTTCAGAATCCCAGCCTATTAAGTTGTCCACTGAAACCTCCCACAAGTCCCGTGACATCGGGTGTCAGGAATGGACTGAGCACTGGTGGTGGGACTCACCTGACGTGTGGGCTGCAGTACCAGGGCTGACCAGCGGGTGCTCTCAGCAGCCAGAAGCTCACTCCTGCAATCAGCCAACACCTGGGGCTGATTGCAGGAGGTGTATTTAAGGAATGGCCAGACCTGCAGTCAGTGCCTTGGTGTATGTTTCCCATGAGCCCCTGTACCTGGTATCCTGTGTTCCTGCCTATCTGCCTAGTTGATGACCCTGCTTTGATCCTGACCTCTGCTGACCGTCTCCTGTTGAACCCCTGGCTTGCCTGACCATCCTTCTGCCTGATACTCTGTACCGCGCTGCCCGTGAGTTACTGAACCCGGCTTGTGACCCTGACTATTCTCTGCCTGCTCCTCTGGTACCTCACTGCCCGCACGTTGCTGACCTGGCCTGCCTGACTACGCCTGACGCTACCCAGACGATCCATCCTGCACGGATCCAGTCACTACTGTCCAAACCTGCAATCCCCTTCACATCAGGCTTTCGCCCGGTACATACCCTTGGCAGACCCCTCTACCACAGTTGGGTGCACTCAGGGGCTGTGACCTGGTCTCCGTCCTGCACCAAGTTCATCCCCACCATCAGGGGCTCTGGTGAAAAGGCAGACTGGGGCTTAGACTCCGCTCCCTGGGGAGCCCGCCTGACCATTCCACCTCTCCAGCCCTGACTGTTCTCATCTGTGTACATTCCGTTATCAGTTGGAGGTTTGGTTTGTTATATTGTGCGTTGATATTGTGTATGATACATTTTCTTTAAAAAAAAACCATAGGCACTACCTAACTTTTGGATATTACAGACAGTACTAACACAAAGGGACAATATAGCATTAACTCACTGTTGTGTTGCTGGCTGTCAGAGACCGGTATGAGAGAAAATTCATGTAAAATCAAATAGAGGAGCGGGAGGGTCATCATTAGAGATGAGCGAATCGAAGTAGCCAAAGTGGAATTCGAGTCGAATATCGGAAAAATTTCGATTCGCGCTGAATCCGAAAAATAGCCTAATTCGGACGCGCGAATCGAAATTTTTCCGAAAATGGCGGCTGACATGTGCGGCGACGGAGCGGGGATGTCTGGGAAGGCGCGCAGACAAGGCGCGCTGACCCATAATGCATTCCTCAACGACATGTGATCGCATCAGCCAATCAGCAGCCAGCCAGCTAGCACTGTGTAATGGTCGAGCTATAAATAGCGGCCATTTTGGAATTCTTCATTTGCCTGCAGTCATTGACAGAGTTAGGGCCACAGAAACGATACTTGGGGACAGAGAAACGATACTTAGGGACAGAGAACTATTACTCAGGGACACAGAATTGTTAATTAGGGCCACAGAATCGTTACTTAGGGACAAAGAAACGCTAGTTAGGGCCACAGAATTCATACTCAGGGACAGACAGAATTGTTACTGAGTGCCAGAGAATTGTTACTTAGGGCCACAGAAACGTTATTAGGGCCACAGAATTGTTACTCAGGGACAGACAGAATTGTTACTGAGTGCCAGAGAATTGTTACTTAGGGCCACAGAAACGTTATTAGGGCCACAGAATTGTTACTCAGGGACAGACAGAATTGTTACTGAGTGCCAGAGAATTGTTACTTAGGGCCACAGAAACGTTATTAGGGCCACAGAATTGTTACTCAGGGACAGACAGAATTGTTACTGAGTGCCAGAGAATTGTTACTTAGGGCCACAGAAACTTTAGTTAGGGCCACAGAATTGTTACTCAGGGACAGACACAGAATTGTTACTGAGGGCCACAGAACTGTTACTTAGGGCCACAGAATTGTTACTCGCACAGACACAGAATTGTTACTCGCACAGACACAGAATTGTTACTGAGGGCCACAGAACTGTTACTTAGGGCCACAGAATTGTTACTCGCACAGACACAGAATTGTTAGTCAGGGACAGACAGAATTGTTACTGAGTGCCAGAGAATTGTTACTTAGGGCCACAGAAACGTTATTAGGGCCACAGAATTGTTACTCAGGGACAGACAGAATTGTTACTGAGTGCCAGAGAATTGTTACTTAGGGCCACAGAAACTTTAGTTAGGGCCACAGAATTGTTACTCAGGGACAGACACAGAATTGTTACTGAGGGCCACAGAACTGTTACTGAGGGCCACAGAATTGTTACTCGCACAGACACAGAATTGTTACTCGCACAGACACAGAATTGTTACTGAGGGCCACAGAACTGTTACTTAGGGCCACAGAATTGTTACTCACACAGACACAGAATTGTTACTCAGGGACAGACAGAATTGTTACTGAGTGCCAGAGAATTGTTACTTAGGGCCACAGAAACGTTATTAGGGCCACAGAATTGTTACTCAGGGACAGACAGAATTGTTACTGAGTGCCAGAGAATTGTTACTTAGGGCCACAGAAACTTTAGTTAGGGCCACAGAATTGTTACTCAGGGACAGACACAGAATTGTTACTCGCACAGACACAGAATTGTTACTGAGGGCCACAGAACTGTTACTTAGGGCCACAGAATTGTTACTCGCACAGACACAGAATTGTTACTCAGGGACAGACAGAATTGTTACTGAGTGCCAGAGAATTGTTACTTAGGGCCACAGAAACGTTATTAGGGCCACAGAATTGTTACTCAGGGACAGACAGAATTGTTACTGAGTGCCAGAGAATTGTTACTTAGGGCCACAGAAACTTTAGTTAGGGCCACAGAATTGTTACTCAGGGACAGACACAGAATTGTTACTGAGGGCCACAGAACTGTTACTTAGGGCCACAGAATTGTTACTGAGGGCCACAGAACTGTTACTTAGGGCCACAGAATTGTTACTCGCACATACACAGAATTGTTACTCGCACAGACACAGAATTGTTACTGAGGGCCACAGAACTGTTACTTAGGGCCACAGAATTGTTACTCGCACAGACACAGAATTGTTAGTCAGGGACAGACAGAATTGTTACTGAGTGCCAGAGAATTGTTACTTAGGGCCACAGAAACGTTATTAGGGCCACAGAATTGTTACTCAGGGACAGACAGAATTGTTACTGAGTGCCAGAGAATTGTTACTTAGGGCCACAGAAACTTTAGTTAGGGCCACAGAATTGTTACTCAGGGACAGACACAGAATTGTTACTCGCACAGACACAGAACTGTTACTGAGGGCCACAGAACTGTTACTTAGGGCCACAGAATTGTTACTCGCACAGACACAGAATTGTTACTCGCACAGACACAGAATTGTTACTCAGGGACACAGAACTGTTACTGAGGGCCACAGAACTGTTACTTAGGGCCACAGAATTGTTACTCGCACAGACACAGAATTGTTACTCGCACAGACACAGAATTGTTACTGAGGGCCACAGAACTGTTACTTGGGGCCACAGAAACGTTAATCAGGGACACAGAATTGTTACTGAGGGCCACAGAACTGTTACTTAGGGCCACAGAATTGTTACTCGCACAGACACAGAATTGTTACTCGCACAGACACAGAATTGTTACTGAGGGCCACAGAACTGTTACTTAGGGCCACAGAATTGTTACTCGCACAGACACAGAATTGTTACTCAGGGACAGACAGAATTGTTACTGAGTGCCAGAGAATTGTTACTTAGGGCCACAGAAACGTTATTAGGGCCACAGAATTGTTACTCAGGGACAGACAGAATTGTTACAGAGTGCAAGAGAATTGTTACTTAGGGCCACAGAAACTTTAGTTAGGGCCACAGAATTGTTACTCAGGGACAGACACAGAATTGTTATTCGCACAGACACAGAATTGTTACTGAGGGCCACAGAACTGTTACTTAGGGCCACAGAATTGTTACTCGCACAGACACAGAATTGTTACACAGGGACAGACAGAATTGTTACTGAGTGCCAGAGAATTGTTACTTAGGGCCACAGAAACGTTATTAGGGCCACAGAATTGTTACTCAGGGACAGACAGAATTGTTACTGAGTGCCAGAGAATTGTTACTTAGGGCCACAGAAACTTTAGTTAGGGCCACAGAATTGTTACTCAGGGACAGACACAGAATTGTTACTGAGGGCCACAGAACTGTTACTTAGGGCCACAGAATTGTTACTGAGGGCCACAGAACTGTTACTTAGGGCCACAGAATTGTTACTCGCACAGACACAGAATTGTTACTCGCACAGACACAGAATTGTTACTGAGGGCCACAGAACTGTTACTTAGGGCCACAGAATTGTTACTCGCACAGACACAGAATTGTTAGTCAGGGACAGACAGAATTGTTACTGAGTGCCAGAGAATTGTTACTTAGGGCCACAGAAACGTTATTAGGGCCACAGAATTGTTACTCAGGGACAGACAGAATTGTTACTGAGTGCCAGAGAATTGTTACTTAGGGCCACATAAACTTTAGTTAGGGCCACAGAATTGTTACTCAGGGACAGACACAGAATTGTTACTCGCACAGACACAGAACTGTTACTGAGGGCCACAGAACTGTTACTTAGGGCCACAGAATTGTTACTCGCACAGACACAGAATTGTTACTCGCACAGACACAGAATTGTTACTCAGGGACACAGAACTGTTACTGAGGGCCACAGAACTGTTACTTAGGGCCACAGAATTGTTACTCGCACAGACACAGAATTGTTACTCGCACAGACACAGAATTGTTACTGAGGGCCACAGAACTGTTACTTGGGGCCACAGAAACGTTAATCAGGGACACAGAATTGTTACTGAGGGCCACAGAACTGTTACTTAGGGCCACAGAATTGTTACTCGCACAGACACAGAATTGTTACTCGCACAGACACAGAATTGTTACTGAGGGCCACAGAACTGTTACTTGGGGCCACAGAAACGTTAATCAGGGACACAGAATTGTTACTGAGGGCCACAGAACTGTTACTTAGGGCCACAGAATTGTTACTCGCACAGACACAGAATTGTTACTCGCACAGACACAGAATTGTTACTGAGGGCCACAGAACTGTTACTTGGGGCCACAGAAACGTTAATCAGGGACACAGAATTGTTACTGAGGGCCACAGAACTGTTACTTAGGGCCACAGAATTGTTACTCGCACAGACACAGAATTGTTACTCGGACACAGAATTGTTACTCAGGGACACATAATCGTTTAATTAAAGAGTATGTCAGACAACATGCAGAGGAGTGGCAGAGGAGGCAATGTTTTAGGAGCGAGCAGACGTGGCAGCAGAGGAAGGGGTCGAGGCAGCACTATTCGCAGCCAGAGGCCAGTGCTCCCAGTGTCATCCAGCGGTCGTGTCTCCACCGACAACCCTGCCATCATCGATTGGTTGGCTCGGTCGTCTTCCTCTTCCCAGGTCACCTCTGACACCTACAGCCAACGGTCGGTGGGTACGTCAGACACAACCGTTAGTTGGCATGGCCCGGGAGCAAGCCCACTGAAATCACGTGTCCTCTACCTGCCCCTGTCCTTTGGTGTTCCCTCACCAAGCGAAGTATCGCATGCTGTGGGCTCAGCCCCACTGTACAGTGAGGAAGAGCTAACAGAGGGCGGTCAGGAACGGGGGGAGACATCCGCCTTTTCAGCAGCCAGGCGAAGAAGTAGTGGCGAGGAGAGTGGCCCGGTAGCCGGTCTAGAGACAGGTCTGTCTCCTGACCCAGACGCAGCCGAGGGGGCTAGTAGTGAGGCGGAGACCCTACTTGATGATGAGGAGGTTGATCGCACTTGGCAGCCTCGTCGTCATCAGGCAATTTCTTCCGCATCATCAGGAGAAGAGGGTGGCAGCTTGGCAGTGAGCGAAACAGTCGGTGGGTTGCCCAGGAGACAGCAGCAGGGTCGCAGCAGTGTCAGTGGAAGCAGTGTCAGTGGAGCCAAACGGCCACGGAGTAGAGCACCAGCTCCACTGCAGCCTACCACCACGGCCAGTAGTGGTGCCGGTGTGCACGGAGGAAGCAGCAGTCAGCCAGTGAGGAGTATCGGGGGCAAAGTTTCCTACTCGGCGGTGTGGCAATTTTTCGTCAAGCCGCCCGAGGAAGTAAACGTAGCCGTATGTCGACTATGTGGCCAGAAAGTCAAGCGTGGCCAGGGGGCCCATGTTGGGACTACAGCGTTGCGGCAGCATATGCAGCGTCGCCATTTGGTGGCCTGGGAAAACCGTGATAAAGATACGGCGGTTCTGCCCGCCCCAGCCCCCGCTCCATCACCCGCTCCGTTACTTGCTCCGTCACCCGACGTCAATCGCCCTCCATCAGCCAGTCAAGGCTCCAACACCTCTGCTGAGGGGAGTTGTCGCTCGTTGGCATCTTCCGCTCGTTCAGATGCTCCTTCTCCTGCTACTCCTCTTCACGGATTCCGTCAGCAGTCTTTCTTGGAATCCGTTTCCAAGAGACAACAGTTTGCGAGCACGCACCCGACGGTGCAAAAGCTGAACGTCCTCCTGTCCAAGTTGCTGGTGCTGCAGTCCCTCCCTTTCCAAGTGGTGGACTCAGCACCTTTCAGAGAAATGATGGCTTGTGCTGCGCCACGGTGGAGAGTGCCAAGCCGTCATTTCTTCGCCAAAAAGGCAGTGCCAGCCCTGCATTCACATGTAGAAGACATGGTGGGCCAGTCTTTGAGCATGTCGGTCTCTGCCAAAGTGCACGGCAGCGCCGACGTGTGGAGCTGTAACTACGGTCAGGGACAGTACATGTCATTTACGGCCCACTGGGTAAACGTGGTGCCGTCACAGCCGCACCAGCAACTTGGACAGGTCACGCCGCTTTTGCCTCCACGTTTGCACGTCCTTGGTCCGGCAAAGATGTCCGCCTCTACCACCTCTTCTTCCGCCGTGTCCTCAGCCGCCACCCCCGTGCCAAGTCCCATTACCCGACCGGCATATCACATGTGCAGGGCGCAACGGTGTCACCCTGTTCTGCACCTGGTATGCCTTGGCGAACGTAGTCACACAGGGGAGGAACTTCTGAGTGTAATGAACAGAGAAATCGACAGATGGCTGTCTCCGCGCAAACTGAAAATCGGAACCATGTTGACCGACAACGGAAAGAACATGGTGTCTGCTCTGCGTCAAGGAAGGTTGTGCCATGCGCCATGCATGGCTCACGTGTTCAATCTGGTTGTCAAGCGGTTCCTAAAATCCACCATCCCACTGCAAGACATCCTTAAAATGTCACGTAAACTTTGCATGCATTTCAGCCATTCCTACACCGCAAAGCACACCCTCCTTGAGCTGCAGCGGCAGAACGGAATTCCACATCATCGCCTGATCTGCGACGTTGCAACAAGGTGGAATTCAACCCTACACATGTTAGACCGCCTTTACGAGCAGCGAAAGGCCATCACCGATTTCCTGATGTTACAAGCGGATAAAGGTACTCCCCTGTGTAACTTCGATGTCAGCCATTGGCAGCTCATGCGTGACACCTGCCGCTTGCTCAGGCCCTTTGAGGAGGCCACGCTATTCGTGAGTCGGCAGGACTATGGGATGAACGACGTCATTCCTCTGTTGCACGTCCTTGAACAAATGCTGTTAACAATGGCTGGTCAGGGTGCGGTAGACGTGGCGCACAGATCTCAACGCCACATGACCCCTGTGGGGGCAGGACAGGAAGAAGAGGAGGAGGTAGAGGAGGACATTTGTGCTCAGGAATTATTGAGTGAAATGGGTGGTTTTTCCACTCAGCGGACAGGAGTGGAGGAGCAGGAGCATCTGGTAGAGGAGGAGGAGGAGGAGACAGAGGACCCAGACGCACCGTGGTAGTATGCTGTGGAGATGGAGGCAGGGAGTCCCTCGCATTCCTTGGCACAAATGGCCCATAGCATGCTCGGTTGCTTGCGTAGCGACAGCCGAATAATAACCATCAGACAGAGGGATGACTTTTGGCTGTCCACCTTGTTGGACCCTCGCTACCGTTCAAAAATGGTGGCCATTTTCACACCTGCTGAGAGGGAGGCCAAAATAACGTACTATAAAAACCACCTATGTAGTCAGTTGGTCTCTGCCTTTGTGCGCCAACGTCCATCCTCAGACACTGTGGGCCCTGTGCGCTCGCGTTCCGCTGCCATGGCAGCAGGGGAGGGGTGGGGTGGTAGGAGCAGTGGCAGCTCCACCAGCAGCGGCTGCCTCAGTCTGCAGTCGATGATGAGTAGCTTTCTTCACCAGCGCAGTGAGGAAACTACTAACCAGCCGCAGCAGCAGCAGCATCAGGTGGACCTGGAGCAGGACCTCAAACAACAGGCTTGGGCCTACTTGGACAGCACCCTGCCAACCGAGCTAGACAATCCCCTTGACTACTGGGCAACGAAACTTGACCTTTGGCCCCAACTAGCTGAATTTGCCCTTGAAAGGCTGTCATGCCCGGCCAGTAGCGTGGCATCGGAGCGCGTGTTTAGTGCGGCAGGAGGTATTGTAACTCCGCGGAGGACACGACTGTCCACCCAAAGTGTGGAGAGACTCACGTTTGTGAAAATGAATCAGGCGTGGATTAGTCTGGATTTCAAACCACCAGTTCCTGACACAACTGACTAAATCCGCCATGAATCATGCCTCAAACATGTGCCACTTTCAGGTCTCCTCACACACTGCTGGTGTGTTGAATTTTTTGACATAGGGTGCTGGCAGATTACGGGCCTCCTATAGCTGCTGCCAGGCCCCTAATCTGCCATGGGCCCCTATATACCGCCTCCTCATGCTGCTGCCAGGTCCAGAGTCTCTCATGGGTCCCTGTACGGCCTCCCATTGCTGCTGTCTCCATCGCCACACTCTGCCATGTGCCACTTTCAGGTCTCCTCACACTGCTGGTGTGTTGAATTTTTTGACATAGGGTGCTGGCAGATTACGGGCCTCCTATAGCTGCTGCCAGGCCCCTAATCTGCCATGGGCCCCTATATACCGCCTCCTCATGCTGCTGCCAGGTCCAGAGTCTCTCATGGGTCCCTGTACGGCCTCCCATTGCTGCTGTCTCCATCGCCACACTCTGCCATGTGCCACTTTCAGGTCTCCTCACACACTGCTGGTGTGTTGAATTTTTTGACATAGGGTGCTGGCAGATTACGGGCCTCCTATAGCTGCTGCCAGGCCCCTAATCTGCCATGGGCCCCTATATACCGCCTCCTCATGCTGCTGCCAGGTCCAGAGTCTCTCATGGGTCCCTGTACGGCCTCCCATTGCTGCTGTCTCCATCGCCACACTCTGCCATGTGCCACTTTCAGGTCTCCTCACACTGCTGGTGTGTAGAATTTTTTGACATAGGGTGCTGGCAGATTACGGGCCTCCTATAGCTGCTGCCAGGCCCCTAATCTGCCATAGGCCCCTATATACCGCCTCCTCATGCTGCTGCCAGGTCCAGAGTCTCTCATGGGTCCCTGTACGGCCTCCCATTGCTGCTGTCTCCATCGCCACACTCTGCCATGTGCCACTTTCAGGTCTCCTCACACTGCTGGTGTGTAGAATTTTTTGACATAGGGTGCTGGCAGATTACGGGCCTCCTATAGCTGCTGCCAGGCCCCTAATCTGCCATGGGCCCCTATATACCGCCTCCTCATGCTGCTGCCAGGTCCAGAGTCTCTCATGGGTCCCTGTACGTCCTCCCATTGCTGCTGTCTCCATCGCCACACTCTGCCATGTGCCACTTTCAGGTCTCCTCACACTGCTGGTGTGTTGACTTTTTTGACATAGGGTGCTGGCAGATTACGGGCCTCCCATAGCTGCTGCCAGGCCCCTAATCTGCCATGGGCCCCTATATACCGCCTCCTCATGCTGCTGCCAAGTCCAGAGTCTCTCATGGGTCCCTCTACGGCCTCCCATTGCTGCTGTGTCCATCGCCACACTCTGCCATGTGCCACTTTCAGGTCTCCTCACACTGCTGGTGTGTAGAATTTTTTGACATAGGGTGCTGGCAGATTACGGGCCTCCTATAGCTGCTGCCAGGCCCCTAATCTGCCATAGGCCCCTATATACCGCCTCCTCATGCTGCTGCCAGGTCCAGAGTCTCTCATGGGTCCCTGTACGGCCTCCCATTGCTGCTGTCTCCATCGCCACACTCTGCCATGTGCCACTTTCAGGTCTCCTCACACTGCTGGTGTGTTGAATTTTTTGACATAGGGTGCTGGCAGATTACGGGCCCCCTATAGCTTCTGCCAGGCCCCTAATCTGCCATAGGCCCCTATATACCGCCTCCTCATGCTGCTGCCAGGTCCAGAGTCTCTCATGGGTCCCTGTACGGCCTCCCATTGCTGCTGTCTCCATCGCCACACTCTGCCATGTGCCACTTTCAGGTCTCCTCACACTGCTGGTGTGTAGAATTTTTTGACATAGGGTGCTGGCAGATTACGGGCCTCCTATAGCTGCTGCCAGGCCCCTAATCTGCCATAGGCCCCTATATACCGCCTCCTCATGCTGCTGCCAGGTCCAGAGTCTCTCATGGGCCCTTGTACGGCCTCCCATTGCTGCTGTCTCCATCGCCACACTCTGCCATGTGCCACTTTCAGGTCTCCTCACACTGCTGGTGTGTTGAATTTTTTGACATAGGGTGCTGGCAGATTACGGGCCCCCTATAGCTGCTGCCAGGCCCCTAATCTGCCATGGGCCCCTATATACCGCCTCCTCATGCTGCTGCCAGGTCCAGAGTCTCTCATGGGTCTCTGTACGGCCTCCCATTGCTGCTGTCTCCATCGCCACACTCTGCCATGTGCCACTTTCAGGTCTCCTCACACACTGCTGGTGTGTTGAATTTTTTGACATAGGGTGCTGGCAGATTACGGGCCTCCTATAGCTGCTGCCAGGCCCCTAATCTGCCATGGGCCCCTATATACCGCCTCCTCATGCTGCTGCCAGGTCCAGAGTCTCTCATGGGTCCCTGTACGGCCTCCCATTGCTGCTGTCTCCATCGCCACACTCTGCCATGTGCCACTTTCAGGTCTCCTCACACTGCTGGTGTGTAGAATTTTTTGACATAGGGTGCTGGCAGATTACGGGCCTCCTATAGCTGCTGCCAGGCCCCTAATCTGCCATAGGCCCCTATATACCGCCTCCTCATGCTGCTGCCAGGTCCAGAGTCTCTCATGGGTCCCTGTACGGCCTCCCATTGCTGCTGTCTCCATCGCCACACTCTGCCATGTGCCACTTTCAGGTCTCCTCACACTGCTGGTGTGTTGAAGTTTTTGACATAGGGTGCTGGCAGATTACGGGCCTCCCATAGCTGCTGCCAGGCCCCTAATCTGCCATGGGCCCCTATATACCGCCTCCTCATGCTGCTGCCAAGTCCAGAGTCTCTCATGGGTCCCTCTACGGCCTCCCATTGCTGCTGTGTCCATCGCCACACTCTGCCATGTGCCACTTTCAGGTCTCCTCACACTGCTGGTGTGTAGAATTTTTTGACATAGGGTGCTGGCAGATTACGGGCCTCCTATAGCTGCTGCCAGGCCCCTAATCTGCCATAGGCCCCTATATACCACCTCCTCATGCTGCTGCCAGGTCCAGAGTCTCTCATGGGTCCCTGTACGGCCTCCCATTGCTGCTGTCTCCATCGCCACACTCTGCCATGTGCCACTTTCAGGTCTCCTCACACTGCTGGTGTGTTGAATTTTTTGACATAGGGTGCTGGCAGATTACGGGCCCCCTATAGCTGCTGCCAGGCCCCTAATCTGCCATGGGCCCCTATATACCGCCTCCTCATGCTGCTGCCAGGTCCAGAGTCTCTCATGGGACCCTGTACGGCCTCCCATTGCTGCTGTGTCCATCGCCACACTCTGCCATGTGCCACTTTCAGGTCTCCTCACACTGCTGGTGTGTAGAATTTTTTGACATAGGGTGCTGGCAGATTACGGGCCTCCTATAGCTGCTGCCAGGCCCCTAATCTGCCATAGGCCCCTATATACCGCCTCCTCATGCTGCTGCCAGGTCCAGAGTCTCTCATGGGTCCCTGTACGGCCTCCCATTGCTGCTGTCTCCATCGCCACACTCTGCCATGTGCCACTTTCAGGTCTCCTCACACTGCTGGTGTGTTGAATTTTTTGACATAGGGTGCTGGCAGATTACGGGCCTCCCATAGCTGCTGCCAGGCCCCTAATCTGCCATGGGCCCCTATATACTGCCTCCTCATGCTGCTGCCAAGTCCAGAGTCTCTCATGGGTCCCTATACGGCCTCCCATTGCTGCTGTCTCCATCGCCACACTCTGCCATGTGCCACTTTCAGGTCTCCTCACACTCTGCTGGTGTGTTGAATTTTTTGACATAGGGTGCTGGCAGATTACGGGCCCCCTATAGCTGCTGCCAGGCCCCTAATCTGCCATAGGCCCCTATATACCGCCTCCTCATGCTGCTGCCAGGTCCAGAGTCTCTCATGGGTCCCTGTACGGCCTCCCATTGCTGCTGTCTCCATCGCCACACTCTGCCATGTGCCACTTTCAGGTCTCCTCACACTGCTGGTGTGTTCAATTTTTTGACATAGGGTGCTGGCAGATTACGGGCCTCCCATAGCTGCTGCCAGGCCCCTAATCTGCCATGGGCCCCTATACCGCCTCCTCATGCTGCTGCCAGGTCCACAGTCTCTCATGCCATGTGCCACTTTCAGGTCTCCTCACACTGCTGGTGTGTTGAATTTTTTGACATAGGGTGCTGGCAGATTACGGGCCTCCCATAGCTGCTGCCAGGCCCCTAATCTGCCATGGGCCCCTATACCGCCTCCTCATGCTGCTGCCAAGTCCAGAGTGTGTCATGGGTCCCTGTACGGCCTCCCATTGCTGCTGTCTCCATAGCCACACTCTGCCATGTGCCACTTTCAGGTCTCCTCACACTGCTGGTGTGTTGAATTTTTTGACATAGGGTGCTGGCAGAGTACGGGCCTCCCATTGCTGCTGCCAGGCACGTAATCTGCCATGGGCCCCCGTACCGACTCCTCATGCTGTGACGTTGCAACAAGGTGGAATTCAACCCTACATATGTTAGACCGCCTTTACGAACAGCGAAAGGCCATCACAGATTTCCTGATGTTAAAAGCGGATAAAGGTACTCCCTGTGTAACTTAGATGTCAGCCATTGGCAGCTCATGCGTGACACCTGCGCTTGCTCAGGCCCTTTGAGGAGGCCACGCTATTCGTGAGTCGGCAGGACTATGGGATGAACGACGTCATTCCTCTGTTGCACGTCCTGGAACAAATGCTGTTAACAATGGCTGGTCAGGGTGCGGTAGACGTGGTGCACAGATCTCAACGCCACATGACCCCTGTGGGGGCAGGACAGGAAGAAGAGGAGGAGGTAGAGGAGGACATTGGTGCTCAGGAATTATTGAGTGAAATGGGTGGTTTTTCCACTCAGCGGACAGGAGTGGAGGAGCAGGAGCATCTGGTAGAGGAGGAGGAGGAGGAGACAGAAGACCCAGACGCACCGTGGCAGTAGGCTGTGGAGATGGAGGCAGGGAGTCCCTCGCATTCCTTGGCACAAATGGCCCATAGCATGCTCGGTTGCTTGCGTAGCGACAGCCGAATAATAACCATCAGACAGAGGGATGACTTTTGGCTGTCCACCTTGTTGGACCCTCGCTACCGTTCAAAAATGGTGGCCTTTTTCACACCTGCTGAGAGGGAGGCCAAAATAACGTACTATAAAAACCACCTATGTAGTCAGCTGGTCTCTGCCTTTCTGCGCCAACGTCCATCCTCAGACACTGTGGGCCCTGTGCGCTCGCGTTCCGCTGCCATGGCAGCAGGGGAGGGGTGGGGTGGTAGGAGCAGTGGCAGCTCCACCAGCAGCGGCTGCCTCAGTCTGCAGTCGATGATGAGTAGCTTTCTTCACCAGCGCAGTGAGGAAACTACTAACCAGCCGCAGCAGCAGCAGCATCAGGTGGACCTGGAGCAGGACCTCAAACAACAGGCTTAGGCCTACTTGGACAGCACCCTGCCAACCGAGGTAGACAATCCCCTTGACTACTGGGCAACGAAACTTGACCTTTGGCCCCAACTAGCTGAATTTGCCCTTGAAAGGCTGTCATGCCCGGCCAGTAGCGTGGCATCGGAGCACGTGTTTAGTGCGGCAGGAGGTATTGTAACTCCGCGGAGGACACGACTGTCCACCCAAAGTGTGGAGAGACTCACGTTTGTGAAAATGAATCAGGCGTGGATTAGTCTGGATTTCAAACCACCAGTTCCTGACACAACTGACTAAATCCGCCATGAATCATGCCCCAAACATGTGCCACTTTCAGGTCTCCTCACACTGCTGATGTGTTCCATTTTTTGTCATAGGGTGCTGGCAGATTACGGGCCTCCCATTGCTGCTGCCAGGCCTGTAATCTGCCATGGGCCCCCGTACCGCCTGGTCACGCTGCTGATGGGTCCACAGTGTGACATGGGTCCCTGTACCGCCTCCCATTGCTCCCACTCTGCCATGTGCCACTTTCAGGTCTCCTCACACTCCTGCTGGTTTCCATTTTGTCATAGGTTGCTGGCAGATTACAGGCCTCCCATAGGTGCTGCCAGGCCCCAAATCTGCCATGGGCCCCCGTACCGCCTGGTCACGCTGCTGCTGGGTCCACAGTGTGACATGGGTCCTTGTACCGCCTCCCATTGCTCCCACTCTGCCATGTGCCACTTTCAGGTCTCCTCACACTCCTGCTGGTTTCCATTTTGTCATAGGTTGCTGTATGGCCTCCCATTGCTGCTGCCTCCACCGCCACACTGTGGCTCCAAACACTGGTTTTGGCCCCGTGACTGGCCAAATGAGTGAAGTGTGCGGTGATTCTAAGATCGACGGCACTCATCTGCATGTCATACTGAGTGACAGTATTATTTCTCTTCCCCAGCAGACTCCAAGGGCATTTAAATTAAAGGTACAGTGTTCTGCACTAATATTAAGTCTCTCTGAAGCCTAGAAACACCCTTTTTTAAGTTAAATTCACAGCGAATTTATTCGACTCGAATCGAATATTGTCCACGAATTCGCCGAATCAGTCGAATCAAATTTTTCATTTCTTCGCTCATCTCTAGTCATCATCTTCTTTTGTTAGGAGGAAGAAATTGAATACATTTTTATACTTGCAGTTTACTATATAACATAAACAACAGAGATAAATGTGTCAGTGTATAGGGCACAGCAGCTTTTTTTCAATCTGCCAGCACGTTTTGTGCGCATTTGTGTTTATTTTGTTCAGGCGTTTTCTGACTTTTTTGACCATTGGCATGTTTGTATTACTCGATAGAGAAAAAATTAATTTGTGACATAATTTGTTGCTATGTATACCTGCTTTTTTTCTCTTCCTATGTCATTCTCATTTTTTCCTGTTTACGTCAGCATTCAAGTCTTGCTGTGTCCTCTGTGAGCATACAGTAGATAACAAAATGGTGTGCTTCATGGCAACTGTTGTAACTTCATATTTCCTTCAGGAAGAAGAGAGAGGACAAGACGCAGATACTGTATCCATCCTGTCATTTCTGAAGGAGAACAGAGGGGCCAATTCTGGGTCCTGTATAATCATCTATGTTCACACGAGGAAAACATTTTCGAGTATACGCAGATGCCAACTAAAAGGTAAATATTGTAGTCATTTCTCTTGTTCTTTTCACATGTTGTTTTCTTTGCATGTTTTAGTTTTTTTATATCACAGTTTTGACAAGTTGCTAGGTTCCTGTCGAAAGGTCACTCATCACACTGAGGTAAGATGTGCTTGAACACCAAAGAACCAAGTAAATAATGTTAATATTGTTATTATTGGTTATACTTGTTGTCTTATATCAAAAGTACAACAGTTCTTTTGCCAGAGATGGATTTAAATCTGTTGTATTAAAAGGAGGAGGATGGATGACCAGTGTATATGTATAGTTGTACTTTTCCCACAGCAACTAGTCCAATGGTTCTTTTCCAGAGAGATACATTTATTCGGATAATGATTAGAGATGAGCGAATTATTCAAAAATTCGATTCGGCTGATTCGGCGAATTCGCGGAATAAATTCGATTCGAGTCGAATATATTCACTGCGAATTTAACTTATAAAAAGGGTGTTTCTAGGCTTCAGAGAGCCTTTATATTAGTGCAGAACACTGTACCTTTAATTTAAATGCCCTTGGAGTCTGCTGGGGAAGAGAAATAATACTGTCAGTCAGTATGACATGCAGATGAGTGCCGTCGATCTTAGAATCACCGCACACTTCACTCATTTGGGCAGTCACGGGGCCAAAACCAGAGTGTGGAGCCACAGTGTGGCGGTGGAGGCAGCAGCAATGGGAGGTCATACAGCACCCTATGAAAAAATGGAACCCACCAGCAGTGTGAGGAGACCTGAAAGTGGCACATGGCAGAGTGTGGCGATGGAGACAGCAGCAATGGGAGGCCGTACAGGGACCCATGACACACTCTGGACCTGGCAGCAGCATGAGGAGGCGGTACAGGGGCCCATGACAGATTACGGGCCTGGCAGCAGCATGAGGAGTCGGTACGGGGGCCCATGGCAGATTACGGGCCTGGCAGCAGCAATGGGAGGCCCGTAATCTGCCAGCACCCTATGACAAAATGGAACCCACCAGCAGTGTGAGGAGACCTGAAAGTGGCACATGGCAGAGTGTGGCGATGGAGACAGCAGCAATGGGAGGCCGTACAGGGACCCCTGACACACTCTGGACCTGGCAGCAGCATGAGGAGGCGGTACAGGGGCCCATGACAGATTACGGGCCTGGCAGCAGCATGAGGAGTCGGTACGGGGGCCCATGGCAGATTACGGGCCTGGCAGCAGCAATGGGAGGCCCGTAATCTGCCAGCACCCTATGACAAAATGGAACCCACCAGCAGTGTGAGGAGACCTGAAAGTGGCACATGGCAGAGTGTGGCGATGGAGACAGCAGCAATGGGAGGCCGTACAGGGACCCATGACACACTCTGGACCTGGCAGCAGCATGAGGAGGCGGTACAGGGGCCCATGACAGATTACGGGCCTGGCAGCAGCATGAGGAGTCGGTACGGGGGCCCATGGCAGATTACGGGCCTGGCAGCAGCAATGGGAGGCCCGTAATCTGCCAGCACCCTATGACAAAATGGAACCCACCAGCAGTGTGAGGAGACCTGAAAGTGGCACATGGCAGAGTGTGGCGATGGAGACAGCAGCAATGGGAGGCCGTACAGGGACCCATGACACACTCTGGACCTGGCAGCAGCATGAGGAGGCGGTACAGGGGCCCATGACAGATTACGGGCCTGGCAGCAGCATGAGGAGTCGGTACGGGGGCCCATGGCAGATTACGGGCCTGGCAGCAGCAATGGGAGGCCCGTAATCTGCCAGCACCCTATGACAAAATGGAACGCACCAGCAGTGTGAGGAGACCTGAAAGTGGCACATGGCAGAGTGTGGCGATGGAGACAGCAGCAATGGGAGGCCGTACAGGGACCCATGACACACTCTGGACCTGGCAGCAGCATGAGGAGGCGGTACAGGGGTCCATGACAGATTACGGGCCTGGCAGCAGCATGAGGAGTCGGTACGGGGGCCCATGGCAGATTACGGGCCTGGCAGCAGCAATGGGAGGCCCATAATCTGCCAGCACCCTATGACAAAATGGAACCCACCAGCAGTGTGAGGAGACCTGAAAGTGGCACATGGCAGAGTGTGGCGATGGAGACAGCAGCAATGGGAGGCCGTACAGGGACCCATGACACACTCTGGACCTGGCAGCAGCATGAGGAGGCGGTACAGGGGTCCATGACAGATTACGGGCCTGGCAGCAGCATGAGGAGTCGGTACGGGGGCCCATGGCAGATTACGGGCCTGGCAGCAGCAATGGGAGGCCCGTAATCTGCCAGCACCCTATGACAAAATGGAACCCACCAGCAGTGTGAGGAGACCTGAAAGTGGCACATGGCAGAGTGTGGCGATGGAGACAGCAGCAATGGGAGGCCGTACAGGGACCCATGACACACTCTGGACCTGGCAGCAGCATGAGGAGGCGGTACAGGGGCCCATGACAGATTACGGGCCTGGCAGCAGCATGAGGAGTCGGTACGGGGGCCCATGGCAGATTACGGGCCTGGCAGCAGCAATGGGAGGCCCGTAATCTGCCAGCACCCTATGACCAAATGGAACCCACCAGCAGTGTGAGGAGACCTGAAAGTGGCACATGGCAGAGTGTGGCGATGGAGACAGCAGCAATGGGAGGCCGTACAGGGACCCATGACACACTCTGGACCTGGCAGCAGCATGAGGAGGCGGTACAGGGGCCCATGACAGATTACGGGCCTGGCAGCAGCATGAGGAGTCGGTACGGGGGCCCATGGCAGATTACGGGCCTGGCAGCAGCAATGGGAGGCCCGTAATCTGCCAGCACCCTATGACAAAATGGAACCCACCAGCAGTGTGAGGAGACCTGAAAGTGGCACATGGCAGAGTGTGGCGATGGAGACAGCAGCAATGGGAGGCCGTACAGGGACCCCTGACACACTCTGGACCTGGCAGCAGCATGAGGAGGCGGTACAGGGGCCCATGACAGATTACGGGCCTGGCAGCAGCATGAGGAGTCGGTACGGGGGCCCATGGCAGATTACGGGCCTGGCAGCAGCAATGGGAGGCCCATAATCTGCCAGCACCCTATGACAAAATGGAACCCACCAGCAGTGTGAGGAGACCTGAAAGTGGCACATGGCAGAGTGTGGCGATGGAGACAGCAGCAATGGGAGGCCGTACAGGGACCCATGACACACTCTGGACCTGGCAGCAGCATGAGGAGGCGGTACAGGGGTCCATGACAGATTACGGGCCTGGCAGCAGCATGAGGAGTCGGTACGGGGGCCCATGGCAGATTACGGGCCTGGCAGCAGCAATGGGAGGCCCGTAATCTGCCAGCACCCTATGACAAAATGGAACCCACCAGCAGTGTGAGGAGACCTGAAAGTGGCACATGGCAGAGTGTGGCGATGGAGACAGCAGCAATGGGAGGCCGTACAGGGACCCATGACACACTCTGGACCTGGCAGCAGCATGAGGAGGCGGTACAGGGGCCCATGACAGATTACGGGCCTGGCAGCAGCATGAGGAGTCGGTACGGGGGCCCATGGCAGATTACGGGCCTGGCAGCAGCAATGGGAGGCCCGTAATCTGCCAGCACCCTATGACCAAATGGAAACCACCAGCAGTGTGAGGAGACCTGAAAGTGGCACATGGCAGAGTGTGGCGATGGAGACAGCAGCAATGGGAGGCCGTACAGGGACCCATGACACACTCTGGACCTGGCAGCAGCATGAGGAGGCGGTACAGGGGCCCATGACAGATTACGGGCCTGGCAGCAGCATGAGGAGTCGGTACGGGGGCCCATGGCAGATTACGGGCCTGGCAGCAGCAATGGGAGGCCCGTAATCTGCCAGCACCCTATGACAAAATGGAACCCACCAGCAGTGTGAGGAGACCTGAAAGTGGCACATGGCAGAGTGTGGCGATGGAGACAGCAGCAATGGGAGGCCGTACAGGGACCCCTGACACACTCTGGACCTGGCAGCAGCATGAGGAGGCGTTACAGGGGCCCATGACAGATTACGGGCCTGGCAGCAGCATGAGGAGTCGGTACGGGGGCCCATGGCAGATTACGGGCCTGGCAGCAGCAATGGGAGGCCCGTAATCTGCCAGCACCCTATGACAAAATGGAACCCACCAGCAGTGTGAGGAGACCTGAAAGTGGCACATGGCAGAGTGTGGCGATGGAGACAGCAGCAATGGGAGGCCGTACAGGGACCCATGACACACTCTGGACCTGGCAGCAGCATGAGGAGGCGGTACAGGGGCCCATGACAGATTACGGGCCTGGCAGCAGCATGAGGAGTCGGTACGGGGGCCCATGGCAGATTACGGGCCTGGCAGCAGCAATGGGAGGCCCGTAATCTGCCAGCACCCTATGACAAAATGGAACCCACCAGCAGTGTGAGGAGACCTGAAAGTGGCACATGGCAGAGTGTGGCGATGGAGACAGCAGCAATGGGAGGCCGTACAGGGACCCATGACACACTCTGGACCTGGCAGCAGCATGAGGAGGCGGTACAGGGGCCCATGACAGATTACGGGCCTGGCAGCAGCATGAGGAGTCGGTACGGGGGCCCATGGCAAATTACGGGCCTGGCAGCAGCAATGGGAGGCCCGTAATCTGCCAGCACCCTATGACAAAATGGAACCCACCAGCAGTGTGAGGAGACCTGAAAGTGGCACATGGCAGAGTGTGGCGATGGAGACAGCAGCAATGGGAGGCCGTACAGGGACCCATGACACACTCTGGACCTGGCAGCAGCATGAGGAGGCGGTACAGGGGTCCATGACAGATTACGGGCCTGGCAGCAGCATGAGGAGTCGGTACGGGGGCCCATGGCAGATTACGGGCCTGGCAGCAGCAATGGGAGGCCCGTAATCTGCCAGCACCCTATGACAAAATGGAACCCACCAGCAGTGTGAGGAGACCTGAAAGTGGCACATGGCAGAGTGTGGCGATGGAGACAGCAGCAATGGGAGGCCGTACAGGGACCCATGACACACTCTGGACCTGGCAGCAGCATGAGGAGGCGGTACAGGGGTCCATGACAGATTACGGGCCTGGCAGCAGCATGAGGAGTCGGTACGGGGGCCCATGGCAGATTACGGGCCTGGCAGCAGCAATGGGAGGCCCGTAATCTGCCAGCACCCTATGACAAAATGGAACCCACCAGCAGTGTGAGGAGACCTGAAAGTGGCACATGGCAGAGTGTGGCGATGGAGACAGCAGCAATGGGAGGCCGTACAGGGACCCATGACACACTCTGGACCTGGCAGCAGCATGAGGAGGCGGTACAGGGGCCCATGACAGATTACGGGCCTGGCAGCAGCATGAGGAGTCGGTACGGGGGCCCATGGCAGATTACGGGCCTGGCAGCAGCAATGGGAGGCCCGTAATCTGCCAGCACCCTATGACCAAATGGAACCCACCAGCAGTGTGAGGAGACCTGAAAGTGGCACATGGCAGAGTGTGGCGATGGAGACAGCAGCAATGGGAGGCCGTACAGGGACCCATGACACACTCTGGACCTGGCAGCAGCATGAGGAGGCGGTACAGGGGCCCATGACAGATTACGGGCCTGGCAGCAGCATGAGGAGTCGGTACGGGGGCCCATGGCAGATTACGGGCCTGGCAGCAGCAATGGGAGGCCCGTAATCTGCCAGCACCCTATGACAAAATGGAACCCACCAGCAGTGTGAGGAGACCTAAAAGTGGCACATGGCAGAGTGTGGCGATGGAGACAGCAGCAATGGGAGGCCGTACAGGGACCCATGACACACTCTGGACCTGGCAGCAGCATGAGGAGGCGGTACAGGGGCCCATGACAGATTACGGGCCTGGCAGCAGCATGAGGAGTCGGTACGGGGGCCCATGGCAGATTACGGGCCTGGCAGCAGCAATGGGAGGCCCGTAATCTGCCAGCACCCTATGACAAAATGGAACCCACCAGCAGTGTGAGGAGACCTAAAAGTGGCACATGGCAGAGTGTGGCGATGGAGACAGCAGCAATGGGTGGCCGTACAGGGACCCATGACACACTCTGGACCTGGCAGCAGCATGAGGAGGCGGTACAGGGGCCCATGACAGATTACGGGCCTGGCAGCAGCATGAGGAGTCGGTACGGGGGCCCATGGCAGATTACGGGCCTGGCAGCAGCAATGGGAGGCCCGTAATCTGCCAGCACCCTATGACAAAATGGAACCCACCAGCAGTGTGAGGAGACCTGAAAGTGGCACATGGCAGAGTGTGGCGATGGAGACAGCAGCAATGGGAGGCCGTACAGGGACCCATGACACACTCTGGACCTGGCAGCAGCATGAGGAGGCGGTACAGGGGCCCATGACAGATTACGGGCCTGGCAGCAGCATGAGGAGTCGGTACGGGGGCCCATGGCAGATTACGGGCCTGGCAGCAGCAATGGGAGGCCCGTAATCTGCCAGCACCCTATGACCAAATGGAACCCACCAGCAGTGTGAGGAGACCTGAAAGTGGCACATGGCAGAGTGTGGCGATGGAGACAGCAGCAATGGGAGGCCATACAGGGACCCATGACACACTCTGGACCTGGCAGCAGCATGAGGAGGCGGTACAGGGGCCCATGACAGATTACGGGCCTGGCAGCAGCATGAGGAGTCGGTACGGGGGCCCATGGCAGATTACGGGCCTTGACTGGCTGATAGAGGGCGATTGACGTCGGGTGACGGAGCAAGTAACGGAGCAGGTGATGGAGCGGGGGTTGGGGCAGGCAGAACCGCCATATCTTTATCACGGTTTTCCCAGGCCATTGAATGGCGACGCTGCATATGCTGACGCAACGCTGTAGTCCCAACATGGGCCCCCTGGCCACGATTGACTTTCTGGCCACATAGTCGACATACGGCTACGTTTACTTCCTCGGGCGGCTTTACGAAAAATTGCCACACCGCCGAGTAGGAAACTTTGCCCCCGCTATTCCTCACTGGCTGACTGCCACTTCCTCCGTGCACACCGGCACCACTACTGGCCGTGGTGGTAGGCTGCAGTGGAGCTGGTGCTCTACTCCGTGGCCGTTTGCCTCCACTGACACTGCTGCGACCCTGCTGCCTCCTGGGCAACCCACCGACTGTTTTGCTCGCTGCCAAGCTGGCACCCTCTTCTCCTGATGATGCGGAAGCAATAGCCTGATGACGACGAGGCTGCCAAGTGCGATCAGCCTCATCATCATCAATTAGGGTCTCCGCCTCACTACTAGCCCCCTCGGCTGCGTGTGGGTCAGGAGACAGACCTGTCTCTAGACCGGCTACCGAGCCACTCTCCTCGCCAGTACTTCTTCGCCTGGCTGCTGAAGAGGCGGATGTCTCCCCCCGTTCCTGACCGCCCTCTGTTAGCTCTTCCTCACTGTACAGTGGGGCTGAGCCCACAGCATGCAATACTTCGCTTGGTGAGGGAACACCAAAGGACAGGGGCAGGTAGAGGACACGTGATTTCAGTGGGCTTGCTCCCGGGCCATGCCAACTAACGATTGTGTCTGACGTACCCACCGACCGTTGGCTGTAGGTGTCAGAGGTGACCTGGGAAGAGGAAGACGACCGAGCCAACCAATCGATGACGGCATGGTTGTCGGTGGAGACACGACCGCTGGATGACACCGGGAGCACTGGCCTCTGGCTGCGACTAGTGCTGCCTCGACCCCTTCCTCTGCTGCCACGTCTGCTCGCTCCTGAAACATTGCCTCCTCTGCCACTCCTCTACGTGTTGTCTGACATACTCTTTAATTCAATGATTCTGTGTCCCTGAGTAACGATTCTGTGTCCCTGAGTAACAATTCTGTGTCCCTGAGTAACAAATCTGTGTCCCTGAGTAACGATTCTGTGTCCCTCAGTAACGATTCTGTGTCCCTGAGTAACAATTCTGTGTCCCTGAGTAACGATTCTGTGTCCCTGAGTAACGATTCTGTGTCCCTGAGTAACGATTCTGTGTCCCTCAGTAACGATTCTGTGTCCCTGAGTAACGATTATGTGTCCCTGAGTAACGATTCTGTGTCCCTGAGTAACGATTCTGTGTCCCTCAGTAACGATTCTGTATACCTCAGTAACGATTCTGTGTCCCTGAGCAACAATTCTGTGTCCCTGAGTAACAATTCTGTGTCCCTGAGTAACGATTCTGTGTCCCTGAGTAATGATTCTGTGTCCCTCAGTAACAATTCTGTGTCCCTGAGTAACAATTCTGTGTCCCTGAGTAACGATTCTGTGTCCCTGAGTAACGATTCTGTGTCCCTCAGTAACGATTCTGTGTCCCTGAGTAACAATTCTGTGTCCCTGAATAACAATTCTGTGTCTGTCCCTGAGTAACAATTCTGTGTCCCTGAGTAACAATTCTGTGTCCCTCAGTAACGATTCTGTGTCCCTCAGTAACGATTCTGTGTCCCTGAGTAACGATTCTGTGTCCCTGAGTAACAATTCTGTGTCCCTGAGTAACAATTCTGTGTCCCTCAGTAACGATTCTGTGTCCCTCAGTAACGATTCTGTGTCCCTCAGTAACAATTCTGTGTCCCTGAGTAACAATTCTGTGTCTGTCCCTGAGTAACAATTCTGTGTCCCTGAGTAACAATTCTGTGTCTGTCCCTGAGTAACAATTCTGTGTCCCTGAGTAACGATTCTGTGTCCCTGAGTAACGATTCTGTGTCCCTCAGTAACAATTCTGTGTCCCTCAGTAACAATTCTGTGTCCCTGAGTAACAATTCTGTGTCTGTCCCTGAGTAACAATTCTGTGTCCCTGAGTAACAATTCTGTGTCCCTGAGTAACAATTCTGTGTCCCTCAGTAACGATTCTGTGTCCCTCAGTAACAATTCTGTGTCCCTGAGTAACAATTCTGTGTCCCTGAGTAACAATTCTGTGTCTGTTCCTGAGTAACAATTCTGTGTCTGTTCCTGAGTAACAATTCTGTGTCCCTGAGTAACAATTCTGTGTCCCTCAGTGACGATTCTGTGTCCCTCAGTAACAATTCTGTGTCCCTGAGTAACAATTCTGTGTCCCTGAGTAACGATTCTGTGTCCCTGAGTAACAATTCTGTGTCCCTGAGTAACGATTCTGTGTCCCTGAGTAACGATTCTGTGTCCCTCAGTAACAATTCTGTGTCCCTGAGTAACAATTCTGTGTCCCTGAGTAACGATTCTGTGTCCCTGAGTAACAATTCTGTGTCTTTCCCTGAGTAACAATTCTGTGTCCCTGAGTAACAATTCTGTGTCCCTGAGTAACGATTCTGTGTCCCTCAGTAACAATTCTGTGTCCCTGAGTAACGATTCTGTGTCCCTGAGTAACGATTCTGTGTCCCTGAGTAACAATTCTGTGTCCCTGAGTAACGATTCTGTGTCCCTCAGTAACAATTCTGTGTCCCTGAGTAACAATTCTGTGTCCCTGAGTAACAATTCTGTGTCTGTCCCTGAGAAACAATTCTGTGTCCCTGAGTAACAATTATGTGTCCCTGAGTAACAATTCTGTGTCCCTGAGTAACGATTCTGTGTCCCTCAGTAACAATTCTGTGTCCCTGAGTAACAATTCTGTGTCTGTCCCTGAGTAACAATTCTGTGTCCCTGAGTAACAATTCTGTGTCCCTGAGTAACGATTCTGTGTCCCTGAGTAACAATTCTGTGTCCCTGAGTAACGATTCTGTGTCCCTCAGTAACAATTCTGTGTCCCTGAGTAACAATTCTGTGTCTGTCCCTGAGTAACGATTCTGTGTCCCTGAGTAACAATTCTGTGTCCCTGAGTAACAATTCTGTGTCCCTGAGTAACGATTCTGTGTCCCTAATTAACGATTCTGTGTCCCTAAGTAACGATTCTGTGGCCCTAAAGTCTCTGTGGCCCTAACTCTGTCCCTAATACACAGAGGTCTGTCTCTCTTGAATGACCGGAGGCTAATGGAGAATTCTAAGATGGCCGCAATTTATAGCTCCACCATTACACAGTGCTGGCTGGCTGACCGAGCCAACCAATCGATGACGGCATGGTTGTCGGTGGAGACACGACCGCTGGATGACACCGGGAGCACTGGCCTCTGGCTGCGACTAGTGCTGCCTCGACCCCTTCCTCTGCTGCCACGTCTGCTCGCTCCTGAAACATTGCCTCCTCTGCCACTCCTCTGCGTGTTGTCTGACATACTCTTTAATTCAACGATTCTGTGTCCCTGAGTAACGATTCTGTGTCCCTGAGTAACAATTCTGTGTCCCTGAGTAATGATTCTGTGTCCCTCAGTAACGATTCTGTGTCCCTGAGTAACGATTCTGTGTACCTGAGTAACGATTCTGTGTCCCTCAGTAACGATTCTGTGTCCCTCAGTAACGATTCTGTGTCCCTGAGTAACGATTCTGTGTCCCAGAGTAACGATTATGTGTCCCTGAGTAACGATTCTGTGTCCCCGAGTAACGATTCTGTGTCCCTGAGTAACGATTCTGTGTCCCTCAGTAACGATTCTGTGTCCCTCAGTAACAATTCTTTGTCCCTGAGTAACAATTCTGTGTCCCTGAGTAACGATTCTGTGTCCCTGAGTAACGATTCTGTGTCCCTCAGTAACGATTCTGTGTCCCTGAGTAACGATTATGTGTCCCTGAGTAACGATTCTGTGTCCCTGAGTAACGATTCTGTGTCCCTCAGTAACGATTCTGTATACCTCAGTAACGATTCTGTGTCCCTGAGCAACAATTCTGTGTCCCTGAGTAACAATTCTGTGTCCCTGAGTAACGATTCTGTGTCCCTGAGTAACGATTCTGTGTCCCTCAGTAACAATTCTGTGTCCCTGAGTAACAATTCTGTGTCCCTGAGTAACGATTCTGTGTCCCTGAGTAACGATTTTGTGTCCCTCAGTAACGATTCTGTGTCCCTGAGTAACAATTCTGTGTCCCTGAATAACAATTCTGTGTCTGTCCCTGAGTAACAATTCTGTGTCCCTGAGTAACAATTCTGTGTCCCTCAGTAACGATTCTCTGTCCCTCAGTAACGATTCTGTGTCCCTGAGTAACGATTCTGTGTCCCTGAGTAACAATTCTGTGTCCCTGAGTAACAATTCTGTGTCCCTCAGTAACGATTCTGTGTCCCTCAGTAACGATTCTGTGTCCCTCAGTAACAATTCTGTGTCCCTGAGTAACAATTCTGTGTCCCTGAGTAACAATTCTGTGTCCCTGAGTAACAATTCTGTGTCTGTCCCTGAGTAACAATTCTGTGTCCCTGAGTAACGATTCTGTGTCCCTGAGTAACGATTCTGTGTCCCTCAGTAACAATTCTGTGTCCCTCAGTAACAATTCTGTGTCCCTGAGTAACAATTCTGTGTCTGTCCCTGAGTAACAATTCTGTGTCCCTGAGTAACAATTCTGTGTCCCTCAGTAACGATTCTGTGTCCCTCAGTAACAATTCTGTGTCCCTGAGTAACAATTCTGTGTCCCTGAGTAACAATTCTGTGTCTGTTCCTGAGTAACAATTCTGTGTCTGTTCCTGAGTAACAATTCTGTGTCCCTGAGTAACAATTCTGTGTCCCTCAGTGACGATTCTGTGTCCCTCAGTAACAATTCTGTGTCCCTGAGTAACAATTCTGTGTCCCTGAGTAACGATTCTGTGTCCCTGAGTAACAATTCTGTGTCCCTGAGTAACGATTCTGTGTCCCTGAGTAACGATTCTGTGTCCCTCAGTAACAATTCTGTGTCCCTGAGTAACAATTCTGTGTCCCTGAGTAACGATTCTGTGTCCCTGAGTAACAATTCTGTGTCTTTCCCTGAGTAACAATTCTGTGTCCCTGAGTAACAATTCTGTGTCCCTGAGTAACGATTCTGTGTCCCTCAGTAACAATTCTGTGTCCCTGAGTAACGATTCTGTGTCCCTGAGTAACGATTCTGTGTCCCTGAGTAACAATTCTGTGTCCCTGAGTAACGATTCTGTGTCCCTCAGTAACAATTCTGTGTCCCTGAGTAACAATTCTGTGTCCCTGAGTAACAATTCTGTGTCTGTCCCTGAGAAACAATTCTGTGTCCCTGAGTAACAATTATGTGTCCCTGAGTAACAATTCTGTGTCCCTGAGTAACAATTCTGTGTCCCTCAGTAACAATTCTGTGTCCCTGAGTAACAATTCTGTGTCTGTCCCTGAGTAACAATTCTGTGTCCCTGAGTAACAATTCTGTGTCCCTGAGTAACGATTCTGTGTCCCTGAGTAACAATTCTGTGTCCCTGAGTAACGATTCTGTGTCCCTCAGTAACAATTCTGTGTCCCTGAGTAACAATTCTGTGTCTGTCCCTGAGTAACGATTCTGTGTCCCTGAGTAACAATTCTGTGTCCCTGAGTAACAATTCTGTGTCCCTGAGTAACGATTCTGTGTCCCTAATTAACGATTCTGTGTCCCTAAGTAACGATTCTGTGGCCCTAAAGTCTCTGTGGCCCTAACTCTGTCCCTAATACACAGAGGTCTGTCTCTCTTGAATGACCGGAGGCTAATGGAGAATTCTAAGATGGCCGCAATTTATAGCTCCACCATTACACAGTGCTGGCTGGCTGACCGAGCCAACCAATCGATGACGGCATGGTTGTCGGTGGAGACACGACCGCTGGATGACACCGGGAGCACTGGCCTCTGGCTGCGACTAGTGCTGCCTCGACCCCTTCCTCTGCTGCCACGTCTGCTCGCTCCTGAAACATTGCCTCCTCTGCCACTCCTCTGCGTGTTGTCTGACATACTCTTTAATTCAACGATTCTGTGTCCCTGAGTAACGATTCTGTGTCCCTGAGTAACAATTCTGTGTCCCTGAGTAATGATTCTGTGTCCCTCAGTAACGATTCTGTGTCCCTGAGTAACGATTCTGTGTACCTGAGTAACGATTCTGTGTCCCTCAGTAACGATTCTGTGTCCCTCAGTAACGATTCTGTGTCCCTGAGTAACGATTCTGTGTCCCAGAGTAACGATTATGTGTCCCTGAGTAACGATTCTGTGTCCCCGAGTAACGATTCTGTGTCCCTGAGTAACGATTCTGTGTCCCTCAGTAACGATTCTGTGTCCCTCAGTAACAATTCTTTGTCCCTGAGTAACAATTCTGTGTCCCTGAGTAACGATTCTGTGCCCCTGAGTAACGATTCTGTGTCCCTCAGTAACGATTCTGTGTCCCTGAGTAACAATTCTGTGTCCCTGAGTAACAATTCTGTGTCTGTCCCTGAGTAACAATTCTGTGTCCCTGAGTAACAATTCTGTGTCCCTCAGTAACGATTCTGTGTCCCTCAGTAACGATTCTGTGTCCCTGAGTAACGATTTTGTGTCCCTGAGTAACAATTCTGTGTCCCTGAGTAACAATTCTGTGTCTGTCCCTGAGTAAAAATTCTGTGTCCCTGAGTAACAATTCTGTGTCCCTGAGTAACAATTCTGTGTCCCTCAGTAACGATTCTGTGTCCCTGAGTAACAATTCAGTGTCCCTGAGTAACAATTCTGTGTCTGTTCCTGAGTAACAATTCTGTGTCCCTGAGTAACAATTCTGTGTCCCTGAGTAACAATTCTGTGTCCCTCAGTAACGATTCTGTGTCCCTCAGTAACAATTCTGTGTCCCTGAGTAACAATTCTGTGTTCCTGAGTAACAATTCTGTGTCCCTCAGTAACGATTCTGTGTCCCTGAGTAACGATTCTGTGTCCCTGAGTAACGATTCTGTGTCCCTGAGTAACGATTCTGTGTCCCTGAGTAACAATTCTTTGTCCCTGAGTAACAATTCTGTGTCCCTCAGTAACGATTCTGTGTCCCTGAGTAACGATTCTGTGTCCCTCAGTAACAATTCTGTTTGCCTGAGTAACAATTCTGTGTCCCTGAGTAACAATTCTGTTTCCCTGAGTAACAATTCTGTGTCCCTGAGTAACAATTCTGTGTCTGTCCCTGAGTAACAATTCTGTGTCCCTGAGTAACAATTCTGTGTCCCTGAGTAACGATTCTGTGTCCCTCAGTAACAATTCTGTGTGCCTGAGTAACAATTCTGTGTCCCTGAGTAACGATTCTGTGTCCCTCAGTAACAATTCTTTGTCCCTGAGTAACAATTCTGTGTCCCTGAGTAACAATTCTGTGTCTGTCCCTGAATAACAATTCTGTGTCCCTGAGTAACAATTTTGTGTCCCTGAGTAACAATTCTGTGTCTGTCCCTGAGTAACGATTCTGTGTCCCTGAGTAACAATTCTGTGTCCCTGAGTAACGATTCTGTGTCCCTAAGTAACGATTATGTGGCCCTAAAGTCTCTGTGGCCCTAACTCTGTCCCTAATACACAGAGGTCTGTCTCTCTTGAATGACCGGAGGCTAATGGAGAATTCTAAGATGGCCGCAATTTATAGCTCCACCATTACACAGTGCTGGCTGGCTGGCTGCTGATTGGCTAATGCGATCACATGTCATGAATGAATGCATTATGGGTCAGCGCGCCTTGTCTGCGCGCCTTCCCAGAGATCCCCGCTCCGTCGCCACACATGTCGCCGCCATTTTTGGGAAAATTCGATTCGTGCATCCGAAGTTTGCTAATTTTCGGATTCGGCGCGAATCGAATTTTTCCTGATCTTCGAAACGAATTCCACTTCGCCATGTTCGATTCGCTCATCTCTAATAATGATATTTAGAGATGAGCGAATCGATCCTGGCGAAGTGGAATTCGTTTCGAATATCAGGAAAAATTAGATTCGCATCGAATCCGAATTTTAGCAAACTTTGGGTGCACGAATCGAATTTTTCCCGATCAGCCGGCAAAAGTGTCACTGCAGAGAGCTCCGCTATTTCTGACAGTTCTGACAGTTCATTTACAGCGGTTGAAACATTGTATGTATTTGTTTCCATTTAGGATACAGATGTTTTTATTCGGAAATAAATAGATACAATGTTTCAACCGCTGTAAATGTGAAGGAACTGTCAGAGAACTGTCAGAAATTGTGGAGCTCTCTGCAGATACACTTTTTGCTGTACTGGAATACTTCTTCTTTTCATTCCTCTTCTTCTTTTCATTCTTCTTCTTCTTCTTCTTTTCATTCTTCTTTTCATTCTTCTTCTTCTTCTTTTCATTTTTCTTCTTCTTCTTTTCATTCTTCTTTTCATTCTTCTTCTTCTTCTTTTCATTCTTCTTCTTCTTTTCATTCTTCTTCTTCTTCTTTTCATTCTTCTTTTCATTCTTCTCATTCTTCTTTTCATTCTTCTTTTCATTCTACTTCTCATTCTTCTTTTCATTCTTCTTCTTCTTCTTTTCATTCTTCTTTTCATTCTTCTTTTCATTCTTCTCATTCTCCTTTTCATTCTTCTTTTCATTCTTCTTTTCATTCTTCTTTTCATCTCTCTTCTCATTCTTCTTTTCATTCTTCTTCTTCTTCTTTTCATTCTTCTTCTTTTCATTCTTCTTCTTCTTTTCATTCTTCTTTTCATTCTTCTTCTTCTTCTTCTTTTCATTCTTCTTCTTCTTCTTTTCATTCTTCTTTTCATTCTTCTTCTTCTACTTTTCATTCTTCTTCTTCTTCTTTTCATTCTTCTTTTCATTCTTCTTCTTCTTCTTCTTCTTTTCATTCTTCTTCTTCTTCTTTTCATTCTTCTTCTTCTTCTTTTCATTCTTCTTCTTTTCATTCTTCTTTTCATTCTTCTTCTTCTTCTTTTCATTCTTCTTCTTCTTCTTTTCATTCTTCTTCTTCTTCTTCTTTTCATTCTTCTTTTCATTCTTCTTCTTTTCATTCTTCTTCTTCTTCTTTTCATTCTTCTTTTCATTCTTCTTCTTCTTCTTTTCATTCTTCTTCTTCTTCTTTTCATTCTTCTTTTAATTCTTCTTCTTCTTCTTTTCATTCTCTTTTCATTCTTCTTCTTCTTCTTTTCATTCTTCTTCCTCTTCTTTTCATTCTTCTTTTCATTCTTCTTCTTCTTCTTTTCATTCTTCTTCCTCTTCTTTTCATTCTTCTTTTCATTCTTCTTATTCTTCTTTTCATTCTTCTTCTTCTTTTCATTCTTCTTTTCATTCTTCTCATTCTTCTTTTCATTCTTCTTTTCATTCTTCTTCTCATTCTTCTTGTCATTCTTCTTGTCATTCTTCTTCTTCTTCTTTTCATTCTTCTTTTCATTCTTCTCATTCTTCTTTTCATTCTTCTTTTCATTCTTCTTCTCATTCTTCTTTTCATTCTTCTTCTTCTTCTTTTCATTCTTCTTCTTCTTCTTTTCATTCTTCTTTTCATTCTTCTTCTTCTTCTTTTCATTCTTCTTCTTCTTCTTTTCATTCTTCTTTTCATTCTTCTTCTTCTTCGTCGTGCCCCGTGACTGCCCAAATGAGTGAAGTGTGCGGTGATTCTAAGATCGACGGCACTCATCTGCATGTCATACTGACTGACAGTATTATTTCTCTTCCCCAGCAGACTCCAAGGGCATTTAAATTAAAGGTACAGTGTTCTGCACTAATATAAAGGCTCTCTGAAGCCTAGAAACCCTTTTAATAAGTTAAATTTGCGGCGAATAAATTCGCATCGAATCGAATTTCTCCCGCAAATTCGGCGAATCAGCCGAATCGAATTTTTGAATAATTCGCTCATCTCTAATGATATTTATTACAGATGACAGAAATCCATCTGAATACTTGTAAATATTACAATGAACAACAGCCCTCAGAGTCCCATTTAAGGTGCTTCACATCAAGCATGGAGATACTACACCGTCCAGCATATGTCTACTCTATAATATGCACCTAGGTAGCTTTCATCCGTGCAATAATGCAAGTTATGATCTATACCTGTGCTTCCACATTAACTGCCTCCCACCCGCCATATAGTATAATGACGGGCGCAAGGTGGTTCTCTCGTTCTGGGAGGACGTCATATGACGTCCTCCCATTCTAACCGCGCATGTGCGGCTCCAGGAGTACGCAGCTCGGCGATCGGCGGTGTGCTGTGTCCCTCGGACAAAGCAGATCACCGATCAACGGAAAGAGCTGAAGATGTCGGCTCGGTCATGTGATCAGCTGTGTCCAATCACAGCTGATCACATGTAAATAGGGAAATGCCGATTATCACGCTGACAGCTCGAGAGGAGAGCCGGTAACCGGCATCC
Source organism: Staurois parvus (assembly GCF_062004578.1). NCBI lineage: Eukaryota > Metazoa > Chordata > Amphibia > Anura > Ranidae > Staurois > Staurois parvus. The sequence continues at coordinate 1,355,624 of NW_028318302.1, forward strand.
CTCAGAGGGGACATGTACACTAATTATCAAGGCACTGATGATCAGTGTGCCCTGATGATCTGTGTAACCCCAGCAGTGCCACCTGTCAGTGTCCATCAATGCCAGCTATGAGTGCTCATCAGTGCAACCTGCCAGTGCCCATCAGTGCCACATCAATGCCACATATCAGTGCCTACCAGTGTACATCAATGCCACATATCAGTGCCCATCTGAGCTGCCTTTCAGTGTCACCCATCAGTGCCAGTCAGTGCCACCTATCAATGCCAGTCAGTCTTACCTATCAGTGCTGCCAATCAGTGCCACTTATCAGTGCCAGTCAGTGCCGCCTATTAGTGCCAGTCAGTGCCACCTATCAGTGTGCATCAGTGCCGCATATCAGTGCCACCTACCAGTGCCAGTCAGTGCCACCTAACAGTGCCAGTCGGTGCCGCCTAACAGTGCCAATCAGTGCTGCCTATCAGTGGCACCTATGAGTGCTGCCTTTCAGTGCCCATCAGTGATGCCTGTCAATGCGCCATCAGTGCCACTTACCAGTGCCTCCTCATCAGTGCCACCTATCAGTGTCCATCAGTGCAGCCTATCAGTGCCCATCACTACAGCCTCATTAGCGCACATCAATGAAGGAGAAAAATCACTTATTTACAAAATTTTATAACAAAAACTAAGAACTTTTTTTTCAAAATGTTCTGTGTTTTTTGTTTTAAGAAAAAATAAAAAACCCAGAGGTGATTAAATACCACCAAAATAAAGCTCTCTCTGTCACAAAAAAATTATAAAAATTTCATATGGGTACAGTGTTGCATGACCAAGCAATTGTCATTCAAAATGCAACAGCGCTGAAAGCTGGAAATTGGCCTGGGCAGGAAGGGGGTATAAGTGCCCTGTAGGCTAGTGGTAATGACAGGAAGAAGCCCCTCTTCCAGCCAAAATAACTGCCCTTGAAATACAGTGTACTGGAGAGGTTTCTGATTGTCTGACAAAACACTTTTGATCTTACATGAAAAGACTTCACTTGTCATTACTATAAATAACAATTAGGGTCACTATAGTGTTTACCAGGTACACAAGTTATCCTTTCACCATATCCCTAATTACCATCAATAAATACTTCTTGTATGGTCAAATCACATTTTTTATCATCCTTAAACATGTAAACAATGTACCCTTTGAAAATTAGTAATTTCAAGTCTGACTGAGCTATCTGCAGTTAATCACCCTTGCAAGTTTGAAAATGACCTCCTTTGAAATGTAACAAGTTGGCCCCTGAGTGCCAAGGTGATATTGCATAAAATTAACATAGCAAAGAGTCCTTGACTATGCATTTGTTGTGTAAAATACATCTAGCTCAGTCCTAGAATACACCACATACAGTATATATATATATATATATATATATATATATATATAAAATTACAATATCCCTACAATACTCTGATTTTTTTTAAAAACAATCAGCTACCAGGTTTAATTTCCAAAGTTTAATTGCACAAGCTGAAGTTTCAAAGCTGATTGGCTACCATGCACATCTCTACAGGATTCTGAGTGCACCAGCTTTAATAACCCTCTCCATGTATATGTTGCTTTTATTCATAACAGCTCCCACAATCCATAGTCCTTCAATCCATCAATAGTAAAAAAGTATGTACCTTTGCAAATTTCCTCCAAACTAATAATGTTCAATGACACCATTGTGTGATTTTAGACTGAATATTGCAAACATTTTTACATGTAAATGAAAAAATCAAACATAAAAACCCATGTGTCAGATACTGCAAAGTATATTTATTATTATTTTTTTTAGTTTAACAAGGAGCTGCAAAAACTCATTTTTTTTTTATTTCTCAGAGTTGTGGTCACAACAGCTTTTTTTAAAACATTAGCAAAAGAGAAAATATGCTCAAAACAAACTTTTCAGTAAAACATGTTTTTAGTACAAAGTAGCAAAGATAACCAAACCTTTTTTTTAAAAAAAATATGTGGATATATAGTGTAAGAGAACACCAAGGGATATTTATCATAAACCATTTTTTTTACAGTCGTGGCTGCAACCCCTTGTCCCTTGCAAGCCAACATGCAATCGGAGGAAAGACAATGGAGCTGGATATTCATATTATGTTGAACATTATTGCAACACATACATCACCAATGTCTAAAGGTGATGGTAGATTGCTGGTGAGCGGGCAGGGTCATTAGATGCTAGCACATTCATGGCCTGTGCATAGTGGTTATGTGGCAAAGGTGTGGTGGATCTAGTGGTATTCTTGTGTGCATGTTGGATGGAACCAAATGCAAGGACGGATATGGTGGAGGTGGCTGTATTTGTGAAAATGTCTGGGGATATGGTGTTGGCTGAGGGGTTGGTGGTGGTAGTGAATGTGTATAGGCTTACGGACCATATGGTGGTGGTCCTTCGGAATACATGAATGAGGTGACTTGGCCAGATGTTGGAATGACTGTGGCTATGTATCTAATGACACCTGCCCACATCTCAGCTTTGAGTTCAAGGGAAACTCGTCCCATGATCCCCTCTAGAAAAATATTGCTCTTCTGTCCAGTTACCTATCATCCGGTCAGCAAAAGTGTCTATATTGTCCAACATCCTGCTGAAATCCAGCACTGTTGTCCTGATGATGATGTTGAAGGTTCCATGGGTTCTGCTTGTGTTCTGTCATCCAAAATGTTTTCAGTTGCTTCTGTATCTTGTGGAGCAGAATCCTCCCAGCTTGTTTCTGTGCTAGAAATTTCTTGTTAGGTAACATAAACAAATATTTATGTAAGGATACATGATTGCAGATGCTAGCTTACTTCGCCATAGCCACAATTGGCTTGAGGAATTTTAGCTCCTTTGCATGCAGGTAGTCTGCAGATTAGCATGCAGCAGAGCAACTTCGGTATTCACACAGTAATCTTTGATGACGAGAATACATATCCTGTAAATTTTTCTACTTTGTCTATAGTACTTCTACTCTTAAAGGAAAAAGAAAAAAACATTTTTTTTGTTTTTCAGTTACCTAGCAACAGGACAATCATTGGTTAGTCTGCACTACTTATATTTGAGTAGTGAAAATCAATGGCAAGCTACATAGTACATGACAGCTCCGTCATATGGGATGTGTTGAAGGATGAAGTTATGAAAAAACCGATAACAGAATCCGGTCACAGATATCTGAAGTTTTATGGGAACTCTGCAATTTTACAAATTTTATGGGAGCTATTGATAACAAACATATCCTGATCATCAAGCCAGTTGGCAGTGGAAGTAAATACTTTAATTATAAAAAATATTTATCATTTGTCTCTTAGATTGTAAGCTTGAAAGAGCAGGGCCCTCAATCCCCTCATGTTTTGCATTGTATTGGTATTGTTCTGTCACATGTTCTGTCCCCCTTTGTAATGTACAGCACTGAGCGAACTATAGGTGCTTTATAAATACTGTATAATAACAATAATTTGTTCTACTTGCAGTGGCTGATGCAAATTACTGCTTTCGCTACATTGATATCTGGTGATATGGCAGCAGGTCTGACTCCAGTATTTTTAGCCAGTCTTTATTTGGGCAGATGCTGCATACAGGCAAGCTTGACCTTCCTGAAACTGTCCACTGCCAGGAACAAATGACCCGGACCTACCAAGTGTTTTGTGGGAGCTGAAGCATTTGCCCTGGGTGAACATTAGCTGAGGCCCTATTCAGGTCACAACCTAACTTTGAAGAAGAGGGTGTTTAATTATCACCTCACCAGAGCACACAGAATTTGAAGAGTGTGCTTTTGGCATACTTTCAAAAAAGTGTTGTCTTTTGCACAATCCCATTGTGTTAAACATGCAAAATGCTATCATTGCTGTTAAAGCCGCATGTGCGCTGCTCAAATTTATTCGTCAGCCTCATGGTTTCCTTTTTTGAGAACTCTGTAAAGCACAACATGAAGGGCCCAGTGGTCTGGGAGTTGGGGAAACAGGCAAGGAGCACATATCAGGGATTTGCATCCTACTTTATTACTCAAGCAGGACAGGTCCCATGGCAGCTTGAGGTAATAGAATACATTTTCATTGTAAAAATAGTTTTTGTTGTAGCTTTGAATTTCTGTTAAGACGTGTACCTGCGGTGTATATGGAGTTGAATAATAAAATAGCAATATTATTTATTTGTCAGTGTTCTTTTTTTGATAATTCCAGTTTCCTTTTTTATAAAAAAATTAATCTAGTTAACTTTTCATTTTCAGATATACACAATATCCCAACCAAAGGGCTCCCCCCCGTATAGGGACTGGATACCCTCTGAAATCAGTAGCTGCTGCTGGGCTTAGGAGGATTGGGTTATGGAGTTGTCAAGTATGTATGTAAAATAGAAAAATTGTTATTATTATTTTTTTAAAAAATCTGTTATTTGTAATATGGAAGAGGCGGGTCAAGTAAGCTGTATGGGATCAAAAGATTTCTACAAGCAGCCCTGTATGCTACACTGAATAAACAAGTTGAAACAGCATGCAGTGTCACTGCTGAACAAATGCAGATAGTTAGCCAAATGTACTTTTGTAATCTTTCACATCTCCTGCATATCCATTCCAGTCAGGGAAAATGTGGCAGCCAGTATCCTCCCAGGCCCTCCTCTTCTTGCCACGGCTTTTATACTGTATGTCCTGGGGGCTATATGGGCAGGGGTGTCCTCTCACTATGTGGATAAATCCCTCAGGATCAAACAGTGTCAGTGTGTCAAACATGTTTCCTGGTGAAATATGGCTGCTTTGTGACTTCCTGCTAACATTTGGTCATTTCCTTTTGAGAGGTAACTTTTCATTTTGACAGAAAAACACTCTTAATCGTGCAACAAAATGTGCTAAAGTGCATGAAAATGCATGATATGCACTTTTCCATGCATTTCAAAGGGAGAACATGCCAAAACTTCTTCAATCTGCACAAATGGAGCTACAAAGGTTTTTGAGCTTTAGGCGACTTGGAATAGAGATGTTAAACATCTCCATAGAGTAATATTGATTATTTTGCTCCCTAAGCTTTGTGAGCTTTGAGCTTCGCATTACAGAATGCTCAGGTGTGAATGGTGCCTACATTATCCAACCAGCAACACGCAATATACACTCCTGTGGGGATGTATATAATAGGGGGATTTACTAAAACTGGTGCACACAGAATCTGCTGTAGCTGTGCATAGTAGCCAATCAGCTTCTAGGTTTTATTGTCAAAGCTTAATTGAACAAACTAAAATTAAAAACTGTTTGGTTACTATGTGCTGCTGCATCAAAGTCTGTATGCACCAGTTTTAATAAATCATCTCCAGTAAGTTGCATATGATTTCACTACATAGGCCAGGAGGAACAAAAGACTATCTTTTTTATTGTCTTCGGGATTATTCTACCCAGTTTTATAAAGTGTTCCATTCTCTTAAGGTTTTATTATTCAAAGGTCAAGAGATAACCTAGTATGAGCAGATATAAGTGTTAGAGCATACAAAAGGTTTGGCACTTTTCCAACAACACCTAGTTTTGAAATATCTATGTTTATGTTTGAAAAATTAAAAATGATTTGTTATAGGACAGGCCTACATGCAGCTATAGGTCTAAAATTCCCATAAGAGAATATTACACATGAGAAAGGGAAAATGTACTGTATATGAAAAAATACCTGAGTTCAAAAGAATGCATATCTAGTATAGTACAGATATTGTATAAACTTACAAAATATATATATAAATTAAATTCATAGCTCATAAAAATCTATTCCACTTACGCTAGCTATACATGGGTCAGGTTTTTTTGTTCAGCCAGCGGTTTGAACAAAAAAAAAAAATGATCAGATTCCCCTATCGACACAATTGATGGCCAACTTAACTCTATCAAGACAAGTTTAATTTTTAATCAGGGGGCTGACTTACTAAAAGGGTAGAGTCTGTTCATTTAGCAAAGTGAATTTTCAATTTACATACACTTTGTGCTTGTCTACTAAAAAAATGAATGTAAACAAATAAAATTGTGTTCACTTTGAATATCAATTATATTTTGAGGCAACAACAAGACTGGCTGATAAAAATAAACACAGCTTTATCTTACTTACTGAGCTGAGCTCAGTGGACGTCTTCTCACAATGGCTGTACAGGGGCTCTGGGGGACTCTGAAAAATAAGGGGAAATGAACACTCTGAACATATGGCTTGAATGATCAAAAACACACACAAAACAATAAATACAAAAAACAACAAATAAGGCAGCAAAATTGTATAAAACAACACACACAATACACAAACGCACTAAAACTTATTGGCCAGTAGTGACTGAAGTAGTCCCAATAGTCCTGCTGCTAGAAATCCACTTGAGGGTAGAAGAAGTAAAAATTTAACACACAAAACACAGCACAAGGACCTTGAGAATATATCTGGTGTCATGATAAGCAGCCCAGATGATGGTTCTGGTGTTTTTTTTAAATTACTTGGCCATGAGTGCCAATTATGGACTAATTCGAATGCCACACATAATGCCCAACTACATACCCAAGCAATAGACACTCTTATGGCCATGTTGAATTAATGTGCCTGGATGCCAATCTCATATAAAATCCAATGGACACTTTATTGAGTCAATAAGGGGTTAAAACAAAGTCCACAGTGAGAAAATGGTTTACCCATAAAAGCAGCAATTATAAATGGTGTTTCCACAGTGTGCAGTAGAAAAAAAGCATTTCTGAATCACGGTGGGACTCTTGTCTGGGGTGCACTCTCACAAACAAACCGACCAGCAGGAATAATGTGGCAAGATTCATGCTCCCTAGAAAGTAAGAGTGCAGGAAACTGCAGTATTCAAGCCAGCGGGGGCGCTAGAGCTGTTCTGTCAGCCTGGAATTGCATCACTGCCAACAGGAAGTCCTCAAGCAGCCATATTACTGGAGTACATAGTGCCAGTGAGCATACAGGGTAGAATATTTTGTGTAACATATTAATTTAATGACACCCCGAAAATCAAAGTGAAAAAATGATGCAGCAGGCTAGTCCATTTTGCTGAAATTTCATTGCAGCAACTCAAAATGGTAGTTTGTATGGCCCCCATGTGCTTGTATGCATGCATAATGATGACAGGGCATGCTCCTAATGAGAAAATGGCTGGTATCCTTGGGTATTTACTCCCAGATCTGTACCAAGTCATCACTGAGCTCCTGGACAGTCTGAGGTGCAACCTGGCAGCGTTGAAGGGACAGAAACATGATATCCCAGAGGTGTTCTATTGGATTTAAGTCAGGTGAACGTGGGGGGCAATTCCTGCATCCTCCAGGAACTGCCTGCATACTCTCAACACATGAGGCATTGCCATGCACCAGGAAGAACCCAGGACCCACTGCACCAGTGTAGGGCCTGACAATGGGTCCAAGGATTTCTAATGGCAATTAGGGTGCCATTGTCTAGCCTGTAGAGGTCTGTGTGTCCCTTCATGGATATGCCTCCATAGACCATCACTGACCCACCACCAAAACAGTCATGCTGAATGATGTTACAGGCAGCATAACGTTCTCCTTCTCCAGACCCTTTCTTGTCTGTCACATGTGCTCAAGGTGAACCTTCTCTCATCTGTGAAAAGCACAGGGTGCCAGTGGTGGACCTACCAATTCTGGTGTTCAATGGCAAACGTCAATCGAGCTCTATGGTGCTGGGCATTTTGTAGGACTCTTGCAGTGCTCATCCTGTTCTTATGTGCACAAAGGAGCAGATACCGGTCCTGCTGATGGTTTAAGAACTTTCTATGGCCCTGTCCAGCTCTCTTGTCTCTTCTCTCCTGGAATCTCCTCCATGCTCTTGAGACTGGGAGACACAAAAAACCTTCTGGCAATGGCATGTATTGATGTGCCATCCTGGAGGAGTTGGACTGCCCGTGCAACCTCTTTCCAAGTATCGCTTCATGCTACTAGTAGTCACAGTGACCCTAGCCAAATGCAAAACTAGTGAAAAACAGTCAGAAAAATGAGTAGGGAAAAAAATGACAGTGGCCTCCACTTGTAAAATCATTCCTGCTTTGGGGTTTATCTCACTGTTGCCTATCTAGTGCACCTGTTGTTAATTTCATTAACACCAAAGCAGCTGAAACTGATTAACAACCTCCTCTGCTACTTAACTGACCAGATCAATATCCCAGGAGCTTATTGACTTGATGATATACTCTGATTAAAAAGTGTTCCTTTAATTTTTTCGAGCTATATATATAGCTTTTCATATACATATATATATATATATATATATATATATATATATATACATACGATACGCTGTGTCAGCGAGAGCAAAGTGCTGCCGATAACTGGCAACTGTATTTACTCGGTGATCTAATGAGCTGATTACGTGGTAAAAGGCCACTGTGATTGGCCTTTTACCTCATCATGTGATCAGCTGTGTCCATAGGGCACAGCGATTATGGAGATCGGCGGATGCGCACTGCTGGGGGCGTGCAGGAGGGGCATTCTGGGAGGATGTGACACCCTCCCAGAACTGGACAACCGCGCTGTAACCCCCTCTGCTACTTAACCATTTACCGCCCAGCCAATGGCCGTTTGGTGGCTTCAAATGTGTTCCTGTATTCCGGGTGCACGCCATTTGGCGTGCTCCCGTACATGCACAGTTTGCGCTAATGCAGAGCGGCGCAGCAGCGCGATCTGTCACCGGCCGTGTACCTCGGACACGGCCGATGACAGATCCGAGTACCGGCTCCTGTTGCTGGTACCATGTGACCTGCTGTGACCAATCACAGCAGGTCACATGACAGTTGTATACAATGGATGGCTTCATTCATGCCATCCATTGTATACTAGTGCCTAGCTGTGAATGGTCACAGCTAATCACATGCACATGTCATGTGATTAGCTGTGACCAAATCACAGCTAAGCCCAAAAAAAAAAAAAAAAGCTGAATGAATCGATTTCATTCAGGTAAATGCTTGCAAAAAAAAAAGAAAATACTGATCACTTCCCCAAAGTAGTACAATGTTACTATGGTAACATTGTACTACTTTGGTCATAGTAAAATATGAAAAAAAAATCTTAAAAAAAATAAAAAAAAATGTAATAAAAAATTAAAAATAATAATAAAAAAAAAAATATATATATTTTTTTCATACTGTCACCAGTCAGTGTCCCTGTTCACCGCCATGCCAATTATATGATGACGCTGTACTGCACTGGTGACAGTATGTAAAAAAAAATAGTGAAAATAATTTTTTTAATTTTTTCATTTTCCGAAAAATTATGACAAAAAAAATACAACTTCAAAAAACTCGCCATGCCTCTTATGAAGTACGTCGGACTGTCTACTCTGCAAAAAGGGGTCATTTGGGGATATCTGTACTATTCTGACATTCTTGGACCTCAAGAAATTAGATTGGCTGTCAGTACTTCAGGATTGATCAATATTCAGATCTATACCATAGTTTGTGAACTCTATAACTTTCCTACAAACTAAATAATACATCCTAATTTGGGTTATTTTCACCAAAGACATGTAGCAGAATACATCTCGGCCTAAATTTATGAAGAACAATTATTTATTTGTAAACTTTTATAACAGAAACAAAGAAAAATGTGTTTTTTTTCAAACTTTTTGGTCTTTTTTTGTTAATTTAGCAAAAAATAAAAACCCCAGCAGTGATTAAATACCACCAAAAGAAAGCTCTAGTTGTGTGAAGAAAATGATAAAATTTTAGTTTGGGTACACTGTTGTATGACCGCGCAATTGTCATTCAAAGTGTGAGAGCGCTGAAACCTGAAAAATGGCCTGGGCAGGAAGGTGTAAAATTGCCCGGTATTGAAATGGTTAACTGACCAAATCAATATCCCAGGAGTTTATTGACTTGATGCTATACTCTTATTAAAAAGTGCTCTGTTAATTTTTTTGAGCAGTGCAGATGTGTTTAGAAAGATAGATAGAAATAGATATTGAATGAACATACAGAGGCCAGTGATAAGTCCATTTACACATTGAAAAGGAAGTCATTAAGACTGATAGAACTGGCAGGCTATTCCTATGCTAATTCTACTCAATAGGCAAGGGTTACCTGTATAACTGTAACAAGAAAAATGTTAATTGGCTAGATGTTCAGATGTTTACTGTCCTGGGTAAGGGGGTTGTAGACACTGTAGCTAAATTGAAAGTCTTATGCAGGCCATAGATGGGTCGAAAATCGGCCGATTTGTCGGCCGAAAATAAAATCGGCCGATTTTCGGATCGTTAGTGGGCGATTTGGTCGGCCGTTTTTCGGGATTTTGGCCGTTTTTTTTTTTTTGGTAAAGTTGGAAAAAAATCGGCCGATCGGCCGATTTTCGCGGCATTAATGGGCCAATCGGCCGATTTTTTACCGATAAAAAATCTGCGCATGAGCAGTGACCTGCAAGAGGAAGACAAAAAGAAGAAAAAGAAGAAGAGGAAGAGGATGAAGAAGAGGATGAAGAGGAAGAAGAAGATGAGGATGAAGAAGAGGATGAGGAAGAAGAAGAAGAGGATGAGGATGAAGAAGATGAGGATGAAGAAGAAGAAGAAGAAGAAGAGGATGAGGATGAAGAAGAAGAAGAGGATGAGGATGATGAAGAAGAAGAGGATGAGGATGAAGAAGAAGAAGAAGAAGAGGATGAGGATGAGGAAGAAGAAGAGGATGAGGAAGAAGAAGAGGATGAAGAAGAAGAAGAGGATGAAGAAGAAGAAGATGAAGAAGAAGAAGAAGAAGAAGAAGAAGAAGAGGATGAGGATGAAGAAGAAGAGGATGAGGAAGAAGAAGAAGAAGAAGAAGAAGAAGAGGATGAGGATGAGGATGAAGAAGATGAAGAAGAAGATGAAGAAGAAGAGGATGAGGATGAAGAAGAAGAAGAAGAAGATGAAGAAGAAGAAGAGGATGAGGATGATGATGAAGAAGAAGAAGATGAAGAAGAAGAAGAAGAGGATGAGGATGAAGAAGAAGAGGATGAGGAAGAAGAAGAAGAAGAAGAAGAAGAAGAAGAAGAAGAAGAGGATGAGGATGAAGAAGAAGATGAAGAAGAAGAAGAAGAGGATGAGGATGAAGAAGAAGAAGATGAAGAAGAAGAGGATGAGGATGAAGAAGAAGATGAAGAAGAAGAAGAAGAGGATGAGGATGAAGAAGAAGAAGATGATGAAGAAAAAGAGGATGAGGATGAAGAAGAAGATGAAGAAGAAGAAGAAGAGGATGAGGATGAAGAAGAAGAAGAAGAAGAAGAAGAGGATGAAGAAGAAGAAGAAGAGGATGAGGATGAAGAAGAAGAAGAAGAGGATGAGGATGATGAAGAAGAAGAGGATGAGGATGAGGATGAAGAAGAAGAAGAAGAAGAAGAAGAAGTAGGATGAAAATAAGAAGAATTCCAGTCCAGCAAAAAGTATCTCTGCAGAGAGCTCCGCTATTTCTGACAGTTCTCTGACAGTTCTTTGACATTTACAGCGGTTGAAACATTGTATCTATTTGTTTCCGAATAAAAACATCTGTATCCTAAATGGAATAGATACAATGTTTCAACCACTGTAAATGTGAAGGAACTGTCAGAGAACTGTCAGAAATAGCGGAGCTCTCTGCAGGGACACTTTTTGCCAGCTGTAGAAGGGATGAAAATCTGCCAATTTTTTTTACCATTGATGGTAACATCGGCCGCTTGAACGACCGAATTTTCGTTTTTTAAAAGAAAAATCTGCCGTTTTTTCTCCCCATCTATGGCCTGCATTAGTTGTTGATTTCAGGAAAATGGAAGTAGGGTCTTTCATGTTAGGGTGAAAAGTTCTTGACAAACCAATCAGCTGTTTTTTAGATGAGGGGGGGAAGAAACTGTATATCGAGAAAAGATTTTTTTGATTGCTGACACATTATGGAAGCACAGGCCTTGAAGATAATACACATTATTGCATGCATGGAAGCTACCTAGGTGCATATTATAGATTGGACATATGCTGGATTGTGTAGTGTCTCTATGCTTGATATGAAGTATTTTAAGTGAGACTTTGAAGGCTGCTGTCCATTGTAATATTTACAAATACTCTGCTGGATTTTGTCATCTATTGCAATCAACTTGTGTCCTGTGCTGGAATGTAATAAATGCATCCTCTGGAAAAGAACCATTGAACTTAGTATTGTGGAAAAATGTGTTTCTTGGATAGAGAAGTTTTGCATTCCATATCGGCTATCAACAACAATTATTATCACTACTCATCCTTCATATATGACAACAGTATGGATTGCATGGGGTGTCAGGAGTAGTATAATTATCTTACTGCACACTACATCTGCCTTCTTACTGAAGTCCAAATCATACGAAGTGCACCCTTTGAAAAAGAATAAGTGAGCAGCATAGATTTATTAAAGAGATTTGTGACAAACACAGCGTGCCACAACATTTCCTTGCACATCATAAGAAGGATATATCTGGACTGGTAGTTTTAGTTATTGAGCATATATTGAAATGTGATCTTACAGACAGTGAAAGATTCCTCAATTTATGTAGGCGTAAGACCTTTTGGACCTTTAAATTAAGGTACTCTGTCACCCAATCTGTTTAACGAGCAGCTGGAGGTACATACCGTTGTTTAGGATCAGTATCCCATTCCCAGCCTCACAATAAAGATTATTACTGTTAAGAAAACCATTATTACTTTTTATCTATTTATTTATTTATTCATTCATATTTTGGCTAGTGTGCAACATTTTTTTATAATTGTTTATTTATTATTTTTGACGTTATGTTATTAGGTCATTCTGTTTTGGGACCAAATAATATGTGTCAAATTGATTTTAATTGTATGTTGTTGGATTATATATTTTTATTGCTATTATAGGAGCTCACAGTCAGGTTTTGGTCTGTTGTTCTGTATTATCATTAGCTCTGCAGAACATAGGGCTTGTCATATTACTTCAATTCTGTATGGTATATGATTTGGACTTCAGTATCATGGCAGACGTAGTGTGCAGTGAGATAATTATACTTCTCCTGCCACCTTGTGCAATCCATACTATTTATTGAGAGCTCCGGTCTCCCTCTCCAAGATTTGACAAAGAGGCAAGACCTCAAAACATGTAATCTTGGAGACCCTATATGCTTACTGACACTATGGACTCCAGTGATATGGCTTGCCTGAGGACTTCCTGTTAGCAGTGATGCACTTTCAGTCTGACAGAGCTCTAGTGTCCCTGCTGGTTTGAATGCTGGAGCTTCCTCCACTCTTACCTTCTAGGAAGCACGGATCTTGCCATATTATACCCATCAGGTTGCTTATGAGAGTGCACCTCACACAAGAGTCCCACCGTGGTTTAGAAATGCTTTCTATCCATGCACACCATGGAAACCAATGTAAGCACCATTTATGATTGCTGCTTTTATGTGGATACCATTTACTCACTGTGGACTTTGTTTTAACCCTTTATTGGCTGAATAAAGTGCCCATTGGATTTTATATGACATTTGCATCCAGGCACAATAATTCAACACCACCATAAGAGTGTTTATTGCTTGGGCAAGTAGTTGAGCATTGAAATTAGTCCATAATTGGCACTCACGGCCAAGTAATTTATCATCATCTGGGCTGTTTATTAGAATACCATATATACTCTCAAGGTCCTTGCGCTGTGATTTGTGTGTTACACAATTCAATTATATACTTAGACCAAACAGGAACAAGTCAGTGAAGTTAACCGTCAGAGTTTATATAAACTTCAAATCGTGTATGCATTGGGATACATTATTTAAAGTGTATCTGCAGTCAAAATGTAAGCACATATTAATTTCCACATTGCATTTCATTTATTTCTAGCCTACTCCTTTTATTCTGAATGATCTTAGAGTTTGTAAACTTACTTTGTGAATGATCATCACACATTTACTTCCTTGAACTCTGTGACATGTAGCCACTATGCCCTGTGAGTAGGCACTGCTGTGTCACACATTTCACAGGGCTTGCTTGCTGAACTACAGAGGGTATGAAAAGAGTTGTCTCAGGAGGCAGCAGGGTACCATTGGATATATAGGGGTTGATTTATTAAAACTGGAGGGTGCAAAATCTGGTCCAACTGTGCATGGTAGTCGATCAGCTTCAAACCTCAGCTTGTTCAATGAAAAAACCTGGAAATTGATGCAGAGCTGCACAAGAATTTGCATTCTCAAGTTTTAGTAAATCAAATCAACAGTCAGGGCTGGATCTAGACTTCTGATGTTGGAGTGCAGTAAAAAATGTCAGGGCTGCAGAAACTGCGAGGTCAGCAGGGAAGCATATAAGAGTCAGTAGGGTAGTATACAAGGGGTCAGCAGGGAAGTGTAAAGAGGCCATTAGTTTGTAGGACAGTATACAGGGGGTTATCAGGGCAGTGTACAAGGGGCAGAAGGGCATTGTACAGGGGGCAACAGGTCAGAGGTTGGAAGGTCAGCAGGGGAGTGTACAAGAGTCAGTGGGGCAGTGTACAGTTGGTCAGTAGGGCAGATGATAGGGGTCAGCAAGGCAGAGGATGGAAGGTCAGCAGAGTTAATACAAGAGTTAATATGCAGAGAACAGAGTTCAGCAGGGCACAGGACAGGGGTCAGCAGAGCAGATGACAGGGGTAAGCAGGATAGAGAACAAGCATCATTAGGGCAGAAGACATAAGTCAGCAAGGCAGAGGACAGGGGTCAGCAGGGCAGTGTACGGGGGTTAGCAGTGTACAAGGGGTCCCTGCTGATAGGACACTCAGCAGAGCTTCTCCTTCCATCTTTACACTGCACACACCCTGGACACTCAGCAGATCTCCTCCTCTCCATACAGCTCATAGCTGAGATTGGATTTCCTTACAGACAAAGCCTCGATCTGCACAGTGTGTAGCTGAGTACTGCAGCTGTGCTGCCATTCTAATCTGTGAGTTTCACAGGTCAGAACTGTAACATAGCAACCAGGTACACACTGTGCAGATAGAGGCTGTGTCTGTAAAGGAATCCGATCTCAGCTATGTGCTGTGTGGGAAGAAAGATATCTGTTGAGTGCCCTGTGTGTAGTGCGGGAAGTGCTGGGACAAGGTCATCTAGCGACTACAGCAAAGATGAAAAACTGCATCCCACCCCCTGATATGTGAGCATCATGTCTCAGCATAAATCCCTTCCCCTCAAAAAAACAGCACTGATCAGCATGCTCACTCCTAAGCATAAATTCCTTCCTCAAAACAAACAGAAAATGCAAAACATTCCTGCCTCCCAGTCTAAATCCCCTTCTCAGCACAAATCTTTGCACCACAATCCCACCTCCTACCTCAAATCCCCCCTCCTAGCACAAATCACCCAAAAAAGCTCCTTTCCTAGAATACATCCTCTTCCCTCCAAAACCCCCTCCTTGCACACATCCTCTTCCCAAAATTTTCCCTCCCAGCACAAATCCTCACCCCCAAATCTCCTTTTCCCCCTCCCCCTCTTAGCATAAATCCCCCCAATCCTCTTCCTAGCACAAAATCTCCACCCAATCCCCCTTTTAGCCCAATTCCCCCCCTCCCTCCAGTTACTGGTCCCAGCACAAAGAGCTCTCTATCTCAAACTTACAGGTAAGAAATCAAAGCTAGGAGGAGGTGGAATGTGCTGTGCTCTTCCCCTCCTGTCAGAACAACAATCCTCCATATAACGGATGGCACAGGATCACTCACAGATCAGACTATACACAGCTTGATTACCCACCCTCTGTCTTCTCCAAGCCCTGCTCACCTCACGACAGCAGAAAGTTTCAGTAGGGGACAGATACTGAAGTCTGGTTACAGCCCAAATCTGAGTATACCCATGTCATCTGCTGTATGGAGGAATGCTGTTCTGACATGAGTGGGGAGTAGCACAGGACAGTTCACCTATCCTCCTGGCTCTCTGCCGTTGTCATTTCTCCTGTCGGGATTTTTCATTTTGGTTATTCACTGCGCTAGGCTGCCAGTGCCCTCCTTGTTCCGGCCAGGAGTGTGGGTATGGGGGACCCAGTGAGCCAGACACAATGAAACTGTAGAGCATACAGGGAATCCAGGAACTTGTGGAAATAGATGGCCACCAGACAGGCAACACTCACAACATGAAACTAGATGGCTTATATTGGAATTTCAAATATAAATTTTGTTTGTTTCGCTATTACAATTCTGATGGTATAACATGAAAGTGAATGCTGTGACCACAGATTCCTTTAAGGCATTTATAACACATATGCTGCTCATGAGCCATGTTTTTCAATCCTTCCAGTCCACATTAACGTGCTGCTTTCAAGTGTGCTGGAATAAAGTACACCAGGTTTTTATTTTTGTGCAGTGCATTGCAATGTGCTGCAACATGTTGTATAGTAGTAAAAGTCAAAACAGTAGCCTTGTGAATTTTGTTTTCTCTTGTCCCGGTGCCATTACCTGTGCAGTATGGATAGTGAAAAAACACATGACCAGCACAGTTTTGGTAGACATAGTTGCATGTTTTTACATGGTGCAGAGCCACCCAGAAATGTGCAATGTATAATGAACAGTTTTGTTTTATACTTAAACTTTTGAAATGATGGGGCCTAATGATGTGGTGCAGTGAACCATGTAACTTGAGATTTGTCCTTGTATGGAACTGTAACTTTAACCATGTACCACATGGTAAGCACAATAAGCATTATGCATATAGTGTAGAAAGTACAACACTTCAAATTGTTCACCTGCAACTCATTTTGCTCATATTAACAACAATATTAAGTAAAATTAGCTACGCATTTGCTTACTACTAGAGTTATACAAAAGATACTGAAGCATACAGTGTACAGCGGTTTATTGAACACCGGAATATTATAACATTATGGGAATGGAAAGAGCACTAGTGATCATGAAAAAACTATTTTCAACTAAAAAAGCAAAAGCAAGCAGAATAACAAAAATCAGAAACATTAAGTCATTATTGAAAATGTTTTCCTGCAAAATCACTAGCTGGGCACATTTTTTGTCACCCTCAAGTGACATAAAATTCTCTGTTATTTTATTTTTGTTGGTTAGTACACTCGATTCTCTAGAATTTCTCCATTGAACTTGGTAAGGGTTAGTAATGAGCTGAACACCCCCCTGTTCGGTTCGAGGTCAAACATTCAAACTTAACGGACGTTTGACCACAAACTTCGAACAGAGACAATTTACTAAGCAGTATCTTACTGCATCTGAGTATGCGGTAAGATACAGCACAGCTACTAAAATACTGCATTAGTTATATTATTAAATATTTTGGTAGTGAAAACATTTGGGTTCCCTGCTGACAGCTGAATGTAAAAATAATTGCCAGCATTGCCCAGCAATTAAAAAAAAACAAAAGCAGTGTGGGATCCCATCCATACCAAGCATTTTGGGTATGGTGTGGATTTTGAGGGGAACCCCCCACACCAAAATAAAACAAAAATGGCATGGGGGTCCCCTCAAAATCCATACCAGACCCTTATCCGAGCATGCAGTCTGTCAGGTCAGGAAAGAGGAGAACGAGCGAGCACCCCCCACCTGAACCATACCAGGCCACATGCCCTCAACATGGGAGGGTGCTTTGGGGCAGGGGGCTTCCCCTCCCCAAAGCACCTTGTCCCTATGTTGATGGGGACAAGGGCCTCTTTCCCACAATCGTGGACAGTGATTGTGGGGGTCTGCTGGTGGGGACTTATCAGAATCTGCAAGCTCCCTTTAACAAGGGGCCCCCAGATCCCACCCCCATGTGAATGAATATGGGGTACATGGTACCGCTACTCTTTCACAAAAAAATTAAGTGTAGTGTAAAAAATGACAGTAAACAGTCTTTGACAAGTCTTTTGTAAAAACAAAAATAAAAAAAATGTTCCCTGAAATAGATCCAACATCAATCATGAGGCCCGCTGCCACCACCAACCCGAAAGAAGAAAAAAAAAAAACGCTCCGCTCTCGATGCTGGCTCCCACCGTCTGACAGCTGCGCTGGGATGACAGTTCTTAAATACTGTGGTGACATCACAAGGGAGCAGGGTCACCCCTGCCCTCCTGTGATGTCATCATTTGCTGTGATTGGCCAAAGCATTGCACCTGACCTGTGGTCAGGTGCATTGTTCTGGTCAATTACAATGCACTGTTAGGGTGCAGTGCATTGTGGGGCGCTGCGGGCGAACAGCCTGCTGAACGTCCTTACCGTTTGTGTATTTGCCAAGCGCAGGAATGACCGATGTTTGAGTCGAACTTATGTTCGACTTGAACATCTAGTCCAGTCCTAGTAAGGGTTATGGTGGAATGTGTCTTCAAAGAAGTAGTTATCCCTCTCCGTAACATTATGGAGGACCTAGGTCACGCTAAGTACAATAATAGCATTTTCCGGAGTCATTTAGATAGTTTAGTGCAATATCTGCCATTTGTTTGCCAGGATACCAAATATGCACTCAACCATTCTAAAAGCATGGCATAATCTGTAGTTGAATATGTGTTTATGTCAATTTGGAAATAGGAGTGCAATAAATATTTACCCTACCAACATGCCTCTTTGTGCATACAGACAAAAGAGTATGCTGGCTGTGTTGTTCCATGACATTATCCATCTTCTGGAATATAGTGTTCATTATTCCTCAACCACTATGCAATTTTGGAATAGTTGAAGTGTATCTAAACCCGAAACTAAAAATGTAATATCAAAGGAAGGTCCAGGAGGCAGCACTGAAATACACTTCCACTTTACTGTTCTAGAGACAGCATAAAAACACCATACGGTACAATGTACCAGTGGGGGAGAAAGGTTCATGTATTTCACCCTAACCTCAGCACTCAATCATAATTGTTAAGTGTGATTAAGCAATGAGGTTAGTGTAAAATGATTAAGTGCTACCGTGAAACGCAGGAACCTTTGTCCCCCACTGGTGCGTTATACTGTATGGTGTTTTTAGCTGTCTATAGAACATTAAAGTGGACGCATGTTTCAGTGCTGCCTTCTGGACCTTCCTTTGATTTCTGCACAGGTGTGCAAACTGGGCCACCACACATGCTGAAGGAGTGCAGGGTTTTCAATAAGTGAGCCTACCTTGAGAAGCACTATCTTGTTTTAAAAATGTAATATATTACGGCTTACTAGTAATTCATCCCCCATATAGTAATTCATCCCCCATAGTAATTCATCCCCCATATAGTAATTCATCCCCCATAGTAATTCATCCCCCATATAGTAATTCATCCCCCATAGTAATTCATCCCCCATATAGTAATTCATCCCCCATATAGTAATTCATCCCCCATAGTAATTCATCCCCCATAGTAATTCATCCCCCATATAGTAATTCATCCCCCATAGTAATTCATCCCCCATATAGTAATTCATCCCCCATAGTAATTCATCCCCCATATAGTAATTCATCCCCCATAGTAATTCATCCCCCATATAGTAATTCATCCCCCATAGTAATTCATCCCCCATATAGTAATTCATCCCCCATAGTAATTCATCCCCCATATAGTAATTCATCCCCCATATAGTAATTCATCCCCCATAGTAATTCATCCCCCATATAGTAATTCATCCCCCATAGTAATTCATACCCCATATAGTAATTCATACCCCATAGTAATTCATCCCCCATATAGTAATTCATCCCCATATAGTAATTCATCCCCCATAGTAATTCATCCCCCATATAGTAATTCATCCCCCATATAGTAATTCATCCCCCATAGTAATTCATCCCCCATATAGTAATTCATCCCCCATAGTAATTCATCCCCCATATAGTAATTCATCCCCCCTATAGTAATTCATTCCCCATATTAATTCATCCCCCATATTAATTCATCCCTCATATAGTATTTCATCCCCCACAGTACTATTCCCCCCAAGTAGTAAGCCAAGTCCCCCCTGTGTCAATTCACTTACCTTTGCTCCGCGCGTTCCTCTCGCCGTGTTCCCGCGCCGTTCCGGTCTTCAGGGTGGACTGTGAGAGGAGCCTAGCTCCCCTCACGTTCCTCACGCTGCCCCGCCTACACACATTCTGACAGCCGATGTTTGCCACGCTCCGCGGGCCGGATTAAAAGGTCTGCCGGGCCGTAGTTTGCCCATTGCTGTTCTAGAAGGTGCTCAAAGCAAAAAACAAAAAAACCCCAAATAAATATGAGTACATGTAAAAACCTGAGCAAGAAATGCAACAAATATTGCAAACATCACACTACCTTTGATTTGACATCTGGCTGTAATTTAAAACCATGTTGGGATGATCTTAAAGGTCACTGTAAATGGTCCTTTAATTTCCATCAACAGAAGATGCACCCAAAAATTATGTTTCTGATGAGTTCGTCTTCTTAAAATAGCAATCGCAAGTACAAAGTTAATGTAATACAAGACATTGAAAAATGAATAAAGCCAATTCTCCAAATACATTCCACACATAAATCAATGAGAAGTATGTTGAAGAATAAATTGACCTCAAAGGAAATGTTCCTTTAGTAAAGACTGATTTAGGAAAAATAAACACACCATAACATATCAAAAATGCATTGCAATGCATTAAAAATTGCAATACTGTAATAAATATTAGCAAATGTGAACATGTTTGCTGAAACGTACATGCTGTGAGGTGTAATTGGGTCCTAAGAGAACCTAGTACTATCTACCACACCTCGTGTCACTCATAATTAGATCAATTACTTATAGGAAGCATTACTTCTGGATTCAAGTAGACTGTCTCTAGATCTTTGTGTGTTTCTTGTATGTTGTGTTAACCTTCTGTCAGTTAGTTTGTGTGTATATCCTGATCTGCCTAGATGTTTCTCCTGTATTTGTCACTTTATTCTGCTCCATTGCTTTCTCACCTGTCTTTTTCTGGCAGTGTCTATAGATGATTGTGCATTGTTATCTAGCAGCTTTCAAGTGGGCTCTTTGTAATCCATGAAGCACACACAAAACTTCTCACTTGTCACTTAACGGGTATTTTCTGAAGCCTGTGCTGTGTAACCCTATCTCTGACTTTACCAATCACACTCCATTTTTTAAGGCAAATTTCTTTGTCACCGGTGGCTGAGAGGAACTTCTTACTCTTGAAATGTTTTTTCCATGTTAGGCTTTTGTATGAGAGAGACAGTAATAACCATTAAATTATAACTAAACCCAAGAACAACAATGCAATACATTTCAGTTTACAGTCTTTAGATGTGGTGTCCTCAGTTTTCTTTTTTTTTTAAAACAACAATTTCAGTAACTACAGAAAATACTTGCTTGCCAGAAATATTGTGTCCTTGTTACTTCCTGTGAACTGCACCAAAGAATATTTTCCTTTGTGGTTATCTTCTGTAATCTACCACTCATCCTGCCTCACATGTAATGGAGATTACAAACATGTTTGTAGTCCATATCAGGAATGCAGTTTAGGGTGACAGCCATGGTTCCCTCCATAGCTACAATGGAGCAGTGATGTAGACACTAGAGATGAGCGAATTATTCAAAAATTCGGTTCGGCTGATTTGCCGAATTCGCCGAATAAATTCGCTTCGAGCCGAATATATTCGCTGCGAATTTAACTTATAAAAAGGGTGTTTCTAGGCTTCAGAGAGCCTTTATATTAGTGCAGAACACTGTACCTTTAATTTAAATGCCCTTGGAGTCTGCTGGGGAAGAGAAATAATACTGTCAGTCAGTATGACATGCAGATGAGTGCCGTCGATCTTAGAATCACCGCACACTTCACTCATTTGGGCAGTCACGGGGCCAAAACCAGAGTGTGGAGCCACAGTGTGGAGGCAGCAGCAATGGGAGGCCATACAGCACCCTATGACAAAATGGAACCCACCAGCAGTGTGAGGAGACCTGAAAGTGGCACATGGCAGAGTGTGGCGATGGAGACAGCAGCAATGGGAGGCCGTACAGGGACCCATGACACACTCTGGACCTGGCAGCAGCATGAGGAGGCGGTACAGGGGCCCATGACAGATTACGGGCCTGGCAGCAGCATGAGGAGTCGGTACGGGGGCCCATGGCAGATTACGGGCCTGGCAGCAGCATGAGGAGGCGGTACAGGGGCCCATGGCAGAGTGGCGGAGCGTAAGCAGCTAAAATTGAAGGCCATACAGAGGCCTATGTTAAAAAGTCCCCCCAGCAGCAGCGTGGGGAGACGACTATCAAGAGTCCAATGGCAGAGTGGCGGAGCAGAAGCAGCTTCAATTGAAGGCCATACACAGGCCTAGGTTTAAAAGTCCCTCACAGTTAATTCCAATAACGAACTCTACTCCTCCGTGCAATCTACTTACGAGACCCTGGGCAGGTCTGGGTCCAATTTGTGGTAGAGACTGGTTTTGTTCAGCCATGCTTGAGCGAGTAATAACAGGTCTGTGCTGCCCTTTGGTGTCTGGCTTAATGCGCACAACACTGAACGTCCCAGCGTTTGTCAACGATTTGCTGTTAAGTGATGCAAACCCGCTGAACCACGTTCATGAGGAGCCGGTACAGGGGGCCATGAATCAGTATGGACCTGGCAGCAGCGTGAGCAGACGACAGAGGCACATGGCGCAGGGTGGCGGTGTAGGCAGCATTATTCTGAAGCCATACACAGGCCTAGGTTAAAAAGCGGAAGCCGTCAGCAGCGTGAGCAGACGACAGAGACACATGGCGCAGGGTGGCGGTTGATGCAGCAGTATTCGGAAGCCAAACACAGGCCTCGGTTAAAAAGCGGAAGCCGTCAGCAGCGTGAGCAGACGACAGAGGCACATGGCGCAGGGTGGCGGTGGAGGCAGCAGCAATGGAAGGCCATACAGCACCCTATCACAAAATGGAACCCACCAACAGTGTAAGGAGACCTGAAAGTGGCACATGGCAGAGTCTGGCGATGAAGTCAGCAGCAATGGGAGGCCGTACAGGGACCCATGACACACTCTGGACCTGGCAGCAGCAAGAGGAGGCGGTACAGGGGCCCATGGCAGAGTGGCGAAGCGTAAGCAGCTTAAATTGAAGGCCATACAGAGGCCTATGTTAAAAAGTCCCCCCAGCAGCAGTGTGGGGAGACGACTATCAAGAGTCCAATGGCAGAGTGGCGGAGCAGAAGCAGCTTCAATTGAAGGCCATACACAGGCCTAGGTTAAAAAGTCCCCCCAGCAGCAGCGTGGGGAGACGACTATCAAGAGTCCAATGGCAGAGTGGCGGAGCGAAAGCAGCTTCAATTGAAGGCCATACACAGGCCTAGGTTAAAAAGTCCCCCCAGCAGCAGTGTGGGGAGACGACTATCAAGAGTCCAATGGCTGAGTGGCGATCCGGGAAGTCAGCGTTGTGATTGCAGATGCAATGCAGAAATTCTACGAAGTAATGTCGTGGGTGCGAAGAAGATCATATACCGTCGTACTTCCATCCATAAGACGGAACAACCTGCGAACCGGGAGCTTTATTGCCCTGACCCGCTGAGCAGCTTCTGGGATACCCAAGAGGCCCATGGCAGAGTGGCGGAGCGTAAGCAGCTTCAATTAAAGGCCATACAGAGGCCTATGTTAAAAAGTCCCCCCAGCAGCAGCGTGGGGAGACGACTATCAAGAGTCCAATGGCTGAGTGGCGATCCGGGAAGTCAGCGTTGTGATTGCAGATGCAATGCAGAAATTCTATGAAGTAATGCCGTGGGTGCGAAGAAGATCATATACCGTCGTACTTCCATCCATAAGACGGAACAACCTGCGAACCGGGAGCTTTATTGCCCTGACCCGCTGAGCAGCTTCTGGGATACCCAAGAGGCCCATGGCAGAGTGGCGGAGCGTAAGCAGCTTCAATTAAAGGCCATACAGAGGCCTATGTTAAAAAGTCCCCCCAGCAGCAGCGTGGGGAGACGACTATCAAGAGTCCAATGGCAGAGTGGCGGAGCGGAAGCAGCTTCAATTGAAGGCCATACACAGGCCTAGGTTAAAAAGTCCCCCCAGCAGCAGTGTGGGGAGACGACTATCAAGAGTCCAATGGCTGAGTGGCGATCCGGGAAGTCAGCGTTGTGATTGCAGATGCAATGCAGAGATTCTATGAGGTGATGCCGTGGGTGCGAAGAAGATCATATACCGTCGTACTTCCATCCATAAGACGGAACAACCTGCGAACCGGGAGCTTTATTGCCCTGACCCGCTGAGCAGCTTCTGGGATACCCAAGAGGCCCATGGCAGAGTGGCGGAGCGTAAGCAGCTTCAATTAAAGGCCATACAGAGGCCTATGTTAAAAAGTCCCCCCAGCAGCAGCGTGGGGAGACGACTATCAAGAGTCCAATGGCAGAGTGGCGGAGCGGAAGCAGCTTCAATTGAAGGCCATACACAGGCCTAGGTTAAAAAGTCCCCCCAGCAGCAGTGTGGGGAGACGACTATCAAGAGTCCAATGGCTGAGTGGCGATCCGGGAAGTCAGCGTTGTGATTGCAGATGCAATGCAGAGATTCTATGAGGTGATGCCGTGGGTGCGAAGAAGATCATATACCGTCGTACTTCCATCCATAAGACGGAACAACCTGCGAACCGGGAGCTTTATTGCCCTGACCCGCTGAGCAGCTTCTGGGATACCCAAGAGGCCCATGGCAGAGTGGCGGAGCGTAAGCAGCTTCAATTAAAGGCCATACAGAGGCCTATGTTAAAAAGTCCCCCCAGCAGCAGCGTGGGGAGACGACTATCAAGAGTCCAATGGCAGAGTGGCGGAGCGGAAGCAGCTTCAATTGAAGGCCATACACAGGCCTAGGTTAAAAAGTCCCCCCAGCAGCAGTGTGGGGAGACGACTATCAAGAGTCCAAAGGCTGAGTGGCGATCCGGGAAGTCAGCGTTGTGATTGCAGATGCAATGCAGAAATTTTATGAGGTAATGCCGTGGGTGCGAAGAAGATCATATACCGTCTTACTTCCATCCATAAGATGGAACAACCTGCGAACCGGGAGCTTTATTGCCCTGACCCGCTGAGCAGCTTCTGGGATACCCAAGAGTTTGGCTTCTGTGGGGAATATGGTTGAAAACTGAAACTTAAAGGCATGTTGACGGAAGGGCACCAGTGTCAGTGCTCCGGAGGGAATATAGCTTCAAAGCTGACACTTAAAGGTATATCGACGGTCAGAGACCACAGGAAGTGGAGCTTGCGTCTTAAATCGACTGAATGTAGCAGACGTGAAACGTCTACGGGCCGTATATGAAACGGGTTGTTCCTCTTTCTGGAATAAGTGTTGGAAATGGCCACTCTTTTTGGTGTGGCGTTTTGTCTATTTAATTCCGGTAACGGACTCTACTCCTCCGTGCAATCTAGTTACGAGACCCTGGGCAGGTCTGGGTCCAATTTGTGGTAGAGACTGGTTTTGTTCAGCCATGCTTGAGCGAGTAATAACAGGTCTGTGCTGCCCTTTGGTGTCTGGCTTAATGCGCACAACACTGAACGTCCCAGCATTTGTCAACGATTTGCCGTTAAGTGATGCAAACCCGCTGAACCACGTTCATGAGGAGCCGGTACAGGGGGCCATGAATCAGTATGGACCTGGCAGCAGTGTGAGGAGACCCGAAAGTGGCACATGGCGCAGGGTGGCGGTGGAGGCAGCAGTATTCGGAAGACATACACAGGACTAGTTTAAAAAGCGGAAGCCGTCAGCAGCGTGAGCAGATGACAGAGGCACATGGCGCAGGGTGGCGGTGGAGGCAGCAGTATTCGGAAGCCATACACAGGCCTAGGTTAAAAAGCGGAAGCCGTCAGCAGCGTGAGCAGACGACAGAGGCACATGGCGCAGGGTGGCGGTGGAGGCAGCAGTATTCGGAAGCCATACACAGGCCTAGGTTTAAAACTGGAACCCAGCAGCGTGAGCAGACGACAAATACGCACATGGCAGAGGATGGATCTGGCAGCAGTATGAGAAGGCGGTACAGGGGCCCGTGGCACAGTGTGGTGATGGGGGCTACAGCAACTGGATGCCAGAAAGTGGCCGATAGGGCTATATACTGCATGGAATTATAAAGTTGTAAAGACAGCGGCCTATAAGGCTTTACACACTATAACAATCATGACTTGATTGACCATTGGCCTATAAGGCTATACACAGCATGAATATCATGACTTATTCTGAGAGTGGTTTGGAAGGCTATATACAAAAAGTAATTCATGAGCTGTCCGGACAGCGGACAATAAGTACATATATACAAATCAATTCATCAGCTGTCCAGCCAGCGGCCTCAAAGGCGACACATATAGAAAGCAATTCATGAGCTGTTCAGACAGCGGCCTCTAAGGCGACAGATATACAAAGCAATTCCCGAGGTGCAGCTTGCCGTTGGCTGTAAACTGTACGTTTATGTCACTGGAATGCACTAATCACCCAAAAAATATTACCGCCAGCCGGCGTGTAAATGGATTTAACTCTTTGAACGTACAATAGTGGTTGTGAAGCAGAAAGTCAGTTTATTGTACACAATCGGTCAATTGCAGCTTGCCGTTGGCTGGAAACTGTACGTTTGTGTCACTGGAATGCACTAATCACCCAAAAAATATTACCGCCAGCCGGCGTGTAAATGGATTTAACTCTTTGAACGTACAATAGTGGTTGTGAAGCAGAAAGTCAGTTTATTTAGCACAATCGGTCAATTGCAGCTTGCCGTTGGCTGGAAATTGTACGCTTATGTCACTGGAATGCACTAATCACCCAAAAAATATTACCGGCAGCCGGCGTGTAAATGGATCTAACTCTTTGAACGTACAATAGTGGTTGTGAAGCAGAAAGTCAGTTTATTTAGCACAATCGGTCAATTGCAGCTTGCCGTTGGCTGGAAACTGTACGTTTCTGTCACTGGAATGCACTAATCACCCAAAAAATATTACCGCCAGCCGGCGTGTAAATGGATTTAACTCTTTGAACGTACAATAGTGGTTGTGAAGCAGAAAGTCAGTTTATTTAGCACAATCGGTCAATTGCAGCTTGCCGTTGGCTGGAAACTGTACCTTTATGTCACTGGAATGCACTAATCACCCAAAAAATATTACCGCCAGCCGGCGTGTAAATGGATTTAACTCTTTGAACGTACAATAGTGGTTGTGAAGCAGAAAGTCAGTTTATTTAGCACAATCGGTCAATTGCAGCTTGCCGTTGGCTGGAAACTGTACGTTTATGTCACTGGAATGCACTAATCACCCAAAAAATATTACCGCCAGCCGGCGTGTAAATGGATTTAACTCTTTGAACGTACAATAGTGGTTGTGAAGCAGAAAGTCAGTTTATTTAGCACAATCGGTCAATTGCAGCTTGCCGTTGGCTGGAAACTGTACGTTTATGTCACTGGAATGCACTAATCACCCAAAATATATTACCGCCACCCGGCGTGTAAATGGATCTAACTCTTTGAACGTACAATAGTGGTTGTGAAGCAGAAAGTCAGTTTATTTAGCACAATCGGTCAATTGCAGCTTGCCGTTGGCTGGAAACTGTACGTTTATGTCACTGGAATGCACTAATCACCCAAAAAATATTACCGCCACCCGGCGTGTATATGGATTTAACTCTTTGAACGTACAATAGTGGTTGTGAAGCAGAAAGTCAGTTTATTTAGCACAATCGGTCAATTGCAGCTTGCCGTTGGCTGGAAACTGTACGTTTATGTCACTGGAATGCACTAATCACCCAAAAAATATTACCGCCACCCGGCGTGTAAATGGATCTAACTCTTTGAACGTACAATAGTGGTTGTGAAGCAGAAAGTCAGTTTATTGTACACAATCGGTTAATTGCAGCTTGCCGTTGGCTGGAAACTGTACGTTTCTGTCACTGGAATGCACTAATCACCCAAAAAATATTACCGCCACCCGGCGTGTAAATGGATTTAACTCTTTGAACGTACAATAGTGGTTGTGAAGCAGAAAGTCAGTTTATTTAGCACAATCGGTCAATTGCAGCTTGCCGTTGGCTGGAAACTGTACGTTTATGTCACTGGAATGCACTAATCACCCAAAAAATATTACCGCCACCCGGCGTGTAAATGGATCTAACTCTTTGAACGTACAATAGTGGTTGTGAAGCAGAAAGTCAGTTTATTTAGCACAATCGGTCAATTGCAGCTTGCCGTTGGCTGGAAACTGTACGTTTATGTCACTGGAATACACTAATCACCCAAAAAATATTACCGCCACCCGGCGTGTAAATGGATTTAACTCTTTGAACGTACAATAGTGGTTGTGAAGCAGAAAGTCAGTTTATTTAGCACAATCGGTCAATTGCAGCTTGCCGTTGGCTGGAAACTGTACGTTTATGTCACTGGAATGCACTAATCACCCAAAAAATATTACCGCCAGCCGGCATGTAAATGGATTTAACTCTTTGAGCGTACAATAGTGGTTGTGAAGCAGAAAGTCAGTTTATTTAGCACAATCGGTCAATTGCAGCTTGCCGTTGGCTGGAAACTGTACGTTTATGTCACTGGAATGCACTAATCACCCAAAAAATATTACCGCCACCCGGCGTGTAAATGGATCTAACTCTTTGAACGTACAATAGTGGTTGTGAAGCAGAAAGTCAGTTTATTGTACACAATCGGTCAATTGCAGCTTGCCGTTGGCTGGAAACTGTACGTTTCTGTCACTGGAATGCACTAATCACCCAAAAAATATTACCGCCAGCCGGCGTGTAAATGGATTTAACTCTTTGAACGTACAATAGTGGTTGTGAAGCAGAAAGTCAGTTTATTTAGCACAATCGGTCAATTGCAGCTTGCCGTTGGCTGGAAACTGTACGTTTATGTCACTGGAATGCACTAATCACCCAAAAAATATTACCGCCACCCGGCGTGTAAATGGATCTAACTCTTTGAACGTACAATAGTGGTTGTGAAGCAGAAAGTCAGTTTATTTAGCACAATCGGTCAATTGCAGCTTGCCGTTGGCTGGAAACTGTACGTTTATGTCACTGGAATGCACTAATCACCCAAAAAATATTACCGCCACCCGGCGTGTATATGGATTTAACTCTTTGAACGTACAATAGTGGTTGTGAAGCAGAAAGTCAGTTTATTTAGCACAATCGGTCAATTGCAGCTTGCCGTTGGCTGGAAACTGTACGTTTATGTCACTGGAATGCACTAATCACCCAAAAAATATTACCGCCACCCGGCGTGTAAATGGATCTAACTCTTTGAACGTACAATAGTGGTTGTGAAGCAGAAAGTCAGTTTATTGTACACAATCGGTTAATTGCAGCTTGCCGTTGGCTGGAAACTGTACGTTTCTGTCACTGGAATGCACTAATCACCCAAAAAATATTACCGCCACCCGGCGTGTAAATGGATTTAACTCTTTGAACGTACAATAGTGGTTGTGAAGCAGAAAGTCAGTTTATTTAGCACAATCGGTCAATTGCAGCTTGCCGTTGGCTGGAAACTGTACGTTTATGTCACTGGAATGCACTAATCACCCAAAAAATATTACCGCCACCCGGCGTGTAAATGGATCTAACTCTTTGAACGTACAATAGTGGTTGTGAAGCAGAAAGTCAGTTTATTTAGCACAATCGGTCAATTGCAGCTTGCCGTTGGCTGGAAACTGTACGTTTATGTCACTGGAATACACTAATCACCCAAAAAATATTACCGCCACCCGGCGTGTAAATGGATTTAACTCTTTGAACGTACAATAGTGGTTGTGAAGCAGAAAGTCAGTTTATTTAGCACAATCGGTCAATTGCAGCTTGCCGTTGGCTGGAAACTGTACGTTTATGTCACTGGAATGCACTAATCACCCAAAAAATATTACCGCCAGCCGGCATGTAAATGGATTTAACTCTTTGAGCGTACAATAGTGGTTGTGAAGCAGAAAGTCAGTTTATTTAGCACAATCGGTCAATTGCAGCTTGCCGTTGGCTGGAAACTGTACGTTTATGTCACTGGAATGCACTAATCACCCAAAAAATATTACCGCCACCCGGCGTGTAAATGGATCTAACTCTTTGAACGTACAATAGTGGTTGTGAAGCAGAAAGTCAGTTTATTGTACACAATCGGTCAATTGCAGCTTGCCGTTGGCTGGAAACTGTACGTTTCTGTCACTGGAATGCACTAATCACCCAAAAAATATTACCGCCAGCCGGCGTGTAAATGGATTTAACTCTTTGAACGTACAATAGTGGTTGTGAAGCAGAAAGTCAGTTTATTTAGCACAATCGGTCAATTGCAGCTTGCCGTTGGCTGGAAACTGTACGTTTATGTCACTGGAATGCACTAATCACCCAAAAAATATTACCGCCACCCGGCGTGTAAATGGATCTAACTCTTTGAACGTACAATAGTGGTTGTGAAGCAGAAAGTCAGTTTATTTAGCACAATCGGTCAATTGCAGCTTGCCGTTGGCTGGAAACTGTACGTTTATGTCACTGGAATGCACTAATCACCCAAAAAATATTACCGCCACCCGGCGTGTATATGGATTTAACTCTTTGAACGTACAATAGTGGTTGTGAAGCAGAAAGTCAGTTTATTTAGCACAATCGGTCAATTGCAGCTTGCCGTTGGCTGGAAACTGTACGTTTATGTCACTGGAATGCACTAATCACCCAAAAAATATTACCGCCACCCGGCGTGTAAATGGATCTAACTCTTTGAACGTACAATAGTGGTTGTGAAGCAGAAAGTCAGTTTATTGTACACAATCGGTCAATTGCAGCTTGCCGTTGGCTGGAAACTGTACGTTTGTGTCACTGGAATGCACTAATCACCCAAAAAATATTACCGCCAGCCGGCGTGTAAATGGATTTAACTCTTTGAACGTACAATAGTGGTTGTGAAGCAGAAAGTCAGTTTATTTAGCACAATCGGTCAATTGCAGCTTGCCGTTGGCTGGAAACTGTACGTTTATGTCACTGGAATGCACTAATCACCCAAAAAATATTACCGCCACCCGGCGTGTAAATGGATCTAACTCTTTGAACGTACAATAGTGGTTGTGAAGCAGAAAGTCAGTTTATTGTACACAATCGGTCAATTGCAGCTTGCCGTTGGCTGGAAACTGTACGTTTGTGTCACTGGAATGCACTAATCACCCAAAAAATATTACCGCCAGCCGGCGTGTAAATGGATTTAACTCTTTGAATGTACAATAGTGGTTGTGAAGCAGAAAGTCAGTTTATTTTGCACAATCGGCAAACTGCAGCACCAACTGTGCACGACAGCCACCAAAAAAAAAAAGGGTGTATGTCACTTTAAATTTTCGATTCTTTGATAGCTGTGGCCCTAAGTAACGATTCTGTGTCCCTGAGTAACGATTCTGTGTCCCTGAGTAACGATTCTGTGTCCCTGAGTAACGATTCTGTGGCCCTAAACTCTCTGTGGCCCTAACTCTGTCCCTTAATACACACAGGTCTGTCTCTCTTGAATGACCGGAGGCTAATGGAGAATTCTAAGATGGCCGCGATTTATAGCTCCACCATTACACAGTGCTGGCTGGCTGCTGATTGGCTAATGCGATCACATGTCATGAATGAATGCATTATGGGTCAGCGCGCCTTGTCTGCGCGCCTTCCCAGAGATCCCCGCCCCATCTTCTCTGTCCATTTTCTCCGTCGCCACACATGTCGCCGCCATTTTTGGGAAAATTCGATTCGTGCATCCGAAGTTTGCTAATCTTCGGATTCGTCGCGAATAGAATTTTTCCAAATCTTCGGAACGAATTCCACTTCGTCATGTTCGATTCGCTCATCTCTAGTAGACACCAAAGGACAGGAAATGTGTTATTTGCTGGATTATTAGAACATAAAGAATAAAAATGTTTAAAAAAAATGCAGCCACTATATCAAGGACTAGTAAACTGCAATATGTTCACTTTTTGATTTTGGGTTTAGAGACAATTAAAGAGGGCCTTCTCAGGTCATCAAAATTGTAACAAAAAGGGTTTTGGCGAACTAGTGAACAGTTACACCTTGGCAAAAAAACAAAACAAACTGAAGCACTCAGCACGTAAGTGTTCCTTGTGTGCAATTGTAGCCAGGTGCTTGGCTAACTTCTTAAGTTAAGATGTCATTCGGAGAGTGAGAGAAACACTGGCTGCAGCTGTTCTCTGTTGCTGTTGCCCTGTGTTGCTGAACTGGTTAACAGATATGTCAGCAAGAGGAGGGAGCTGCTTAGCAAGAAGCATTCAATAGACTGAGTCAGGCAGCACTGCACTCTAGGAACTGTAGTCCAAAGGAGAGAGACTCTACTATAAACAAGAATTTTTGAATTGCATTCCTCAGAGATAGATTTCCAGGAGGTGGAGAGCAAACTGCATTTCCCTGGCTGTGCAAGACTTTATTTCCTCTTACTGTGAGGGAGACTGGGGAGTGCACATTGCTGTCCAGTGTGCACCATCATTGCTGAATATCGGTGGCCTGAGTGGGATCTGGAGCACAGAATTCAGAGATATCGACCTCCAGGGTCACCTGGTGCAGAGAAGAGAGTGGAATAATCACTGTGTGTCACCGGATGTTGAGCTGCAGTATCACTGTGACCGGGTGATCCGCTGCTCTGGGAATTACCGTACTATCTGCTGCTAGAGAGACAAAGCACTTTGAAAACTGACCATACAGCCATCTAGTAGCTCTTGATTGCTGCCTGCAGGCCTATTCTTATGTGCAGCAATGGTACCACTGGGTTCCAATGCTAGCTGTCTAATGAGTTAGAACTAAAGACTGCCCTTTCACAGCTGCTATACAGACCTTCGCCTATTGCCTATTCTAAGAGGTACCTCTCAGTGGACATTGCACCATATCCTAGCCATTCTCCTAGAGTGCACTCTAAACTAGTTCTAGGCCATTTTCCAAGAAAAAAAATGCTGATTTTAACATGTATGGGAGAAATCCCAGAATTGCAGTGGGCTTTAAGTGGTTTTACAACCAGAGCTGAAGCAGATGTCACATCCACATACCACTCATTGAATCTGATCTATCAAGGAAATAGAGGTTATTTACTTAACACAGTGTTTGTTTACTTTCCAAAGTGGTTGTTAGTGAATAAGGTGAACCTATGAAAATTTCAATTAATTAAAAATTCAGCTTTCCAATTCAACAGCATTTACTCCTTCGTCAACCCCAGTAAGTGATTAGAAAGCAAGAGATATTGACCTTAAAGAAAAAGTCTGAAATATGTTAAAATTTGTGGAAGTGATTTTAGAGCAGTAATCTCACAAATAACAATATAAAAATGAATAACACATTAAAAGATAAAAGAACAAAACCATCTTATATATGGCCTCAGTCCAGAGAGATTTCCCTGCAGACCTTTTTTTTCGGCTGTTAGATGTCCTCAGTCTGATGGCTAGCACTGTTCAACCCACTTCCTCTGAGCTCAGATCATCCTATACTCTCCACAGCCTGTGATTGGACACTGAAAAGAGGATCAGCGTAGCAATGAGCTTATCTTGATGTCATCTTCCTTTCTTGTCCTATTAACATGCATAAACTGCTTGACTTCTGGTGCTGCTGCTTCCTCTCGCACTCCAGCCTTGCTGTACAGGGAATGTAAGAGGGTGAAATCAGGTTAAATTCAGGTACCTACACCATTTATATTAAAAAAGATGTAGGTTTTTATTGATTACAGGACAGAATTTATTTGTGTAGTTGATATCTGTCTCAAATTAAAGAATAATTGTATGCCATGATTTAAGGTTTTGCATAATCAACTTTGCCACTGGCTTGATTACCAGAAACAAATATGGGTAGTCACAGGATACACCTGTCTTTTATCATGGCTATCATTACTGTCAGCCTGACAAGTAATATTACATTAAAGGCAATTCCATGCAACCGTGAAGCAGCCTGGAAGATACTGCAGATAAGGTGAGTATTGCAATAAGAGCTACTTTTTATCTTTAGTACTTCAGGGCATTTTATTTTTACTTTCTTTGTGGAGCTGGAGTTCTGTGTATGTATATTTCGAGTAAAAATGTGTGTCATCTGTAGTGCTATATCTGTCTCAAAATTTTGCAAAACCATCTCAGTTGAATGCAGGATTTGCAAATACACAAAAACTGCCACATAGACTTCACTAAATATGAGGCACCCTGATTTACAATAGACGTGCGTCTTATTTTTTCACTAATTTGCTTGATAAATGTCTCTCCTTCTCTGAATCAGCTTAAAAGGGGTTTTAAACAATTCAAAGAGTGTGTAGAATATAGTTATGCTTTCATAAAAAAAGTAACATGTTTCATTAAAAGAAGGTTGTGTCCAGGGGCGGACTGACCATTTGGAAACTCGGGCACTGCCCGAGGGCCCAGGGTCAGTAGGGGGCCCCGTGGGATGCCCCTGATACCCCTTTCATAGGCTTTTTTGAGTTTGGGCAAGGACATAGGTCATGATCCCATATTGCCCAGGGGCCCCGTGAGTTGTCAGTCCGCCCCTGGTTGTGTCTTCTATATGGATTTACAGGAGTGTTCCATTATGGAAACATTGGTAGTACTTGTAATGTCATTATTTCCTAAATATTAATTTGACAAACAGTATGTTAAAAAAAATTAGTTTAAACAGAGATTTAAAGTAACAGCCGTGTCACACTTTGTATCTGTTAACTGTTTAAGCCTCTATTCATGTATGGTCAGTTTAAGGAAATTATCTGTCTATGGAATACAGCTGTAAGAGCCAGCTTTGTATCCTACATAAAAAAAAGAAATGTTACTTACTTTATTCTTCTTTTGCTTCTATGCTTTGGATAAGAGTGTTACCTTTCCAATTTGTATTCAATGTAGAGTCTTTAGAGTTTTACATTTTTTTTAATAAACTCAGCTTCCTGTTAGTGTATATACTGTACAAAGAGAACATCTCAGTTAATGACCTAGGTGATAAATCCATAACCAAATGATGTTGAAATCAGACTAGGGTGAATAGCATCATAAGTTATGATGTTAAAATGAGATGAGCCATGACATTGAAAAAACAGTGCAATAGATGTACATTTAATTTAAACATTATTTAGTCCTGTTACAACTTTTCAGTGTTTTTTTCTCTGGTATTTGGAGAGCTGACTAATTTAAAAGTTGGTAAATTGTTATAATTCAGCAAAATCTGTACAAAGTGGCAACTAAGATCTAAATCTAATTATCTTGGCGCTAACTTTATTCCAAGAATAAAAACACAGAGGCCAAGCTATATGGCTACAATGAATACAAATATTAAGAAAGGGAGATAGAAGAAATGTTCTTGTATGTCACTTACATTTATTACACACATTAAAAAAATTACAAAAATGAAATAGCGATTTTGCCCACCAGATCTACAGTTGTGCTCAAAAGTTTACATACCCTGGCAGAAATCATGAAATGTTGACATTTATTTGGAAAATATTACTGATCATGCCAAAAAATTGTCTTTTATTTAAGGATAGTGATCATATGAAGCCATCACATATTTGTTTGGCTCCTTTTAAATCATAATGACAACAGAAATCACCCAAATGGCTTTGACCAAAAGTTTACATACTCTGGAATGTTTGGCCTTGGTACAGACACACAAGGTGACACACATGGGTTAAAATGGTCATTAAATGTTAATTTCCCACATCTGTGGCTTTTTAAATTGCAATCAGTGTCTGTGTATAAATAGTCAATAATTTTTTGAGCTCATTCACTAAGCAGGCTAGATACTGAGCCATGGGGAGGAGAAAAGAACTGTCAAATGACCTGTGTAACAAGGTAAGGGAACTATATAAAGATGGAAAAGGATATGAAAATACAGAGTGCTACAAATATGCACACATCACACACTATCTAACCTTCCTAGCAAATGATCACTGACAATGATCTGTATGCTATACGCAGCCCTCGAAATTTCCACTCTTTCCCTCGCATTGGGAGAGTGGAAATGAGGTGGGGGGACTAGGGGTGTGTGGGAGGGGCAGCGGTGGGGGCAGTGACAAGCAGCGATCTCCTGTATGGCTTTCAATGAAACAGCTGGAAGCTGCGGGAGGGAGAGTGGCTTCCAGCTGCTTCATTGAAAGCCATACAGGAGATTGCTGCTTGTCACTGCCCCCACCGCTGCAATGATCATCCCCTCAGTGCCCAGCCCTTCACCCATCCTCCACCCCAATATGAAGAGAGAGGCTGGATCTGCTCTGCCTCCCCCTGTGGCCACCCACACTCCAGTCCATGCAGCTTTAGAGGATGTGTGGGTGGGAAATTGTACATAGAGCAGCTGACAGCTCTGATGCATCTGACTGAGCATGTGAGTCCAACCCTTCTCTTCCTTCCCTCGCTTCTTTCCCTCTCTTCCTTCCTTCTTTTCCACCCCTCCCATCCTTCCCTTTCACCCCTCCCTTCCTTCCTTCCTTCCTTCATTCCTTCCACCCCTCTCTTCCTTTCTTCCTTCCTTCTTTCCTTCCTTCCACCCCTCCCTCCCTTTCCTTCCACACCTCCCTTCCTTCCTTTGCATCCCTCCCTCCCTTCCCTCCCACCTTCCTTCCACCCTCCCTCACACCCTACCTTACACCCCTCACACCCTTCCTTCCACCCCTTCCTTCTACCCCTCCATTCCTTCCTTCCTTCCTTCCTTCCTTCCTTCCTTCCACCCCTACCTTCCTTCCTCCCTTCCTTCCACCCCTGTCTTCCAACCCTCCATTCCTTGCTTCCACTCCTCCCTTCCACCCCTCCCTTCCTTCCATCCACCTCTCCCTTCCTTCCTTTCTCCCTTCTTTCCTTTCTCCCTTCCTTCCATCCCTACCTCCCTTTCTCCCTCCCTTCCTTCCATCCACCTCTCCCTTCCTTCCTTTCTCCCTTCCTTCCTTCCACCCCTTCCTTCCTCCCTTCCTTCCTTCCTTCCACCCCTTCCTTCCTTTCACCCATTCCTCCCTTTCTTCCTTCCACCCCTCATGTCCTTCCACCCACCCCTGCCTTCCTTCTACTTTTCCACCCCTCCCTCCCTCCCTTCCTTCCTTCCTTCCTTCCTTCCTTCCTTCCTTCCTTCCTTCCTTCCTTCCTTCCTTCCTTCCTTCCTTCCTTCCTTCCTCCCTTCCTT